>NC_140993.1:230642444-231237444 GCF_052327205.1 Somniosus microcephalus | reverse complement strand
GCTACCTTCTCCATAGATGGAAGATTAAAGCATCCTCATCATGCTTCTAATCAGACCCTGGGACACATCATTGAGCACTGCCCTCTGAGGAAATTTGCAGGCAGCCCCTACAAGATATCCACGCTGTTACACCGGAAGCTTTGGCCTGGAGATCCAACTTAGTTATTGACATTTTATTTGTTTTGCTACTACCATAGGAAAAAGAAGATTATCAGTTGGAATTTGATCCGCTGGATTAGGAATTGGCTCCAATCCCACAGCCAAAATGTTATTAACGGATGTGGTTTAGCCTGGAGGTACATTACTAGTGATGTCCCCCAGAAATCGGTCCTCAGTCTGCTACTGTGCGCTTTAGTAATGACCTGGACAGTGGTGTCGGGAATATGATCAGTAAGTTTGCAGATGATTCCAAAATCTGTGCCAGGGTTAAGACAGTAAAGGAGTGCAATCAAATGAAAAAAAATTACATGTACTAGGGGAGTGGGCCACACAATGAAAAATGGCATTTAACTTGGATAAATGTAGTGTCATGCATGGTGGTAGGACCAACACAGAGTACACATCATTTGCAGGGAGCAATACTCTGAAAGAGGTTGAGAGAGAAAACGATCTAGGTGTTGTTGTGCACAGATCACTGAATGTTCATGACCAATGTAGAGAATTTGTAGCTAAAGCTAACAGGGTATTGGGTTGTATTAATACAACCCATTCAGTATAAATCAAAGGACATCATTTTGTCGCTGCATAGGTCGCTGGTCAAACTGCAGCTGGAGTACTGCAACCAGTTTTGATCCCCCCCACATGGTGGGTGATATAGTGGCCTTGGAAAAGGACTGGAGGAGAGCTCCGAGAAAGATTCCTTGCTTAAAGAAACTCAGCTACTTAGATAGGATTCACGACTTTGGTCTATTTACTTTAAAGCAGCGTAGACTTAGAGGCAATCTGTTAGAGATCTATAAAATAATTAAAGGGCTGAATAGCATCCCTATTGATAGATTATTCCAGTTTAACAGATTGGGGAAGACCAAGGGGACCTGCATTTAAACTATGCAAGAATAGGACTAGACATCGATGTTAAGCGGTTCTTCCTTCCCCAAAGAGTAGTGAGCCTCTGGAATACAGTGCCAGCTGGTGTGGTGGGTGCTCACTTTCTGTATCCCTTTACGAGTGAGCAGGATCTGTTCTTGACTGAGGCAGAGATCGCATCATATAAAAGTTAAGTGTCTTGATAGAGAACATTTGGTTCATGTGATCTCCTGGACTGGTTTCGATCGCCTGAGGGGTGGGGGGGGGGGGGGTCAGAGTGGAATTTACCAGCGTAATTTTTCCCTTTTTGGCCTTGGGTGCTTTTTCTCTGTCTTTTTTGCCTCTATCAGGAGATTACATGGCTGTGGGCAGGGCCAGCGGGGGTGGGGGGGTGGAGGGGCGGCGGTGGGGTGGTGGGGGGGTTGTGATGGGGCATTGCAGGACACTGTCTAGTCACGATGCTACAACCACCATGAGTGTGGGGCTGGCTTGATGGACCAGCTGGTCTTTTCCTGCCCATCAATTTTGTGTGTTTGATATGCTTGGCAGCGAATGTCATTTGTACAATAGCAGAAGAGAAGCTTTTGTTTCTGTCGCTGATAAGATACATTCCCAGAGGTTTCATGGAGAGATACACTGAGGCGGCCTGTCACACCTAAGATATTAGAGAATGCAGCAATAGCAGAGAAAGCCTCGTTGATTCTCTGTTGCTGCTGCAGGTATAGTGAAAAGCTAACATATTGAGGTGTCCTCCTGAGCAAAGAAGCATTAAATTGAAAAATGTCTCCAGTCACTGCTGACTGGCTGATACCCCTGGTTGCTCCATTGGAATAGGCAAGTAGTGGTGGGTGGGTGGGAGCAAAGCTGAAAGATGTTGCTGCCCTCAGAAAGTGTTGCAGTCACCTTGATTGGCACGAGCAACATGAAAGTTATGACAGGCTGACATTCTGAAATGTTTTCTAACTCCTCACACTGGTCATAAAGTATTTACTTATTACATAGCTACATCGCTGAATGGGCTGGCTGGCTGGCAAACCAGTCTTTAATACTGGTACCACCAGTTCCTGGCTGAATTTATGAAATGGGTAATCAATTTGCTTTATGCTGTGCGACGTTAAACCGCAGCCCAGAAGTTTTACGTTTCTAAACCAAATATTTTCAGAGACTAGAAACATATTATGCAACAAACGGCTCATTTATATATGGGCAAAATACCTGTGCACATCAAACCATATGGCATTACACCGCTTGATGTCACATACTGTGATGGAAAATAAGAATAAAGTGCAGAGCACGTTGCTAAGTGAGTGCTCTTAGCCAGCTGGAGGCAAAGTGTCTTTTCCACAGGAGGTGAGGCGCAGTGAGAAGATGGGTTAGGCCAGGTCAGTACTGTGTGGCTCCAATTTGGTTGGTACTTCGTTGGTTATGGACTGACATCAGCAACAGCCTGGAAACAGTGACACACTTGTCTTCTCACATAAGTAGAATAATGCACTTGTCCTTTTGGGCTGGAAACAAAATAATGTACCTGTTCTGAGCTGGGAAATTATATGAGGCACATGGGAGTGGAGAAGCTAAAAGAGGCAAGAAAAATAAATTTCAAGTAAGATTAACGACACAGATAATATTATTAACAATGATATTACTTTGTCCTAATGCTGTCAGAATTCTGCCATAATATATGGGATTCATTAGAAGAGTTTCAGTTTTTATAAATGCTAAACACTCCTTGTTTTCAACACCATTTTACTGCCAATGAAATGTGGAATCGGTGAGAAACAGTTTAAGCCTGTGTATATTGCAATAGCAAACCAACAGATGCTTTTATTTCAAATCTGTTGTATAAATGCAGCAGTACCGAGGAATCTGCAGCTGATGTAGAGCAAACAATTCCCAGCCCTACATCTTGGGTTTGCAGCCTCTCAGCAGCAGTCTGTTATACTTGGCAGTGTAAATGTTCACACAGTTCAAAAACAGAACCAAATACCCCTGAAACTACTGTGTCAGTGATTTTCCCTTAGGGGGGCAAACTGATGCCTCAGTGTAAACTGCACAGGTCAGTTGATTGAAATTTGAGATGGCTTGCCAGGAAGGAGCTCGTCTTTAGCTCATAGTGTGAACAAGCCACATCTTTGAGTGAAAGTGAATTTAATTCCTATGTATTATAACATTCAAGGTGTACTCACAACAGTAATGTGAACAAAATATGAAGTGATGGCAACTAGCCACTAATCCTGAGGGTGACGCCCTCCTTTTACTTATAATTGATACCGTCATGGCCAAAATATAATTATATTTTTTAAATCATCTGAAACAACCTATTCGATATTACCAAAGTAACCTTCTGTAGGCTTGCCACAGTGCACTGAAAGCTGAATGTAAACAAATATTTATTTGTTCCTAATCTGTAAGGTGTTTTGACTTCCTAATTTGCAGAAACCATTGATTTCTTTTCTTGTAACATCGTTTTGCATGAACGATGCCACATAATAAATCAGCATTAGAGAGGTTTGTGACACCAGTAATAGTAATTCTGTAGTTTGCAAGTTTGTTTTACCCCTTGCCTGCTATGAGCCTGCAACTAACAAACAAATTGAAGGAAACAAAGAGTGTGAGCTGCTTAGAAATGTTATCAAGTGCCAGAGACATTTCTCAAAAGGGGAAAGTTGTTTGTCATAAATGTCCAGCTTTTGCATGGCTGCCAATTCGAGGCTTCAGAAGGAATACCCTTGGTACCTGACTGTCAGGATCACTGTCTGAGGCCTTCACAGTGGCTGGCCACCATTATGATGAATTGCTTCTATGATTAGTAGGTCTATGGATAGAACCTTTGGTGTTTTCCAAATTAATTTGGGCCAGGCGGAATGCATCATGAAAGGAGGTCTGAATTCCTGGGTTACTTGAGTAACTTGCTAATACATTCCCAATGCATTCTTCATCATGACATAAAGCCAACTCCCAACCAACACTTTGCTTGAAAATTTTGCTCTATGTGTTTTTCATCAATTGAGGCAGTAAGTAGAAAATCTTCCAATGTTCTAACATTGCCCTTGATATCAAAAAGCGCAATTGGACTTGTAAACCAGACTTTGGAGCATTGAAACATGTTTGCCACTATGACCAATTTCTTGGTCACTAAGTTGACATAATTGCAACATTTTATTATTATTGTGCAATGGGGGGTGTCTTCTTCCAGTATCTGGTGTGTGAAATGACTAGTATTCACGAGAGGAATTAAAAGACCCCATAGCAGAGCCATGCAAACTCAGAAGATCCTCAGTTAGTTGATCTCAGCTGAGGTGGTGGTAAGGTGCTAGAACTGGCTTTGGCACTCTATGTTGGAAAAGAGAATATCGGACGTTATTTCTGCTCCTGATTTGTACCGAGTAATTCCTGCTACTGAAAGTGTGCAGGATTGGGCTTGACTTTGGTGCCGACCATGGTTGCATACCTGCCGAGTTTCCTCTTTTGTGCATTAAATAATCACCTGGATGGAGAACATTTAGGAATGTTAGGCATGGAGTATCGCGTGCCCACAATGGAGCCAGTCTCATTTTTCCTCTACCCACTTCATCCAGGCAATTTATTAATGCCCACGTGCAAAAGAGGAGAATCTGCCCCTTACTTTCTAATGAAAATTAGATGTTAATATATCCTCGCATCATTTCTAATTCTGTACATCAGGATCTGCAATGTGTTTATATAATTAATATAATAATCAATACATATAATGAGCATTAAAGGTGGCATTTGGGCCCTTCAGGGAGTATATTTTAAGAATGAACTGCTGAAATGTACATTGCTGCAACCTAACGGGAACAGTGGCATAGTGATAATTTCACTGGGCTAGTAATCCAGAGGCCTGGACTAATGAACCAGAGACGTGAGTTGAAACACCACCATGGCAGCTGGGGAATTTAAATTCAGTTTATTAATGCCCACGTGCAAAAGAGGACAATCTGCCCCTTACTTTCTAATGAAAATTAGATGTTAATATATCCTCGCGTCATTTCTAATCTCAGGGGCTTCAGGTCAAGCATGGGCAAGGAAACCTCCTGCTAATTACCACCTACCGCCCTCCCTCAGCTGATGAATCAGTACTCCTCCATGTTGAACACAACTTGGAAGAAGCACTGAGAGTAGCAAGTGCACAGAATGTACTCTGGGTGGGGGACTTGTTCATCACCAAGAGTGGCTCAGTAGCACCACTACTGACTGAGATGGCCAAGTCCTGAAGGAGATAGCTGCCAGTCTGGGCCTGCAACAAGTGGTGAGAGGACCAACACGAGGGAAAAACCTACTTGAACTCATCCTCACCAATCTACCTGTCTCAGATGCATCTGTCCATGACAGTATTGGTAGCAGTGACCACCGCACAGTCATTGTGGAGATGAAGTCCCGTCTTCACACTGAGGACACCCTCCATCGTGTTGTGTGGCACTACCACTGTGCTAAATGAGATAGATTCAGAGCAGCTCCAAACTGGGCATCCATGAGGTGCTGTGGGCCATCAGCAGCAGCAGAATTATATTCCATCACAATCTGTAACCTCATGGCCCGGCATATGCCTCACTCTAGCATTACCATCAAGCCAGGGGACCAACCCTGGTTCAATAAGTAGTGTAGAAAAGCATGCCGGGAGCAGCACCAGGCATATCTAAAAATGAGGTGCCAATCTGGGGAAGCTGCAACACAGGACTACATGCATGCTAAAAAGTGGAAGCAGCATGCTATAGACAGGACTAAGCGATCCCACAATCAACAGATCAGTTCAAAGCTCTGCAGTCCTGCCACATCCAGTCGTGAATGGTGGTGGATCATTAAACAACTAACGGGATTAGGAGGCTCCATGGATGATGAATGATGGTGGAGCCTAGTACGTGAGTGCAAAAGACAAGGCTGAAGCGTTTGCAACCATCTTCAGTCAAAAGTGCCAAGTAGATGATCCATATCGGCCTCCTCCTGAGGTCTCCACCACCACAGAAGCCAGTTTTCAGCCATTTTGATTCACTCCATGTGATATCAAGAAACGGCTGAGCGCATTGGATACAGCAAAGGCTATGGGCCCTGACAACATCCCGGCTATTGTGCTGAAGACTTGTGCTCCAGCACTAGCCGCGCCGCTAGCCAAGCTGTTCCAGTACAGCTACAATACTGACATCTATCCGACAATGTGGGAAACTGCCCAGGTATGTCCTGTCCACAAAAAGCAGGACAAATCCAATCTGGCCAATTACTGCCCCATCCGTCCACTCTCAATCATCAGCAAAGTGATGGAAGCTGTCATCGACAGTGCTATCAAGTGGCACTTACTCACCAATAACCTGCTCACTGATGCCCAGTTTGGGTTCCGCCAAGACCACTCAGCTCCCGACTTCATACAAACATGGACAAAGGTGCTGAATTCCAGAGGCGAAGTGAGAGTGACTGCCCTTGACATCAAGGCAGCATTTGACCGAGTGTGGCATCAAGGAGTCTTAGTAAAACTGAAGTCAATGGGAATCGGGGGGAAAACTCTCCACTGGCTAGAGTCATACCTAGCACAAAAGAAGATGGATGTTGTGGTTGAAGGTCAATCAGGACATCGCAGTAGGAGTTGCTCAGGGCAGTGTCCTAGGCCCAACCATCTTCAGCTGCTTCATCAATGACCTTCCCTCCAACATAAGTTCAGAAATAGGGATGTTCGCTGATGACTGCACAGTGTTCAGTGCCATTCACATCTCCTCAGATAATGAAGCAGTCCATGCCCACATGCAACAAGACCTGGATGACGTTCAGGCTTGGGCTGATATGTGGCAGGTAACATTCGCGCCACAGAAGTGTCAGGCAATGACTATCTGCAACAAGCGAGAGCCTAACCACCTCCCCTTGACATTCAACGGCATTACCATTGCCGAATCCCCCACCATCAATATCCTGGGGGGTCACCATTGACCAGAAACTTAGCTGGACCAGCCACATAAATACTGTAGCAACAAAAGCAGGTCAGAGGTTGGGTACTCTGCTGCGAATGTCTAACCTCCTGACTCCCCAAAGCCTTTCTACCATCTACAAGGCACAAGTAAGTAGTATGCTGGAATACTCTTCACTTGCCTGGATGAGTGCAGCTCCAACAACACTCAAGAAGCTCGACACCATCCAGGACAAAGCGGCCCTCTTGATTGGCAACCCATCTACCACCTTAAACATTAACTCCTTCCACCACTGGCGTACCGTGGCTGCAATGTGTACCATCTACAAGATACACTGCAGCAACTCGCCAAGGCTTCTTCGGCAGCACTGCCCAAACCCGCAACCTCTGCCACCTAGAAGGACAAGGGCAGCAGGCGCATGGGAACACCACCACCTCCAAGTTCCTCTCCAAGTCACACACCATCCTGACTTGGAAGTATACCGCTGATCCTTCATCGTCGTTCAGTCAAAATCCTGGAACTCCCTCCCTAACAGCACTGTGGGAGGACCTTCACCACACGGGCTGCTGCGGTTCAGGAAGGCGGCTCACCACCACCTTCTCAAGGGCAATTAGGGATGAGCAATAAATGCTGGCCTTGCCAGCGACGTCCACATCTCATAAACAAATAAAAAAGAACTGCAGAAAATGGATACAGCACTGAGTGCTTATCTCTCAATGAGTTTTTGTAGGCAAGAAAAGATCATGAAAGAAGGGATACCAGGGAGGACTGCTCACACCTGCTCTGATCCTGAGAGCCATGTCTATAGATCCAGGCACAGTAACTTGGGAACTGTTCAAAGACAGCAGGCTTAGGTTTACCAGAGAGGCAGTAATGAGGAAGGGAGGCATTTGCTGCAAGTTAATCTGTGAACAACCTCTACTACAGGGATGGCACTGCCAGTGGCAGTCAATGTCATGGCTGCCAAGAACATCTATGCTTCTGGGTTCTTCCAGGTTACCATTCTGCAGTACACAGATGCAGCATCGAAGAGGAACAGCAGAATGAGAGAGCATTGCTATTCTATTGTGTTGTAGGGTTCTCTAAACCCCGTTGGGTTATTGATGGCACCTGTGTGGTCATCCAGGTCCCTGGACACAATATCATGGTGTACATAAACTGCAAAGCGGTTCCACCTGATCAGTGACTAGGATCATGCAGGTTGATGCCCACTTCCAAGAGAGCAGTTCATTTTTAAGTTGTTTTTAGGCAATCCCCTGTTCCTGGTTTATTTAAAGGAGAAGGCAGACTGGAAAGATGGCTCCCAAGAGAGCAAGACTACTTTCTATAGCCCTGGTTAATGATACACTCACAATAACCACAGTCAGAAAATGAGCACTGCTGCAACAAAGCCCGTGTGACTATCAAGGTATTCATAGAACAGACTATTGATATCTTGATGCAATGTTTTAGGCCCCTGGACATATCAGCAGGCGTTTTGCAGTACAACTCCACCAAATTCTTGAAGATCATAGTTGTTTGTGTTTTGTTCTCTTTTTGGGTTCAATAAAGACTCATTTCTGAAAGAGAATGTTGTTTAATCTAAAGTCTTGTTCAAGACTTTCTACAGCTTTTTACAGAACACACTATGCTGTGATGCATCTAGAATGAAACTGAAAGTAAAACTCCTCTGGACTGCTTGTCTCTCACATGACCTCTGCTGGTCAGGCACAAGTAATCAAAAACACAGACAAATATGCTGTAAGGCATAAGTAATCAAACACAGACAAATATCATCACTATTTGCTGATATCATTACATCTCCCTTTCTTAAAACAAAAGTATTTTACTTTTAACTAACAACATTGAATGAACTTACATTATCATTATCATGATCAAGGTTTTTTACCCTTGCTTTGTGTGTTCACATGAAATATGTCAATACACTAGAACTTGAAGAAAGAATAAGATAACATTACTTCCTTCTTTAACAATAGTCCTTAAATTTGCTCAATGAGTCTCTCAGGAGGCTTCACGTGTCTTGAGGATTTTCTGATTGATTGTCCTTGAATCTGAGTTGTTGCCTCAGATGATTGGTTCTCAGCTGTGTGATCAGGTTGTTCACCAGTATCAGTCTCTTGACCTGCTGTGGCTGGTCCCATGAGAAGATCTCGACGATTTCTTCTCAGAACAGCACCCTCATCTGTCTGAATAGTGTATGATCTTGGTTGAACTTCACTCAGGACAGTTCCCTTCTGAGTCCATGTGTTTGTTTTGTCTTTCAACCTTACTTGGTCACCAGTGTGGAGTTCAGGTAGGTTTTGTGTTCCTCTGTCATAGTAGTACTTTTGCTTTTCTTTCTGTTGCTCTTTGAACTTCCTCACTTTCTCCCCCTCTTTTGTTTTCAGGAGGTTCTCCGGGATGGGTAGGTTTGACCTTAGCCGACGTCCCATCAGGAGTTGGGCTGGTGACATACCACACTCGAGCGGCGTTGTGCGGTATACAAGCATGCTTTGGTAGAAGTCAGTTCCACTGTCTTTTGCCTTGTACATCAGTCTTTTCACTGTCTGGACCGATTTTTCCACTAGTCCATTGGACTGTGGATAGTGAGGACTTGACGTTGTGTGGACAAAGTCCCACTCTTTGGCAAAGTGTCGGAAATTTGCATTGTTAAACTGGGGTCCGTTGTCTGTGAAGACATCGCTTGCCACGCCATATCTGGAGAATATGGCTTTCATACTTCTTATCACAGCTTCTGCAGTGGTGGTGTACAGTCTACAAACCTCTGGATACAGGGAGCAATAGTCTGTGACGACAAGATAGTCCTTCCCTTGACATACGAATAGGTCAGCGCCTACCTTCTGGTAAGGTCTGTCTGGTGCTGGGTGTGGCTTTAGTGGTTCTACCAGATTGCTTGCTCGATATTTCAGGCATATTGTGCAGTTTGACACCTCATTTGTCACATCTTGGTTGATTTGTGGCCAGTACATCACCTCTCGTGCTCTTTTCTTACACTTTTCGATTCCCAGATGTCCTCCATGGATCTTTATTAGCATCTCTCTCTCAGACTCTTTGGGATAACTATTTTACTTCCTTTGTAGATGATGTCTTCGACCACTGATAGTTCCGCCCTGCAGTTCCAGTACTCTGCTATATCAGGTGAGCAGTCTTGCTTCATGTTGGGCCATCCACCCAAGATGCTTTTTCTCAGTCGTCTCATTGTTACATCTTTGTTTGTCTCAGTCTTTATGAGCTCCATTTTTGCATCTGCTATGGGCAGCGCACTTGTGATCATGTCCACGTAGGCGTTCACTTTTTCATCCATTGTGGTGTTTGCGGGCTCACTTGGGTCAACAGCTCTGGACAACGTGTCTGCTGTATACATCAGCTTACCCGGTGTGTACGCAACATTCAGTGTATAGCGTTGCAGCCTGATCATCATCCTTTGTATTCTAAGCGGACAGCTATTCAGTGGCTTTTGGAACAATGCAATCAAGGGCTTATGGTCAGTCTCTACACTGATTGCTTGTCCTGCCACAAACTGGTGAAATCTTTCACAGGCGTATGTGATGCTGAGCAGCTCCTTTTCTATTTGAGCATATCGCGTCTCCGCATCTGTCATTGAGCGCGATGCATATGCAATAGGTTGCCAGTAGTCATATTGTTGCAGAAGAACGGCACCGAGCCCACTCTGTGATGCATCTGATGATATCTTGATGGGTCTCGCTGGGTCATAAAACCTCAGAACTGGTTCCTCTGTGAGCAGTTTCTTTAGATCGCTCCATGACTTCTCATGCTCATGATTCCATTCCCATTCTATGTTCTTTTCAGTTAGTCTTCTCAGTGGCGCTATTTTTTCTGAGAGGTTGGATATGAATTTACCCATGTAGTTGATCATTCCATTAAACCTCTGCACGTCCTTTTTGCATTGTGGCCTTGGCATATTCTCAATGGCGGACACCTTTCTGGGATCTGGTCTGATGCCCTCACTGCTAAGGATATCTCCCACGAATGTCAGTTCTGTCACCCCGAGCTGGCATTTCTCTCTATTCAGCTTCAGGTTCGTTTTCCTTGTTGCTTCCAGCACTTTTTTCAGTCTCTCGTCATGCTCAGTTCTCGTGGTTCCCCATACTATGATGTCATCCATTGATGTATCAACTCCCTCCAGGTGCTCATAGATCATATGGATAGTCTTGTGATACACTTCAGGAGCTGAGGCAATGCCAAATGGTAACCTTAGGAATCTGTATCTGCCAAATGGAGTGTTGAACGTGCACAGTCTTGAACTTGCTTCGTCCAGCTTCATCTGCCAAAATCCTGAGGACGCATCTAACTTGCTGAAATATTTTGCATTTGCAAACTGTGCCATGATTTCCTCACGTGTAGGAAGCTTGAAGTGCTCTCTCTTTATTGCTCTGTTTAGATCTCTTGGATCCAGGCAAATTCTGAGCTTTCCATTCTTTTTGTCCACTACGCCGAGGGAACTCACCCACTCATTTGACTCATCTATCTTCTGAATCACGTTCAGGCTTTCCATCCTGTCCAACTCTGCCTTCAGTTGCTTTTGAAGAGCAAACGGAACTTTTCTGCATGGATGTATGACCGGTGTCATGCTTTTATCTACTCTGATTGTGTGTTCTCCTGGAATGCAGCCTAGACCCTTAAATAGGTCTTTGTACTCTTTCATGAGTTCATCATAGACTGTCTCTCCTTCGCTTTCGACAACGAGGACTCTCTTTACCAGGTTCAGTCTCTCACAGGCTTTTAACCCTCGTATGGCTTGCACATCCTTTGGCACCACGATTAATGCTAGCGTGTGCTCTCTGTCCTTGTGTGTTACTTTGACAATGCATTTTCCTTTCACTGGTATATCAGTACCTGAGTATCCGGTCACTTTCACTTGTATTCCATGTAACTTTGGTCTGGGTCTAATTCTCTTAAAATCGGTCTCTGATATCACATTAACTTGTACTCCAGTATCCAATTTAAATGGAATGTGTATGTCATTCACTTTTAGTGTCAGCATCCAGTCTCTTTCTTTTTTGTTTTCAGACACAACAGCTGCATTGAATTCCTCTATCTCGCTTTCATCTACTGTATGGACCTTGCTTTGTTGCGCTTGGTTCTTACAGCAACGGGCATAATGGTTGTTTTTGTTGCATCTATTGCATGTTTTACCATATGCTGGACACTTTCTTGGTGGATGCTGTGTACCGCATCGACTACACGACTTCCGATTGTCTCTTTCATTTTCATTTGCTGGCCACGTCTCTTTTTTCACATTGGCGCTCTCTTTGTTAAACGGTTTGTATCCGTTCTTTCTCACTGCATCCACGTTGCAGCTACTGTTACTGAACAGCTCCTTTGCCTGCAACTTCACAGTCTCTGTAGCCCTACACAATGCTATGGCTTTTCCCAGGTCTAGATCTTGCTCTCTTAGCAGCCTTTCCCTTAGACCATTATCTGGAATGCCACACACCAGTCTGTCTTTTATCAGCGAGTCTGTGAGTCCCCCAAATTCACATGATTTGCTCTGGTTTCTCAGTTCAGTCACATACTGATCAATAGTCTCGCCGATTTTCAGTACACATGTGAAAAATTTGTGCCTCTCAAAGGTCACGTTGCATTTAGGTATGCAGTAGGCCTCAAACTGTTCCATTATTTTATCGAGCTTCATTTGTCTCTATCAACATCAAATGTGAAGTTATTATACACCTCGAGCGCTTCATCACCCACGACATGTAAAAACAGTGATGATTTCTTTTTATTACTTTCATCGTCAGCTCCGATTGCTGATAAATACAACCCTACACGTTGTTTGAATCTCCTCCAATTTTCAGCCACATTACCTGTCAATTGAAGCGTCGCCGGTGGGTGTAAACCTTCCATTCTTTCACTTCGTTAGCTATTCTCTAATGGTAAGCAACGATGTTCTCTTCTGGCTTGCTAATATGTGGAGAGCTGATTTCGCTTACTTGCCACAACTGCTTTCACTGTCCCATCGAGTTACTAACTTCAGATTTTTTCTCTTTCAGCCACTTCTGACATCATGTTTTGTTTTCTTTTTGGGTTCAATAAAGACTCATTTCTGAAAGAGAATGTTGTTTAATCTAAAGTCTTGTTCAAGACTTTCTGCAGCTTTTTACAGAACACACTATGCTGTGATGCATCTAGAATGAAACTGAAAGTAAAACTCCTCTGGACTGCTTGTCTCTCACATGACCTCTGCTGGTCAGGCACAAGTAATCAAAAACACAGACAAATATGCTGTAAGGCATAAGTAATCAAACACAGACAAATATCATCACTATTTGCTGATATCATTACACCTCCCTTTCTTAAAACAAAAGTATTTTACTTTTAACTAACAACATTGAATGAACTTACATTATCATTATCATGATCAAGGTTTTTTACCCTTGCTTTGTGTGTTCACATGAAATATGTCAATACACTAGAACTTGAAGAAAGAATAAGATAACATTACTTCCTTCTTTAACAATAGTCCTTAAATTTGCTCAATGAGTCTCTCAGGAGGCTTCACATGTCTTGAGGATTTTCTGATTGATTGTCCTTGAATCTGAGTTGTTGCCTCAGATGATTGGTTCTCAGCTGTGTGATCAGGTTGTTCACCAGTATCAGTCTCTTGACCTGCTGTGGCTGGTCCCATGAGAAGATCTCGACGATTTCTTCTCAGAACAGCACCCTCATCTGTCTGAATAGTGTATGATCTTGGTTGAACTTCACTCAGGACAATTCCCTTCTGAGTCCATGTGTTTGTTTTGTCTTTCAACCTTACTTGGTCACCAGTGTGGAGTTCAGGTAGGTTTTGTGTTCCTCTGTCATAGTAGTACTTTTGCTTTTCTTTCTGTTGCTCTTTGAACTTCCTCACTTTCTCCCCCTCTTTTGTTTTCAGGAGGTTCTCCGGGATGGGTAGGTTTGACCTTAGCCGACGTCCCATCAGGAGTTGGGCTGGTGACATACCACACTCGAGCGGCGTTGTGCGGTATACAAGCATGCTTTGGTAGAAGTCAGTTCCATTGTCTTTTGCCTTGTACATCAGTCTTTTCACTGTCTGGACCGATTTTTCCACTAGTCCATTGGACTGTGGATAGTGAGGACTTGACATTGTGTGGGCAAAGTCCCACTCTTTGGCAAAGTGTCGGAAATTTGCGTTGTTAAACTGGGGTCCGTTGTCTGTGAAGACCTCGCTTGCCACGCCATATCTGGAGAATATGGCTTTCATACTTCTTATCACAGCTTCTGCAGTGGTGGTGTACAGTCTACAAACCTCTGGATACAGGGAGTAATAGTCTGTGATGACAAGATAGTCCTTCCCTTGACATACGAATAGGTCAGCGCCTACCTTCTGGTAAGGTCTGTCTGGTGCTGGGTGTGGCTTTAGTGGTTCTACCGGATTGCTTGCTCGATATTTCAGGCATATTGTGCAGTTTGACACCTCATTTGTCACATCTTGGTTGATTTGTGGCCAGTACATCACCTCTCGTGCTCTTTTCTTACACTTTTCGATTCCCAGATGTCCTCCATGGATCTTTATTAGCATCTCTCTCTCAGACTCTTTGGGATAACTATTTTACTTCCTTTGTAGATGATGTCTTCGACCACTGATAGTTCCGCCCTGCAGTTCCAGTACTCTGCTATATCAGGTGAGCAGTCTTGCTTCATGTTGGGCCATCCATCCAAGGTGCTTTTTCTCAGTCGTCTCATTGTTACATCTTTGTTTGTCTCAGTCTTTATGAGCTCCATTTTTGCATCTGCTATGGGCAGCGCACTTGTGATCATGTCCACGTAGGCGTTCACTTTTTCATCCATTGTGGTGTTTGCGGGCTCACTTGGGTCAACAGCTCTGGACAACGTGTCTGCTGTATACATCAGCTTACCCGGTGTGTACGCAACATTCAGTGTATAGCGTTGCAGCCTGATCATCATCCTTTGTATTCTAAGCGGACAGCTATTCAGTGGCTTTTGGAACAATGCAATCAAGGGCTTATGGTCAGTCTCTACACTGATTGCTTGTCCTGCCACAAACTGGTGAAATCTTTCACAGGCGTATGTGATGCTGAGCAGCTCCTTTTCTATTTGAGCATATCGCGTCTCCGCGTCTGTCATTGAGCGCGATGCATATGCAATAGGTTGCCAGTAGTCATATTGTTGCAGAAGAACGGCACCGAGCCCACTCTGTGATGCATCTGATGATATCTTGATGGGTCTCGCTGGGTCATAAAACCTCAGAACTGGTTCCTCTGTGAGCAGTTTCTTTAGATCGCTCCATGACTTCTCATGCTCATGATTCCATTCCCATTCTATGTTCTTTTCAGTTAGTCTTCTCAGTGGCGCTATTTTTTCTGAGAGGTTGGATATGAATTTACCCATGTAGTTGATCATTCCATTAAACCTCTGCACGTCCTTTTTGCATTGTGGCCTTGGCATATTCTCAATGGCGGACACCTTTCTGGGATCTGGTCTGATGCCCTCACTGCTAAGGATATCTCCCACGAATGTCAGTTCTGTCACCCCGAGCTGGCATTTCTCTCTATTCAGCTTCAGGTTCGTTTTCCTTGTTGCTTCCAGCACTTTTTTCAGTCTCTCGTCATGCTCAGTTCTCGTGGTTCCCCATACTATGATGTCATCCATTGATGTATCAACTCCCTCCAGGTGCTCATAGATCATATGGATAGTCTTGTGATACACTTCAGGAGCTGAGGCAATGCCAAATGGTAACCTTAGGAATCTGTATCTGCCAAATGGAGTGTTGAACGTGCACAGTCTTGAACTTGCTTCGTCCAGCTTCATCTGCCAAAATCCTGAGGACGCATCTAACTTGCTGAAGTATTTTGCATTTGCAAACTGTGTCATGATTTCCTCACGTGTAGGAAGCTTGAAGTGCTCTCTCTTTATTGCTCTGTTTAGATCTCTTGGATCCAGGCAAATTCTGAGCTTTCCATTCTTTTTGTCCACTACGCCGAGGGAACTCACCCACTCAGTTGGCTCATCTATCTTCTGAATCACGTTCAGGCTTTCCATCCTGTCCAACTCTGCCTTCAGTTGCTTTTGAAGAGCAAACGGAACTTTTCTGCATGGATGTATGACCGGTGTCATACTTTTATCTACTCTGATTGTGTGTTCTCCTGGAATGCAGCCTAGACCCTTAAATAGGTCTTTGTACTCTTTCATGAGTTCATCATAGACTGTCTCTCCTTCGCTTTCCACAACGAGGACTCTCTTTACCAGGTTCAGTCTCTCACAGGCTTTTAACCCTAGTATGGCTTGCACATCCTTTGGCACCACGATTAATGCTAGCGTGTGCTCTCTGTCCTTGTGTGTTACTTTGACAATGCATTTTCCTTTCACTGGTATATCAGTACCTGAGTATCCGGTCACTTTCACTTGTATTCCATGTAACTTTGGTCTGGGTCTAATTCTCTTAAAATCGGTCTCTGATATCACATTAACTTGTGCTCCAGTATCCAATTTAAATGGAATGTGTATGTCATTCACTTTTAGTGTCAGCATCCAGTCTCTTTCTTTTTTGTTTTCAGACACAACAGCTGCATTGAATTCCTCTATCTCGCTTTCATCTACAGTATGGACCTTGCTTTGTTGCGCTTGGTTCTTACAGCAACGGGCATAATGGTTGTTTTTGTTGCATCTATTGCATGTTTTACCATATGCTGGACACTTTCTTGGTGGATGCTGTGTACCGCATCGACTACACGACTTCCGATTGTCTCTTTCATTTTCGTTTGCTGGCCACGTCTCTTTTTTCACATTGGCGCTCTCTTTGTTAAACGGTTTGTATCCGTTCTTTCTCACTGCATCCACGTTGCAGCTACTGTTACTGAACAGCTCCTTTGCCTGCAACTTCACAGTCTCTGTAGCCCTACACAAAGCTATGGCTTTTCCCAGGTCTAGATCTTGCTCTCTTAGCAGCCTTTCCCTTAGACCATTATCTGGAATACCACACACCAGTCTGTCTTTTATCAGCGAGTCTGTGAGTCCCCCAAATTCACATGATTTGCTCCGGTTTCTCAGTTCAGTCACATACTGATCAATAGTCTCGCCGATTTTCTGTACACATGTGAAAAATTTGTGCCTCTCAAAGGTCACGTTGCGTTTAGGTATGCAGTAGGCCTCAAACTGTTCCATTATTTTATCGAGCTTCATTTGTCTCCATCAACATCAAATGTGAAGTTATTATACACCTCGAGCGCTTCATCACCCACGACATGTAAAAACAGTGATGATTTCTTTTTATTACTTTCATCGTCAGCTCCGGTTGCTGATAAATACAACCCTACACGTTGTTTGAATCTCCTCCAATTTTCAGCCACATTACCTGTCAATTGAAGCGTCGCCGGTGGGTGTAAACCTTCCATTCTTTCACTTCGTTAGCTATTCTCTAATGGTAAGCAACGATGTTTTCTTCTGGCTTGCTAATATGTGGAGAGCTGATTTCGCTTACTTGCCACAACTGCTTTCACTGTCCCATCGAGTTACTAACTTCAGATTTTTTCTCTTTCAGCCACTTCTGACATCATGTTTTGTTTTCTTTTTGTGTTCAATAAAGACTCATTTCTGAAAGAGAATGTTGTTTAATCTAAAGTCTTGTTCAAGACTTTCTACAGCTTTTTACAGAACACACTATGCTGTGATGCATCTAGAATGAAACTGAAAGTAAAACTCCTCTGGACTGCTTGTCTCTCACATGACCTCTGCTGGTCAGGCACAAGTAATCAAAAACACAGACAAATATGCTGTAAGGCATAAGTAATCAAACACAGGCAAATATCATCACTATTTGCTGATATCATTACAGTTTGCTGCATGCTGCACAACTTTGCCATGCACTGAATATGAAGGAGGTTGAGCACAAGGCCCATTCACAGCCATAACCAGAGCAGAACACTGAAAATAACCAAGAGGATGTTGCCACTCCTTTGCAGATAGGAAGAGTAGTGCACAGCAATCTCACAGAGGAGGACTTCACCCAAATGGCTGAGTTGCTCATTTAACTAACCCTCCAGTCCACATTTACATTGTGCAGTGGCTCTATACACCGGCACCAACATTGTCCTCTGTAATACCTCAGCTACCATAGATGCCCAATCTTTACCGTATTCTGCAGCAGCAGAAGAAAACTCACTGGATAAACTTCAAATAAAGCGCAACCAATTTATTTCCCTGTAAGTGATGTGTGTATCCGTGCTTGGTGTTTTGTACTCTGCTGCTTACCCTTGGTGACATTGGTATTCCTCTTCTAGGTGCTTGACTGGTGGAAGGAGTAAGTGAGGTGTCTGGCAACTGGATGTTGTAATGTATTATCACATGGTTTGTCACATGGTTTGGTATGAGCATGCTCAGTTCGCTCTGGCCTAGTGAAGCAAGCACATTGACTAGCAACTGGTTCCTCCGCCCTTCATTTGTTCTACCCACATATATTACATTTTTGGCAACGAGAATAGGATCCCAAAGCCATTTTTAGGGATCATGGAAGGACACCTTTGTGTGGAAAAGTTTAAGGTACACAGGGAATGTGCCGAGTCATTGTTCGACGGGATCGGGACAATCATAGCTGCGCCTACGGGATTCATTGGAAGCCTCAGCATGTATGACCAAGCTCGCGAACCATTCAGTTCTTATATTGAGCGGATGAAGATGCTTTTTAAGGCCAATAACATTATTGAGACCGAAGGCACAGATGAGAATGTTCAAGCTCAAAATAAAGTAATTCGTGAAAATAAGAAAGCAATTTTTCTAACAGAGATCGAGCCAGATTCTATGGAACAATGACAAACATACTCGCACCAGGGAAAGTGAAGGATGCATCGTTTAAAGACATTGGGCCAGAAATTCGCGGCCAAAGGCGTGAGTGCGCTCAGGGTACTCACGCATCTGGCCGTTGGAAATGCTGGCGTTCAGCATGAACAGCGCATGCGGGGAACGCCGGCATTTCCAGACCTCGAGCGCGTGCGACTGCACAGGCAGCGCTTGCACAGTGAACTTCGTAGATTTCATTCATGAAATCCGTGAGGGTAAGTCCTCAGAAGTTACACTTGAAAAAAGCAAGTGTAAAGTGGTTCATTGGCTGCGGAGGAAGAAACATTTTATCGGGGAGCTTCTGAAATGCAATATTTTTGTTTGGGAAAGGGAGGGAAGTTATTTTAAGAAATTTGAAGTAAGTTTTAAAGTTAAAATTTTTTTTTTTTAAAAAGGGTTTTCAGAACGGTAGGTAGAAGGAGCAATTGTGGCTGTGTGAATGGAATGTGAGAATGAGTTATGTATTTATGTCCACATATATTCCTTTACGTGTATGTATGTATGTTTTATATTCCTTTACTAATGTGTATGAATGTATGTTTTTAAGTATGATTTTCAAATAAGTTACTTTCTCTGAAAGTCATAATTAAATAATACATTCATACACATAAGTAAAGGAATATATACATAACACGCAAGGGGATATATACAGACATACATACTTTCAGAAGCTCCACGATAAGAAATATCTTCCTCCGCAGCCTCTGGAGCAACTGTACCCATGCTTTTTTCATGTGTAAGTTGTAAGGACTTGACCTCACTGAAAGCAGTAATGAAAGCGGCGAATTATACTGCGCACGCGCTGCCTGTGCAGTCGCACGCGTTCTGCCTCTGAACCCCTTCGTTCAGAGGACAGGAAATGCCGGTTTTCCCCAAAAGCACTGTGCATGCTGAAAACCGGCATTTCATCCGGCCAGATGCGTAAGTACCCCAACCGTACTTGCGCAGTTGGAAGGGAATTACTGGGCCAACATTTTACATGTCAATAAAATGAAAAATTTAACAATTGCACGACTTGCCCCCTCGCATCTGCGACTGAGGGTCCAAGGAGGTGCATTGCGCAAGAGGTCATCATCGTACGTATCCTCACACTGTTCCCTTTGGGGAACTGTATGAAGTGGTGAAAGGATTTATGGCCGTGATTAACGCTCATTCCGTGACCGTAACCATCTTTGAACCAACCATTAGGGTGGTTAGTCCTATGGCGGGAGGGTTTTACGGGCTCCCACAACCCATCTGAGGGGGGGGCCACCAACACCCACGGACGCAAGTATCCCGCTGGATGTCCACCCAGAATTTAAAGTTGGAACTCCGACTCCACTTGCCGGGACTGTCTGGAGTGGGGTTCAAAACCCTACTCCTTCTGGCCCAGCGGCGGGGATGCTTACTGCTACGCAAAAGGCCCACTCCGCACAAAAGGTGACACCCATACGTTTCCTGCGCCTTTTCCCTCCACGTGACTGGAGCCCTATGCTGCCATTTCACGTTGCTAATCGGATTGGGCCTTTGTCATAGCGGTCGGATCCCCGCCGCTGGGCCAGATCAGGGTAGGGTTTCGAACACCGCTCCAGACAGTCCCGGCAAGTGGAGTCGGAGCTCCGGCTCTAAATTCTGGGTTGACATCCAGTGGGATATTTGCGTCCGTGGGTGTGGGTGGCCCCCCCCTCCTTGTATAGCTTGTGGGAGCCCGTAAAACCCTCCCGCCATAGGACTAACCGCCCTAATGGCTGGTTCAAAGATGGTTACGGTCACGGAATGAGCGTTAATCACGGCCATAAATCCTTCCACCACTTCATACAGTTCCCCAAAGGGAACAGTGTGAAGACACGTATGACGACGACATTGCTAAATAAATAAATGGAATTTAAAAAATTCTTTTAGGGCTTTTAAAAGTCTTTAAATTGCTTTAATTCTCTTTAAAACTACTTCAGATTACTCAAAATAATGTAAACATTTTAAAAAGTTTATAAAAGTTACCAAAATCTTCAAAAAACTTCCAAAAACCTATTTAAACTGCTGCTTTGCATGTAAAAATGATTAGCAGCTTGACAGAAACATTGGGGGCGTGTCCAGTGAAACGGAGACCTCACGGGGCGTGTCTCACTTACACTGCACGCTCCTGGCTTCGCGCTGGCTGCACTCCTGGGCGGCGTGACGTCATACGCTGCCCGGGATTCTTCTTTTTCATTCACCAAGTCCAGGCGTCCCTGGAGCTGATCGTCAGTAGCGCGGGGTAAGTGTAAATACGGGGCTTGCACGCGCTGCAAGCCCCGTTCTGGAATTTCTGGGCCATTGTCGAGAAACTGAAGGACCATTTCAACCCAAAGCCATTAGAAATAGCAGAGAGCTATAAGCTTGGTACCAGAATAAAAACAAAGTGAAACCAACAGTGAGTACATTGTACTGTAGTTCTTAAGAACTTGTCTTTGCATTGTAACTTCGGCACATTTTTGGATTGTGCGTTGTGAGATAAGTTTGTGTGTGGACTGGTGGATGAGCGCACACAGTCCAAGTTACTGAACACTCTGAACTTAACGTTTGACATAGCATGCAAAATTGCCCTATCTATGGAGATGGTGTCTAAGAATGCTAGGGAGCTCCGTCCAACAAAAGTGACTAGTGCAACTGAGGTCTACATTCACAAAGCCAACGCCAAACCTAAAGCTGTGAGACTGGGCATGTCGGTGAGAGCAGTTCAGTGAATTGTTTTCGCTGCAATGGAAATCACTCACCACAGTCCTACCAGTACAGAAATGTGGAGTGTTTTCACTGCCTGAAGCAAGGCCATATTTCAAAAGCTTGCAGAGCTAGATCGAAAGCAGGAAGTAAGAACCATTCTAGTGGCAATGCAAAGCAGTGACAACAAAAGGGAGGAGTTCACAATATTGAAGTGAACACACCTGATGTTGAAGAACTAGACATCTACAGTGTCAATGCCACTAGCGGCAATGCTAGCAGTCGTGAGAAAGACATCCGTACAAAACCTTTGATCAGTGACTGATATACATATTGATATTGACACAGCAGCTGACTGCTCTATCATGAGTAAGAACACATGTGAGAGTAAGTTTAATCAAATACCATTTACAAAGAGTACCGTAGAGTTAAAAACCTACTCCGGAGAAATCCTAGAGACATGTGGACAAATGGAATGTACAGTTCAACACAATGGCCAGTCAGTAAAGCTGCCTATTATTGTAGCGAGCTACAACAATAGGCCAACCCTCATGGGCAAAGACTGGTTGAGAAAGTTAAAATTTGATGGAAAAACATCTTCAGTATAGATGCTTCAAAGAAGAGACTCAACACAATGCTGAATAAGTATAAAAGCATGTTCACAGACAGTTATGAGGGCATCACTGGGTATGACGTGCATATCCGCAGCAAGTTGAACGCAAAGCCTGTCTATTGTAAGGTAAGACCAGTCCCTTATCCGTTGAAAAGTCAGGTGGAGGAAGAGCTAATTAAACTGAGAGAGACCGGAGTGTGAGTAAAAACTGATGAAAGTGAATGGGCTACCCTGATTGTGGTAGTGCCCAAAGCAGAGAAAACTGTACGCTTGTGCGGTGACTACAAAGTTACTATCAACCAAGCAGTTGACGATGAGCAGTACCTGTCTTGTTTTGCACACTTTGTACAAAAATAATAAATTGCAGGACAACGGAGTATTACATTTTAAACTCTTTAACGAAGCATCAGGTCTGTTCTTACTCACAGCAGTATAGCACCGTGTGGCCAAGATGGAGTCAGGACCCTGGGTCCTCCTAAACAATAGCAGTCTTTACAGATGCCTGCAGGCCAATGACAACTCAGCATGCGATCACATGTGAATATAATAGGTATTCCTTACAGATGGCTGCGAGCCAATGACAATTCAATATGCAAATGTTACATCCCCTTTCTTTTAAAAGAAAACTGTTATGCATTACTTTTGAACCTTTCTTCTACATAATGTTCTCAGTAGCATCAACATATAAGTAAACTCAACATTTAACTAGCACTGAAAACGTCTCAACGCTTCAATAACAATGTACAGTTTTTTTTAGGGCAGTGATCCGCCTACACCCTTTGACAGGTCACAAGTCAAGGATAACTCTAGGCTTGACCTCTCGCCCCGACCTTGTGTGGTATGGAACTGAGCATGCTCCTGAATCGGTCAACAGTTCAGGTTCAGGTTCAGGTAAGTATGATGTGTTTTGTGTATTGCTCTGTTCATCACACTCTGTTGAACTGATCCTCTCATTGGAATGACGGTGTTGTTCCTTGGTGTTCAGGAGGTGCCTGCGATTGTGGCGGTACACCTGTCCTTCTGGGGTGTGGACGTGATACGATCGCTCAGTGTCAGTTGGCTGGATGACGACTGCTGGCTTCCAGTAGTCATGCTCCTGGATTCTGATGGATTCTCCATTGTGCAGCGGCGGCAGTAGTCCAACTGACCTGTCATAGTATCTCTTTTGGTGTTGCTGTCTCTGTACACGTTTTGCATGCACTTGCTTGCAGCTGACGACCTCTGGCTGCAGCTGCTGGTTGATGCTTGGAAGGATTGAGCGAAGTCTGTGGCTCATCAACAGCTGTGCTGGTGACTTGAAGTTGTCAACCGGAGTGTTGCGGTACTCAAGGAGACTGATGTAGGGGTCTCTTTTGTCTGCTTTGGCTTTGACCATGAGTGTTTTTGCAATCTGGGCAGTTTTTTCAGCAAGGCCATTAATTTGAGGGTAATGTGGGCTTGATGTGACATGTGTGAAATCCCATGCTTTTGCAAACGCCTCAAACTCTTTTGATTTGTATTGGGGGCCATTGTCTGAGACTAAAGTCTCTACCATGCCATGCCTGGCAAAGGCTGCCTTTAACTTGTGGATCACAGCTGCAGATGTGGTGCTGTGAAGCTTGTCCAATTCAAAAAATCTGCTGTAGTAATCAACAGTCACTATGTAGTCCTCGTTGTTCCATGTGAACAGATCCGTTGCCGTGACCTGCCAGGGCCTGTCTGGGATATGGTGAGGTATCATGGGCTCTTTGACATTTGATGGGTGGCGTTCTAGACAAAGGGAACATTTTCTGACAATATCCTCAATGTGTTTGCACATTCCGGGCCAAAACTTAATGTCACATGCTCTTTGTTTGCATTTTTCCATGCCCATGTGTCCAGCATGAATTTTTGTCAACATCTCTTCTCTGAGACTGGTAGGAATTATGATTTTCTCCCCTTTGAAGATGATTCCGTTGATTTGTGACAGTTCGTCTCTGTGGTTCCAGAATTCAGATATGCTCTGAGGGCATTTCCTCCTTTACTCAGGCCATCCTTCATGTATGACTTTGCTCAGCAGTGTGAGTTGTGCATCTTTCTCTGTTCCTGCTCGGATGTCCTTCAGTTTTGAGTCACTCACAGGTAAGCTGTTGTACACCATGTGCACCTGCACATCCATACCTTCACTGAGGCTGCTGTCCTGGTAGCTAAGAGACTTTCTGGAGAGCGTGTCTGCGACAGGAATGTCTTTGCCTGGACGGTGAATGACTGTGAAGTCATACTTCTGTAGCTGAAGGATCATTCTCTGTAGCCTTGGTGGGGCTGCGGCTAGTGGTTTCCTCATGGTTGACTCGAGGGACTTGTGGTCGGATTCCACAATGGCTTGTCGACCATAGATGTACTGGTGGAAACGCTTACATCCGAACAGAATTGCATATAGCTCTTTCTCGATTTGAGCATAGTTGATTTCACTGTCTGAGAGAGATCTGGAAGCGTAGCCGATGGGCTTTCCTTCTTGCAGTAATACTGCGCCTAGTCCGTACTTTTGACGCGTCCACTTGTAGTCTGAGCTCTTTGTTGTGGTCGAAGTAGGCAAGAACTGGTCCTGGTTCTCTGGTGATTAGGTCTTTCATTTTCTGAAATGCTGTGTCATGTTGTTTGTCCCACAGGAACTCATTGGATTGTTTGAGCAACTGACGCATGGGTGCGTTGATTTCGGAGAGGCTCCGGGCAAACTTGGCTAAGTAGTTAACCATGCCTAGTACTGTCTCTAGCTCTGCGCGGTTCTTCGGTGGCTCCATCTTCTTGATGGCGGAGATTTTCTCTGGATCCGGCTTAATGCCATCAGTTGAGAGGCGATGCCCGAAATAACCGATCTCAGTGGATCCGATTATGCTTTTCTCGGGGTTGAGCCGGATACCTTTCTCCCGTGATCTTTGTAGCATCGCACGGAGATTCCTGTCATGTTCCTCTCTATTCCTGCCATGGATGAGGATGTCGTCTACGATTGTGACTACTCCGTCGAGGCCTTCATAGGTTTCTTCGATCTTCCACTGGAATTCATCCTGAGCTGAGATAAGACCAAAGGGTAAACGCAGAAAGCGGTAGTGTCCAAATGGTGTGTTGAACGTTGTTAGCTTAGATGACTCTTCCGTGAGCTTGATAGTCCAGTATCCTGATCGTGCGTCCATTACACTGAAGTAACGTGCTCCCACTAGCTTGGGTGTGATGTCATCTAGCATTGGTAGAGGGTAGTGAGGGCGTTTGATAGCCTTATTCAAATCTCTGGGGTCGAGACAGTCTCTGAGATTGCCTGTACGTGGTTTCTCAACCACTACTAACGTGTTGACTCACTCTGTCGGTTCTGTTTCCCGGACGATGATTTCTGTATTCTCCATGTTCTGCAGCTCCTCCTTCAAGTGACTATGTAGAGCAAGGGGTATCCTTCTCGGTGAGCAAACCACAGGGGTTGTTGCTGGGTCAAGGTGAATAGTGCATTCACCTGGGAATAGTCCGATTCCTTTGAAAACGTCAGCAAACTCCTCCATGACTGTCTGCTTCTCGACTGGTGCTGTCAATGATAGCACTAGCTTGACGAGCTCCATGTCTAAACATGCCTTTAGACCTAGCACTGGAGGTGCTCGAGTGTCAATTATGTAAAAGTCCAACATCATGTCGCTTTCTTTGTACTTGCATTTCATCATGCATGTGCCTTTTACAATGAGCTGCTCACCCCCATAGCCGGTCAGTCTGCATGAAGTGGGCTGTAGCTCACACTCATCCTTCAAGCTGTGATACTCACTCAGTGGAATTACATTAACCTGAGCTCCAGTGTCTAGTTTAAACCTAAGCTCTGTGCCCTGTTTTCCTATATCAATATCGGCAAAGGCTTGCTCAGTCTCTGAAATCTGTTTTTTCTGTGACACAGAATCAATAAACAGTTCCTCTGCATTTGGCTCTCTATCTGGCATTTGGCTGTCACTCACTGTGTGTACTGTTATTCCAAAAACAGTCCTGCAAAGTTTAGCAAAGTGGTTCCATTTACCACATTTAGTACAATGCCTTCCTTTGGCAGGGCAGTACTCCTTTTCTCCATGCCAGTTGTTTCCACAATATCCACAGTTTTTGAAGCGTTTTATGTCGGTGTTGCCCATTTTAGAACTCTCTGTTCTTTCTGTTATGAAGCACGCTCTCTGGGCGGTGTTCATTGGTGTGTGTCTATTAACTGCATGCACTGTCTGTTCACGCAAACTGCTCGTGGCGCCGGTTATGGTTTTCAAATGTGCTTGGGCTATCTCGTGCAATCTAGCTATGTCCATAGCTTTGTCCAGCGTTAGCCCGGACCCAACATTCAAAAGTTTCTCTCTCACTTTAGCTGAATGTATTCCAAACACGATGCGGTCTCTGACCATCTCATCTTTATCTGCATATGCACAGTCATTTACCAGCAGTTTTAACTCAGTCACAAACTGTTCAAATGACTCACTAGCTCCTTGTACTTTCTGCTGAAACTTGTACCTAGCGAATATCGTATTTGTCTTGGGCATCACATATGATTCAAAATGGTCAAAATAACTTTTCAGTACCTTTGCTTCATCCGCGGTGTGTTAAAAATGTCCCTCCCTTTTTCTTCGATCCACAGGAGTAGGTAGCTGCATCTTTCTTCCTCCCCTTTGCTTTTCAGTGGACCCGAAAACATCAACTCCACGTGTTGCTTGAACTTGCGCCATTCTCCAGGTAAGTTCAAAGATTCCCAATTCATTCTGGGTAAGGGAGCTCCAACGATGTCCATTTCAAATCCCTGTTCTGACACCATGTCTTGTTTTGCACACTTTGTACAAAAATAATAAATTGCAGGACAACGGAGTATTACAGTTTAAATGCTTTTATGAAGCATCAGGTCTGTTCTTACTCACAGCATTGCAGCACCGTGTGGCCAAGATGGAGTCAGGACCCTGGGTCCTCCTAAACAATAGCAGTCCTTACAGATGCCTGCAGGCCAATGACAACTCAGCATGTGATCACATGTGAATATAATAGGTATTCCTTACAGATGCCTGCGAGCCAATGACAATTCAATATGCAAATGTTGCAGTACCCATTACCTACATTGCAAGATTTGTACGCAGCACTCTCTGGGTCAAAGGTTTTCTCCAAGCTTGACCTGTTGCCATTTATGCTGAGTTGAATTTTGACAAAGAGAGTCAACAGTATCTCACTATCAACACACACAAGGGACTGTACTCATATACCAAGATGCCATATGGTGTAAAGCCCTCCCCCAAAATCTTCCAGGCTACGATGGATAAGATTTTGCAAGAAATTCTGAATTGCTTATGCAATCAAGATGATGTGATTGCAATTGTATTACATTAAGTTGTGTAATAAAAAAAGCAGATATTTAGGTTCTCCGTTTTACTTTGATCAATAAAATGATTTTTCGTGGCTTCTTTTGGTTGGTTGTAAATGACTGTTGGACTACAAACTTCTTAGAAATCTGACAACATTGATTGCAGCTATGCTGTGGTTTGGGGAATTGGGAAATAAAAAAGAGACAATGGGACAGAAGGAAAATGAATGAGCCATTGTCGTCAGCCCCGCCACAAACTCCATACGCTTACCACCGATTCCAACCCCTGCCTGGCCACTGTTTCAGGTTGAATCAGCTTGTTCACAACCTCGATGTCCTGTTTGACCCTGAACTGAGCTTCCAACCCCATATCCTCTCCATCATCAAGAATGCCTACATCCACCTCTGTAAAATCACCCGTCACTGCCCCACTAACTCCTGCGAATCACCAACAAGTTGCTGCCCGATTTAAGAACATAAGAATTAGGAGCAGAAGTAGGCCATATGGCCCCTCGAGCCTGCTCCGCCATTTAGTAAGGTCATGGCTGATCTTCAACCTCAACTCCACTTTCCTGCCCATATCTCTTAATTCCTTTGGAGTCCAAAAATCTATTGATCTCAGCCTTGAATATACTCAATAACTGAGCATCCACAGCACTTTGGGGCAGAGAATGCCAAAGATTCACAACCCTCTGATTGAAGAAATGTCTCTTCCTCTCAGTCTTAAAAGGCTGGCCCCTTATCCTGAGACTATGGCCCCTAGTTCTAGACTCTCCATCCAGGGGAAACAATCTCTCAGCATCTACCTTGTCAAGCCCCCTCAGAATCTTATATGTTTCAATGAGATCACCTCTCATTCTTCTAAACTCCAGAGAGTATAGGCCCAATCTACTCAATCTCTTCTCATAGGACAACCCTCTCATTGCAAAGGTCAAGCTAATGAACCTTCGTGGCACCACCTCTAAGGCAAGTATACCCTTCCTTAAATAAAGAGACCAAAACTATGCACAGTACTCCAGGTGTGGTCTCGCTAGAGCCCTATATAATTGCAGCAAGACTCCCTTACTCTTGTACTCCAACCCTCTAGCAATAAAGGCCAACATGTCATTTGCCTTCCTAACTGCTTGCTGTACCTGCATGCTAACTCTCTGTGTTTCTTGTACGAGGAAACCCAAATCTCCCTGAACACCAACATTTAATAGTTTCTCACCATTTAAAAAATATTCTGTTTTTCTATTCTTCCTACCAAAGTGAATAACCTCACATTTCCCCACATTATACTCCATCTGCCACCTTTTTGCCCATGCACTTAACCTGTCTATATCTCTTTGCAGGCTCTTGCGTCCTCCTCACATCTTACTTTTCCACCTAGCTTTGTATCGTCAGCAAACTTGGATACATTGCACTCGGACCCTTCATCTAAGTCATTAATATAAATTGTAGATAGCTGAGGCCCAAGAACTGATCCATGCGGCACACCACTAGTTATAGCCGTACAATCTGAAAATGACCCGTTTATCCCTACTCTCTGTTTTCTGTCAGTTAGCCAACCCTTTATCCATGTTAATACATTACCCCCAACCCCATGTGCCCTTATCTTGCTTAACAACCTTTTATATGGTACCTTACCGAATGCCTTTTGGAAATCCAAATATAGTACATCCACTGGTTCCTCTTTATCTACCCTGCTGGTTACATCCTCAAAAATCTTTAATAAATTTGTCAAACACGATTTACTTTTCATAAAACCATGTTGACTCTGCCTAATCATATTATGACTTTCCAAGTACCTTGTTACCACTTCCTTAATATTGGATTCCAGCATTTTCCCAATGACTGATGTCAGGCTAACTGGCCTGCAGTTCCCGGTTTTCTCTTTTCCTCCTTTCTTGAATAGCTGGGTTACATTCGTTACCTTCCAATCACTGGGACCTTTCCTGAATCTAGGGAATTATTGAATGTCACAACTATCCCTGCCACCACCCCTTTTAAAACCTATGATGTAGGCCATCAGGTCCAAGGGATATCTCGGCTTCACTCCATTTCGCAAAAACTGTGTCTCGCCCACGATTCTTGTGAAATTGCTGCAGAGTAATTGCCCATTAAACTCACCACAGCAAGTTAAGTCTAGTAATTTACAGTGTAATCACCCTTTTAACACCGTGATAATTGATAATGATTGCCATTCAACTTCTACTGCCAGAAAGTGAACAATTAAAAGTGTGGAGTCTCATTCCTTCAGGTTCTGAATTGTTGTTGGAGATTTTAAAAAAGTCAAATTTTTAATTTTACATTTTCGTTCTTACTTTTCCTTTCTGTCTCTTTTTTTCTCTCTCTTAATCCAATCTTTCTTTCCCTTTCTGTACATTGTATTCACCCACTTTAATTCCCCTCCTTCTCAGTCCTTCATCTGTTTATTTTTCAATCCTTTAATCTGATTGGTTAAGGTGATACACTGTTTGACCCATTATTCACCAAGGTCCCAGATGCCCTGTTGCCCTTGCTGTGCTGTTATCAGCTCGCACTTCCAGCAACTTTGTGGGCAAAAATATGTTAAACCTAAACATGCACGAACAAGTCTAACTAACGGGGCACACCACGAGATTCCCCACTCCAGCAAAATCTGGCCCACTAAGATTAAGTAGATTACTGAAAAAGTTGAAGTAATAAGGACACCTGGATTTTTGCCATTATGCTTATTTGAGACTAATAAAGTGTACAAAACTCGACAATGGTTTTAAAAGCTGCAATAAACCTCATTAAATTGGCTTCATCAGATGAAATATAGGCCAGATCTGCTGGAAATTAAGCTATTGTCACATTTGATTCTTTGCTTAGCCTCAGCAGGATCTTGTTTTTTAATCCCTGCTGAGCGACTGAGTCTCGCTGTACTGTTGATAGTAAGTCCTTTACCCTTTCAGGAAAGAAGCATCGGCTTTCTTTGTGGATGAGGAGGATATTGTGTTCGTAAATAACGTGCTGGTTGCACAGAGAATGGGTAACATAGAATAAAAGCTGGAGCTGTAATAAAATGGGACTGCTCCAAATGCACAATGGAATCTGAAAATACGCAATAGGTCTGTCAGCACCTGAAAATAACATAAAACAATAGATTAAAGTTTCAGCATGGCACTCAGGGTTTTGATGAAGGATCTATCCCCAAAAGGTTCACCTGTCTTTTGATTTTTCATTAGCTGACAAACTAGTTGGGGCCAATTCTTCTGCGAGTAGCGTATTCTCAGGGCACAATCCACAAGTAATGGGGTAAAGGCCAATGATGCTCAGTCTCTGTCCCATTTTCATTGTCCTTAACATGTCTCTGGTATTTACTGGGCTTCCCCTGAAGGGGTCGAATGCCTATCCTTGCAATAGGCAGTGGCCAGGGGTAGTCATTTAAATGAAGCTGGAGGAACATCTCTGACCTCCTGCCATATTTTCCTGTTGATTTGCTAGCTGAGTGCCCAGCACAAGTAGTCCTAAGGCCCTGTGCCCAGCCCCTTTCCAGTCAGAAAATTGGAGCGGGTGAACAGTGGCCCTGAAGATAAGTCCTTTTTTGTTATTTACAGGGATGTTGGGCCGTAGCTTGGCTGGAAGCCTTGTGGCTGTTGTTTCTGGACAGCAGACAGAAGGCCCCAACCACAGCAGCCATTGCTGCTGCTGCAGGCTTCTCAGGTGCTAGGCCCTGCCAGGGAGTGAGCTTGTAGCAGGGTACATCTGGGTCATTAAATGACCTGAACTCAGAAATATAGAGCGGTTCTGATCACTCAAGTGGAGCACACTTAAGATGCACTCTGTCTGCCTAGCACACACACACTTTGACTGTATTCGCCAATATCTAAACATTTCCTGTTAAGTGACTTTTTGGGTTTGAATGTTGCCTGCACCTTTCAGAATAAAAGGGTGGTATCCAGGTGCATAATAACTAAATGTGCTGAAAGGTTTTGTGTCCTGCTGCCATAATTGTGAAGTGAAGAGGTGCTTTTTGTTTGTTCCTTTTCTTTTATTCCGACAGTCACTGCCTGCCACAATATGATGCGCTTTGAGAAATGAAATGGCATGAAAAGCAGCTATACTTTATTTCTTCTCTCTTTCTTCCTCCTGTCCTAATATTGTTGACTGATTCTAGGGTATAATTCCATAGGTCCTGGTGACCCTCTCTAAGTATACCTCCCTCATGCCAATATTGGCTGTGAATATCAACAGGTTATTTGATCACGGGGAGGGTTGAGCCAAGCCTGATCTGTCTTCTGATGGCTACACAAGTACACTATCTAGCACAGGCCACTGGATAATGGTCATATGAAAGAAAGGACTTGCATTTATAAACCCTTTTCATGACCTCAGTTGTAGGTTCATGGTGGGTAAAGATCTATCCGATCCCTGGTTGTTTAAAGGGAAGGTGATTAAATGGCTTTGGACCCAGCCCGTTACACTAGGTCTTAAGCGCAAGTGAAACTGCTGTATTTAAAGGGGAACTGCCTTCATTAAAAAGATGTTTGGCAAACCATTTGTTTGGTGAGGGAGCCATCCATCATTTTCACCATGATGATGGCAGGCACTAGTTACATCATGATTTGTTTCAATTTAGTTACATCATATCTTCATAAAAAAATGAAAAGTGTTTTGTCAAATACATTTCTTGAAATAGTACCTCTTTAATGGAAATTTGGATAGCAATAAATGCATATACAATTAAATGCAAGTGTAATACATCTCTTAGTCTATATTGTAGGAGCTGTGATAATTGAAAATGTTTAAATTGTTTTATTCTAGGTTACCACCTTTTCCCTAAACTTGCAACAACACTCCCACCTCCCCTACCACGACTACTTAGAAAACTTTTTACTCCACACACAGCACTGAGACCACATTAATTAAAGTCACAAATTACCTCTATGTGGCTATGACCATGGCTCTATGTCTGTCCTCATCCTCCTTAACCTCTGTGCACTCTCCATTGCTATTGACAATTCTATCCTTCTGCAATATGTCTTCTTTGCAGTTCACTTTAGTGATGATGCTCTCACCCGGTTCTGCTCACACTTCTTTTAACGTGGCACTGTATCACTTGTAACAGTTTCTCCGCCTTTTCTCGCAAGTTCACATCCTGTGTGCCGCAAGGGTCCTCCTTGGTTCCCATCTCATCATCAGCTGCATGCTATCCCTTGACAAGATTATCCGGAGCCATGGAGCCAGCTTCCACATGTACACTGATGACACCCAGCTCTATCTCTCTGCCTCCTCCATTCATCGAAATTCTATCTGACATCAAGATCCAGATGAGATGAAATTTCTTTCAGCTTAATGTTGGCAAAGTCAAAGCTATCACTTTGTATTTAGTGAGAACATACATATTTCTGCTTCCCCAGCTGTCGCCTCAGGCTGAGTTATGAGGTATGAACCTGGCCTTACCGCTTGATTTGAGTTCAGCTTTCTCGACCGCATTCACTCTCTTATCCAAACCCAACTTCCTCCCTCAAATCCACTCAATTTTCAAGGCCACTTTCTTCCACTTCTGCCACATTATCTGTCTTCATCCCTCCCTCCCTCCTTTGCCACCAAACCCAACTGATTTCCTAGACAGCCTTCCTGTAGTTATACCTCCACAATTTTCAATTAATGCTTCAACTTGTGACCTCCCCGACAATGAATGTTGCTCTCCCACTAGCCTGATCCCCTTCAACCTCTAATACAAAAGCAAAATACTGCGGATGCTGGAAATCTGAAACAAAAACAGAAAATGCTGTAAATACGCAGCAGGTCAGGCAGCATCTGTCGAGAGAGAAACAGAGTTAACGTTTCAGGTCGATGACCCTTCATCAGAACCCCCTAATTCCCTTCAAACTCTGCTGGCTTCCTGTGCCCCAATGAGTTGCCTTCAACAGTTTTTCAAATTCCTCCATGAGCTTGCACCACTCTACCTTTCTCTGCCTATGTCCCTTAGCACCCTCTCTGCTTCTCTAACACCAGGCTTCTCTTTAACCACCTGTCCCCTACAATCCAACATTGATGGCTGCTCATTCAACCACTACACCATTTCTATTCGACCTTTGACTAGAACTAGGATGCAAGCAACTCCCAACAGCAGATAAACTTATCAATGCTCATTTGCAAACGTGAAATCAAGCCATAGCCTTCTTTAACAGTTTTACCTACACTATGCAGAATGTATAACAATTGCTGCTATTTGGACTTGTAGGCCACAATTTTCCCTACGTCGGCGGGTCCATGGTGGGCAACGTTAGTGGCGAGTCTCAACCCCACTGTTCGCTCCATCCCGGCCTCTGACATGACTTTCCCGAGATTGGGCTTGTTAAGCCCATCCAGCGAGTTTCCTGGCCAGTTGAAGAAAGATGGTCTGATTACGTCATTTGATGACGCATCACCTGTTCCCTTTTGGAGGGAGTCACAGCATGCAGGGAGGCCCTCTTCCCTTCCCATGAGCAGAAGAGACCTCCCCAGGAGACCAAAGTAGCCTGGTTGCACATTGCACAGGAGGGCACAAGCAGTGGTGTCATCAGGGGGACCAGGCTGCAGTGGCACAACTCTTTCAATGATCTCAGTAGATCATGAAACATTACTGCAAAGCCACAATCAACCTCATCCTGCTGTGCCACTCATCACATCCCCATCACTCTGCCTTCCTTACCTGACTCCTGCAAATCCTTACTCACACCAACTTACCTTTCACCTCCACCCATCCCTCTCTATCTACATTATCACTTCCCCATCTCACTAGCCACCCCTCATACTCACCCTCATCATAGCCCAATCATACCAACTAACAACACACAAGGGTAGGCACCTGTATGTTTTAACCAATGTTCATGTGAAGTTTCTGTGAATGTGCTGTCAAACATTGAAATCTTCATTTCCAATGCTTTGCGTTCTTGGACAGATTTTTGTGCACCTTTGGAAGTGGCTTAGTGAGTTGCAGTGAATGGTGAGACATAACGGTAACCCCCTCAATGTTGATAAGTGTGAAAGGAATGGCTTGGACATTGTAGGGATGCTTTATGGTGTTGGTGCGGGGTGGTGCCAATCTGGCGCATCATGTGGCAGCCAGGGTGTGCAGCATTAAGTGAAGTAAATCCGGCAATGGTGAGCCCATCCCTCGCTTCCCGGGCAGCAATGTGGTCGGGTGCTGATGTCCTCTGTCCTGTGCAGCATCAGTTGACTGGAGAAGGTTGGTGTTGTTGTTAGTGCTGGTAGTGTGCTTGGTGATGCTGGTATTGGGGATGATTGTGGTGGGATTCTGAGGACCAAAATGAGAGAGTATAAAGTGCACCCATGCTGATGAAATAAATGGCAGGTGAAGTAGAGATGACAGAAGCGATCTGTCAATGGTAGGAGAGGTAATGAGGTCAGACTGGATGGAGACTTGTGTAAAGACTTGCAGCATGGTGAATCTGTAGTGGAAATGCAGTTTAGAGATGCTAGTGCTTAATGGAGGATATCTGAATCAACTGGGAGCTTTGATATTTGAAGCTGTCAGCTCACCAACCTCCCACCTCAGCTTCATAACAAGGTCAAGGCACAGTGGGAAACCCATGGGAGACCTGTGAAAGTTAAACAGCTGTGAATAAAAGCATTGTTAAGCATCTGTAAACAAGCCACTAATGATTTGAATTGGGTCCCCCGCCGCTGCCTGTCAGGTCTGCTCAGCGCTGGCAGACCCGACATCGGGAAATGCAGGTGTGTGCGTTTTGACAGTGGGGTCCCGATGCACTGTCAATCATTTTAAATTTCACAGCTGAGTCGCCACCCATCCCGTGTGCTGAGCACTGGCAAAATCGCGGCTGTATACTGAGTGTGTGTCTGAATCCCCATTGAAAGGACTTTTTTCTTTTTTTATCAATGTGATTATAACATTTCAATTCCAGATTTGTGAATCTACATTTTAGACTCCCTAACCTTGCATCCAAACCTGATATCTGAATTTTATAATGTTTTTTCTTGGTAGTCTCTTTCATCTATATTTGTACAGCAATGGTAACAAAGGTTAAAATGGATGCTGGTCTGTTTAAAATGACATTTGCCAGCTGCGTCTCTGAGATGCTATAAGTAAATTCCCTTTGATTTGTGTTTAAGTTGGTTTGTGGATTGCTAATTAATGTTATTGACTACAATGCAAATAGCCTTCATCTTTGTTAGATTGATTCAGGACATTTTATGTTAATTATTTCTAAGTCCTGTCAATTGTATTTGTCAGCAGTAATCATTATTTTATTCTATGTGGAAGTCTGAGCTTTTGAATTGCTTGTCAATAACATCATGTGATATTTTGACAGCATTAAGGTATATTTTAGGACCTGTATATTAATTGCTTTAAATACAGAACTGCTGGATGTCAAACTAGCTGTGCAAACAAAACACCTTTTCGAGTTGTGTTTTAGAATTGCTCATATTGTTAAGCTTGATTGTGAAGCCAACTTCAAAGCAAAATATGTTTTTTTTGGACGGTTTTGTTGTGTAAAAAGGAGTAAAATGGCAGAGTGTTGATTACTGCCATTACCATGCCCCAAAAATGCTCACCAGAATTCTTCTTTGTTAATCTAGCCAGTCACCATTACTGCCTGCCACCAGCCCACTTTGATACATGGAAATGGGGTTGTGTGGGCATGGGCAAGATCCTCATGTAATTGCCCCCTTATTCATGCCACTCAGCTGACCACAGGAAACACCACTGCTATGTGAGTGCTAACATGAGCAGCACAACGGCGTACCTGAGGCAGGTAAAGCACTGAGGAAGCCATCTTTGCCGATATATCTGAAACATTGTGAAACTTTGCCTGGCCATCACTTTTTGCTGTTTGGTGCTCTGGACCTTCTCTGAACTGGAGAATTAGATTTCCCAATGGGAATCTTTTTTTTCCAATGTTATGAAGTGGGAAAGGATGTGGAAACGAAGGAGGCTGGTGTAATGATCAGTAACCTGTCATTCTAGAATGGTACACTAGGTGGAGCTGTAGAGCTGTATGTATATAAGACTAGGCTACCCGCAAGGCAGTAGTCAAGATGGATGCTGTAGAAGTCGACATGTCATGAATAAAGTGACTAGCTAGAAGCTAGCTGTTCATAATGAAAACGACTAGTTATTAATGAACATAACATGGTACCAGGATTGGTAAAATCTGCTGAATATTGTGAAACACGACATGGAGAATTTGAAGCCACCGGAGGGTTGAAACTCACAGGGAATGTCGACTGCAATTGGCGGACTTTCAAACAACAATTCGAACTCTACATTGCTGCCACCGGATTCGGTACGATGCCAGATGCAAGGAAAATAGCTTTGCTGCTCACGGTTGCAGGCCCACAGGCGATAGAGGTATTTAATACATTTGTATTTGATCCTGAGGAGAACAGAGAAAAATTGGACGATGTGCTAAAGAAATTTGATGCACATTGTTCTCCCAAAAAGAATGAAACCTATGAGAGATACGTGTTCTGTTCACGGACACAGCAGCAAAATGAGACTTTTGATAACTTTATGACCGATCTGAAACTGAAAGCACAGACATGTAATTTCTCTGAACTGAAATCATCCATGATTCGTGCCCAGATTGTGTTTGGTATTCATGATAAAAAGGCCAGGGGATGTCTGTTGAGAGAAACCGAACTATCATTGGAAAATGCTGTAAAAATATGCCAAGCCAGTAAGCTAGCTCAAAAGCACACAAAGACTTTCAGTGAAATCAATAATGATGCGATTGTAGTAAGTGATAGTGCTGCTGTCGGTGCTGTGTCCTACAAGGGGAAGAAACGTGGGCAGAACAGAAATGAAAAGCAATCGGAGGATGACATTTTTAATTGTAAACGCTGTGGTTACAAACACCAGTCACGACAATGCCCAGCATTTGGAAAAATGTGCACAAAATGTCATGGAAAGAATCACTTTGCCAAACAATGCTTTTCAAAAGTAAAAACTAAGAAAGGACAACGAGTTAATGTGATTGAGGACACTGATTTAAGTGAGACATTTTCTGTAGGAATGGTGTCATGTGACAATATCAAAAAGGATACAGAATATGTGCAGCCCTCAGGAATGGACAATGCTGAACATAAAGTTAATGCAGTAAAAGAGGACAAATGGATAATGCCACTGCAGGTAAATGGAGCATTAGTTACATTGAAACTAGACACTGGGGCAAAAGCAAACTTAATCAGTATGGGTGACATTAAAAACATGAAAGAAAAGCCCAAAATACAGAAAAAGTCAGTACTACTGAAGAACTATAATGGACAGAAAATAGATAGCTTAGGTGTATGCAGACTTAAAGTGACAGTCAAAGACAAAGTGCATCATCTCATGTTTTCTGTTGTGGCTGAAGGACTTGATTCAATACTAGGTGACAAAGCTTGTGAGGACTTAGAACTGGTCAAGAGAGTCTACCGTATAAACTGTGCCATAAGCAGACCAGATGACTCAATGGATTCTGTAGTGAGTATTTTTCCAGGATGTGTTCAAAGGATTTGGAGTTCTACCATTCACTTAATAGATCCAGCTAAAGGAAAATGCTCAGCCAGTGGTACATGTTCCACTGAGAGTTCCAGCACCCCTGCGTGACCGGCTCAAGAAAGAACTGGACAGAATGACCACACTAGGAGTCATCAGGAAAGTCAAAGAGCCAACAGACTGGGTTAACTCCATGGTATGTGTAAAGAAAAAGAACAATGATCTAAGTATATGCATGGATCCAAAGGACTTAAATGCAAACATAAAACGTGAACACTACCAGATTCCCAAGCAAGAAGAAATCACCAGTGAAATGTCAGGTGCCAGATAATTCACAAAGCTCGATGCCTCACAAGGATTTTGGCAACTAAAACTGGATGAAGAGAGTACCAAATACTGTACCTTCAACACACCATTTGGCAGGTATTGTTTCCTCAGAATGCCTTTCGGGATAATATCTGCATCTGAAATCTTTCATAGAGCGATGGAACACATAATTGAAGGTCTGGAAGGAGTTCAGGTCTATGTTGATGACATCATCATCTGGGGCTCCACACTGAAAGAACACAATGAGAGACTGACTAAAGTGCTACAGAGCATACGCCGGAATGGACTGAAGCTCAACAAAGCCAAGTGTCAGTTTGGCATCCAGGAAGTCACTTTCCTAGGAGATAATCTATCTGGTAAAGGAATAGAGCCAGATATGGAAAAAGTAAACGCCATACTCAAAATGCCCCGACCCACTGACAAAAAAGGAGTGCTACACATCATGGGGATGATAAGCTTCATTGGAAAGTTCATTCCTAACTTGTCAGCCAAGACAGCCTGTCTGCGAAAACTGCTACGTAAAACAAATGAGTTCGCATGGACAGAAAGACATGAACAAGAGTGGATGAACCTCAAAACAGTGCTGACAACCACATCTGTACTCATCTTCTTTGACCCAACAAAAAGAATCAAAGTGTCAACGGATGCATCAAAAGATGGCCGAGGCACGGTCTTGCTACAAGCAGAGGGTGAAGATTGGAAGCCTGTTGCCTATGCCTCCAGGTCTATGACTGACTCTGAGTGTCGATATGCCCAGATTGAACAGGAATGTCTAGGCTTGGTAGTTGCACTAGAAAAGTTCCATGGCTACATATATGGACTTCCCACCTTCACAGTTGAGACAGACCACTGCCCACTGGTTGCCATCATAAAAAAAAATCTGAATGAGATGTCTCCAAGGATTCAACGACTCATGATGAAGCTGCAAAGATATGATTTGAACTGATCTACACACCAGGCAAACACATAGTGTTAGCAGATGCACTATCCCGAGCACCCACAATGAGTCATGTGAGCTCTACTGAGGAAGACGTGAATGTTCATGTGAGTATGGTCACTGCAGCGCTGCCCGTGTCAGACACAAAATCAAAGCAACAACAGAGAATGCTGGAAAAATTCAGCAGGTCAGGCAACATCCGTGGAGAGAAATTTGAATTGACGCTTCGGGTTGAAACCCTTCTTCAAAACTGGAAAGAAAATAAAAAGATGGAAGGCAAGATGCAATCGAACAAAAGAAGAAAAGGAGACAATAAAATGTATTAGAAGCCAGATGAGATGGTAATGGGCCCGTGGAGACAAAAGGCAGCTGAGATTAGGTGTGAAGTGTACTGACAGGATAAGGACAGCTGCCAGGTTAGAGAGAGAAACAAAAGGAAAGGAGGGGGGGTGGTGAAAGGAGGACCCAAAACAAAGGGGTGGAAAAAATTAAAAGGAAAAAAGTAATAGAGGCCGAGGTTATGATCTGAAATTATTGAACTCGATATTGAGTCCGGAAGGCTGCAAAGTGCCGAATCGGAAGATGATTTGCTGTTCCTCGAGTTTACGTTGAGCAAATAGCTGAAGAAACGATAGTGTTCCAAACAGTAATAGAGAACATTCATCATGGTTGGCCAAAACGTTCCTGTCCAAAATACCTTCACATCAGGTCAGAGTTGAGTGTCGCAAGTGGACTATTACTAAAACAGAACAGAATAGTCATTCCACAGGCTCTACGTCAAGACATGCTCAAAAGGATTCATGAGGAACACCTCGGAATTGAAAAATGCAAAAGGAGAGCAAGAGACACTGTTTATTGGCCTGGCATAAATAAGGACATTGAGAACATGATAGGCGAATGTGAGACATGTCAGAAACACCAAAACAAACAAGCAAAGGAACCAATGATTGTAGCTGACTTACCAACAGCACCATGGCAAAAGGTTGGTATGGACCTTTTTCATTTGAATGGTAAAGAATATCTATTAGTGATTGACTACTATTCTAACTATCCTGAGATGGCGCTGCTCTCAAGCAGCACAGCAAGCAGTGTCATAATGCATGTGAATCCATCTTCGCCAGACATGGAATTCCCAGGATTGCCGTTAGCGACAATGGTCCGTGCTTCAACTGTACAGAGTGGCAACAGTTTGCAGCACATTATGACTTTCAACACATCACATCCAGTCCTCTGTATGCTCAGTCGAATGGTAAGGCAGAAAAAGGTGTTCAAGTTCTCAAACAGCTACTGAAGAAAGCAACAGAAAGCAAGTCTGATCCTTATCTCGCCCTGCTGAGCTACCGAGCCTCACCTTTAGACTCTGGTTCTTCACCTGCTGAACTCCTAATGGGTCATAAGTTGCGTACCACGCTACCCTGCTGTGCAAAAGAAAAGCAGAGTAAGGAACTGAGACAGAGACTTCAACTGTTAAAGCTGAAACAGAAATCATACTATGACAAGTCATCCAAAACTCTAAAACCATTGACAAGGGATGATGTTGCCAGGATTGAGGATCCAGATGCATGGAACAGGAAAGCTACAGTTCTTGAGGAAGTAGGACCAAGGTCATACAATGTTTGAACTGAGGAAGGACAGATTCTCAGGAGGAACCGCCGTTCCCTCCTAAAAACACAAGAGACTATCCAAGAACAAATCGATTTCAATGCCGCAACTGAATCTTGTCAATCACCACCAGAACAATCGAACACAAACACACATACAGGCTCTCATGAAAACACATCAGACTTACCTGTGTTGAGAAGATCCACACGTGAAGTAAAAAAGCCTGATTGACTTAATCTTTGAGTATAAAGTAAAGCTTTGAAAATGTGTTGACTGTTGTGAAAATGTTTATGTTTATAGAGCACTAACAAAAGTGTTACTGATATCATCTTTATCGTTTTTCTTGAAAGTTGATTGATATTGATTTTGTTTAACCTCAAAGAAAGGGTGATGTAATGATCAGTAACCTGTCATTCTAGAATGGTACACTAGGTGGAGCTGTAAAGCTGTATGTATATAAGACTAGGCTACCCACAAGGCATTAGTCAAGATGGATGCTGTAGAAGTCCACATGTCATGAATAAAGTGACTAGCTAGAAGCTAGCTGTTCATAATGAAAATGACTAGTTATTAATGAACATAACAGCTGGGTTAGAGGAACTGTAGAGTGAGGCATTACAAAAGACATCACAGAACATGTTTGCTTTCAACATGTCATATCACCTCCACAGGGTTTAAAGATTTAGAAGGTCTTAGAATTCTCTGCCTGTCAGTACCTCAGAAGGTTGTGCTTCACCTAGGAAGCCATTGAAGAATTATTCCAGCTGGATAAGAACGGCAGACCACTTCAATCAGGAGCACAACATTACCTGTAGCAGTTAAAGCCCGCACTACCTTGTGTTTTGTTTTCCAAAGGATCTGATCAGACAGCCTTTGGCAGCCTTTGTCATATTAGTTATATCAACCTTGGATTAATGGTAGCACTCTTGTCTCTGTGTCAGAAGGTTGTGGAATGAAGTCCCACTCCAGATAGTTGAGCACATAATCTAGGGTTGACACGGTGGTGCTGAGGGAGTGCTGCACTGTCAGAGGGGTTGACTTTCTATGAGGCTTCGAACAGAGATGGACATAAAAGATTCCATTGCACTATTCAAAGAGCGGGAAAGTTCACAAGCTGTCCTAGCCAACATTCATCCCTGATCATTAAAACAGGTTGGCAGGGAAATTCGATAAGGCCTGAAAATGGCCGTGGGCACCACGAGGTGAGATTTGCTCGCGCCCGTTTAGATATTGCAGGCAGCACATCATGTTGGTGCTGTCTGCTAATTTAAATGATTTTAGCGCAAAACCCAGTGACTATCGCGCTGCTGACAGACTGTGCACTCAGCAGGAGGCCCAAGGGCGCGTCGCTGGAGCGATGCTGCATTTCCTTAAAGCTAGGCTGTTAGTTTTCAAGTCTCTAGCCATTAAAGGTGAACTGCCTTCTGAAAAAAAATTCAAATCATTCAAAACTAGGCAGCCTGCAGCTCTTAAAGCTGAACTGCCTTCTGCAAAAAAATTAAAAATCATTCCAAACTAGGCAGTCTGCAGCTCTTAAAGCTGAACTGCCTTCTGCACATAAAAAACAGTAAAAGTAATTCAGCACTAAATGGCTCAACAAGCCAGGGAAAGGGCACCCAGGGTTGAATGCAGCACTCGAGCTTTGTGCAGGGGTCAACGCTGGAAGAGGTGTTCTCTACCTACAGGGGGCTAGGAGGCTCACCAGAAAGAAGGATATAGGGCCAGATTGCCAAAGCCATCACTGCTGGCAGTGACACCCCCAGGATCTGGCTTCATGAGCTCAGGCGAGTGGTCAAGGTCAGTAAATTCATCTTCAAAAGCCATCTTCTACCAACTGCACCACTACCCTCAGACACTGCAAAATGCATGACGCCTGCACCCCCCTCCCATCACTCACCTACCAGTAATCTCTACCAAACACGAGACATACCTCACATTCACAGATTCATCCCACGGTGCTGGCCATTCTTGGCAGGGGCATGGCTGAGCCCTTGGCCAGTGGCGGGGCTGAAAGCAAACAAGATGCTGGTATCCTCATACATTATCCTCCTTCTCACATCCGACTTCCCCCTCATCCCACAAGCTCTTCTGATGTACAAGCTGCACATGTTGTAAGCATGCACTTCTTGTTTTCCCACCTCCCCTCACCACAACTCTACCCTTGTGCCTTTCTCATTTCACACCCCCAAGAAATCCAGCCTGCCCAGCCAATGGTTGACCAAGAAGAGGGAGAGGAGAGTGAAGAAGAAGAAGAAACACCATCACTCGATTTCACACTCCCAGTCACCAGCTCCTCGAGGTCTTCCTGCAAGACCATCTGCAGTGTCCCCCACTGAAAGTCAGCAGCCTTCCACCAGCCATGCTGCAGCCACTGGGGTAGCACTGCATGACATCACTAGGATAGGCAAAGGCACACACAGGACCTTCATTAAGAGAACGCATAAGGGTGATTAGTTGATTTATTTAATGTCATATTGGATGCATATATGGATAAAGTTGGATTGGAATGTTTGCTTTGTGGTGGCTTTTATTTCAGCATTGTGGACAACAGAATGCTGTGATGGTCAGTAACAGAGAAAGGTAAGATGTAGGACAAATGTTGAAAGGGGAATTGGGGTTGTGTTCACTGGTATCGCAGGCGGATGATTTGATCCCGGATATCCCAGCCAGTAAGGGGCTGTCTGGGTTGCCTCCTTCTTTCTGATTCCTCCTCTTCTGCCTTTTCCTCTTCTGCTTCTTCCTCTTCTGCTCCTTCCTCCTCCCTCTGTGAGCAGCTCATCCCCTTTGCTGCCTCTGCTCCATCGCCATGTCAAGGGGGACTGCAACTACAGCCCCCAAGTCTAGGAGCAATTGGTGTTCTCAGAGGCCTTCCTTTAACATCCAAATTCTTGCAAGTGTCCAGCAGCACTCCCTGCACACTTTAACAACTTTTTAAATGCATTGCACCAAGCCAGTACTCAAATAAATGTAAAAAAATGTCCAAAAGCCGAAGTCAAAACTTACCTGAAAGATGTGTGTGTCCCTTTAAGAAGCGCTGGCAGCATCTCTGTATTGTTGCTGCACGCATGTTCTTCCTTGCACGGTTTGGAGAGGACAGTGTGCAGTGGGGCGACATCCAAAGTCACAGTCGTGACTCAATTCAGGCATTGCACGCCAATTGACGCCACGATCTGCATACTTACATGTGAGTGGTGAGCGCAGGCAACGGCAGCACTAACAAATTCTCCAAAATGGCAGCCGCGTGTTCCGCGTTGGAAGCAGGCGGCCGCCATTTTTTTTTAGCAAAACCGGCATTAATAGCCGGTGCTACACCTCGAACTGCACAGCCATTATCTGGTCATTTATCTCATTGCTGTTTGTGGGGCTTTGCTGTGCACAAATTGGCTGCTGCATTTACCTGTGGCAAATTGTGTAAGGTCCGCAAAATTCCCACATTCCCCCAAGGTTATTAATAAAAGGAACCCTGCATGGACAATTTAAAAAGGGGTACCCCAAAAGATGGCGTCCGCACCTCGTGACCAAAAGCCTGTAGGTTTTTAAAAGCTTGGACTCTGTAGCACAAACAGGCAGCTTTGGGAAATCGAAACTTAAAATGCATTTCTGTGAAAAGGACTTTGTGTTTAAGAAAGCCAGACAGCTTAGGCAAACACTGAATATGCATTGCGTCAGATCGAAACAGATCAAGCCCAGCTAGGCCTAAGCATAAGGCCATTAGTTTGTCCGCATAAATAATCGGAAACAGATCAAGGGAGCCACCAAGGCCGGATAGGCCGATTAAAATGCATTAATGACAATACAACCCGAACACCGGGGCTATCAGGTGCGATGAACGGCCATCTAAAACCAGTTAACTTAGAGCGGTATAATTATATTAAACGAGCCCGCCCAAATCGGACAAAAGACTGACCTGATTTGGCGCGCAGATAAGGGCCTTCGACAGGAGAATAATTGTAGGCCCATTGGTAGCCACGTGCTCTGCCTCCTGCGCTTGCTACCTGGCCACTGCCCGTATCTTCCCCAAATCCATCAGGGACGCCTGGTACTGCACCAGGCAAACACGGGCAGACCAGGCCAGATGAGACAAGACGAGACGAGACGAGACGAGACGAGATGAGATGAGATGAGACGAGACGAATTGGAAGAAGATTGAAGAATGTTTCGAATAATCGGGCCTTCAATCCAGCTAACCTGCGAATATCTTCATACAAAATTCAACTGCTGCCACCCAAAGAAGAAGAACCATCATCCCTGCGAGGTAAAGTACCCAAGCAAAGAATTTAATCTCGGGGTGCTTTACCTGGACGACGCCCTTGCAGCGCCCTGAGACCACGTGACGACGGCAGGCCCCAGAGAGCACAAAGAGCGAACCCCAAACCCCACAACTGTTTTAACTCAGCAGATTTTGACTTGGTGAGCATGAATTCCTCGCCTCTCTTAGCTTAATCTAGTTAGGTATAGGGGTGGGATAAGGATAAGGGGATTGTTAATGTAATTGTTTTCCCTCGATGTGCCGTGTGTTCCCCATTCCCATTTAAATGTATTCTTTTGATAAGCCTGTGACTACATAGTGAATTCTCAGTATTTGTAATTTTTATCATCGTTTTAATAAAGTTTACGGTTTTCTTGTACCAAACCAATTGTCTACTCCTTTTCTGTATTGCCGCCTGCACCTAAGTCCAGTGTCGAGAACCCAGGGGTGTGGGAATGATTCGAACCGCTCACAGGCAGTCAGGGGCATAACTGACTGGGCACACGCCACCCCTACAGAAACTGGCGACCGCGGCAGGACACTGGCAGCAGGGTTGTGATACAGTAGACATTGGTTCGGATGAGCAAAACATGATGGAGGAAAGGATTTCTGATTATGTGTTTAGCAAGGTGAATATCACAAAGAAGTGGATCACCACTCTGTTAAGGTCTGGGCATCCGGTAGATGCAGCAGCTAAGTGGACAGAGGGAAAGGAACGCAAGAAGTCCTTAGAGAAGGCAGTCTGACTGATGTGTTTCAAAAAGCAGGTCCAGCTTTTGGACAGGCTCATTGCAGCACAGGCAGCCGAGTTAAAGGAGTCAGCCCTGGAGATCCAGGATAAGGCTCTAGCAGGGGAAAAGTTAATGGTAGCATTGCAGGCCCTGAATCAGGAGAGAGTGTATTTAATGGGAGAACACAAGGCCCAGTTGGAATACCTACAGTGCCAAGTCATCGAAGCCAAGGGAAATGAGTTAAGGTTGCGGGAAAAGAACGCCCGCTTGGCAAGGCAGGTTAGGGAACAAGACGAGAAAGTAGAGGAGGTAAAGGCAGCTTACAAGCTAACGAGCGAACAGGGGTTTGAGGAGGCAGACCGTGGCCCCTGCAAAGAGCGGATAGAAAATCTGAGCCTGGCCCTCAGGAAGGCAAAAGGCATGGTGTGCCTCATAAGCCCAAAGACAGGTCAGGCGGATTTTATGGGGATCGAGGGGAGAACAGTTCAAACATCACCGGTAGTGCCCAGAGACGACTTGATTGAGGGACAGGAGGGCTCACGACCACCACACGTAGCGCCAAGTTTCAGCGAGGTCTGGCAGCAAGGGGGAGTGGAGCCAGAGGTGGGAGCAGAGGCGGAGCAACCCCCACCAGAGGGGTTGGAGCCGGGTCCGATGTGCCCAGCATGGCATCGGAGGTTCGGCCCACCCGTCAATGGCGACGATGAGGGACCCCTCCAAAACCAGTTTGTATTACCCTATAGCACCCAACAGCTTAGGGCTATGCTAAACTATATCCCAAAGCTCTCCGAAAAGGGAGACCCCTCGATTCACTTCAGGGAAATAGAACAGGCAGCCAGCGTCGACGACTGCGATGGCGCTGAGCAGGCCAAGATGCTGCTATTCTCCGTGGAGTGTAGTCTCCTCCAATCCCTCTCTGACGAGTGTAAGAAGGGGCAGAGTGGGTATGAGGCGCTCAGGGATGAAGTTCTGGAGGCCATGGGGATGAATGAGGGAAGTCCTTTCTCCCATGTGGAGAAGACGGTCCAGCTCGCAGGGGAAACCCCGCAGACTTTCGTGGACCAGTTATGTCTGGTGTACCGGAGGGCCTGTCTGGGGACGCCGAACCGGGTGTTCCTCAATGGGGATCCCCTGGCCCATTGGCTCCATTGCCTGGTGGTGAACAGCTTGCCACAGGTCCAGGCCAAGGCAGAAGTCTGGTTCGACCCCAAGAACCCCCAGACCACCGAACTTACGGTGAACAGGCAGTTGACTCTAGCCTAAGAAAATGGTAGGGGAACCGATGCACACCCACCCAAGGGGAAGGTGCATGAGGTAAAACCCGGACCAGGTAGGAAAGAGTGGCACCAAGAAGGGAATAACCCCCGCAACACAAAGACGAATTGTTACGAGTACGGGAGGGATGGTCACTGGCGGAAGGAGTGCAAAAACCCTTGGAAAGATTACAAGGGAAAGAATTCCACAGCCCCAGCCCAAAAGGTGGAGGCAGGAATCCCTCCCGCAGCGGTCGAGTAACTTTTTGGACACCATGAGGTCGTTATTGACTGGCCAGGGGAGAGTAGCAGCCGCTGCCGGTGCTCTGACCCCGTCAGCCCCACCCAAACCACAGCCCTGACTAGAGCCAGTGCAACCTGTTTACCTGTGTTCTCTCCAGTACGATGAATGGAAAAGACCCCTCGTGGAGATGGAGGAGGAAAAGGTGACAGGGACCAAACTGTTGGACACGGGAGCATCATGCACCGTGGTCCACTTGTAGGGGGTAGCATGCACCCAGTCAGTTATGCCTCTAACTGTTTTGTGAGCGGTTCGAATCGCTCCCACGCCCCTGGGTTCTAGATACCGGACTTAGGTACAAGGCGGCAGTACAGAGAAGACTCGAGTAGACAGGTAGTTGGCTGTAAATATAAACCAAGATTTTATTGGAGAGGAAAAACTGATACAATCTTATGGAAAATTACTAGTGTACACTTCTACAGGCGAAAATACAACAGAATAACTATTATACTTATACAGGGAATGGGGAACACATGGCACATCGAGGGAAAACAGCTATCTTAACAATCCCCTTATCCTTATCCCACCCCCTATACCTAACTAGATTAAGCTATGAGGGGTCAGAACTTCATGCTCACCAATCAAAACGGTTTGTTGGACTCAAAACAGTGGCGGGATTCGGGGTTTGCTCTTGGTGCTCTCTGGAGCCTGCCATTGTCACATGTTCTCCGGGCGCTGCAGGGGCGTTGTCCAGGTTCGAGTACCCCAAAGTTAAAGTCTCTGTTTGGGTACTTTACCTTGCAGGGATGATTCTTCATCGTCAGCCAAAAGTTTGAGTTGGTGTGCAGATATTCGCAGGTCGGCTGAGGCTGAAGGCCCAATAATTCGAAGCCTGCCCTCAGTTCGTCTCCTCAGTTGGTCTTCTTCAGTCGGTCTTCCTCAGGTGGCCTTCCCTCCAGTGGACTTCCCTCCTCCCCTCGTCATGTCCCGCCTCGCCTGGCCTGAATTGTCTGTGTCTGCCCGATGCAGTGCCGGGGCGATTTTCAGATGGAGTGGCAAAAGGCACGGGCAAAGGCCAGGGGGTAAGCGCAGGACGGGGAAAGAGTGACAGCCACGAGGGCGAGGGGCCGAAGAGCAGAGAGAGAATAGAAGAGCAGAGCAGAGCGATTGCTACCCGGGGGCCTTCAATTATACTCCTTTCGAAAACCCTTATCTGCGCGCCAAATCAGGTTAGTTCTTTGTCTTAATCTTGGCAGGCTATTTTAAATAATGGTAGCAATCACTACTAACTGTTTTTAGATGGCCGGTAATCGCATCTACCGGCCCGATAATTGACTTGTCTTGTCATGAATGTTCCTTGATGGGCCTGTCCAGCCTCGATGGCTCTCTTAATCTGTTTCCGATTATATATATAGACTACTTGATGACCTTAACTGTGGGCCTAAACTGAATTTAGATTTGTCTCCAATTCGGCCTAATACATAATTCAGAGTCCTGTCTGGTTTCAAAATACAAAGTCTCTCTTCACAGAAAACTGCTTGGGTTTCGATCCACAAGCTGTCTGCGTTGCAGAGTCCATTTTAAAATCCCATAGGCTTTCTGCCATGAGGCACGGACGCCATCTTGGGTACCCTTTTAAAATGTCCATGCAGGGTCCTGTTTATTAATAACAGCCTTCGGGGAAATGCAGAAATTGTGCAAAACTTACACTCCCACCTGTGACACTAAAACTTGCTTGAAATATCATACTTTTAAGGTGAGCAAAATTTTTCTGACCCTCCATAGTCAACCTTCCCCAGTAATTACCTGTCTTATATACCCATGACACATGCACTTCCCATTCCGCGAATATGTAGTGTACATCAGCATACAGAGGGCAAAATTACAGACTTTACACACACATCCAAGCATGGAGGGGTCAAACACCCCTGCACCACTTGGTACACTCATCTTTATTAAACCGCGTCGCATAAAACAACAAAAGAAAAAAAACCTTTATTAAAAATAACAAACACAAAGAAACAACAATCCTTTACTTATAATACAGGGAAAAGACTTAAACCGGCATATCACCCTTTACCTTTACATAGTGTTCCTTCCAAATTCTCTGGTTTCGGAATTCTGACCACCGACCTTTTCCCTTACACTGAATACAAACTAAATACAACACTATCCCTAACTGACAAACCACGAGAATGTGGGAAGCCAGTCTGATCCACGAAGGGACCTCCATATTACTGAAAATGTTCCACCAGAGTGGAGTCACTATATCCAATATCTTAGTCCCTATCTCTACTGTTTTCTGTTCGAGTGTGTAAAAATGTTTCTACAAAACTATAACGGCTTTGAGTATTTTGGTAAGGTGTTCAGGGAGAGGGGGAATTTCGTAGCTAAAGTGTGCTACGTACTTCTGCAAATCCGTAAAATTCTCCTTCACAGTGAGGTGAACAGTGGAGGGTTCAGGAATGGGGACAATTCGCTCCTGGGCCACTTGAACTTCTGCCTCGGGTTTAAAACAGAAATTGCTCTCACGAACTGGACACCAGCTATGCTGTCCATGCTGGTAGTGGGACGCGCCGGTGGTGACACAATATGTCCCACCCTCTATATATGCTACCTGCGGGGGAACATGACCTTGTGCCATTGCCTCCATGGTACAATTTATAGGTTTCGCGTCAGCAGCTCTGAACCCACACTGCGGGTTTGAAAAGGCATTCAAGTGCTGGGGACACAGCATTATGTGTGCTCTCCGGCACCGGCACCCTGAGAGGTCAGTACCTGTCATAGCGTGCTCCCACTTAATGACGTAAGGCGGGACTGCTGTGAAACGAATGTGTGCACCCCCTTGAATGACTCCAATGTTCTCAACCCTGAATACCGGTGCGGGTCGGGCTGTCCTACCCCTGAACAGCATCCTAACTACTATTCCCATGATTGTGTGGTTGGACCGCCCACAGTCCACAGGGACTGGGTAGGCTTCGGAGGCTAGCCGGAGTTAGCACAGCCTCAATGCATTCTCAAAAGAGTGGAGGGCTGTGAGGTGCTTGTTGCTAATCAGGAGGGGACCAAACCCTGTTTTAAATCCTCCAGATTACTGCGGCCCTCACCCAGTAACCACGCCCCATATAACACGCACACCTCATTCTGCGCAGCCTGGTCAGAAGCATTTCTGTCCTCCCTTATGAGAGCATTTATCATCTTTGCGTGCTTTTCCAACTCGGCTATGATCTCTTTTAAATGGACCGTCATGGCCTGGTCCTCATGCAACTCCGAGCCCACTACTTTGTTCTCATCCATTAATATCTTCTTTAACTGTGTTTTTAAACCGTTTATCTGGGTCTGCAGCTCTATGTCATCCAAGCTGTTGATGACAGAGGACCCAGTATTAAACGCAGTAAAAACATCATTCCATACACCCTTTCTTTGCCTCCCTGCATTACCCAAAAACTCTCGGTGTGTGGTGTACAGTTCGGTCTTGCCCACGTGGGCAAAATCGACTCGTAAAACTTCTTGAACATGTCCTTTAATAGGGCCTGGTATAACTGCTCTGTTTCTTTGGGGCACCACTCCAGTAAATGTAACTCTGTGAGATTTAAAATCACGGAGGCTACCGCGTAGTGTACCCCCTGGTACAGCATCTGATCAGTGGGGACTAATTCCAACCCATTCCCTGGTCGCTTGGTGGCGGTGGGGCAACCTTCCCTGGGTAACCTTGCCGCCTGCGCCATGGGCAGGGGCTTACGGGGGCGGGTTACCAGCTCAGTGGCATTTACTGGGATCTGGGAGTACGGGACCGCACACACCTTCCGGCTGGCATCCCACCTTATCCCCCTCCCGGTGTCGTGCCACTGCCGGTGGAACATAATGGATATGCCTGCGGGGCAGACCGTCTCTGACCCCCACATACAGATGTAAATCCCTTGGTCCGGTTCCCACCACTTGTCCCAGCATATACTTAGTCCTCCATGAGTACCGGTGATCGTCCGATGGTTGTTGTTTCCCAACCGTTCCCACTCGACTTTGGGGTCCCTCATGTCCTTGCTCAACTTTCTGAGCCACCACCACCTATCCAGTGAAATGTGTCCTTTACACGTCAAACATATTCGCTTTCCAACGGTGACGCTGACCCTCGTGGTAACGACTCGTACCCTGGGGCACAGGAGGGCGGCTTCCCCGTACGTGAATCCAGTTTGGCTGGAGTACTGAGACGAATTGGACCCCAGCCATCCTGGCCACCTTCCCTCGTGGAAGTAAACAGCGGTCTCCTCTGCATCCTGTTCACCGCTCCCATCGATCGCAAGGGGCGCCTTGTCTCCCGAACACCCGTAGATGTGGGAGTCCTGGATGTCGCCCCCCCTCTCCACACTCATCCTGATCAGGGTGAATAGGATCACGATCCATTCCATCCCAAAAATCTTTCTGCAAAAGATGTAAAAGAACATGCAGCCAGGTCCCCAAGAGATTCTCTGGCTTGGTGAAACATGGTCGGGTCCCGCGACCAAGACCCAAAGATACACTCTTAGCAGATTACTTAACTTAAAACTACCCATCACCTTATTTAACTTAAATTATAAACACCCTAACTTAAGCTAAATAATTATACTTTACTTAAACTTAACTTAAACTAAACTATATACGTCCGCCGCCCGTCTCCGGGAGGCCAGGCTAATCCCTGGTCAGACTGCGGCTCGCCGCTACCCCCGGCGTGACCGCACCATCCTTGACTGTAGGTCCCTCGCAGCCTGTGGCTGCTGGCTGAGGGCCTGTGTTTTGGACCTCTCCCTGACTCGAGGGGCGGCCCTTGGTAACTGGAGGGCTGGTGACCATGGCTTTCTGGGCTGGGACGTCTGTGGGGACCTTCTGGGGGCTTTGACGGGTGGGGCTTTCTTGGCCGGTGGGCCTTTTATCCGAACCGCTGCTCACCCAGGCTTGACCCCTCTCGAACCTGGGCTGGGGGCAGGTAAGTTTTCACAGCCTGCTGCTGCGAGCTGAGAGTCTCCGCCCCCAGGCCCCATGGCTGGGTCCGGGGCGGGGTTTTTGACCTCAGGTCCCTCCCTCTTTACACCTGGGTTAGGGGCGGGGTTTTCGCCCTCAGGTCCCCCACCCTCGCCTGGATCCCAGAACAGTGGGGGAGTGTCCCAATCGATGGGCCGGATGGCGCCTCCCTTCACGCAAGCCACAGCGCCTGCCTGTGCAGTCTGTGAACTCGCTCCTGCTGCAGGCTGAGGATCTTTATCGTCAGACCCTTTTCCAACTGGCTGTTTTCCCCTTTCGGGTGTAAACAGCTTACACTGGTTGATATAACCAGTGGCCTGTTTTAAAACCTGTGCTGAAAGTTCGTCCACTGCCCCGAACGGACCTTCTAGGGGCTCCCCTTTCTCTTTCCTCACCGGGACAGCTTTACAGACGGGGTCCTGGGCTCGGACCTGCTTTAGGTCCGGGGCCAAAACTACCCCCTGTGTGCCTCCCTTGTCCCGGACTGCGGCTACCGGACCTGCCCGATAGGGGTCCTGGGACTCTCCTTCCCCAGCCTTATCTATGGCCCTTTCTCCAGCGCGCACGGTCAGACCGAGGAATTTCACCTCCTGCTGGCCGATCTGCGCTTTCTTGGGATTTACCTTGAAACCCTTCTGTCCTAACAGCTCCAGCAGTTCGGCCAATAGTGGGCCATGCTCCTCTTTCAAATCAGTGAACAGGAGCAGGTCATCCACATATTGAACCAACTGTCTGGGTTGGCTAAATTCCTTTAAACTGTTGGCCATGCACTGATGGAAAATGTTGGGGCTGTTGTGGAAGCCCTGAGGCAAACAGTTCCACATGTACTGTTGCCCTTTAAACGTAAAGGCAAACTTGTACTGATCCTCCTTACAGGGATGGACCAAAACCCATTTGAAATATCCAGCACCGTGAAAGTGGTCGCAGATGCTGGAATACTCCCGATGAGGTCGGCAACTGCTGCTACTGTGGATGCGCAGGCTGGGATGTTACTATTGAGCAGCCGATAGTCCACCGTGGCCCTCCAGGAATTGTTAGGCTTTCTGACCGGCCATAACGGAGAATTCACGTGGGTCGCTATCGGTCTCAGAACTCCCTGCTGCACTAATGAGGACATGGCTGCTTCCACGTCCGGCTCTGCTTCCCTGGGGAAGTTATACTGTTTCTGTGGTCGGGCCATGGGGTCCCCATCTACGCTGACCTCAAACCCTGTGACCCTCCCGCAGTCGTGTTTGTGAGTGGCAAACGTGGCCAGGTGGGCCTGCACAAATGCCTGGAACTCTGGTGGGGTGTTGCTGACCATGAGCCCGAGGTTATAATCCTCTTTGGGCTTCATGGTGCAGAGGGTCCCCTTCCCTTCCTTTCCTGGGATTACTACGATCTCTCCGTTCTTTACTCTGCCTGCCCCCCAAAGGCAGTGATTCCTCAAATCCACTAGGATCCTGTGGCCTGCGATAAAATCGGCCCCCAGGACTCCTCTTCCACCCTCCACGTCCCATTTCATCAGGACGCAGGTCCACTTGGAGTGGAGCGGTCCTATCCGAATGGCGAGCGGGATGGAAAATGAGCTGGCCTGTTCTCTACCCGTGAACCCTGATAGACTGTATGGGACCCCGCTGGAGAGAGGTGAGGCGATGGGGTTAGCTGAGTAGATCACGGTGCATGATGCCCCCGTGTCTAACAGATAAGTCCTTATTGTGGCAGAACCACTGAATGACTCTGACTAACTGTATATAATTCTCTTTAACGATGTTCTAACACCAGCCTAAATCTGTACCATTGTGTTAGGCATTACTGTGTTTTGTATATAGAGTTTGCATGTACGGGGCGTGGTCCCTTTAAGAACGTGGGAAAACGCGGGCAAATGCGATGACATCACGTCGCAAACCACGGGGCTGCCGAAGCAGTCCTCATGGCATCTCCATTGAGTAAAGACCTGTTTAACTGTTCTCTTGTGTCGATCTCCGTTATTCGTGGGAATTCGTTAATTCCTACATTGGTGACCCCGTTTTTTGTGAACGTTTTCACAAAGGACGTGCACAGCTTAGAAGCAAATGCCGTTTCGTTAAAGCTACCGCAGTTCTAGGAGCAGCAAGTGCCCTCGTGGTTTATTCAGGTCGAGGCCCAGTTCGCCCTGAGGAACATCGATGCGGATCAGACCAAGTACCTTTATGTGGTCTCCGCACTTGACAGCTCTACTGCCTCTCGGATCGTCAGCCTCCTCGAAACCCCCCCAACGGAGTGCGAGTATGAAACCCTCAAAGCGTGGTTACTGCAGGTTTTCGGGCTCACAAAATCGGAGCGCGCCCGTCGATTACTCGCTATGCCCGGGCTCGGGGACTCCAAGCCTTCAGAGTTGATGAGTCAAATGCTCACACTCCTGGGCTCAGAATGGGAATGTTTCCTATTCCGCGAGATTTTCCTCAGCCAACTGCCTGAACAGGTACAAGCTGCCCTGGCCAGATCTGAAATTGAAGACTGCGCAACACTCGCTGCGGAGGCTGACAAAATTTTCGCTGTAACTCGGCAGCACTGCGCCGCCACGAGGCACCCATCCCCCGCAGACGCCACCCCAGCTCGTCAGCCTGCTGGGCTGTGTTTTCTACCACGCGCAGTTCGGCGTGAAGGCGAAGCGTTGCCGCCCTCCCTGCAGTTTTCCCCAGAAAAACAAACAACAACTGACACTGCAACCACCGAGAAACAGGTCTAACGGGCACCCCGCGGCCGTGATGGCGATCGGCAACGCGGGAAAATTGCTGTTCATCACTGATACTCTCTCCGGTCATTGTTTTCTGTGCGACACCGGAGCGCAGTGCAGCATTTTACCTGCGACCGCCCTCGCTGTGCAGACGGGGAATCACGGCCCCACCCTTGAAACGGCCAATGGGGTTTCCCAGCCCCTCCTCGGCAGGGAGTTCCTGTGCGCCAACAGCCTCCTGGTCGACATTTGGAACCGGCGGCTGTTCAACGCAGCAACTTTGAATTCTCTTCCGTGTTACCGCAGTAACACTACATCACGCACCGTCTCCTGTGCGTTCCCGACTCCTGATGAGTTCGCTCGCCTGCTCGGCGATTTCCCCGACCTGACAAGACCCACGTTAATTTCCTCCTGGATCGCCCGTTTCGGAGTACCCGCAGATATTTCATCAGACAGAGGACCGCAGTTTTCCTCCGAACTCTGGAATGCAGTGGCCCAAGGACTCGGTGTCAAATTACACCGCACCACAGCCTACCACCCACTGACGAATGGCCTCTGCGAACAATTCCACCGGTGCCCACTTTGCACCACGGGCTGCAGAGGTCACACGTTCCCACAGAGCTCCACAAGGCTGAGTACGCTTTTATTCGCCATGATGCACATAGGGATCCGCTCAAGGCCCCATATACCGGTCCCTTCTGCGTGTTGGAAACAGGGGACAAAACCTTCACGGTAGATGTCGGTCGTAAACCGGACCACATTTCGGTTGACCGTTTAACGCCAGCATATTTAGACCTCGACCACCCTGTCGAGACAGCACAACCGCCGAGACGGGGTCGGCCACCCATCATCGTTACGGCAGACCAAGTGCGACCGCACGCCAGACCACCAGCCGCCCAGCAGCCTCCGCCTCGAGAGTACAGGAGTCGTTCTGATAGGCTCGTCAGACCCCCTCACCGTTTGACTTTGTCCGTTAAAGCGAATTCTGGGGGGGCGCATGTGGCAGAACCACTGAATGACTCTGGCTAACTGTATATAATTCTCTTTAACGATGTTCTAACACCAGCCTAAACCTGTACCATTGTGTTAGGCATTACTATGTTTTGTATATAGAGTTTGCATGTATGGGGCGTGGCCCCTTTAAGAGTGCGGGAAAATGCGGACAAACGCGATGATGTCACGTCGCAAACCACGGAGCTGCCGAAGCAGTCCTCGTGTTACCTCCGTTGAGTAAAGACCTGTTTAACTGTTCTCTTATGTCGACCTCCGTTATTCGTGGGAATTTGTTAATTCCTACATTATCACCTTTTCCACCTCCATCTCCAAAAGGGGTCTTTTCCACTCATCATATCGGAGCGAACACAGATAAACAGGCTGCGCTGGCTCTAGTCACGGCTGTGGGTTGGATTGGGCTGACGGGGTGAGAGCACCGGTGGTGGCTGCTACTCTCCCCTGGCCAGTCAGTAAGGACCTCATGGCGTCCAAAAGTGACTTGACCTCTGAGGAAGGGGTCCCTACCCCCGCCTTTTGGGCTGGTGCTGTGGGCTGCTTTCCCTTGTTATCTTTCCAAGGGTTTTTGCACTCCTTCCGCCAGTGACCACCCTTCCCACACGCGTAACAATTGGTCTTTGTGTTGGGGGGGTTACTCCCTTCCTGGTGCCACTCTTTCCTACCCGGTCCGGGTTTTATCTCATGCACCTTTCCCTTGGGTGTGTGTGCATCGGCTCCCCTACCGTTTTTATAGGCCAGAGTGAGCTGCCTAATTACCGTGAGTTCTGTGGTCTGGGGATCTTTGGGGTCGAACCAAGCTTCTGCCTTGGCCCGGACCTGTGGAAAGCTGTTCGCCACCAAACAATGGAGCCAATGCGTGAGGGAATCCCCATTCAGGAACACCTGGCCCGACATCCCCGGGCAAGCCTTCCGGTAGACTGGCTACAGCCGGTCCGCAAAAGCCTGCGGGGTTTCCCCAGAAAGCTGGGTTGTCTTCTCCATGCGGGAGAAGGGACTTCCCTCATCCATCCCCATGGCCTCTAGAACCGCATCTCTAAGCTCCTCGTAGCCGCTCTGCCCCCTTTTACACTCATCAGAGAGGGATTGGAGGAGATTACTCTCCAGGGAAAATAGCAGCATTTTGGCCTTCTCAGCGTCATCGCAGTCGTTGACGCTGGCGGTCTGCTCTATTTCCCTGAAGTGGATCGAGGAGTCTCCCTTTGCGGAAAGCTTCGGGATATGGTTGACCATAACCCTGAGCGGTTGGGTGTTAAAGGGTAATACGAACTGGTTTTGGAGGGGTCCCTCAATGTCGCCATTAGCGGGTGGGCCGAACCTCCGATGCTGCGCTGGGCACATTGGTCCCGGCTCCGGCCTCTCGGGCGGGGGTTGCTCGACCTCCGCCTCCATCTCTGGCTCCACTTCGGGTTCCACCATCGGTTCCACCCCACCTTGCTGCCAAACCTCGCTGAATCTTGGCACTACGGGTGGTGGCCGTGAGGTCTCCTCTCTCTCAACCGGGTCATCCCTGGGCACCACCGGTGACGTTGCACCTGTCCTCCCCTCATTTCCCATAAAATCTGCCTGGCCTGCCTTTGGGCTTATGAGGCATACCATGCCTTTTGCCTTCCGGAGGGCCCGGCTCAGATTTTCTATCCTTCCTCTACTGGGGCCGTGGTCTGCCTCCTCAAACCCCTGTTCACTCGCGAGCTTGTAAGCGGCTTTTACCTCCTGTACTTTCTCTTCCTGTTCCCTGATCTGCCTTGCCAAGTGGGCGTTCTTCTCCCACAACCTGAACTCATTTCCCTTGGCCTCGGTGACTTGGCACCGTAGGTATTCCAACTGGGCCTTGTGTTCTCCCACTAAATGTACTCTCTCTTGGTTCAAAGCCTGCAAAGCTACAAATAACTCTTCCCCTGCGAGAGCCTTATCCTGGATCTCCAGGGCTGACTCCCTTAACTCGACTGCCTGTGCTGCAACGAACCCGTCCAAGAGCTGGACCTGCTTTTTAAAGCACATCAGCCAAACTGCCTTCTCTAAGGACTTCTTGTGTTCCTTTCCCTCTGTCCACTTAGCTGCTGCATCTATCAGACGCCCAGCTGTTAACAGAGTGGTGATCCACTTCTTAGTGATATTCACCTTGCTAAACACATAATCAGAAATCCTTTCCTCCATCACGGTTCACTCATCCGAACCACTGTCTACTGCATCGCAACCTTGTTGCCGGTGTCCTGCTATGGTCGCCATTTCTGTAGGGAGTGGCCTGTGGTGGTGGCGCGTGTGCACAGTCAGTTATGCCTCTGACTGTTCTGTGAGTGGTTCGAATCGCTCCCACACCCCTGAGTTCTAGACACCGGACTTAGGTACAAGGCAGCGGTACAGAGAAGACTCGAGTAGACAGGTGGTTGGATGTAAACAAAAACCAAGATTTTATTGGAGAGGAAAAACTGATACAATCTTATGGAAAATTACTAGTGTACACTTCTACAGGCGAAATTACAACAGAATAACTATACTTATACAGGGAATGGGGAACACATGGCACATTGAGGGAAAACAGCTATCTTAACAATCCCCTTATCCTTATCCCACCCCCTATACCTAACTAATGTAAGAAATCACACAACACCAGGTTATAGTCAAACAGCTTTATTTGAAATCACAAGCTTTTGGAGCGCTGCTCCTTCGTCAGGTGAAGTGGAGAGATGCATAAAAACACAACTTATATAGTCAGAGAATATTGTCAGATGTTTACAGGTAATCTTTCTAACTGCCATTTATCACACCTCAGCAGAGAGATAATCACAGCAATCAAAGGTGTAAATGGTGTCCAAACAGGTCAGTCAGGAAAACATTACATCAGAGAACAATGAGGCGGGGTCACAAGGGGTCAAATGTTGCAGATGCTGGGGTCTGTATGAAAAACAAAAAAACAGACAAAAAACATTTTTTTTGCTGGAAATCACAGCAGGTCCGGCCGCATCTGTGTAGAGAGAAGAAGCCAACGACGACTCGAGTCTGGATGACCCTATGTCAGGTGGGGTTACATGTAGCGTGACATGAACCCAAGATCTCGGTTGAGGCCGTCCTCATGGGTGCGGAACTTGGCTATCAGTTACTGCTCGACGATTTTGCGTTGTCGTGTGTCTCGAAGGCCGCCTTGGAGAATGCTTACCCGAAGATCGGAGGCTGAATGTCCTTGACTGCTGAAGTGTTCCCCAACTGGGAGGGAACACTCCTGCCTGGCGATTGTTGCGCGGTGTCCGTTCATCCGTTGTCGCAGTGTCTGCATGGTCTCGCCGATGTACCATGCTCCGGGGCATCCTTTCCTGCAACGTATGAGGTAGACGACGTTGGCCGAGTCACATGAGTATGTACCATGTACCTGGTGGGTGGTGTCCTCACATGTGATGATGGTATCTGTGTTGATGATCTGGCATGTCTTGCAGAGGTTGCTGTGGCAGGGTTGTGTGGTGTCGTGGTCGCTGCTCTCCTGAAAGCTGGGTAATTTGCTGTGAACGATGGTCTGTTTGAGGTTAGGCGGCTGTTTGAAGGCAAGTAGTGGAGGCGTGGGGATGGCCTTAGCGAGGTGTTCATCATCATCGATGACACGTTGAAGGCTGCGAAGAACATGGCGTAGTTTCTCCGCTCCGGAGAAGTACTGGACGACGAAGGGTACTCTGTTGGTTGTGTCCCGTGTTTGTCTTCTGAGGAGGTCTATGCGATTTTTCGCTGTGGCCCGTCGGAACTGTCGATCGACGAGTCGAGCGTCATATCCCGTTCTTATGAGGGCGTCTTTCAGCGTCTGTAGGTGTCCATCGCATTCCTCCTCGTCTGAGCAGATCCTGTGTATTCGCAGGGCTTGTTCATAGGGGATGGCTTCTTTAACGTAATTAGGGTGTAAGCTGGAGAAGTGGAGCATCCTGAGGTTGTCCGTGGGCTTGCAGTAGAGTGAAGTGCTGAGGTGTCCGTCTTTGATGGAGATTCGTGTGTCCAAGAATGAAACCGATTCTGAGGAGTAGTCCATGGTGTGTTTGATGGTGGGATGGAACTTGTTGATGTTATCGTGTAACTAGATTAAGCTATGAGGGGTCAGAACTTCATGCTCACCAATCAAAAGGGTTTGTTGGACTCAAAACAGCGGCGGGGTTCAGGGTTTGCTCTTGGTGCTCTCTGGAGCCTGCTGTCATCACGTGGTCTCCGGGCGCTGCAAGGGCGTTGTCCAGGTTCGAGTACCCCAAAGTTAAAGTCTCTGTTTGGGTACTTTACCTTGCAGGGATGATTCTTCGTCATCAGCCGACAGCTTGAATTGGTGTGCAGATATTCGCAGGTTGGCTGAGGCTGAAGGCCCGATAATTCGAAGCCTCCCCTCAGTTCATCTCCTCAGTTGGTCTTCTTCAGTCGGTCTTCCTCAGGTGGCCTTCGCTCTGGTGGTCTTCCCTCCTCCCCTCGTCGCGCCCCGCCTTGCCTGGCCTGAATTGTCCGTGTCCGCCCGATGCAGTGCCGGGGCGATTTTCAGATGGAGTGGCAAAAGGCACGGGCAAAGGCCAGGGGGTAAGCGCGGGACGGGGAAAGAGCGACAACCACAAGGGCGAGGGGCTGAAGAGCAGAGAGAGAATAGAAGAGCAGAGCAGAGCAGAGCGATTGCTACCCGGGGGCCTTCAATTATACTCCTTTCAAAAACCCTTATCTGCGCGCCAAATCAGGTTAGTTCTTTGTCTTAATCTTGGCGGGCTATTTTAAATAATGGTAGCAATCCATACTAACTGTTTTTAGATGGCCGGTAATCACATCTACCGGCCCGATAATTGACTTGTCTTGTCATGAATGTTCCTTGATGGGCCTGCCCAGCCTCGATGGCTCTCTTAATCTGTTTCCGATTATATATGTTGACTACTTGATGGCCTTAACTGTGGGCCTAAACTGAATTTAGATTTGTCTCCAATTCGGCCTAATACATAATTTAGAGTCCTGTTTGGTTTCAAAATACAAAGTCTCTCTTCACAGAAAACTGCTTGGGTTTCGATCCATAAGCTGTCTGCATTGCAGAGTCCATTTTAAAATCACACAGGCTTTCTGCCACGAGGCACGGACGCCTTCTTGGGTACCCTTTTTGATTTAAAATGTCCACGCAGGGTCCCGTTTATTAATAACAGCCTTCGGGGAAATGCAGAAATTGTTCAAATCTTACACACTCAGCTAACCCCACCACCTCGCCTCTATCTAACGGGGTCCCATACAGTCTGTCGGGGTTCACAGGCAAAGAACAGGCTGGCTCATTTTCCATCCCGCTCGCCATTCATTTAGAACCGCTCCGCTCTAAGTGGACCTGTGTCCTGATGAAATGGGAAGTGGAGGGTGGAAGAGGGGTCCTGGGAGCCGACTTTATTGTAGGCCACGGGATCCTAGTAGATTTGAGAAATCATTGCCTATGGGGCGCAAGTAAAGGAAAGGACGACGAGGTAGTAGTAATCACAGGAAAGGAAGGGAAGGGGACCCTATGCACCATGAAGCCAAAGGAGGGTTATAACCTCGAGCTTATGGTCAGTAACACCGCACGGGAGTTCCAGGCATTTGTGCAGGCCCACCTGGCCACATTTGCCGCGCACAAACACGACTGCGGGAGGGTCAACGGGTTTGAGGTCAGCGTAGATGGGGACCCCATGGCCCAACCACAGAAACAGCATAACTTCCCCAGGGAAGCGAAGCCGGACATGGAAGCAGCCATGTCCTCGTTAGTACAGCAGGGAGTTCTGAGACCGATAGCCACCCACGTGAACTCTCCATTGTGGCCGGTTAGAAAGCCGGACAATTCCTGGAGGGCCACGGTGGACTATCGGGTGCCCAATAGTAACATCCCAGCCTGTGCACCCACGGTAGCAGCAGTTGCCGACCTGATAGGAAGTATTCCAGCATCCGCGACCACTTTCACGGTGCTGGAAATTTCCAACGGGGTTTGGTCCATCCCTTTAAGGAGGGAGGATCAGTACAAGTTTGCCTTTACCTTTAAAGGGCAACAGTACACGTGGAACTGCTTGCCTCAGGGCTTCCACAACAGCCCCAGCATTTTCCATCAGTGCATGGCAAACAGTTTAAAGGATTTCAGTCAGCCCAGACAGTTGGTACAATATGTGGATGACCTGCTTCTCTTCACCGATTCGAAAGAGGAGCATGGCCCACTATTGGCCGAACTGCTGGAGCTGCTTGGGCAGAAGGGTTTTAAGGTAAACCCCAAGAAAGCGCAGATCAGCAGCAGGAGGTGAAATTCCTGGGCCTGACCGTATGCGCTGGAGAGAGGGCAATAGATAAGGCTAGGAGAGAAGCGGTACAAGAGTTACTGGTCCCCAACACAGTGACGGGTGTGAGGTCGTTTCTAGGGCTAACCGGGTACTGCAGGGGCTTTATTGAGGACTATGCAGCCACCGCAGCCTCTCTGCTCCGATTCCTACACAAGGCAGTGGAGTGGCTCTGGGATGAGGTTTGCCAGGCAGCATTTGTCAGGCTGAAGAAGGACTTGCAGACCGCACCAGCTCTAGGGGCCATAGATGGGGGGAAGGAGTTTTTCCTGGAGGTAGCAGCCAGCAGGGACAGCCTGAGTGCTGTGCTGCTCCAAGAGCGGCATGGCAGGCTGAGGCCGGTGGTCTACTCCTCCAGGATACTCACGGATGTGGAGAGGAGCTACTCCCACTGTGAGCAGCACCTCTTGGCCACACAGTGGGCTGTGAAAAGATCGCTGATCTTCACAGGCACCTCTCCCATCACCCTCCTCACCCATCACACACCCACCCAGATGCTTCTGGACGGGAGGATCAAGGATGAAACAGCGAGCAGTGCCCGCATTGCCCGCTGGACCTTGCTCCTCTCACAGATGGATCTTAAGGTGAAGGGTCTCTGTGAGCCAAAGCTCACAGCCAACCTGGTATATCCTGGAACAGCACACCGGTGTTCCATAGAAGGGGTTTGGGAAGTGAACATAGGTTTACGGGCTGGGATACACCCCACAGGCCGCGAGATCTATGTAGACGGTTCCAGCACGTTATCTGCTGGCGAGCGTGTCACGGGGTGTGGAGTTTACGACCAAGCGGCAAACTTTGCCCTGGCGATTAAGCTCCCCAGTGCCATGAGCGCCCAGCAGGCTGAACTGTCCGCGGTAATGTATGTTGTTACACACCCCGAAATCTTCCCCACCCCCTACACGATTTGCTCGGACAGCATGTTCACGTGCAATTCGTGTACGGAGTACCTGGCCATCTGGTCCCGCCACGGATACACCTCCGCCGACGGGAGACCCCTCACAGTAAAACCTCTGCTGGAGAAGATCCTAGCGGTGGTGGGGGAGGAAGGGGAGATTTTCATCCACAAGGTGAAAGCCCATTCCTCCACAGAACCCTGTAGTCAAGGCAACCAGCAGGCTGACATGCTCACCAAGGAGGGTGCCCGCACTGGCACTTTCTGGGACCACTATGGGTCCAGACCCATGGCAGCAGTCAGAGGTAGGGACAGGACCCAAGGGAGTGCAGGGGTAGCTTTAGCCCCAGACCTTAAGACAGTCCAAGCCCAAGACCCCGTACTCAAGGCAGTCCTCAGCGCAGTAACTGAGGGAAAAAGGGTAGAGGGTCCGTACGGCACAGCAACCCTCTCCGTAAAAGAGGGCATGCTGTTCCGGGGGGAACAGTGGGTTGTGCCGCAGCAACACCGGAGGGAATTCCTTCAACTGGCCCATGAGGGTCCAGGAGCGGGACACCCTGGGCCTGAGACCACCTGGCAGCGGGTGGAACAGGCGGGACGGTGGTCGGGACTCAGGGAAGATGTCCGCGAGTTCTGTGCAGGCTGTCTTGTGTGCGCTGCCAATAACCCTGATCCCCACAAAAGGAAGGTACCTATGGGACACATCAGGAGGGTAGAGGGACCATGGCAGTCGATACAGGTCGACTACATCGGGCCCCTGCCCACCGCCCAGGGAGGCTATAAGTACTGCCTAGTCCTGGTGGATGTGTTCACGAAATGGGTAGAGGCCTTCCCCTGCAGAACAGCCACAGCTCTGGGTACAGCCAGGATCCTGGTCCGGGAAGTGTTCTTGCGGTGGGGGCTACCACAATATGTGGAGTCCGACCAAGGGAGTCATTTCACCGGACAGGTGATGCAGAATACCCTTATGCTGCTAGGCAGCGAGGGGAAGTGGCACGTGGCCCACATCCCACAGTCATCAGGGATTGTGGAGCGAATGAACAGGACCTTAAAAGAAAGGTTGAGGAAGGAAACGGTGGACTCGCCCCGCAAATGGGCCGAGGTCCTACCATTGGTTCTGATGGGGATCCGGGCCAGCCAGTCTAAAAGCACGGGGTGCTCACCATACGAGCTGATGACTGGCAGGGTTATTCGGACCCCCACCCATGTACTAGCCCCGGTGCTCACGGAGGGTCAGCTCAGGGAGGTAAACCGGGACAGGTTCGCCCGAAACCTTTTTGAGCACCTTAAACAGGTCCACGAGCAGGCGGCTGGGAACATGGGAAGACAGCATCGGAGTAACCGGTTGCTGCTCGAACCCCGAAAGCACTATGAGTGGGAGGTAGGAGATCAGGTCATGGTGAGGAACTATGCCCAAGTAGGAAATTTGGAACCGTTGTACATGGGGCCCTACAGCATTGTAGACAAAGCCAGCCCCATGGTATACGCCGTTAAGCTGCCTCGGCATACCAAATGGTTTCACATTAACCAGTGCAAACTGTTTTAACCTGAGAGGAGAAAACAGCCAGTTGGGGTAGGGCCTGAAGATAGAGATCCTCGGCCTGCAGCAGGAGCGGTTTCACAGACAGCACAGGCAGGCGCTGTGGCTTGCTTAAAGGTAGGAGCCATCCCGCCCACTGATTGGGACACTCCCCCACTCTTCTGGGCTCCAGATGAGGAGGGACCCGAGGGTGAAAACCCTGCCCCTAACCCAGGTGTAGAGGAGAAGGGACCTGAGGTCGAAAACCCCGCCCCGGACCCAGCCATGGGACCTGGGGGCGGAGATTCTCGGCTTGCAGCAACAGGCTGCGAAGAGTTACCTGCCCCTAGCCCAGGTTCGGGAGAGGTCAAGCCTGAGGGAGCAGCGGTTCAGGTTAAAGGCCCACCAGCCAAGAAAACCCCACCCACCAAAGCCCCTAGAAGGTCCCCACGAATGCACCAGCCAAGGAAGCCATGGTCACCAGCTCCCCAGTTTAAAGGGACAGCCTCCCGAGTCAGTGGAAAGTCAAAGGACAGAGGTCCCCAGCCGGCAGCCACGGGCGGTGAGGGACCAACAGTGCAGGACAGTGCGGCCACGCCGGAGGGAGCAGTGTGCTGCAGCCCAACTAGGAATTAGCCTGGCCGCCCGGAGACGGGCGGCGGATGCACATAGTTTAGGTAATTTAAGTTTTGGTTATTGTTAAGTTTAGGTATTTAGCTTAAGTTTGGGTGTTTTATCTTGTTAAGTAAGGTGATGGGTAGTTTTAATTAAGTAGTAATCTGCTAAGAGTGTGTGTATTTGAGTCGAGGTCGCGAGACCCGACTATGCTTCACCCAAGCCAGAGAGTCTCTTGGGGACCTGGCTGCATGTCTTTGTATCTGTTGCAGAAAGACTTTCAGGATGAAGGGGAGCGTAATCCTACTCGCCCTGATGGGACTGAGCCTTGGAAAGAGAGGCGACGTAGAAGACTCTCACATCTATGGGTGCTCGGGAGATAGAGCACCAATAGCAACCGACGGAGGCGGCGAACGGGATGTAGAGGAGACCGCCGTCTACGTCCACGAGAGAAGGTGGCCAGGGTGGCTGGGGTCCAATTCATCTTAGTACTCCAGCCAGACCGGGTTCATGTACAGGGAGGCCTTCCTCCTGTGCCCCAGGGTACGAGTCGTTACCACAAGAGTCAGCGTCACCGTAGGGAAGCGTGTATGTTTAACGTGCAAGGGACACATTTCTCTGGATAGGTGGTGGTGGCTCAGAAAGCTGAGCAAAGATATGAGGAACCCCGCAGTCGAGTGGGAATGGTTGGGGAACAATACCCACTGGACGATTACAGGGACTCACGGGGGATTAAGCGTGTGTTGGGACAAGTGGTGAGAACCGGATCAGGGGATTTATGTCTGTATGTGAGGGTCAGAGAGGGTCTGCCCCTCAGACATATCCATTATTTTCCACCGACAGTGGCAAAACAACGGGGAGGGGATGAAGTGGAATATCAGCCTGAAGGCGTGCACAGTCCCATTCTCCCCGATCCCAGTCAATGCCACTGAGCTTGTTACCCACCCCCGAAAGCCCCTGCCCACAGCGCAGGTGGCGAGGTTACCCAGGGAAGGGTGCCCCACCACCACCAAGGGACCAGGGAATGGACTGGTAATAGTGCCTATCGATCAGATGCTGTACCAGGGGGTACACTACGCGGTAGCCTCCATGATTTTAAATCTCACCGAGGTACATTTACCGGAGTGGTGCCCCAAAGAGACAGAGCAGCTATACCAGGCCCTGTTAAAGGACATGTTCAAAAAGATTTATGAGCTTGATTTCGCCAATGTTGACAAAACCGAACCACACACCGCGAGTTTTTGGGTAATGCAGGGAGACAAAGAAGGGGAGTATGGAATTATGTTTTTATTGCGTTTAACACTGGGTCCTCTGTCATCAACAGTCTGGATGACATAGAGTTGCAGACCCAGATAAATGGTTTATAAACACAGTTAAGGAATGTAGGATTCACAAAATTGGACTTTGTATTAATAAGGGTCAAATGGCAGAAGAGGCCGTGATTTTAAAGACTGTTTTAAAAGAAGCCCAGTAAAAGGAGCATACAAAATGGCTGCCATACCATGTGACCAGCTTATTGGGACACTTTAAAATGGTTCCTGCGAATCCTCAGACAGCTTTGTGGATTCAACCCACAGCAAGTTCTGGAAGCCGTTTCTGAGAGAACGAAACCAGACCCACACATATGCATATGGATTAGATGCAGATCCAGTCAAGATCGGCCTGGAGACAGAGGCCATCTAAATGTTGACCCAGACAAAAGGGGACAATTTCATATTCATGAGAACAACACCCAGGACTAGATAACGAGATCAGCAGGACATTAAAAACAATGAAGGTCATTCCAGACCAGAGATGGGCCTTTACCGGCCATCGAAAACATTTTAAAATATAATAACTATCCCGCTGTGCTCCCAGCCCGCCAAAAGTTAAACAAAGACTAACCTGATTTTGGGCGGGAAGTGGAAGCCTCTGAAGAAAAGGTATAACTGGAGTTACAGTTGGAGACAGTTACACTCGGAGAGAGACACACGACCAAGTGGCGGTGGGTGAAGAGGAGTCGCTTCGGGAGAAGATCAGCAAACTCCTCTCCACCATCGGAGGAGGAAGAAGAATCAAGCCAACATCAAGAAGGCCGTTTCGAAGCCGGTGCTCCGCCCCGGGGAAACACATCGGGAGATCATTGACCATCCCCGGGCTGTTGCCGAAACGAGAGGCCATCGACCCAGCTTGGGAGAAGAAACAAAAAATAAAGCCCCAAGAGAAGAAACCTTCCAGCCACTCCGGCTCGAAAAGAGACAGTAACGAACCAAGGAAATCGATAGGAGCCAGCCCAAGGCTCCTCTAACCAGGGTCGAGCCGATGATCCTCGACCCCGCCGACATCCAGGCCCGCCGGTGTCCAGCCGCCCCGACCCCCACCTCAGGAGAGAGGTGTGGCGCAGCTCACAGGGGTTTCACGACCCACGAGGAGACGGAGCGCCTGAAGGGACCAAAGCACAGACTTGAGTTCAAAACCTTGCACTTCCTAGTGGGATTGCTGAGCATGTTTCTGGCCCTTCACAATCAGATCTAGATAGGTTTAATAAGGGGGTGGATTTAAGGGTACAATTAACATGAGTTGTTGTCCCTCGATGTTCCGTGTGTTTCCTTATTTCATGATGATCTTTGTAGAGTATAAGATGCCTGTATTTGCCTTAGTTAGTACTGTGTCGTTATGATGTGTTTGTGTTTTCCCTCCCATGTACTCTCTTATCTGCTTGCATTTGATTTGATATTTTTCCTTATGCAATAACATTTCATTTTGTTTCATCAAACTTGGTCTACAAGAGTTTTCTCTACATTGTAGTTCCTGCCCCTAAGTCCAGAGTATAGAATCTAAGGGGCGAGTGGGTCGAACCACTCAAGGTTTTACTGTGCAAGAGAGAGAGGCCACTAGAGAGAGAAACCTCAGGGACATCTCTCAAGGAAAACCCCTTACAGGAAGATATTAATGGATGAGAACAAGGTAGTGGGCTTGGAGTTACATGAGGGCCAGGCCATGACGGTCCATTTAAAAGAGATTATAGCGGAGTTGGAGAAGCACGCAAAGACGGTAAATGCCCTCATAAGGGAGGACAAAAACGCTTCTGACCAGGCTGCGCAGAACGAGGTGTGCGTGCTGTATGGGGCGTGGTTGCTGGGCGAGGGCCGCAGTAATTTGAAGGATTTAAAACAGGGTTTAGTCCCCTCCTGGATCAGCAACAAACACCTCGCTGCCCTCCATCCGTTTGAGAATGCATTAAGCCCGTGCCAACTCTGGCTAGCTTCTGAGGCCTACCCAGTCCCAGTGGATTGTGGGTGGTCCAACCACACCATCATGGGAATAGTAGTTAGGATGCCGGTGATGGGTAGGACAGCCCGACCTGCACCGGTATACAGGGTTGAGAACATTGGAGTTATTCAAGGGGGTGCACACATTCGTTTCACAGCAGTCACACCTTACGTCATAAAGTGGGAGCATGCTATGACAGGTACTGACCTCTCGGGGTGCCGGAGCCGAGGAGCACACATAATCCTGTCTCCCCAGCACTTGAATGCCTATTCAAAACCGCAGTGCGGGTTCAGAGCTGCTGGTGTGAAACCTATAAATTGTACCATGGAGGCAGTGGCACAAAGCCATGTTCCCTCGCAGGTGGCATACATAGGAGGTGGGACATATTGTGTCACCGCAGGAGCGCCCCACTACCAGCATGGACAGCATAGCTGGTGTCCGGTAAGTGATAGCAGTTTCTGCTTTAAACCCGAGGCAGAAGTTCAAGTGGCCCAGGAATGAATTGTCCCCATTCCTGAACCCTCCACTGTTCACCTCACTGTGAAAGAGAGTTTTACCAACCTGCAGAAGTACGTAGCGCATTTCGGCTACGAAATTCCCCCTCTCCTAGAACACCTTACCAAAATACTCAAAGCCGTTATAGTTTCACAGAAACACTTTTACACTCTAGAGCAGAAAACAGTAGAGATAGGGGCTAAGATATTGGATATTGTGATTCCACCCTGGTGGGACATTTTTAATAACATAGAGGTCCCTTCGTGGATCAGACTGGCTTCCCACATTCTCGTGGTATGCCAGTTAGGGATAGTGTTGTATTTAGTCTGCATTCATTGCAAGGGAAAAGCTCAGATGCTAGAATTCCGAAACCAAAGGATCTGGAAGGAACATTATGTGAAGGTGGAGGGAGATACACCTCAGAAATCACAGAAATCACAGAAACCCCACAGTGCAGATAGAGGCCATTTCGGCCCATCGAGCCTGCACTGACACATATCCCACCCGATCCCCGTAACCCCTACACCAACACATATCCCACCCTATCCCCGTAACCCCACGTATTTAATCCCCCTAACACTAAGGGTCAATTTATCATAGCCAATCAACCTAACCCGCACATCTTTGGACTGTGGGAGGAAACCGGAGCACCCGGAGGAAACCCACGCAAACACGGGGAGAATGTGCAAACTCCACACAGACAGTCGCCCGAGGCCGGATTCGAACCCGGGTCCCTGGCGCTGTGAGGCAACAGTGCTAACCACTATGCCACCGTGCTACCTGTTTGAGTTTTTTTGTATTTTTGATTAAAGATTGTTTTTTTTTTGTGTTTGTTGTTTTTAATAAAGATTTTGCGATGCGTTGTTAATAAAGATGTATGTGTACCAAGTGGTGCAGGGGTGTTTGACCCCCTCCATGCTTGGATGTGTGTAAATGACTGTAGTTATTCTATGTGTGCTTATGTACACTACATTATCGCGGAATGGGAAGTGCATGTGTCGTGGGTATATTAGATAGGTAATTACAGGGGAAGATTGAATATGGAGGGTCAGAAATTTAGCTCATCTTGTAAGGATGATACTTCAAGCAACTTTTAGTATCACAGGGGGGAGTGTAAGGTTTGCAAAATTCCCACATTCCCCCAAGGTTATTAATAAAAGGGACCCTGCATGGACAATTTTAAAAGGGGTACCCAAAAAGATGGTGTCTGCACCTCATGACCAAAAGCCTGTAGGATTTTAAAAGCTTGGACTCTGTAGCACAAACAGGCAGCTTTGGGAAATCGAAACTTAAAATGCATTTCTGTGAAAAGGACTTTGTGTTTGAGAAAGCCAGACAGCTTAGGCAAACACTGAATATGCATTGCGTCAGATCGAAACAGATCAAGCCCAGCTAGGCCTAAGCATAAGGCCATTAGTTTGTCCGCATAAATAATCAGAAACAGATCAAGGGAGCCACCAAGGCCGGACAGGCCGATTAAAATGCATTAATGACAATACAACCCGAACACCGGGGCCATCAGGTGCGATGAATGGTCATCTAAAACCAGTTAACTTAGATCGGTATAATTATATTAAATGAGCCCACCCAAATCAGACAAAAGACTGACCTGATTTGGCGCGCAGATAAGGGCCATCGACAGGAGTATAATTGTAGGCCCATTGGTAGCCACGTGCTCTTCCTCCTGCACTTGCTACCTGGCCACTGCCCGTGTCTTCCCCAAATCCATCAGGGACGCCCGGTACCGCACCAGGGAAACATGGGCAGACCAGGCCAGATGAGATGAGACGAGATGAGATGAGACGAATTGGAAGAAGATTGAAGAATGCTTCGAATAATCGGGCCTTCAATCCAGCTAACCTGCGACTATCTTCATGCAAAATTCAACTGCTGCCACCTTAAAAGAAGAACCATCATCCCTGCGAGGTAAAGTACCCAAGCAAAGACTTTAATCTCGGGGTACTTTACCTGGACGACGCCCTTGCAGCACCCTGAGACCACGTGATGATGGCAGGCCCCAGAGAGCACAAAGAGCGAACCCCAAACCCCACAACCATTTTAACTCAGCAGATTTTGACTTGGTGAGCATGAATTCCTGGCCCCTCTTATCTTAATCTAATTAGGTATAGGGGTGGGATAAAGATAAGGGGATTGTTAATGTAGTTGTTTTCCCTTGATGTGCCGTGTGTTCCCCATTCCCATTTAAATATATTCTTTTGATAAGCCTGTGACTACATAGTGATTTCTCAGTATTTGTAATTTTTATCATCGTTTTAATTAAGTTTACGGTTTTCTTCTACCAAACCAATTGTCTACTCGTTTTCTGTATCGCCGCCTGCACCTAAGTCCGGTGTCGAGAACCCAGGAGTGTGGGAGCGATTCGAACCACTCACAGGCAGTCAGGGGCATAACTGACTGAGCACATGCCACCCCCTACAATTGACAACTACACATCAAAAGTACTTAGCTGTGAATTGTTATGGGACATTCTGAGGCCATGGAAGGTGCTATGTAAATGCACGTTCTTCTTTGTTTTTCCAGTCGGGCAGCAGCTCACTATTGTATAAAGACGGTCACTGATGCTCTGTTCAGGCATGCCTGCAGTTCATTCCCTTTTCAATTGAACCTGCAAAGCAAAGAGAGTGAGTAGTCCAATGCCATAGTCTGGCAGCAAACCCACAGGTGTAGGGAGCAACTGAAAGACCACATGTGGCCTTGAAAGCCCCATACAACAAATCCCTCAAACTCGTGAGTAGGAAAATGATTAATATGTCCAGTAAGTGTGTGATGCAAATCACTTTATTCTGCACCTTAATAGCCTTTACCCAAGAGGCAGTCATGATGCTTTTATCATGCAACAATCTACTATACCAGCCCTGATGACTCAGAATCATGTTTCAGGGTATTTAATTGGTGATCATGGATATCACCAGTTATGGATAATTACTCGAGTATGACATCCACAGCTGGAGAGAGGCAGCAAATATAAAAGTGCAGATCATTGGAGTCTCATTTTAGGTGCCTGGACAGATCAGGTGGAGCCATGCAGTTCAACCAAGCAAGAGTGCCCAGAATTCTCATAGCCTGCTGACTGCAGCAGAGTGTTGCTATGCAGAAAGGATTGCCAATTCCAGAAGCTGAATAGGAAGATGATAAAGAAGAGAGAGACGGGCCCATGTCAAAAGAAGGTTTCACATGAGGGAGAGGAGGTGGATCAAAAGATCCATCAGCTCGCAACTAGAGAAAGGAGGCTGCATCTTACTGCTAATTGCTTGCAATTAAAATAAAGGTTGCCCAGAGAAATAAACATACCTCTCTCATAGCTGGTAACCCCACACCCTCCACTGCCTCATTAAAGCCTGCATTCCCAAAGGCACCTGTACCTTGCTTCAGTAATATAATTCTCATGCTCGCATACTCCATCTAGTCAGTCTGGCTACATTGCATACATTCAAAGAGATGATCTTTGAAGTCAATTTTTAATTTTCGGTATATTATTTTCCAAATTGTAACAATAATTTCAAACACTATTACTACTTCTTTCCACCATGTCTACTCCTTGTGTCTAAATTCTTACTATCTCCTGACCTCTCACAGGGCTTCCTATTCTCAGTCCCTAGAAGCCCTTCTCACCTTCATTTCTGTGCATACAACATCGGCCGATGCATCAGTAAATATGGGAGCCTTTCCTGTTGATGCCCCCCTCCCCCCGTTGCTTCCTGATTCATTGCTGCACTGTTTCGCTACTCCCTGATGAAAAAGGGTGCCTGTTTAACCTTTTAGATACTGTAGTGCCATTGATGTCCCTTTGATTGTCGTTTTTCTGCTCAAGCAAAACTAATGAAGGCCAGTTCAGAAAACTTCAGTGGGTTCACGGTGGGGGTCACGGTAGTGGGTGGAAGTTCTGACCTGCCGTTAACCTAAATGCTTGAAGCCATGAAGGCCTTGGTCTTTAGTGTAACCTCCTCCTTGGAGAAGTTATCACATATAGATGGCTCCAATGGTGAGAGATATGGATTGGTGCTTCAACAATGTCATTGCTGAAATGACATAGATCAAAAGGCACCATGATGTGGAGGCTTCTAACAGGGGCTGGACGGAACTGCATAGAGATGAGATTTCTCTCTATCATTCATAATGGAAGCCCTACGACTGCAGTCCTCCCCACAACCCTCATGACTTCATTGGATTCAGTAAGTAAGCAGGGCCAAGATGAAGGTATATTAGTGGAAGTTCCACAACCCGAAGCAGGCTTCTCATGGGGCCTGTTGACAGAGATCAAGAGCTACCACATTCCCAGGAGCCTCTTGTGGAAATACAGCTGCAGCTGCTCCTGACACAGGACCTTCACTGAGAAGCAGCTTGAGAGATGTAAGGTGTTGTTGAGAGAGCAATAGTAGTTTGTAAGCAATGCATAGCTTTCCACATTTATAATGAAAGGCCATCGACCTGAAACGTTAACTCTGTTTCTCGCTCCACAGGTGTTGGCTGACTTGCTGAGTCTTTCTTGCATTTTCTGTTTCTATTTCCACATTTAATGGTGGGCTTGGCGAAGATGATGGTTTGTGGGGAATTGATATATCACTGTCACTGCAGGGGCCTTTACTTCTCCTTCTTTGCATCCTGGTCATCTACATCTGATCTTCTTCAACCTGTATTTGTTCCTCAAGATAGATACCCTGTCAGTAGCAATACTGTGAAGGATGCAACAAGCAGTGATGATGTGAGAGACTTTTTCTAGGTTGGTACTGCAACTTACTCCCTGACTCCTCCAAACACTGGAAGTGCTGCTTCAGAATGCCAGTGGTATTTTCTTCACAGCCTCCATGGAGGCTTGAGCAACATAATGAGGGTTATTTTGGGGAAAGGGTGAAAACAGGTGCGAAGTGGATGCCATGCTAATAAGACACACCTTTTAAAAATATTTAATGACTTGACATGAGTGGTCAAGGTAAGGTCCCATCTCACAAACACATTTCTCAATAGCTGCACCACCACCAGCATCACAACCTCAACACATTGCATCCAACATCTAACTGTACACTGACATTCACACATCCCACACTATTGCATCCTTCACAGGTACTACTCACACCTCAGACACAAACAGCTGTTCTACCATGTGAGGCATCACACACACACATACACACACAAACACAGCTGCTAATACACTCATTCACAACCACCACTCTTTCTCTTCCAGGACAAGATAACACATAACAGATGCCACAGGACCTTACCAGAGGAGGGGAAGCATGACTGCATGAGGTCACTCCCCTTGAGGAGGCAGTGTTGACAGTGATTGGGTGGGCAGTGGCAGATGCCGTGGCCATAGACAGAGCAGGGGACATCTCAACTAGAGGTTTTTGAGCACTCCAGTTTCCTTACATCTCCACAACTATTACTGATCCCTAATCCCCAAACTTATCCTCACTCACAAACTCCATATCGTCTCATCCCACACATCCTCCTATAGGGGCCACACACACTGCACCCTAATCCTTCTAGCTTTATTATTGCAGGCTCCCAGGAGCAAGATCCACCTCGCCCCTCCCCAGAGGAACTGGAGGAGGTGGAAGATCCACCTCGCCCCTCCACAGACGAACTGGAAGAGGAGGAAGATCCATCTCGCTCTCCCAGAGGAAGAGGAGAAGGAGGAGAAGGAGAGTGAGGATAATGGCACTGCTTCAATTGCTACCACTGTCGCAGGCACCAGCTCAGAGACCGGGACCACGCATAACTTAGAGTCTAGGGTAGAACACAGATCCTCACAGTGGGACGCTGTGAGGCACTAGTGGGCAGCAGCCATACTGGGTGGAAGGGATAAGTGCCACCTTCCCAGGGTGCAAGGTCACACACGAGTTCTGCTGTAGAGGAGTCAGATAAGGACCTTGCAGGGTCAAGCTTCAGAAGAATGCTGATGGGTTTGACAAACCAATTCCTTGGTGCAATGGACAGCCTGCCTGAAAGCTTACGGGTCATGGCTAGGGGGATGGAAGAGTCTGTCCCAGCTTGGCCCGTGGCTTTACACAAAGGCTGGAACCCATCCTCTCCAGCATGGAGAGACTGGCCAATTCCATCCACCAACCTGTGGAGCCCACCATCTTACAGCGTCTGATGACTGAGGTCGCAGCTTCCAATGCAGTCAATGCAGCTTCCATGGAATGCCATATAGCTTCCATGGGAATGACAAAGTGCTGTAATAGAAGCCCAAACAGCTTCCGTTGCACTGCTAGCACCTTCCATGGAACGGCAAAGAGCTGCAATGGAAGCTCACACAGCTGCCATGGTGGCTCTGGGCTCCTCGGTTGAAAGGGGCTTGCAGGTGTCTCAGTTGCCCAGAGATCTGTCCTCTAGCAGATCAGTGGGCTGGCTGAATGGACACCCTGAGCTAGTGATGTGGGAACTATGCGGCAGGAACATACTAGCCTCTCTCCGGATGGCAGCATTCCTACTCCCTTCTCCCACCACTCCAATATTGCCCTTGTAGTTGCCTGTCAGCCAGGTGGCCCAGACTGCTGAAGCCTATGTTGAGATGTTGTAGTCTGAGGCTGGGCCATCACGGCCCACAGCCTCTCGACTGCATCCCAGAAGGCCATCTGAACTGCCCTCTTCGGAATGGCGTGCAGCCTCTTTAATGATCGTTCGGAGCCAATTTAATTGGTCATCAGAGCCTTCATGATCCTCAGGGCAGCTGTTTCTAGCTTGAACTCCTTTACCAAGGTGGCATCTTGTACTAAAGGCGATCTAACCAGGCGTTGCAGCTCAAGACCCCATCTTTGCCATCTCGGAGACTCTGCAGCACTTAAATTATCCAGGGAAAATCGCTCCCAATACTCTTTCTGAGAGTGTGCTAAGACAACAAGAGGACTGCTAGCCCTTGTTTCTATTTTATCTACTAAAAGGGGGAATAAAGATGACTGCTTTATAATAAATGCATCATGAGAGCTGCCTAAGTATCTGGCAGTCACTTGCATTATGTGGCCCTATCAATTACCACAGGTACCTTGGGGAATCCTCTCCACATTATAACAGGACATTTGTCACCAGTTAACATAGAAACATAGAAGATAGGAGCAGGAGTAGGCCATTCGGCCCCTTGAGCCTGCTCCACCATTCAATGAGATCATGGCTGATCATCCAAATTCAGTACCCTGGCCCTGCTTTCTCCTCATATCCCTTGATCCCTTTAGCCTTAAGTTGGGTACACCAATGATTGAAAGACGTTAGATATATTACCTGTGCCAGCCTAGAATGACGCCAATGCAAAGATGGTCAATGCTGTGACAACTTTCACTGCTACAGAGTGGATTGTTCTTGCTGTGAATTGTGGTATATGGTTGTCCTCCAATAGGGCAGAAAGTCCCTTTACCATCTCCCTGATAAAACAAAGCCTTCAAAGACACTGTTCTACAGTAAGGACTAAAAATGTTCTGATGGCCAGGATGGATTCTGGTTTTTGAGGTGCTCCACCTTTCTTTAGCAGTAAAATCATGAAAACACCTTTCAAGTACTCTAGATAATTGCACACACTCGCCAGAACTACACTGCTGGAATACTATGTGCACTGTGCTAAGGTAATCTTTTATACCAATCACAATGACAGGAAAACCTATTTCTATACCACTTTGGTCACAATGGATGTAGCTCACTCACGAGGAGCCTGTTGAAAGGGAAATGGAGTTTTGAAGCTGAAATTATAAATTATTGTTAATAGTAAACAATTAATCCAGGAATTAATTCCATGTAACAGCTTGGAACCTCAACATTGACTCCAGACCCCATGAAGTCTCATGGCTTCAGGTCAAGCATGGGCAAGGAAACCTCCTGCTGGTTACCACCTACCGCCCTCCCTCAGCTGATGAATCAGTACTCCTCCATGTTGAACACCACTTGGAAGAAGCACTGAGAGTAGCAAGGGTGCAGAATGTAGTCTGGATGGGGGACTTCAATGTCCATCACCAAGAGTAGCTCGGTAGCACCACTAATGACCGAGCTGGCTGAGTCCTGAAGGACATAGCTGCCAGTCTGGGCCTGAGACAGGTGGTGAGAGAACCAACACGAGGGAAAAACCTACTTGACCTTGTCCTCACCAATCTACCTGCCGCAGATGCGTCTGTCCATGACAGTATTAGTAGCAGTGACCGCCGCACAGTCATTGTGGAGACGAAGACCCATCTTCACACTGAGAACACCCTCCATCGTGTTGTATGGCACTACCACCATGCTAAATGGGACAGATTCAGAACAGATCTAGCAGCTCAAAACTGGGCATCAATGAGGTGTTGTGGGCCATCTGCAGCAGCAGAATTGTATTACATCACAATCTGTAACCTCATGGCCCAACATATCCCTCACTCTACCATTACCATCAAGCCAGGGGACCAACCCTGGTTCAATAAGGAGTGTAGAAGAGCATGCCAGGAGCAGCACCAGGCGTACCTAAAAATGCAGTGCCAACCTGGGGAAGCTGCAACACAGGACTACATGCATGCTAAAAAGCGGAAGCAGCATGCTATAGACAGGGCTAAGCGATCCCACAATCAACGGATCAGATCAAAGCTCTGCAGTCCTGCCACATCCAGTCATGAATGGTGGTGGACCATTTAACAACTAACGGGAGGAGGAGGCTCCATGAATATCCCCATCCTCAAAGATGGTGGAGCCCAGCACGTGAGTGCAAAAGACAAAGCTGAAGCGTTTGCAACCATCTTCAGCCAGAAGTGCCGAGTGGATGATCCATATCGGCCTCCTCCTGAGGTCCCCACCACCACAGAAGCCAGTCTTCAGCCAATTCGATTCACTCCACGTGATATCAAGAAACAGCTGAGCGCACTGGATACAGCAAAGGCTGTGGGGTCTGACAAAATCCCAGCTGCCCAAGTATGCCCTGTCCACAAAAAGCAGGACAAATCTGATCTGGCCAGTTACTGCCACATCATTCTACTCTCAATCATCAGCAAAGTGATGGAAGGTGTCATCGACAGTGCTATCAAGCAGCACTTACTCACCAATAACCTGCTCGCTGATGCCCAGTTTGGATTCCTCCAGGACCACTCGGCCCCAGACCTCATACAGCCTTGGTCCAAACATGGACAAAAGAGCTGAATTCCAGAGGTGAGGTGAGAGTGCCTGCCCTTGGGACGTCCGGTGGTCTTGAAAGGCGCTATATAAATGCAAATCTTTCTTTCTTTCTTCTTTCTATTCTTTTGGCTATCTTATCATTCGCTTGTTTATATCACGTTGCTTCACAGGTCCAATCATATCACTCCTGGTAGTATTGGGGAAACCAAAATGACACCCACTCTGTGATTGCATGGCATTACATTGGCAGTTAGCGTGTTACCAGGTCGATCTGGGACTTGCTATGTTGGCAGCTATGAACATATGAGCTAGTTCGGACAAAAATGGTACCTGCAAGGTATTCATTTCTACGTTATTGTATTTTTGAGCTAAAACTCTCTCTGCTTTTTTAACCTAAATTTGGCTTTAGGCGATCTGAATTTTCTCAATCTCAATCAATATTTTTTTTATTCGTTCATAGGATGTGGGCATCGCTGGCGAGGCTGGCATTTATTGCCCATTCCTAATTTCCCTTGAGAAGGTGGTGGTGAACTGACTTCTTGAACTGCTGCAGTCCGTGTGGTGAAGGTACTCCTGTAGGGAGGGAGTTCCAGGGTTTTGATCCAGCGACGATGAAGTAACGGCGATATAATTCTAAGTCAGGATGGTGTGTGACTTCGAGGGGAACTTGGAGGTGGTGGTGTTCCCATGTGCCTGCTGCCTTTGTCCTTCTAGGTGGAAGAGATCACGGGTTTCAGAGGTGCTGCCGAAGAAACCTTGGCGAGTTGCTGCAGTGCATCATATAGATGGTACACACTGCAGCCACAGTATGCAGATGGTGGAGGGAGTGAATGTTTAAGGTGGTGGATAGGGTGCCAATCAAGCAAACTGCTTTGTCCTGAATAGTGTCAAGCTTCTTGAGTGTTGTTGGAGCTGCACTCATCCAGGCAAGTGGACAGTATTCCATCACACTCCATACTTGTGCCTTGTAAATGGTGGAAAGGCTTTTGGGAGTCAGGAGGTGAGACAGAATAACTAGCCTCTGACCTGCTCTTGTTGCCACAAAATTTATGTGGCTGGTCCAGTTAATCTTCTGGCCAATGGTGACTCCCAGGATGTTGATGGTGGGGGATTCGGTGACGGTAATGCCATTGAATGTCAAGGGGCGGTGGTTAGACGCTCGCTTGCTGGAGATAGTAATTGCCTGGCACTTGTGCGACGTGAATGTTACCTGCCATTTATCAGCCCAAGCTTGAACGTCGTCCAGGTCTTGTTGCATGCGGGCGTGGACTGCTTCATTATCTGAGGAGTTGTGAATGGCGCTGATCACTGTGCAGTCATCAGCGAACATCCCCATTTCTGACCTTATGTTGGAGGGAAGGTCATTGATGAAGCAGCTGAAGATGGTTGGGCCTAGGACACTGCCCTGAGGAACTCCTGCAGCAATGTCCTGGGGATGTGATGATTGAACTTCAACCACCACAATGATCTTCCTTTATGCTAGGTATGACTCCAGCCAGTGGAGAGTTTTCCCCCCGATTCTCATTGACTTCAGTTTTACTAGGGCCCCTTGATTTCACACTCAGTCAAATGCTGCCTTGATGTCAAGGGCCATCACTCTCACCTCACATCTGGAATTCAGCTCCTTTGTTCGTGTTTGGACCAAGCCTGTAATGAGGTCAGGAGCCGAGTGTTCTTGGCGGAATGATGAGGCGGCTGAGCGGCGGCGAGGTATAAAAGTGGCAGCAGAGACCAGGTACGCCTCAGAGCGGTGGCAGCGGAGCTGCGGGGGACGAGGCGGCTGAGCGGCGGTGAGGTATAAAAGCGGCAGTAGAGACCAGGTAGGCCTCAGAGCGGCGACAGCGGACCTGCGGGAGATGAGGCGGCTGAGCGGCGGTGATAAAAAGAGCGGCAGAGACCAGGTAGGCTTACTAATCTCCAATCTCCGAACTCAGAGGGAGGGAGAGAAGTAAAAAGTAATCGAAGTGTGATGTCACCAGAAAGCAGGTAACTGATTGGTTGGTGAGTATTTCTCTCTTTTTAAACTTTAACTCTGTGGTTTATAGTTTTTAAGGTCTCTGTGGTGTAGCGGGGACTGTTGGTAAACCAGGGCCCTTAAATATATCATTTAACTGTAGTGTAATTGGTGGGATTGATTTGATTTAATTTAATTTCAATTAATTAAAGGGTAAGTCATGACAGGAGAGCCCGGCCCCGTGGTATGCTCCTCCTGCGCTATGTGGGAACTCAGGGGCATTTCCTGTGTCCTTGACAACCATGTGTGCAGGAAGTGTGTCCAGTTGCGGCTACTGGCAGACTGCATTGCGGCGCTGGAGCTGCGATTGGCTACATACTGGACCATTCGCGATGCTGAGGACGTTGTGGATATCACGTTTAAGCAGTTGGTCACACCGCAGGCAAAGGTTGGACAGGCAGAAACGGAAGGGGTGACCAACAGACAGAGTAGTAGGCGCAGGCAGGTAGTGCAGGGGTCCCCTGTGGACATCCCCCTCTCAAACAGATAGACCACTTTGAGTACTGTTGAGGAGGATGGCTTATTAGAGGAAGGCAGCAGCAGCCAACTTCCTGGCACCAGGGGTGGCTCTGCTGCACAGGACGGGAGGAAAAAGAGGGGTAGAGCTATAGTAATAGGGGATTCTATTGTAAGGGGAATAGATAGGCATTTCTGTGGCTGCAAACGAGACTCCAGGATGGTGTGTTGCCTCCCTGGTGCAAGGGTCAAGGATGTCTCAGAGCGGCTGCAGAACATTTTGGAAGGGGAGGGTAAACAGCCAGTTGATGTGGTGCATATAGGTACCAACGATATAGGTAAAAAACGGGATGAGGTCCTAAAAGCTGAATATAGGGAGTTAGGAGGTAAATTAAAAAATAGGACCTCAAAGGTAATAATCTCAGGATTGCTACCAGTGCCACATGCTAGTCAGAGTAGAAATAGGATATTTCAGATGAATACTTGGCTAGAGGAATGGTGCAAGGGGAAGGTGTAAGGGGTTTTCGATCGCAGAGGTTTCTCTCTCTAGAGGCCTCTCTCTCTTGCACAGTAAAAACCTTGAGTGGTTCGACCCACTCGCCCCTTAGGTTCTATACACTGGACTTTGAGGCAGGAACTACAATGTTGAGAATACTCTATAGATCAGGTTTAATGAAAACGAAATGACATTTTATTGCATAAAGGAACAAATTGAATGTAAGCCAATAAGGTACATGGGAGGGAAAAACAAATCATAATACAGGACTAACCAACATATATACAGGCATGTTATACTTTACAAAAGTCATCACGAAATGGGGAAACACACGGAACATCGAGGGACAACAACTCATAATTAATTATACCAAAAATGCCCACCCCCTAAGCCTAGCTAGATCAGATTATGAGGGGCCAGAAACATGCTCACCAATCCAATTAGAAAGTATAAGATTTTGAAAGGTCTGCGTTGTGATCCTCTCAGGCTTCCTGTCTCCACGTGGTCAACGCTGCGGGCTAAGACACTCTCTTTTCTTCCTCGAGGTGAGGGTCACGGACAGGCTGGATGCTGGCAGGCCTGGATGTCAGCGTGGACGGAGACCAGCTGTTTGACCATGGTTAGATAGGTTTCTTCGCAGAGCCCAGCTGGTTTACCATTTTCAGATAGGTTTCTTCTGGAGGGCTACTGTCCTTTGTCTCGTCAACGGCCCGAGGTTTGTCGATGATCTCCCAATGGTTACCCCGGGGCGGGACGCAGACTTCTTGGCTGGTCTCCGGATCGACGTTCCTCCACGGCTCTCGAAAAGGCAAGCTAGCTCAAAAGGCTCCCGATGGCTACCCCGGGACTCCAGTTATACTTCTCAAAGAAGCCCTTATCTCCTGCCAAATCAAGGTTAGTCTTTGTTTAACTTTTGGCGGGCTTGTCGCACAGCGGGGTAGCCTTTGTTTTTAAAGTATCTTCGGGATGGCCGGTAACTGCCATCTCTGGTCTGGAGCTACCCTGTATTGTCTTTAATGTCCTTCTGATGTCTTAAACGGTGCTTGATGTTCCCCCTATGAATATGAAACTGTTTCCCTTTGTCTGGGTAATCATTTTGATGGCCTTTATCTACAGGCCGATCTGATCGGATCTGCATCCAATCTATATGTATGGGGCTCTGTCTGGTTTTGTTTTCCCTGAAACTGCCTTCCAGAACCTACTGTGGGCTGAATCCACAAAAAGCTGTCTGGGGACTGCAGGAACCATTTTTAAAGTGTCCCAAATGCTGGCCACGGGGCCTGGTGGCCATTTTGTGTCCCTTTTTCTGGGCTTCTTTTAAAACAGTCTTTAAAAGTTAAGGCCTTTTCTGCCAATAGACCCTTATAGGACAACGTTCAATTTTGTGAATTCTACAGAGGGATTCAAATTCCTGGGACATTGGAACCGGTTCTGGGGGAGGTGGGACCAGTACAAACCGGACGGTTTGCACCTGGGTAGGGCCGGGACCGATGTCCTAGGGGGAGTGTTTGCTAGTGCTGTTGGGGAGGGTTAAACTAAAATGGCAGGGGGTTGGGAACCTAAGCAGGGAGACAGAGGAAAGGGAAAGAAGGATAAAAGCAAAAGAAAGGAAGGAGAAAAACAAAACTGGCAGTCAGAGAAATCAAGGGCTTAAATCAAACATGGCCACAGTAAATAATAATTCTAATAGGTCTAAGAGCGTTAAAAAAACAAGCCTGAAGGCTTTGTGTCTTAATGCAAGGAGCACTCGAAATTAGGTGGATGAATTAGCTGTGCAAATAGAGGTAAACAAATATGATTTGAATGGGATTACGGAAACATGGCTCCAAGGTGGCCAAGGCTGGGAGCTCAACATCCAGGGGTATTCAATATTCAGGAAAGATAGGCAAAAAGGAAAGGGAGATGGGGTAGTATTGCTGGTTAAAGAGGGGATTAACACAATTGTAAGGAAGGATATCAGCTCTGATGATGTGGAATCTGTATGGGTAGAACTGAGAAACACCAAGGGGCAGAAAACGTTAGTGGGAGTGGTATATAGACCTCCAAACAGTAATGCGGAGGTTGGGGATGGCATTAAAGGGGAAATTAGAGAAGCGTGCAATAAGGGCACAGCAGTCATCATGGGTGACTTTAATCTACATATAGATTGGGCTAACCAAATTAGTAACAATACTGTGGAGGAGGAATTCCTGGAGTATTTACGGGATGATTTCCTGGACCAATATCTTGAGGAACCAACCAGAGATCAGGTCATCTTAGACTGGGTATTATTTAATGAGAAAGGAAAAATTAGCAATCTTGTTGTACGAGGCCCCTTGGGTCGGAGCGATCATAATATGATAGAATTCTTCATAACGATGGAGAATGAAGTAGTTGACTCAGAGACTAGGGTCCTGAATTTAAATAAAGGAAACTACAATGGTCTGAGGCGTGAGTTGGGTAGGATTGATTGGGGAATGTCACTCAAAGGGTTGACGGTGGATAGGCAATGGCAATCATTCAAAGACCGCATGGATGAACTACAGAATTTGTTCATCCCAGTTTGGCATAAAAATAAAACAAAAAAGGTGACTCAACCATGTCTAACAAGGGAAATTAGGGATAGCATAAGATCCAAGGAGAGGACATATAAATTGGCCAGAAAAAGCAGTAAACCTGAGGATTGGAAACAGTTTAGGATTCAACAAAGGAGGACAAATGGATTAATTAAGAATGGGAAAATAGAATATGAGAGTAAGCTTGCAAGGAACATAAAAATTGACTTTAAAAGCTTTTATAGATATGTGAAGAGAAAAAGATTGGTGAAGTCAAGCGTAGGTCCCTTGCAGTCAGAATCAGGGGAATTTATAATGGGGAACAAAGAAATGGCAGACCAATTAAATACATATTTTGGTTCTGTCTTCACAAAGGAGGACACAAATAACCTCCCAGAGATGTCGGGGAACATAGGGTCTGATGAAAGGGAGGAACTGAAAGAAATCAGTATTTATAGGGAACTTGTGTTAGGAAAATTGACGGGATTGAAGGCCGATAAATCCCCAGAGCCTGATAATCTACATCCTAGGGTATTTAAGGAAGCGGCCCTAGAAATAGTAGATGCATTGTTGATCATCTTCCAACATTCGATGGAATCTGGAATAGTACCCATGGATTGGAGGGTAGCTAAAGTTATCCCACTATTCAATAAAGGTGGTAGAGAGAAAACAGGGAATTACAAACCGGTAAGCCTGACATCGGTAGTGGGGAAAATGCTAGAGTCCATTATAAAATATGTAATTGCACTTGGAAAACAGTGACAGGATCGGACAAAGTCAACATGAATTTACAAAAGGTAAACCGTGCTTGACTAATCTACTGGAATTTTTTGAGGGTGTAACTTGTAAAATAGATAAGGGAGAACCAGTGGATGTGGGGTATTTGGACTTTCAGAAGGCTTTCGATAAGGTCCATCATAAGAGATTAGCGTGTAAAGTTAAGGCACATAGGATTGGGGGCAAGGTATTGACTTGGGTAGAGAACTGGTTGGCAGACTGAAAGCAAAGAGTTGGAATAAACTGGTCTTTTTCCGAGTGGCAGGCAGCGATTAGTGGGGTACCACAGGGATTGGTCCTTGGACCCCAGCTATTCGCAATATATATTAATGATCTAGACAAGTGAACTAGATGTAATATCTCCAAGTTTGCAGACGACACAAAGCTGGGTGGGCGTGTGTGCTGTGAGGAGGATGCCGAGAAACTCCAGGATGATTTGGACAGGTTTGTGATTGGGCAGAAGCATAGCAGATGCAATATAACATGGATAAATGTGTGGTTATCTACTTTGGTGGCAAAAACAGGAAGGCAGATTATTATCTGAATGGCAATAGATTGGGAGAAGGGGAAGTGCAACGAGACCTGGGTGTCCTTGTGGACCAGTCGCTGAAGTTAAGCATGAAGGTGCAGCAGGCAGTTAAGAAGGCAAATGGTATGTTGGCCTTCGTAGCGAGAGGGTTTGAGTACAGGAACAAGGATGTCTTGCTGCAGTTGTACAGGGCCTTGGTGAGACCACACCTTGAGTATTGTGTGCAGTTTTGGTCGCCTTATCTGAGGAAGATGTTCTTGCCATGGAAGGAGTTCAGCGAAGATTCACCAGGCTGATACCTGGGATGGCAGGAATGACATATGAGGAGAGATTGGGTCGATTGGGCTTATACTCGCTGGAGTTTAGAAGAATGAGAGGGGATCTCATTGAAACTTATAAAATTCTGACAGGACTGGACAGACTAGATGCAGAAAGGATGTTCCCGATGGTCGGGGAGTCCAGAACCATGGGTCACAGTCTAACGATAAAGGGGTAAGCCATTTAGGACCGAGATGAGGAGGAATTTCTTCACCCAGAGAGTGGTAAAGCTCTGGAATTCTTTACCACAGAAGGCAGTAGAGGCCAATTCATTAAACATATTCAAGAAGGAGTTGGATATATTTCTTAAGGCTAAAGGGATCAAGGGATATGGGGAGAAAGCAGGGACAGGGTACTGAATTTGGATGATCAGCCATGATCGCATTGAATGGCGGAGCAGGCTCGAGGGGCCGAATGGCCTACTCCTGCTCCTATCTTCTATGTTTCTATGGAATCCAAACTAGGCATCAATGAGCAGGTTATTGGTTAATAGCTGCCACTTGATAGCACTGTCAATGACTCCTTCCATCACTTTGCTGATGATTGAGAGTAAACTAATGGGGCAGTAATTGGCTGGATTGGATTTGTCCTGCTTTTTGTGGACGGGCACACCTGGGCAGTTTTCCACATTGTCGGATAGATGCCAGTGTTGTCGCTGTACTGGAACAGCTTGGCTAGAGCCACGGCTAGTTCTGGAGCACAAGTCTTCAGCATGACAGCCGGGATGTTGTCGGGGCCCATAGCCTTTGCTGTATGCAGTGCGCTCAGCCGTTTCTTGATATCACATGGAAAAAATCAAATCAAATCAACTTTTATTGTCATTGTTAGTGCACAAGTGCAGTACAACGAAATGTCGGCTTGCGGCTCCCGAGAGTGTACATTTGGATTAAGACATTTAAACATTCAACATACATTTGGCTTGTAGTATATTAACATAAATATGACCATAATAAAGTGCATTGGCAGATGTGCAGGCTTTAGTGTTTATTTGTGGAGTTCAGTAGGATGACAGCCCTGGGAAAGAAGCTGTTCCTAAATCTGGTCGTACGGGTGCGAATGCATCTGTAGCGTCTCCCAGATGGTAGGAGGGCGAACAGACTGTGGCTGGGGTGGGTAGGGTCTTTGATGATGGACTGTGACCTCCGTAGACAGCGTTTCTGGTATATGTGCTCTATGGTCGGTAGCCGGGTGCTGGTAATGCGTTGGGCAGTTTTGACTACCTGCTGCAGGGCTTTCCGGTCATAGTAGCTACAGCTGCCATACCATACTGTGATACAGTTTGTCAGGATGCTCTCTATAGTGCAGCGGTAAAAGTTAGAGAGGATCAGGGGTGACAGATTACATCCCTTCAGCCTCCTTAAGAAATATAGGCGCTGCTGGGCCTTCTTCACCAGAGAGTATGTGTTGAGGGACCAGGAGAGGTCTTCCGTGATGTGGACTCCGAGGAACTTAAAGCTGTCCACCCTTTCCACCACTGCCCCATTGATGTGGATGGGGGTGTGGCTTCCGCCTTTGGACTTCCTGAAGTCCACAATGATTTCTTTTGTTTTCTTGGTGTTAAGGGCCAGGTTGTTATCGGCGCACCACTTCACGAGATGCTGGACCTCCTCCCTGTAGGCTGACTCATCGTTGTTGGTGATCTGGCCTACCACCGTGGTGTCATCCGCAAACTTGATGATGGTGTTGGAACCATTAACAGCCACGCAGTCGTGGGTGAAGAGGAAGTAGAGGAGGGGGCTCAGCACACATCCTTGTGGGGCCCCCGTGGTCAGGGTCAGGGGGGTGTAGGGGGTTTTTCCTGCTCTCTTGCCCGTTCTGGCCCCCTGCCAGGCTTCATGCAAGAATTACCCTTGAGTGGTTCGACCCACCCCCCCCTACGGTTCTAGACCTTGGACTTAGATGCAGAGAACAGTAGTGCAGAGAAGAGGACTCAATAGACCAGGCTGAATAGCACGAAATGGATGCTTTTATTTTTGAACAGTTTGAAGCATTACAAAATACATGTCATAGGCACAGATTAAAATAACTACAATCATGCACAAATTTATGAACTTGACTCTATGGAAATGGGGAACACACGGCACATCGTAAAAGGGGAAACACATTACGATTTCCCTTAACTCCCTCCCCTATACCTAAACTAAGTTTCGACCTGGGGAACTTGGGATCATGCTCACCACTCTCGAAATCGCGAAAAGGGGTTCGCAGACTTTTGACACCGCTTCCCGTCGTCACGTGGATTGGAAGCTTCTGGCGCAGTCGATATTCTCTCCTCCCTCGAGGCGGTGGGGTAGACCCAGCCTCGATGAGCGCTCGTCAAGGTTGAGATCCACTAAGTCGATTTGGGTTCATGGAGCAGACCCAGATGCAGGCTATGCACATGGGAGAATCTTGTGGCCTAGATCGCCAGTCCTCCAGAGGGTTTCTTCTCCGTCGGCCTGGGTCGTCGATGATCTCCCGACCCCAGTACCCGGGCCACCCTCGTCGCCTTCTCGTCGTGGCCGAGCCTTGTTTGGCTGAACACCGGCCACGTTGTCCTTTTTCCGAAACCGTCCGTCTTTAAAAAGACGAAAACGTTTTCATCGATTCTGCATCTGCCGAAGTGGAAGAGGCGCCGATCCTGGCCCCGTCCGAAGAAGTTGAAGTCGTCCAAGAAGAAAGAAGCAGCCGCCGTCCAGTCAAGTGAAGTTGTTCAAGTAACCCGAAGTCCGAAGTTTTTTTTAGATGGACTTTCAATCCATAGTTATACTCTTTTGGGACAGTCTTATCTCCCGCCAAATCATAGTCCTGTCTTTGTATTAATTTTGGCGGGCAGAAATCTCTGCAGGGGCGCTTTGTCTTGTAACGGAGCCGGTGATAACTTAAACTGGCCTTCCTGGCCGATAATGTCTGTTAATGTCCTTTGCATTGTCACCGCGGCTCGGTTCGCATATTGATCGGTCCGGACATTTTCCTTGATGGCTGCTAAACGGTTTTTCCTTTGTACGATAAATGGGTATAAGTGTTTTTACATTGTCCGCCCATATCTTGATGGGCCCCATCCTGTACTTATAATCCATTGAATATGTATGCTGTTGCTCTGAGTTTCGGTTCCCAGATACTGGCTTTCGTGGGCTCACTGTCTTCAATCCACAAGCCTGTCTGGCTTGCAGTAACAGAAATAAAATGGTTCATAAACTGATCACGGGGCCTGGCGGCCATTTTGTATGCCCTTTTTATCAAAGGTTTCTCTGTGCAAGCTTACTTTGGTCAATAAACAGTCTTATTTTATCCAGTTTTCTTGCGTGATTTTTGCTGAAAATTGCGAATCTTACGGGGGGAGGTGTGGTTACCTAATTTGACAGACTGGGGCCTGTTTGTTAGGAAGTCCAGGGTCCAGTTGCAGAGGGAAGTGTTCAGGCCAAGAGTTTGGAGTTTGGTGGCCAGCTTGTTGGGGACGATAGTGTTGAATGCTGAGCTGTAGTCTATAAACAGCATTCTGATGTAGGTCTCCTTACCATCTAGGTGATTCAGTGCCGAGTGTAGAGCAGTTGTGATTGCATCCTCCGTTGATCTGTTTGCACGATAGGCAAACTGGTGTTGGTCAAGGGAGGCAGGAACACTGGCTTTGATGTGGGCTAAGACCAGTCTCTCGAAACACTTCATTATGATGGGTGTGAGTGCGACAGGTCGATAGTCGTTCAGGCACGTCACAGCCGTTTGTTTTGGCACAGGCATAATGGAGTGAATGAAATTGGCTGAAGACTGGCTTCTGTGATGATGGGGACCTTAGATGGAGGCCGATATGGATCATCCACTCGGCAATTCTGGCTGAAGATGTTTGCAAATGCTTCAGCCTTGTCTTTTGCACTCACATGCCTGGGCTCCACCATCACTGAGGATGGGGATATTCATGGAGCCTCCTCCTCCTGTTAGTTCTTTAATGGTCTATCACCATTCACGACTGGATGTGGCAAGACTGCAGAGCTTTGATCTGATCCATTGATTGTGAGATCGCTTAGCCCTGTCTGTAGCATGCTGCTTCTACTTTTTTGCATGCATGTAGTCCTGTGTTACAGCTTCTCCAGGTTGGTACCTCATTTTTAGATATGCCTGGTGACGTAAGAAAACTACTAAGCATTTGGTTTGCGTATAGAACAAGGCTTTAATCAACTGTTTCACAACCATGAGTTTCTAGTTACATCACTAGATCCTGGTTACAAAAATGTCCTGAGCAAACTGGGCCCACGCCCGAGTATTTATATTTTCCTTGGGCGGCGCCACCAGCTGGCCGCCCAGTGCTTTCTCATGAGTCATTTCTACATGAATGGTAAGATTCATGACATTCTTCCCACCTGAAAGATTTGAAAGTCTGACGGCTTCCTTCTAGCGGATATAATGGCCCACGAAGAGCAGCAGTTGTTTCGATTTCTGTTTGGGGCCGGAAGGCACGTCTCCTCGGACCGTGTCTTGGTCCCTGGGTCACGTAGTTCTTACAGGTAGGTTGACAGGGCCCGTGTCACCTTGATCGATCTGAGGGGGACTAGGGAGATCATGACTCCGGGTGCGGGTCCCCACAGGCGCAGAGCTGGCTTCATCTTGCTTGGTAGCTGGTGATTGTCCGGCGTCCTGGCTTCGGGTAGCCATCCCGTGGCGAGCGCTCTGCTCCCCGAGTTGATTCGGCGGAATAGCCGGCAGATTCCTTGATGTCCCGGGTGGGGCGTCATCCTCAAAGGAGCGCAGAGTATCGGCATCATTAATATGGGTCCCTCTATCAGTGGGGTCCGTGGGACCGGTTGGACAGGGAGCCAGATCTCGGAGTGAAACGGTAGACTCCCGGCCATCAGGGTACCGCACGTGCGCGTATGTGGGATTAACGTCTGTTAGTTCCACCTCGTCGATGAGGGGATCATTCTTGGAAGATCGAACGAATCTTCAGAGCAGCACGGGGCCAGGAGCTGCCAACCATGATGGTAGGGACGTCCCATGAGTGGAGCGATGCTGGAACCTGAAGAATAGTTCGTGAGGAGTAACGTTGGTGGACGTAGAAAGAAGAGACTTGATGGAATGCAACACGTCAGGGAGCACAGTTTCCCACTGCTGGTCTGGTAGGTTGCGTGACCTCAGTGCAAGACGAACAGCGTTCCAAATGATAGCGTTGTATCTCTCAACCTGTCCGTTACCGATGGGATGATACGGTGTCGTTTTACTTGTGGCGAATCCCCGTTGGGAAAGATAACTTTTGAGTGCGCTTGACATGAAGGAGGGGCCACGATCAGAGTGGATGAAATTGGCCGTACCACAAAGGGAAAAGACCTGATCGAGGCATTTGATCACTGTGGAAGTAAGCATATTGGGACAGGGGAAAGCAAAGGGAAAGCATGAATGTTCATCCACCATAGTAAGCAAGTAGGTGTTTTGCATTGAGGAAGGCAATGGCCCTTTAAAGTCAATGTTGAGTCGCTGCATAGGCTGTATAGCGTGTATAAGCAAGCCATCTGACGGACGGAAGAATTGCGGTTTTAATTCCGCGCAAATTCTACAAGTGGAATATGTTCTTTTCACGACTTCCGTAGAAAATGGGAGATTTTTAGATTGCACAAAGTGCAACATGCAGGTAACGCCAGGATGGCATAAGTCAGTATGAAGATCCGCAAGAGTCGAAGTTGATATAGAAGAGCAGAATGCACGCGTGAGGGTATCCGGGGCCACATTCTCTTTGCCGGGTCGATAATTTATGGTGTAGCCAAAGACAGCCAATTCCATCCTCCAGAGCGGTATTTTGTTATTCTTGATCTTAGTGCGTTTCCGGTTATCCAGCATAAAGGCCACAGAGCACTGATCAGTTATAAGCATGAAATGGCGACGAGCGAGAAAATGACTCCATTTACGTACTGCTTCAATGATAGCCGTAGCCTCCTTCTCGACAGGAAGATAATGGAGCTCGCTACCCTGCAAAGTTCTGGACAGAAATGCAATTGGTTGACCACCTTGATTCAAGGTAGCTGAGATCGCCACCTCCGATGCATCGCACTCGACCACGAAAGGGAAATTTTCATCGATGGAACGAAGCGTGGCTTTTTCCAGTTTTCGCTTGAGGAGGTTGAAAGCTGAAATAGCCGTTGCCTCCAATGAAAATGACTTTGCGTGAAGCAGGGGCTGGATCTTGTCGGAGAAGTGGGGTATCCACTTTGCATAATAGGCGAACATGCCGAGTGCCCAACGACGAGAGCTGAGATTCATAGGGGGAGGGAGCTTCTGAAGCGGACGAAGTCGCTCTGGATCCGGTTTGATGACACCATTGCCCACCCAGTAGCCAAGGATGTTGACTGATGGTACTGATTTCACAGGTTTGGACTCATTTAAGGTTAAGTTACGACGACAGAGAACGTCAAAAAATTTCTGGAGGTTGGCATCATGCTCCTTCTGGTCATGACCAGCAATGGTGATATTATCCAGATATGGAAAAGTGTCCGTTAAGTTCGCCTGTTTGACTAGGCTATTCATTGCCCGTTGAAAGACGGCCACCCCATTGGTGACCCCAAATGGAAGGCGACAAAACTGGTAAAGCCGAGCATTGGCCTCAAAGGCCGTATACTTTTGGTCAGAGTCTTTTAACGGTACTTGATGGTATGCGCTCTTTAAGTCAAAAGTTGAAAATACCTTGTAGTTGGCAAGGTTATTGACCATGTCATCGATGCGTGGTAGTGGGTAGGCATCCAGGTCAGTATACTGGTTAATAGTTTGCAAGTAATCGATACAAAGACGTTTCTTGTGTTGCTTCAGAGGATTTTTAACAACGATGACTTGAGCCCACCAGGGAGATGAACATCGCTCAATGATACCGTCAGCTAGAAGGCGAGAGATCTCTGCCTCGATAAAGGATAGATCATCTTGGCTGAAACGTCGTGATTTAGTGACTATGGGCTTACATCGGGGGGAAAGATTGGCAAACAAGACGGACTTGTCGAGCGAAGCCGCCGAAAGCGCACAAAACGGTACTTTAGAGATAGTAAGCTCTGGCTTTGACCCTCCAAACTTGAAAGTGAGTCTTTTGTGATGTTTCTGGAAATCCTGTCCCAGGAGCACATCACTGCATAGGTTTTTGAGCACCCCGAGCCGGGTGGAGAAATAAGTGCGGCCATTGAGAATAAGGTCGACAAGACAAAAGCCAGAAGAATTGGTGGTCAGTGTCGTCAGAGCCATTGCAATTTCCCTGTCTGAGGGGTAAATACGCAGTTTTAACTTACTGACAGCCTGCTCACTAATGAAGCTTTCAGAGCTGCATGAGTCAATTAGTGCACTCAAAATGTGTCCATTTACCGAAACCTTCATGGCTGCATGGGGCAGACTTTGGGGAAAAACAGCTGTGATGGGAGGAGGAGCAGTTTTATCCTTGACAGCTGTAACCTTAGTAGTGGTTCTTGGGGGAGGAGCAGTTTAATTGATAGCAGCTGTAACCTTATCAGTGGCCCTTGGGGGAGGAGCAGTTTTATAGATAGTAGCTGCAAAACTCACAGGGGCTCTCGACCGGTATACCTTAGAAAAGTGGCCTTTCTTACTAACAGACGCTCTTGACTGGCATACCTTAGAAAAGTGACCTTTCTTACTGCAATGATTGCAGGTTGCGTTACGAGCAGGACAACATTTCCTATAGTGGAATGCACCTCAACAGAAGAAACACTTCCTTCCAGATTGCCAAGATGCCGCTAGGGCAGGGTCGTCATCAGTGAAGGCTTCTAGGGTAGGGTTGTCATCAGCTAGGTTAGAGTTATCATCAGTGAGGGCTTCTGCCCGAGGCCTATCGATGGGGTCACTAAAAGTGATAGCAGCAGCCCATGCATGTGGTAAAAGATTGGTATCTGCATTCCTCTTTGCTAAGTCCAGAGAACATGCCTGGTCATAGGCAGCCTGTAACTCGACGGTTTTATTCCCCAACAGACGCTGGCGTATGAAGGGAGACGCAATCCCTTTAATAAAGGAATCACAAATTAACTCCTCCTGGTACTGCTCAGCTGTGACAGCTTTAAGATGACAATCCTTGCTGAGCCTGCAAAGCTTTTGGAGGAATTTGTCAAGCGATTCCCTGGGTTGTTGTCGAGTTGTGGCCAGTAGATGCCGAACAAAAATTTCATTTGGGGCCTTAACGTATAGTCGCTTTATTATTAGGATAGCGGAGTCATAGTCTACACAGTCTTTGATATAGTCAAACACATGAGGGGATACATAATTGGCAAGTATCTCTAATTTATCAGGAACATTTTCACCACACACCCCGAGGAAGTTGCTGAAGGTACGATACCAGTGTTTCCATACCTTAGCAGTTGTAGGTGAATTTGGGTCCAGGTCAAGACGGGCGAGCCTGAGTAGTTTGTCCATGATGTATTGATTACTATGTCGGAGTTCCCTTCTACAGTTGAAGTCGTAGCTGGCTGTTCCCGACATCACTCAGAGCATGGAGCCGATACACAGTTGATTAAATTGACATAAGAAAATTATTAAGCACTTGGTTTGAGTATAAAACAAGGCTTTAATCAACTGTTTCACAACCAGGAGTTTCTAGATACATCACTAGTTCCTGGTTACAAAAACGTCCTGAGCAAGCTGGGCCCACGCCCGAGTATTTATACTTTCCTTGGATGGTGCCACCAGCTGGCCGCCCAGTGTTACCTCATGAGTCATTTTTACATGAATGGTAAGATTCATGACACCTGGTGCTGCTCCTGGCATGTTCTTCTGCACACTTCATTGAACCAGGCTTGGTCCCCTGGCTTGATGATAATGGTAGAGTGAGGGGTATGCCAGGCCATGTGGTTACAGATTGTGGTGGAATACAATTCTGCTGCTGCTGATGGCCCACAGCGCCTTATGGATGCCCAGTGTTGAGCTGCTAGATCTGTTCTGAATCTGTCCTATTTAGCACGGTGGCAGTGCCACACAACACGATGGAGGGTGTTCTCAGTGTGAAGACGGGACTTCGTCTCCACAATGACTGTATGGTGGCCACTGCTACCAATACTGGATAGATGGACTGATGCATCTGTTACAGGTAGATTGGTGAGGATGAGGTCAAGTAGGTTTTTCCCTCGTGTTGGTTCTCTCACCACCTTTCGCAGGCCCAGACTAGCAGCTATGTCCTTCAGGACTTGGCCAGCTCGGTCAGTAGTGGTGCTACCGAGCCACTCTTGGTGATGGACATTGAAGTCCCCTACCCAGAGTACATTCTGTGCCCTTGCTACTCTCAGTGCTTCTTCCAAGTGGTATTCAACATGGAGCTACTGATTCATCAGCTGAGGGAGGGCGGTAGGTGGTAATCAGCAGGATATAAAAATACTTCTTATAAACTGCTGGCTGATTCCTCCAAAAAGTGTGGTTGAAACATGGCAGTGGATAAATGAAAGGTAAACCAACCATGGCATAGGGATATACAGCGCCACTCAGCTACTGGTCCAGTGCCACGCAATGGTTTATTTTTCAGTAACCTCTTGCTTCCCATTGATTTATCTGCTGTTTGCATTATGATATTAAACCTGACATGAATTGACCTCACTTCAGTAGTTCCTGTACAGCAGGAGCAAGAGGGAAGGAATCAGAGAAACTCCAAATGAATGCATGCATAATATAATATTGTTTTTAATACTCTCTCACATACTGTGAAGCTTGCAGTCAATCAAGTGGTGGTGCCTGTCATTGTTTAAAGACTGCTTCCATTCTGGACTTAATTTTATAAGGACCATTATATATAACCATTTCACAGCGTAGGAAGAAAATATTTTGTGGCAGGTTTTTGTAATGTGACATAATGCCCAATGACATGCAATAAAAAAGCATGTTGCTCATAAATATTGCATTTCTTTGCACCTATAGTTACTGAAGAATACTTTCATCTTCAAGAATAAACCAATTCACAAAACTCCCCTGAGATACCAAAAGGGGAAACAATATTCCTCAGAGAAACAAACAATGTAGGTTTGAAGCATAATTCTAGAGTTCGGTAAACCCACAAATCCTCACAACAGCAAAGAAGACAGTACAGAACATAGGCTACATAGGAGGATCCCGCTGATGTTTCAGAAAGGAGTTAGGCCTCTTCAGACTTGTTTTTCAAACTGCAAACTCAAATTTAAATTTTTATTTCTTCAAAAACAATATGGGCTGATTTTCCTCCTGCTTCCTCCTGGGTGTTAGTAGGGCAGAACGCATCCAAAGTGCAATTCGCCTGACAGGGACTGAACCAATGTTCCTTTTGAGCTGCGCGGCCGTGCAAGGCTCCAGGAACCCGCGCAGCAGGCCTGCCGGCTTTTCAGTGCCAAAACCGCGCTTGTGCAGTATTTTGAGTGGGGCAGCGCCAAAATAATTACAGGGAACATTGGTCTGAACCCAGCCGTGTTTCCAATGTTTGGCCATTTTAATAGACCAGAGCGTCCGGCTGATGCAGGCCTACACCCTGGCAGGCCTTGTACCTGGAAGTGGGGGAGGAAAGTCAACTGCCTAAGAGACCTGTGATAGGAATAATGGCCGCTGGTTGCTGGGCCTCCTGGCTGCTGTATGAACCCTCACCAATGATCCAGCGCAGCAGCTGCATAAGGAAGTCACTTACCTGTTTGGGCCCTTCATGTCCTTTCCGACTACCCATTTAAGGTCTTCTCATCTGAGTAGGGCTGGACATTTCCACTGCTTTCTAAGTCCACCCTGGAAAAAACTCTCCCCAAGTCACTTACAACAGCCTTTGGCCCGTCATTCACCACATTACTTCTGCAGCTACCCATCTGCTCAATCACACCCTCGCCTTCACCTTTGATGCCCTTGTCCCCAGTAAAACCCTTACTCTATCCCAACCTGGTCAATCCCCCAGTACGGCCACCCTTAAATCCAAGGGACACAGATTTGAACGGATATGGTGGACAATTGGTTTAGCCATTCATCGCCAGATCTGGCTGGACCACATAAAGCACTATCGGGCGCTGCTCTCCTCTGCCAAAACTGCTCACTATTCCTTATCATCCTGGAATGCAAAGCCAACTCTGGGCCTCTTCTCCACTATCAACTGTCTTCTTAAACTGCACTCTCCTGTCTCCTCCACCCTCACCTTCAACAACAAGCTAATGGACTTCTTTTTCTGAAAGTTTGAGACCATCCATTCAGCTGCATTTGCCACACCCTTCCTATCCCTAGCCCACCAAGCCAAACATCCCCCATGGGGAAAAAAACTTACATCTTTCTCTAGTTTCTCTCTGATCTCCCCTCATGCCATCCCTGACCTCACCTTGCCCATGAGACCCACCTCCAGCTCTCTCAACCCTATTCCCATGAAACTGCTGACCACCCAACTTCCCTTCCTGGCTCCCATGCTAGCTGATATTGTTAATGGTTTCCTTTCCTCTGGTACAGTACCCCTCTATTTCAAAACTGCCATCAACACCCCTCTCCTCAAAGAAAAACACCCTTGATCCCTCTGTCTTCGCAAACTACCACCCCATCTCCAACCTCCCTTTCCTCTCCAAAGCCCTTGAATGTGTTGTTACCTTCCATATCCATGCTCATAGTTCCTGCAACTCCGTGTTTGAATCTCTCTATTATGTCCGTGTATGATTGAGACACGGACAGCAGGAGTTGAACAAAACAAGTCTTTACTGAAAGGAGTCAATTGGGAAACTGAAACTACAGAGGCTTGCTAGCGCCTTTTATACAGGGGTGGTCACTGCCGGTACTGCAGTCTGAGACCAGTTATTCTCTTAAAGGTACATACACAACAATTCCTCCCCTTTTAGATAAACAGTACCTAACATTCATTTAACAACTAAATGATAACTAATTACAATCACAATTACGGTTGCTAGATACATTGGTTAAGTTTAAGCAATTATAAGTTCAGTCTTTGAGGAGGCTTCCTGATTCTGTCTGGATAACGCCTCTTTGGGGTATCAGGTTCCTCTGGCAAGATTGAGTCGGGATCAATGTCGTTGTTTGGTTCATCTGCTTCCAATATCACAGATTCTGCGGTAGCTGCAATTGGTACGTCGAATTCATTAACAGGTGTATCAGATCGTGGTGTGGAGTTGACATTTTCCAGTGACTCTAGAATCTGGTCAGCATGGCGTCTTACAATGCTCTCTCCAACGTCCACGGTATACATGAGAGGTCCTTGCCGTGTACAAATCGTTCCTGGCTGCCATTTCTCAGTGCGGTAGTCCCGGGCCAAAACTGGTTGACTTATCTTAAAACTCCTGGTCGGCCTTTCATTCATATTCTGAAACTGCCTGTTCTCCACATCTCTTCGGACGTTTGGCTTAACCAAATCCAAGCGGCATCGTAGTCTTCGATTGAAGAACATCATGGCTGGAGTTTGGTTGGTAACCGCATGTGTCGCATTCCGGTAGGCAAACAAGAAGTTGTCCACCTTGTGTTGTAGGGGTATATCTTCATTACACATTGCCTTGATAGCCTTCTTGAATGTTTGAACAAACCTCTCGGCCAATCCATTAGTGGCTGGATGATATGGGGCAGATGTGTAATGCTTAAAACCATTGTCCTTTAAGAACCTCCGGAACTCTTCAGACACAAACTGTGGTCCATTGTCCGAGCAAATCTGTTCAGGCAGCCCATTCCTGGCGAATATGGTTCGTAAAACTGTGATAGTTTTTCCGTGGTGGTTGAGGACATTTTTATTACCTCTGGCCACTTTGAATGTGCATCCACCGCAATTAAAAACATCGAGTCCATGAAGGGACCAGCAAAATCAATGTGCACCCTTTGCCATGGAGATGAGGGCCACTCCCATGGATGTAGAGGAGCTTGTGGTGGGGCGTTTTGGACCTTCTGGCATCCTGCACAGCTCTTGGTCATCTCTTCGATTTCTCTATCGATTCCCGCCCACCACACAAACGCTCTGGCTAAGTTCTTCATTTTCACCCCACCCAGATGACCCTCATGAAGCTCATTGAGCACTCTATCCGTCAACTTAGGTGGAATTACTACTCTGGATCCACACATCAAGGTTCCTCTGCACACTGACAGCTGTTCTCTTCTCGGCGAGAATGCTGGCAGCAGTGGTTCGCCATGTGCTGACCATCCCTTCACCATTAAATCATAGACCCGTGATAGTGTCGGGTCATTCCATGTTTCCTTTTCTATGTTTGCATTCATCACAGGGAGACATTCGACTATGGTCGAGTGCAATAACTCCATTGGATCCACTGCAAGGTCTTCTTCTTCCACCGTCGGCAACAGTAGGCGTGACAATCCATCAGCATTCCCATGCTGTTTAGTTCCTTTGTACTCGATGTCATATTGGTGTGCCCCTAGGAAAAGGGACCACCTCTGCAGCCGTTGCGCTGTCATTATCGGTACGCCCTTCTGAGGGTTGAAAATGGAGACAAGAGGTTGATGATCGGTTAGTAGAGTAAATTTTTGACCGTGCAGGTAGTGATTGAACTTCTTCACCCCCCACACTAGGCTGAGGGCCTCTCTGTCAATCTGGGCGTAGTTACGCTCGGCAGAAGTTAACGAGCGTGACGCAAAAGCTATCGGCCTCTCTAAACCATCAAGGAATTTATGTGACAGTACCGCCCCAATGCCGTAGGGAGACGCATCACACGCCAGTCTGATCGGCATTGCTGGGTTGTAGTGAGCCAATACTTCTCTTGAAGTGATTAAGTCCTTACTCTTCTGAAAGGCCTGCTTAAAGTCATTGCTCCATTTCCATGCTACTCCCGTTCGTAGCAGGGCATTCAGTGGGTGCAGGATTGTCGACAAATTCGGCAAAAACTTATGGTAATTGTAGTGTATGTAACCGTCTACCTTTAAGAGACAATTGTATGTAACCGTTCACCTTTAAGAGAACTATTTTAGGTGTGGCACTACTTGTTTGGCTTCTGTATATGGTAATACCGACGGTGACCACACCGGTATATAAGTGCTGTGGCATGATTTATAGGGCAGATTCGCCCTGACCTTCGAATAGTAAAGTCCTGTTGTATGTTACTCCTGAAGTCTGTGTCGTAATTAACTGCACAACCCACAGACTTTACAGTGGCGACGAGTCCGATCGTACCCTGCGGCAACAATATTTTCAAAGCAACGAAAGAGCGTCGAAAAGAGGCAACCACCCTCGTCATTCGGCTGGGAGAAAACTCAAGGTTGCAGCAATAGAAAGGAGGAAGACTTTAGCGACAAAAACTTCCATCAGCAACAGGCACTGACTGTCCCTTCTGCCACGGTGACTGTGAGTAAGGGAAAGTGAAAAGAATAGCCGGAGGATAAGGGCTGGGCACTCGACCACGGTCGAGGGGGAAAAGGAGCCGGACAAAAAGTCGGGTCCAACGGCGTCGTGAGAGACCGCGACCGGCGGGAAAAGCCGGGCGGTGACCGAAGCCACGAAGCGCTGCGACCGGGAGCGTAGGCATGGGAAGAGAGAAACTCAGCCGCAGCCGGGGAGAGAAGCACCGGACTGCGAGAGGGCTGGGAGGCGCGATTGGGGTCCGAGCGAGCGGGAGAGGCAGAGCCGACCAAGAGAGACTGTGCGAGAGCCAGTCCAGCGGCTGAACTGTCCTCCGTCAACGGGGTGTACCCAGCGCCGGTAGAGCCGAGCGAGCGGGAGAGAGACAGAGCCGAGCAAGGGGAACTGTGCGAGAGCCAGCCCAGCGGCTGAACCTGTTCGCCGTCAACGGGGTACCCAGAGCCGGTCGCCCTGCCATAAAATTAAAAAAAAAAAGGGAAAGCCTTGAAGCCGATGCGCAGGCTGTGAACCTGAAAGCCAGCGGCCGTCGCCCGTGGGGAAAGTGTACCCCTCCCGCCAGGGAAGAAACGCGGGAAGCCGCCATTAGGCGGGGAAGAAGACAGAAGCAGGAAACCGCCATTGAAGTGGGCGGGGAGAGAAGATAAGAGCGGGAAACCGCCATTTTCGCGGGAAAACCGCCATCTTAGAAAAAAAAAGAAATAATAATTTAAAGAAATACTTGTGTTGTTCCCAAAGAGAGGAAGATGCCTAAGCATGGTAACATCAACGATTTTAATTCGGAGATAGAAGACTGGGCCACGTACGTGGAACGCATTGAGATCTATTGTGAGGCCAACAAAATAGAAGAAGACGACAAAGCTATAACCTTGCTAAACTCGATGGGCGCAAAGACATACGGGCTCTTGAAGCATCTACTATCACCAGCTAAACCGGCGGATCAGACTTTCGATGAGATAGTGGCTGTTCTGAAGGATCACTTGAACCCCACACCGTTGATGTTGGCTGAACGATTCAAATTCTATGCGAGAACGCAACGGAAAGACGAAAGCAACGCGGAATACTTGGTCGAACTGCGTAGACTAGCGAAATACTGCCAGTTTGAAGGGAATCTGACAGAGGCATTGCGAGACAAGTTCGTATGCGGACTGTCCAAGGAAGGGACGCAAAAGCAATTACTCGAAGAGAACGACCTTACACTTGACAGGGCTGTCCTTATAGCAGCATCGCACGAAGCCGCAGCGAAAGGAACTGCGGAAATGCAGCTAAAGGCAGCGGCACTCGGTATGGACCAAATTACCTCGAGTATAACAAAATGCTATCGCTGTGGGAAGACAGCACACGATCAGAACCAATGCTGGTTTAAGAACCAGGAATGTAGGAAATGTGGCAAACTGGGTCACATCGCTAAGGTATGCCGGTCAGGGAAGAAGACCAACAACCAAAGGAAGCCATCACAGGTAAAGTACAACAAGGTACACAAGGTGGCTGAGAAGAGTTCAGACGAACAGAATTCAGACTCAGACCCAAACGGCCAGGAGCTGGGTAGTCTGAGAATTCATAATGTGAGTAAGGAAGCTGACCTACAAACTATCTGGGTCATGCTAAAAATAGCTGGAATCCAAGTGAAAATGGAGTTGGACACTGGATCAGCTGTATCAGTCATAAATCGAAGGGATTACCACCGGCTCTTCTCACATATACCCTTAAGAGATACCAAGTTCGTATTGCAGACATACACGGGGCATAAAGTATACCCCATGGGAAAGATAAGAGTCAAGGTGAGAGATAGGGGTAAAGAACACCCAAGAATGAACTTATACGTACTACCTGAGGGAGGACCACCACTTCTAGGACGGGAGTGGATCAAGAAAATAGACATGGAATGGCACTATCTACAAGCAATGACGAGTGAGGACTCGGTGCAGACAAGCAGCTCAGACTCTGAGCCGGAAGACGATAAGTCCAGCCCAATATGAAAAACAAGGTTAACATGAACTCACTGACTAAGGTTGGAAAAACGATGGCGTGTATAAAGACAGAGAATTTTGAGTCTGTTCAAGTTACAGACATATGCATTATGGAGGAACACCGGGCTCGAACTCAACGTTATCTCAAAGTACGACAACAATTAGAACAATTGAGTTACCGTCTCGTACAAGAGATGAAAACAATGAAAAAGTTCTATGACACCGAATGGGAGAGTCTGGAAAGAAAACAGAACCTGCTGGCTCAAGCAGAGAGCGATCATAGAGCCATCGTGACCAATTACCGATCACATCTCCCTTATGATGTTCAGGAGTTAGAATATTTGCATGATCTAGAGATACAGCATAAAGGCAACCCACGCTACACTGAGGATTTTGTTCTGCAATTGGAGACGGAGCTAGTGCAGGCAAGGTTAAGAGAAGCTGAATCGCAGTGTGCACTTAAAGAGATGCAAATAAAAATCTTGGGCATAGAAAAGAGAAACGCTTCTTTACCTGATGAGAATAATGTGGCCATGTTGCAAGAGGAGCTTATAGGGGCGAAACTGAAAGAAGCTAAGCAAAGGATGTTGGAACTTGAAACACAGAACCAAATCAGCAGTAACCAGCTAGGTCGAACAGAGAAGGAGTGCAATGGTCTACAGGAGAAGGTGCAATATCTCTCAGCCCAGAATAAGGGACTACTCACTCAGTTAAATGAAAGTAAAGGGAAAATGGCTGAGATAGACTGCAAGAATAAAGAAGATTTGATGGCAGTGAGACTTCGAGAGGCAGATAGCATAGCAGCCTTGGCTGAACTCCAACAGAAAATTGCGAAAGAAGCAAATGAAGAGGAATCTTCAGGAAGCCAGGATTTTATTCCAGTTCTTCTTTACGACTCTTTACAAGCAGAGTGTGAGAAGTTGAAAGAACAGTATGAACAGGCCCAGGCTACAATTCTGGAGGGGGTTAACTCGGCAACCTCCGAAAAGCTAGTTTCAGTAGAAGCATATGAGCAACTAAAGGTTGAACATGAGCAAGAAGTCCAAAGGCTGCAGGAAATTCTTGATGAGCTCAAGGCCAAGACAGACTCATCGGTAGAAGTTCCATCCATAGATGAGAAATTAGAGGTGAAAGACATGGCAGAACATGAAAGGCAAGATGTCCAAGAACTCAGAAAATTATTGAAGGAAACCCAAGACAAATATGAGGCGGCAATGACCGAGGTTCAACAACTTGAAGAACAGAGTCAACTGGGAATCCTTTCAGTGGAAGAAAAGGAAACTGTAAGAAACACAGAGACTGTAAGACATGAGCTAGAGAGCATCATGGCACAAGAGCTAGATAGCATCATGGCACAACTTCTCCGAGCGCTGAAAGCCAAAGTACAAGAGGAAAAGAAGGTGAAAGCATTGGAGGAAAAGGTGGATGAAATGGAGAAGACTCTGATTCACAGTGTTCCCGTGGAAGAGTTAATGGTCAGCCAACTCCTTCATATGTTGAGGGACAAGACCCTGCAATGGGAACAATCTGAACACGAGCTTCAATCTTCAGTGGGAAGGAGTTCGGAGCTCTCAAAAGTTACGGATATAGCTGAGGGTGCAACACGGATTTTACTGGGATGCCAAAAGTACGCTGAATCACGTCAATGGGAGCAACAGAATGTTGAAACAGATGCTCCAGTAGAAGGATTGAATAGCCCGATCAATCAATCTCCGATGGAAGGGGAAGTATTGAAGTCATTAGTGAAGGATTTGCAGGAAACCCAGGAAGAGTGGGATGAATATGAACGCATAAAGAAGTCTCTTCAGGAAAGATGTCTAGGGAGGGAACAACAGTCGGCTAACGTCCAGTTGGGTAAGGAAGAAGTAGCAGGCCCTCTCGCTAGACTAGCTCAGGATGACACCGAATATTACCATGACCTGTTGAGTGACACGGAATATTACGAGGACTTGGTCTGCCCAGCTTGTGATGAAAACTCCCAAAGTGCAGAAATCAGGATGAAGCACTTAAAGTCTAAGGAACATAGGGAGATGCTGGCGCTACAGCTGGCAGCTGATAAGGGAGCCCCGAGAGTCTCCAAGAAGCAAAAAAGGAAAAGACGAAGCCGAAGATGATAACCATCTAAATCATTATCACTTCTAATGGGAAGGTAGGGAAAAATTACTAAGGCAGTCCAGCTGTTTGTAAAAGTCAGCACTGCTGGTTCAGCAGGACGGAAGTTCAAGCTGTTACGTCAAGGGAAAGACTATTGGATGAGTCACGCTAGCAATGTGAACCGGCTACACCACAGAGATGTTGTTCGGACCGAGTCAAGACCAGAGACTGAATCTGTGAACTGTTCCCACAGAGACTGAACCTGTGAACTGTTTTCCGCAGAGCCTATATCTGTAAATTGTTTTACATGAAGTTGAATATATGTTATGTTTAATGGGGAATACGTATGTTGTAAGCTAAAAAGGGAGGATTGTAGTGTATGTAACCGTCTACCTTTAAGAGACTATTGTATGTAACCGTTCACCTTTAAGAGAACTATTTTAGGTGTGGCACTACTTGTTTGGCTTCTGTATACGGTAATACCGACGGTGACCACACCGGTATATAAGTGCTGTGGCATGATTTATAGGGCAGATTCGCCCTGACCTTCGAATAGTAAAGTCCTGTTGTATGTTACTCCTGAAGTCTGTGTCGTAATTAACTGCACAACCCACAGACTTTACAGTAATAATTCACCAATCCGAGGAATGACCTCAGTTGCGACACATTTTCAGGCGCTGGGGCCTTAACAACCGCTTCTATTTTGTCAGGGGACTCATGTAACCCCTCTTCATCAATCACGTGGCCACAATACAATATCTGTTTCTTAAAAAACTCGCACTTGGGGTGGTTGGCTCGTAGCCCATGTTCCCGTAGTCTAGTGAGCACCTGTTCTAGGTTGTTAAAGTGTTCACTGTCATCTTCACCTGTCACAAGGATGTCGTCCAAGTAACAGTGAGTCCCCGGAATCCCTTGCAGGACTTGTTCCATCGCTCTTTGCCATATCGCCGGAGCCGATGCTACTCCGAATACCAATCGATGATACTGGTAAAGACCTTTGTGAGTGTTTATCGTGAGATACGTCCTAGAGAATTCTTCAACCTCCATCTGCAAATACGCTTGTGCTAGGTCAATTTTTGTAAAACGCTTCCCTCCAGACAGTGAGGCGAAGATGTCTTCTATCCTTGGAAGAGGATATTGTACTGTGTGAAGGACTGGGTTCACCGTCACCTTGAAATCCCCACAGATGCGAACCTTCCTTGGCTCCTCAGACTTATTGCTTAACGTTTTCTTCATGACAGGAACGATGGGCGTCGCCCACTCGCTCCAGTCGACCTTAGACAACACGCCTGCCTTCTCCAGATTCTCCAGCTCTGCTTTGACTGCTGGGCGAATTGCATATGGTACCGGTCTTGCTTTGAAAAACTTGGGAATTGCATTCTCTTCTATTTTTATCGAGGCGGTTACGCCTTTAAGAGTGCCCAGTTCTTGTTGAAATACCTCTTTGGCGTTAGCTAAGATTGTTGACAATCGTCCAGGAGTGACGTCTTCATCTTTTTTACCGTCCACCGTCATTGCATGAATGGAGTGCCAATCTAAGCTTATCTTCCTGATCCATCCACGTCCCAATAACGGTGGTCCACCATTTTGCAGTATATAGAGATACAATTTCTGTATTTTCTTGCCATTGTATTCAACAGGCACCCTTATTTTTCCTCTGGGGTATACTTTTTTGCCCCGTATATGTCGTCAAGACGATGGATGTCTCTCTCAAGGGTATGTGTGAGAATAGCCGCTCGTAGTCTCGTCGATTCATGACGGTTAGCACTGATCCTGTATCCAATTCCATTTTAACTTGGGACCCTGCTATCGTGAGGGTGACCCAAATGGTTCGGTGATCCTCTTTGGCGATTACATTGTAAAGTTTGAGACAGCTTAGGCTCCTGTTCCCGGATTCACTATCGCTCATCTGGTCTTCGAAACTACTGTCCGTCATCTTTTGTACTTTCTTGTACGGTTCCTTAGTAGCCTTTTTGTTGTCGCTGGTCTTCTTCCCAGACCTGCAAACTTGTGCAATGTGTCCCATCTTTCCGCATTGCCTGCATATTTTGTCCTTGGGCCAGCAGTCCTTCTGGTCATGGTTAGTTCTGCTGCAGCGATAACATTTTGCAAATCCCCGTGTCATTTCGTGGGTGCCGTATTCCTGTGGCTTTTGTTGAATTTCCGCAGCTCCCCTGGCTGCTGCTTCGTACGATACTGCCACGCTGAAAGCCTTATCTAGCATCAGCTCTTTCTCTGAGAGTAACTTCTTCTGTGTTCCTTCACTCAGGAGTCCACAGACAAATTTGTCCCGTAGTGTATCTGCCAGTCCTGCTCCGAACTGGCAGTGCTTTGATAGCTTGCGTAGTTCCGTAAGGTACTCAGCATTGCTCTCATCTTTATGCTGAGTTCTCCTGTGGAATTTAAATCTTTCGGCTATCAACAGCGGTGCAGGGTTTAGGTGTTCCTGTAGGACAGCAACAATTTTGTTAAAACTCTTCGCCTTTAGTTTGGCTGGAGTAATCAAGTCCCGCAATAGGCCGTACGTTCTAGCGCCCATTAAGTTTAGCAATACCGATGCCTTTTTCTCATCGGCTATTTCGTTTGCCTCGCAATACACCTCGACTCTTTCCACATACGTGGTCCAGTCCTCTATTGTATTATCAAAGGCAGTGATACAGCTAGTCTTCGGCATCTTAAAAATCTAAAATGGCGCCTCTCGCGCTTTGTCTTCTTCCCTGATTTAACAAAATGGCGCCTCCCGCACTTTGCCTTCTTCCCCCGCTGATTAAGATGGCGCCTCCCGCGCTTTTGCCTTCTTCCCCGCTGTTGCTAGCGCTGCTTTCCGCGGTTTCCGTTGCAACCTGCAGCTCCTTGCAGTTTCCTGCGCATTTAATATTTCTTTTTTTTTATTATTTTCCCGTCATGGAACAACCCTGTGGGACTCTTGCCTCCCTCTTCTCGGGTCTATACGCAGCCCGGCTTCGTAGCAGCGGCCGCGCCCTGTGTGCTCCACCCTCTCTCTCTCCTCTTCCCGACAACGCTGCTCGGCCCCGTTGCAAGCCACCCGCTCGAGTTCGCGACCGCCGCAGCCCAGGAAGGATCAGTGTACTACCTGCCACCAGCCCGATTAGCTGAAACACCGTCGACAGGAACCAGGCCCCGCTTTTGACAGCTTCTCCAGCAATCTTCAACTCCGCTAACACAGGGGCGGATGCCCATGGTCGACGCCCATTTCTACTGCTTCTTTCTTCCTTCTGGCCTCGACCTCTGCTCACTTCGCTGCAGGAATGGATCCCAGGAGGTGGTGCAGACGGTAGGTAAGTTCGTATCTGCTCATCGCCAGTATTATGTCCGTGTATGATTGAGACATGGACAGCAGGAGTTGAACAAAACAAGTCTTTACTGAAAGGAGTCAATTGGGAAACTGAAACTACAGAGGCTTACTAGCGCCTTTTATACAGGGGTGGTCACTGCCGGTACTGCAGTCTGAGACCAGTTATTCTCTTAATGGTACATACACAACACTCTCCAATCAGCTTTCCGCCCCTGCCACAGCATTATCAAAGTCACAAATAACATGACTGTGACTGTGGTAAACTCCTCATCTCTCCTCATCCTTCTTGACCTGTCTCCAGCTTTTGACACAGTTGACCATACCATCCTCCTCCAACACCTCTCTTCCAACGTCCAGCTGTGTGGGACTGCCCTCATCTGGTTCCATTCCTATCCAATCACAGCCAGAAAATCTTCTGCAATAGCTTCTCTTCCTGCATTGTTACCTCTGGTGTCTCCCAAGGACCTATCCACCTATTTCTCATCTACATGCTGCCCCTCGGTGACATCATCCAAAAACGTAACGTTAACTTCCACATGTACACTGATGACACCCAGCTCTATCTCACCACCACCTCTCTCGACATCTCCACTGCATTTGATTTGTCCGCTGCTTGTCCGACATCCATTGATGAATGAGTAGAAATTTCCTCCAATTAAATATTGGGAAGACCGAAGCTATTGTCTTCGGCCCCCAGCACGAATGCCGTTCCCTGGCCATCGATTCCATCCTCCAGCCTACCCACTGTCTGAGGCTGAACCAGACTGTTTATAACCACGATGGCCTATTTGACCCTGAGCTGAGCTTCTGACCCCATATCCTCTCCATCCACTTCTGTATTATCACTTGTCTCTCCAACTGCCCCTGCTCATCTACTGCTGAAACCCTAATTTCTGCTTTTGATACATCCAGACTTGACTATTCCAATGCTCTCCTGGCTAGCCTCTCATCTTCCTCCCTCTGTAAACTTGAGCTCATCCAAAACTGAGCCTTTGGCCCATATCCCTTAATACCTTTGGTTAACAAAAAGCTATCAATCTCAGATTTAAAATTAACAATTGATCTAACATCAATTGCCGCTTGCGGAAGAGAGTTCTGAACTTCTACCACCCTTTGTGTGTAGAAGTGTTTCCTAATTTCACTCCTGAAACGTTTGGCTCTATTTTTTAGACTCTGCCCCCTAGTCCTAGAATCTCCAACCAGCTGAAATAGTTTCTCTCTATCTACCCTATCTATTCCTCTTAATATCTTGAAAATTTCGATCAGATCACCCCTTAACCTTCTAAATTCTAGAGAATACGACCCTAATTTGTGTAATCTCTCCTCGTAACCTAACTCTTGAAGTCCAAGTGTCATTCTGGTAAATCTACGCTGCGCTCCCTCCAAGGCCAATATATCCTTCCTAAGGTGTGGTGCCCAGAACTGCTCACAGTACTCCAGGTGTGGTCTCACCAGGGCTTTGTATAGCTGCAGCATAACTTCTACCACCTTGTATTCTAGTCCTCTAGACATAAAGGCGAGCATTCCATTAGTATTTTTGATTATTTTCTGTACCTGTTGATGACATTTTAATGATCTATGTACCTGGACCCCCAATCTCTTTGGACACCCACTATTTTTAGCTTTTCACCATTTAGAAAATATCCTGTTCTATCCTTTTTAGGTCCAAAGTAGATGACTCCACATTTGCTTACATTGAAATCCATTTGCCACAGTTTTGCCCATTCACTTAATTTATTAATTTTTTTTGTAATTTTATGCTTTCTACACTGCCTATCTTTGTGTCATCGGCAAATTTGGATATATGACTTTCTATGCCATCATCTAAGTCGCTAATAAATACAGTGAGTCTTTGAGACCCCAACATAGATCCCTGCGGGACACCACTAGTCACATCCTGACAATTTGAATACCTACCCATTATCCCTACTGCCTGTCTCCTGCCCCTCAGCCAATTTCCTATCCAGGTCAATAATTTGTCCTCAATTCTGTAGGCTTGGATAACAGTCTCTTATAATGCTCCTGTGAAGTGCCTTGGGACGTTTTACTAAGTTAAAAGTGTGATATAAATGCAAGTTGTTATTGTTGTGTTGTTGTTGACAGAAGGTCTATGGGCCAATAATTGTGGACATGCTTCCAAATGGAAATTCACCTGGCATAGACGGAGGAAAATGAATCATTTGCTCCCACCTCATTTGCATGAAAGGCCTGAGAAATGCAAAGGGAATGGAGACCCACTGTCAAGGGCCTCCATTTCTTTTTCTCTTGCTTTCCTTCCAAGAAATAAATGTTCCTGGGTGCAAAGCACAGGAAAGTCAGCCTCAAATTGTTCTCCTATCTGATAATCCTTATTAACACCCTGTCTGCCAAATTGGGCTTGATTTTTCAATCACTACGATTTTGGGGGGAGGATATTTATGCAAATATAAATTCACTTTGGGCGGCAGCACAAAGTGGGTGATAATGAATCAGCGGCCTGTTTTTGCAGCCCATCCACTTTTGTTTTCCATTGACTTTGATGGGTGTAGCGTAAGGAAGGCTGGCGATTCGCTATCACTAATTTTTGCTCTGCTGGCCAAGACGAATTGATACCCCTTAGCTTGAACGTTCCTCAGGTGAGATCTGGTTTGCGCCTTCTCCATTGCTATATGCAATGAGATGAAATAGGGTGTTCCACTCCCACGTGAATTCCTGAACCTGCTCACACCCACCTAATAAGATAATAATTTAAAGTGCAGCACCTAGCTCCTACAGTAGCTCAAGATCCCGTTAACAAAATGGTTGCCAATTAGTCTGATGCATGATACTACTGGAAATAATTTTCTTCCTATTTTTGTTAAAGAGATTATCTCTTCTGTGTAATACAGTAGGTATATGGACTGTAACTAGTGGCAATAAGCAGTGAAAATCTCTAATATAATTCAGTAAGCTTTCCATTTTAATACCTCAAAAAAAAAGCCCTGGATTTAAAATGTAATTTTTCCAGGAGCTTCTTATACACAAAGTAGTATACCATCGATTGGTAATAACGGATAATTCAGGCAAAATGGAGTTATTAAGAGTCATAGATAGAGTCATAGGCCTAGATTTTCAGTATAGACAGTTTTGGGGCGCTAACCTTAGCGCCCGCCCGAAGTTAGCGCCCGCCCCAAAGTAGCGCCCCGTTGCCGGAAATTCAGTGGCTTCGCCCTAAGAGGTTGGTGGAGCGCTAAAAGAGGCGTTCCACTACTATCTTTAGGCGCTAAGCCGGCGGTGCAGAGCGCAACACCCGAGCTCGGGCGCAGCGCACGGCAGACACTCTGGTGCCAGTGAGCTCTTAAAGGGGAAGGGTGCATGTGTTTTTTTCAAAGGCAGAGTCTGGGGGGGAAGGAGGAGGAGGAGGAGGAGGAGGAGGAGGAGGAGGAGGAGGAGGAGGAGGTGGTGGTGGTGGTGGTGGTGGTGGTGGTGGTGTCCGGAAACATTAATACACCGTTCACAACCACACACTGGATCCTTCCACACAACACATGCAGACTGCCTTATATAGTGAAGGAGGACTGCCCTTTAATTTGCGCTCCCCAGGGTGTGTTGCGTTCCATTTTACAAACGCTCTGGACGCCAGCCGCACAATGGGGCGGTCCGACTGAAGTTTGGATTCGGGGCGGCCAAAGGGCGTTGCACGAGGATGTGACGTCATTTTCTGCGCGCGCATCTGGGCGGCCGCTAAACTTTGCGCCGGCGCTAACGGGCAACTTAATTTGGGGCGGGGCGCAAACTGCGCTGCGCCCAGGCGCTACACGCATAGCGCCCGAAAATCACTTCTCTTAAGGCGCTAACTGCTGGCGCAAGCAACTGAAAATCTAGCCCATAGAGTTTTACAGCACAGAAAGAGGCCCTTCGGCCCATCGTGTCTGCGCCGCCCATCTGAAATAATATAGGATGACACATATTTTCCACCCACAAGCGACTCTATCTGGCAATTTCATTTGTGTAACAGCTGGACACAAACTCAGATTGTCAGCACATTTCAAATTAATTGGAATTCAAGTTCTTTTCTGTTGCTGAAGGGGATCTCCATTTTAAACCTGGGATTGAAACTCAATGTCAGCTTGAAAGATATAGCCACAAAATTACTGTGAACGATGTTGTCATACAAATGGTTAATGGTTTCGTATCAAATTTCTCTCTCCTCGATTTTATTAAGAAAGAAGAAATTAGAGGAAATAATTCATTTTTTTTAATGTGCTTAACATCTTGGTTAAAATAGAGTGAGGTGAATTTAAAGTGAATGCATGCTAAAGAACCTGAGAGCCCATTCCATTTGAATATCAATCTCTAATTTTCAAGACAAACTTGTAAGAGTCACAATGATTCACCAGACAATGAGGCAGTGCATAACATTGTCCAGCTTAAAACATGCATGTACACGTGATCATAATATGTAACATAATTATGTGTGCATGGTTAATTCCTAGCCCTTTACTGAGCAGTTGACCTAGATGACAGAAAAGTTAAAATAAAAGCAAAAGAAATACTGGAAACACCCAGCAAGTTAGGCAGCATCTGTGGAGAGAGAAACATAGGGTTAATGTTTCAAGTCGATAACCTTTTGTCAGAACAGAAGTTGATGCTGATGCTGCCCAGCGAGCTTGTCTGGTAGAATGAGTTCAGGATGTGAACTCAGGGTTGGCAGCTCAGCTGCACAGTGGAGCAGATGGATGGATAAGGTAACTGATGCAATATTGGATCAGCGTGATGTCAGGAGGATAGGTGTTGGTTGTGCATCAGGTTAGTCTGCTCAAGATCAATAAGCACATGCTATAATGCTAATGAAGAAGAACATGTATATGAAACCCAGAGCAAAGAGAAACCCATTTAATACATCAGGGCCTAGAAATTCATTGACGCCACTTTTGGGGCGCTAAAGTGGGGCGTCCGCTAAAGTTTGCGGCCGCCGCCAAATCGATGCCACTTCTCCGATATTCATTAGCTTCGCCCTAGGAGTTCGGGCGAGCGCTAAAACTACTGCTGGATGCCTCTCTTTGGGCGCTAAGCCGGAGGTGGTGATCGATAGCGCCGAGGCCGGGCGCAGCGCAGGTGCGGCCATCTCGTGATTGACAGCAGACACCCTGGCGCCGGCCAGCTCTTAAGGGGGAAGGGTCGACTGTGTCTGCTGCCACGCCCTGGATAGTGGAGCCCTCCAGCTAGGCCTGAACACTGCTGCTGGACCCAAATAGTGCCTGAAGACATGGAGAAGGCCCGTGAACGTGCGCAGCGCTTCTCAGAGCGTGATCTGAGTGTGCTGATTGCTGCTGTGGAGAAGAGGCGCCATGTTTTGTACCCGGACAATGGCAAGAAGGCGACGCTCCGCGTCTACAGGAGAGCCTGGAGGCATGTCGCCACCAAGCTGTCAGCCAACAGCGACGTCCCCAGGAGCGGTGCCCAATGCCGCAAAAAGTTAAATGACCTCACACGCATTGTCAGGGTGAGTACCCTTTCCAGTGACCTCCTCATCCTTGCATGTGCACCTCACATTATGGGCAAAGGGATTGAAAGCTCTAATGGCCAGCCTTCACCCAGCAGCTATGGGACAGGCATGAACATCAATTGCACATTCTGCACTTAACACACTGGCCAGGCTATTCCACCATGGGAGGCAGTGCACACCAGATCATGGCGACACACTGGCCAAGCTATTCCACCATGGGAGGCAGTGCACACAAGATCATGGCGACACACTGGCCAGGCTATTCCACCATGGGAGGCAGTGCACACCAGATCATGGCGACACACTGGCCAAGCTATTCCACCATGGGAGGCAGTGCACACAAGATCACGGCGACACACTGTACTTAGAGGCTGTCCTTTCTCTTGCAGGCCAAGCTGGCGAATAATCGCAAGAGCCGGACTGCGACCGGGGGAGGCTGACCCCATATCCAGCCACTCACCGACCTGCAACATCGCGTGGAGCGCCTCATGGGTGGCCGGGTGATTGGGCCCGTTGCATGTGGAGATGCCAACCCTGTTCTGGGCAGCAATGGTAAGGACATCACCTTTTGCACCTCTCTCGTCCCACTTGCGCATCAGATCTACATCCTTTGCCACTGTCCGACCAATGTGCTGAATGCCACCACTCATGCATCCCACACTGATGCCCTCTCCTCACTCTAAAGCTACTCTTGTGCCTTCCTGCTTTCAGATGGTGAAGAGGAGGTCCCTGAACTTGCCAGTGACAGACCCTCCGAAGAGGAGCAGGAGGAGGAGCAAGCGGAAGGCGGCCCATCAGGGGAACCCTCAGCCGCGGCCACCCAGGCCAATGTAGGGGACACGTCTTCCCTGGAGGGCAGCGTGGCGGAAGTGTCGAAGGGGAGGGGAGCTCCTGGGACCTGCGGGCTGCAGAAAGGCGGGAGGGGGGTGGAAGGTCGGCGGCCTTCTCCCCAGAGGGGGGAAGCGTCGGAGGGGAGTCCAATTGCTGGGCCCAGCGGCCTCCAGCAACGCAGGAAGGGTCGGCCAGCTCGGCGGCCTTCTCCCCAGAGGGAGAGTCCGACCTCCAGTCAGGAGATGCTCTTCGCCGAGGAGATGGAATGCCTCGAAGACTTGTCCGCAGACTCGGAGCGCCGGCACACGGAGCTCATGGCGGCAGTGGCACGGTTGCCTGAGTCCATCAATTCCCTCTCTCGGAGTGTGGCCGAGTTCGGGCCCTCAGAGGCCACCAGTCGGGCGGAATACCGGGCAGATCAGGCAGCGAGTCGGGCGGAATTCGGGGCAGCTCTGTCTGCGACTGGCCAGGTGATCAGTGGTGCCTTCCAGTCACTGGCTGCTCTGATGCGGTCAGTAAACAGGTCAACACGGGCACTCACTGCTGCCACACTCGCTGTGTCAGCCAGGCATCGCCAGGGCACCCGGCGCGCTGCAGCAGCACAGCGGTCTGTCCCTCGGCAGATTGGTGCGCATGCTGCAGTGCTGGCCCGGGCGAGTGCCAGTGTCTCAGGCAACCAGCGAGCGCCTGCCATCCGCCAGCTTGCCGCCATTCCTCCAGCCGCCACTGCCAGTCCCCCAGTGGAGCTGCCAGGAGCTGCTGCAGTGACTGATGCTGGCCAGCCACAGCTGCAGCAATCAACAGCCGCCCGCTCGACGGCCAGACCTCGACTAGGCCGACCCCCAAGGGCATCTGCCGTCAGGACATGTGCCCCTCAGGAGCCTGCCCCCAGCCTTGCAGCAGCCAATGGCCTTACTTTGAGGCGGAGCAGCAGGGCGGGCAGGGGTCACCCAAAGATGGCAAAGGCATCGCACTAGCGGGCCAAATAGTCGAATGTGTGGCCATTTGTGTTTGTTTCTTGAGGCCGAGAATTGGATGTTTGTTTTTTGAAGGCCGATGATGTGATGTTTGTTTTTGACGAAGGCCGAGAATGACGGCCATTTTAGTTGCCCTATTTTGTTAATCCTCTCCAGGTTGTGGGAGCGAGTAATGTGTTTGAGTGTTTTTTGGGGGTTTCGTCTGTTTTTGGTTTTCATGTGGGAAGGGCCCAGAGTTTGTACAATAAAGCATTTTATTTATTCACATTGTCCATGTTTGATCTTTGAAGTGTTTGTTGCCTTAACCGGCTGAGGGCTTGCGGAGCAGCTGCAATCATGTTCTATCATTGGCACAAGCCATTCCCTGACAGGGGGCCTAGAAGTGACGTTCAATAAGCCGCCGATGGGCGGCCCTTGGACCTTGTGCCTCCCTCCTGGGCTGGTACTCCTCGTCGTCCTCATGCTCCTCCTGCTCTTCCTCCTGAGGTGGTGGTCCAACGTGAGGTGGCAGTGCCTGAGTCCTGCGGATAGCCAGGTTGTGCAGCATGCAGCAAACGACGACGAATTGGGAGACTCGATCCTGCGAATACTGGAGGGCTCCCCCGGAGCGATCGAGACAGCGGAACCGTTGCTTGAGCACGCCGATTGTTTGTTCTATGAGGTTCCTCGTCGCTTGATGGCTCTCGTTGTATGCCTCTTCAGCAGGGGTCGTGGGCGCGCGGAGCGGGGTCATGAGCCAGGTACACAAAGGATAGCCTTTGTCCCCGATAAGCCATCCTCTTGGGGGAGGCTGTGCCTGGAACATGTCAGCCACAGTTGTCTGTCGCAGGATAAAGGCATCGTGGCTGCTGCCTGGAAAGCGGGCATTGACAGCTAGGATGCGCTGCCTGTGGTCACACACCAGCTGTACATTGAGGGAATGGTAGCCCTTCCAGTTGCGGTAATCCTCGGCATGCTCAAGAGGTGCCCGCAAAGCCACATGCGTGCAGTCAATGGCGCCCTGCACCATGGGGAAGCCCGCTATTCTTGCAAACCCCACTGCACGCTGCTGCTGCTTGTCCAGGGTCATGGGGAAGGAGATGAATTGATGTCTCCTTCTGAAAAGGGCTTCGGTCACCTGGCAGATGCAGCAATGCACGGCAAACTGGGAGATGTTAGCGATGTCCCCAGTAGCGGATTGGAAGGAGCCGGAGGCATAGAAGTTGAGAGCCACCGTCACCTTCACTGCCACCGACAGAGACGTCATGCGCATCAGCTATGGCTGCAGATCTCTCTGAAGCAGCCGGCAGATGTCTGCAACCACCTCCCGCCGGAATCGCAGCCTCCTAACACACATCGCGGCAGACATGGTCAGATAGGAGGTCTGCTGGCGGTATACCCTGCGTGGGTAAGGCCTCAGTTGGCGACGCCTGTTGCCCCCTCTGCGGCTAGCCAGGGCTGCCACTCTCTCACGGCGTCTGTAAGCCCTTCTGGCATAAGGCTGAAATTCAGCGTTGCCACCCAATGCAGCCCCCATTATATGCTGGCAAACACTGAGCTCTGAATGAAGGCAAAGATAATTGGTAAGCTCTGGCCTGAGCCAAAAATACCTGTCCAAGTGTTGGTCCAAACCAGTAAACTCTCCTCCTTGGTCTCTGTCCAAAAAACCGTTGCACAAGAGTGAATGCTGCAAAATGGCTGGCCTTTATACTGCTGGGTAAGTGCCCTTTAATTAGCGCTCCCCCCGGCCCGGCTGGCCTGTGTACCGTTCCACTTCACAGTCGCTCGGGACGCCCGGTGCACAATGGGCCGGCGCGAGTGAAGTTCCGGTTTGGGGCGCACAAAGGGCGTTGCACTATTATATGACGTCATGATCTGCGCACGCAGCAGGGCGCGCGCTAGGACTTTGCGCCGGCGCTAAATGTGTCCTGAAGTTGGGGCGAGGCGCAGATCGCGCTGCGTCCGGCCGCTAAGCGCCTAGCGCTAGAAATCTACTCCTCCTAAGGCGCTAACGGCTGCCGCGCCCAACTGAATTTCTAGGCCCAGGTTCATTTAACGACATAGATAGGACAAGGAAGGAGGTTCTGCTGAGGGAGTTTGAGCAGCTAGGGGCCAAATTAAAAAGCAGAACCACAAGGGTAGTAATCTCTGGATTACTACCTGAGGCACGTGCAAATTTGGCTAGGGTAAATAAAATTAGCGAGTTAAATGCGTGGCTCAAAGACTGGTGTGGGAGAAATGGGTTTTGCTTCCTGGGACACTGGCATCAGTACTGGGACGGGCGAGAGCTGTTCCGTTGGGACGGACTTCACTTGGCCAGTGCTGGGACTAGAATCCTGGTGAATCGAATAACTAGGGCTGTAGAGAGGGCTTTAAACTAATTAGTGGGAGGGAGGTTTTAAGAGAGCAAAAAATAAAAATGACAGCGGAGAAGGCAATAGAGCAAAGTAGCAGTGGGGGAATTAAAAACCAGAGCGTGTCAGGAAGGGACAGAATGTATAATGATAAAGGTAAAGTAGTAAAAGGGGTAAAAGCAGGAATAAATTGTCAGAAAACATATTTGAAAGTTCTTTATCTGAATGCATGCAGCATTCGTAACAAAATTGACGAGTTGACGGTGCAAATAACTACACATGGGTATGATCTGGTGGCCATTACGGAAACATGGCTGCAAGATAATCATGAATGGGAACTAAACATACAAGGGTATTTGACAATTAGGAAGGACAGACAGAAAGGAAAGGGAGGTGGGGTTGCTATGTTAATCAAGGATGGAATCACTGCAATAGTCAGAAATGATATTGGGTCAAAGGATCAGGATAGCGAAACAGTTTGGGTGGAGATAAGGAATAATAAGGGGAAAAAGTCACTAGTGGGCGTAGTCTATAGGCCTCCTAACAGTTGCAACTCTGTTGGTCAGAGTATAAATCAGGAAATAGTTGGGGCTTGTGAGAAGGGAACAGCTATAACCATGGGGGATTTTAACTTTCATATTGACTGGACTAATCAAATTGGGCATGGCAGCATTGAGGAAGAGTTCATAGAGTGTATTAGGGACGGGTTCCTTGAGCAGTATGCAACTGAACCAACCAGGGGGCAGGCAATCTTAGATCTGGTCCTGTGTAATGAGACAGGATTAATAAAAAATATCCTAGTAAAGGATCCCCTTGGAATGAGTGACCATAATATGGTTGAATTCCAAATTCAGTTTGAGGGTGAGAGAGTTGGATCTCAAACCAGCGTACTAAGCTTAAATAAAGGAGACTATGAAGGTATGAGAGTAGAATTGACTAAAGTGGACTGGGAAAACAGATTAAAGTGTAAGACGGTGCAAGAGCAGTGGTTTACATTCAAGGAGATATTTCACATCTTTCAAGATAAATATCCACTGAGGAAAAAGGGGAGTAAAAGAAAAGACAGCCATCTGTGGCTTAGTAAAGTAATAAAGGATAGTATTCGACTGAAAACAAGGGCATATAAATTAGTCAAATCTAGTGGGAGGATAGAAGATTGGGAAGCATTTAAAAGCCAGCAAACAATAACTAAAAGATTAATTAAGAAAGGGAAGATAGATTATGAAAGTTAACTAGCAAAAAATATAAAAACAGATAGCAAGAGTTCTACAGCTATATAAAAAGAAAAAGGGTGGCTAAAGTGAACGTTGGTCGCTTAGAGGATGGGACTGGGAAATTAGTGGTGGGGAACATGGAGATGGCAAAGACCCTGAACAAATATTTTGTATCAGTCTTTACAGTAGAGGACACTAAAAATATCCCAACACTGTGTTGTGTCTGTGTATAATAAGACACAGACTGCGGAGAACGGTACAACAGGTGTTTACTCAACGTGGCTCACACTGGAACTGATCTGTACAGATTACTACTCAGTGCTATATACAGGTATGGTCACTGCTGGTACTGCAGTATACATGAGCTGTAAAAGATAGTTCCCCCCCTTAAAGGTATGTACATTACAATTCCTCCCCTTTTAGATTAACAGTACCATAACACTCATTTAACAATTAAATATCAAACTAATTACAATTAACACTTTTAACATGCAACATTAGCTGAAAATAGTCTGTTTATATATTCAGTCTTTGGGGAGGCTTCCTGATCCTTTCCGGATAGCGCCTTTCCCGAGTGCCTTGCTCTTGGTGCAGAGGCGATTCTGGCCCCCTGTCGTCGGTTGGTTCATCAGCTTCCGATGCTACTGCTTCTGGAGTAGATGCGACCTGTATGTCGGGTTCATCACCAGGTACGTATGGGCGAGGCATGGGGTTGACTTGTTCCTGTGACTCTAGGATCTGGTCAGTATGGCGTCTCACGATGCTCTCCCCAATGCCCACTGTGTACATTAGTGGGCCCTGCCGTGTGCATATCGTTCCTGGCTGCCATTTTTCTGTTCGGTAGTCGCGGGCCAAGACTGGTTGCCCTACATTCAAGCTCCTTGTTGGCTTCTCATTGATGTGCTGGAATTGCTTACTCTCAACATCTCTTCGTACATTTGGTCTGAGCAAATCCAGGCGAGATCTCAACCTTCGGTTAAAGAACATCATGGCTGGGGCCTGGTTGGTGACTGCATGTGTCGCATTCCGGTAGGCGAACAGGAAATTGTCCACCTTGTGCTGCAGTGGAATGTTGTCATTGTACATAGCCTTTATTGCCTTCTTAAAGGTTTGTACGAACCTCTCAGCCAATCCATTTGTGGCTGGATGATACGGGGCGGATGTGTAATGCCTTACCCCATTCTTTTTCAAGAACCTCCGGAACTCTTCGGACATAAACTGTGGTCCGTTGTCGGAGCAAATCTGTTCTGGCAAGCCATTCCTGGCAAAAATGGTCTGTAGGACTTCAATAGTTTTCTCCGTGGTGGCGGAGGACATTTTGATGACCTCAGGCCATTTCGAGTGCGCATCCACGGCTATTAAAAACATTGAGTCCATGAATGGACCAGCAAAATCAATATGCACCCGTTGCCATGGAGATGAGGGCCACTCCCATGGGTGTAGAGGGGCCTGTGGTGGTGCATTTTGGACTTTCTGGCATCCTGAGCAGCTCTTGGTCAGGTCCTCGATTTGTTTATCGATTCCCGGCCACCACACATAAGCCCTGGCTAGGCTTTCCATTTTTACCCCTCCCAGATGACCCTCATGAAGCTCATTGAGCACTCTATCCCTTAAGTTGGGTGGAATTAACACATCGGGATCCACACATCAAGGTCCCCTGGCACACTGACAGCTGTTCTCTCCTTGTCGAGAATGCTGGCAACAGCGAGTCGTCATGTGCTGGCCATCCCTTCACCGTCAAATCATATACCCGAGACAGTGTCGGGTCATTTCGGGTTTCCTTTTCGATACAAGCGTTAGTTACCGGTAGGTATTCAACTATAGTCGAATGGAATATTTTGACAGGATCCACTGCTGGTGCTTCCTCCGCAGTAGGCAGTGGCAGGCGTGATAGCCCATCAGCATTTCCATGCTGTTTCGCGCCCTTATATTCAATCTCATAGTGGTGCGCCCCTAGAAAAAGTGACCATCTTTGTAGTCGTTGCGCAGTCATCACCGGAACGCCCTTCTTCGGATTAAAAATGGAGACAAGAGGCTGGTGATCAGTCAGCAAGGTGAATTTCTGCCCGTGTAGATAGTGATTGAACTTTTTCACTCCCCACACTAGGCTGAGGGCCTCCCTGTCAATCTGGGCGTAGTTATGCTCGGCTGAGGTTGGTGATCGTGACGCAAAGGGTATTGGCCTCTCTGAGCCGTCCGAGAATTTGTGCAACAGCACCGCTCCAATGCCGTAGGGTGACGCATCACATGCCAACCGAATTGGTAGTGCTGGGTTGTAATGGGCCAATACCTCTTTCGATGTGATTATTGTTTTGCTCTTCTGGAAAGCTCGTCTACATTCGTCACTCCACTTCCATGGCACCCCAGTTTGCAGTAGGGTGTTCAGTGGGTGTAGTATTGTAGACAAATTTGGCAAGAACTTATGGTAGTAGTTTACCAGCCCGAGGAACGACCTCAGTTGTGACACATTTTCCAGTGCTGGAGCCTTGACTACTGCCTCAATCTTCCCTGGGGACTTATGTAACCCCTCTTTATCAATAACGTGGCCACAATACGAGATCTGTTTTCTAAAAAACTCGCATTTGGGGCGGTTAGCTCGGAGCCCATATTCCTGCAATCGAGTGAGCACCTGCTCCAGGTTGACAAGGTGATCACTGTCATTTTTGCCCGTGACCAGGATGTCATCCAAATAACACTGGGTCCCTGGGATCCCTTGCAGGACTTGTTCCATTGCCCTCTGCCAAATAGCCGGAGCTGATGCTACCCCGAATACCAGCCGATTGTATTGGTAGAGACCTTTATGGGTGTTGATTGTGAGGTATTTTTTTGATGCTTCTTCTACCTCCATTTGCAGATACGCCTGGGCCAGATCAATCTTAGTGACGCATTTCCCTCCAGATAGCGAGGCGAAAATATCTTCAATCCGCGGAAGTGGATATTGTACGGTGTGAAGGATTGGGTTCACTGTTACCTTAAAGTCCCCACAGATGCGAACCTCCCTTGATTCCCCAGGCGTGCTGCTCAATGACTTTTTCATCACAGGGATGATGGGTGTAGCCCACTCGCTCCAGTCTACCTTGGACAGTACACCTGGACGTTCCAGACTCTCCAGCTCTGCTTCGATGGCTGGGCGGATCGCATAAGGTATCGGTCTGGCCTTAAAAAATTTTGGGCTTGCGTTTTCTTCAATTTTAATCATCGCTGTCATGACTTTTAGTGTTCCGAGTCCTTGCTGGAACACTTCTTTCACGTCAGTTAGGATCTTTGACAGTCGCCCAGGTGTGATGTCGTCATCCTTTTTGTCAGCCACAGTCAGTGCCTGTATGGAATGCCAATCCAGTTGTATTTTCCGGATCCATTCACGTCCCAGTAATGGTGGTCCTCCATCTTGCAATACATACAGGTCTAGTTTTGGTGTTTCCTTACCGTTATATATAACGGTCACCCTTATTTTTCCTTTGGGGTAGACTTTTTGCCCCGTGTACGTCTTCAAAATAATTTTTGTGTCTCTCAAGGGTATGTGTGAGAATAGCCGCTCGTAGTCCTGTCGGTTTATGACTATTAGGGCTGATCCTGTGTCCAATTCCATCTTTACCTGGACTCCTGCTATCTTGAGAGTGACCCAAATGGTTCGGTGATCCACCATTGTGATCACATTATGTAGTTTCAGACAACTCAGTTCCCTGCTTTCGGAGTCGTTATCACTCTTTTGTTCGTCTGAACTATTCTGCGTCATGTTATGTACCTTCTTGTACTTTTCTTTGGTAGGTTTCTTATTGCTGGTTTTCTTTCCCGACCTGCAGACTCGTGCTATGTGTCCTACTTTTCCACACTGTCTGCACACTTTGTCTTTGAACCAGCAATCATTCTGGTCGTGTGTTGTTCTGCCGCAGCGATAGCACTCCTCTGTTCCATATGACACTTTGTTTGTGCCATATTCTTGCGGTCTCTGTTGTATCTCTGCAGCGCCCTGTGCTGCTGCTTCATATGATACCGCAATGCTGAAAGCCTTTTCCAGATTAAGGTCCTTTTCAGATAAAAGCCGTTTCTGGGTTCCTTCACTTTGAAGCCCACACACAAACTTGTCCCTTAAGGTATCTGCCAGTCCCGCTCCAAACTGGCAGTGTTTCGATAGTTTGCGCAGTTCTGTTAAATAATAAGCATTCCTTTCATCCTTATGCTGGTTCCGTTTTTGAAACTTGAATCTTTCTGCTATCAGCAGCGGTGTGGGGTTTAAATGTTCCTGTAGTATCGTTACTATGTCTTCAAAACTCTTTTCCATTGGCTTCGTTGGGGTTACTCGATTTCGTAATAAACCATACGCCTTTGCACCCATTAAATTTAACAATACCAACGCTTTCTTGTCATCTGACACCTCATTTGCCTTGCAGTATACCTCTATTCGTTCGACATATGTAGTCAAATCTTTGACTTCATTGTCAATCGCGGTGATACTGCCACTCTTCGGCATTTTGAGTGTGGTTTAAAATGGCGTCTCCCAATGGCTTAAAATGGCGTCTCCCGTGCTTTCCTTCCTCCCCCGCTGCTGCCAACGCCGCTCCTGGCGGTTCTCGTGGCAATGGCGGTGCCCTGCAGGTTTCGCGCGCTTCTCCTGCGCTGCTGCCAATGCCGCTCTCGGCGGTCCTCGTGGCAATGGTGGCGCATCGCGGGTTTCTGTGCATCTCTCTCTCCCTCTCTTCGACGCTGCTCGGCCCCTGAACACCGGCTGCGCCCTGTGCGCTCTGCCGTCTCTCTCTCTCCCCCGTCGACGCTGCTCGGCCCTTTGCTGTGCCGCTCGGTTGGGCTCTAGCCCGCCGCTGTCCGGGAAGGGTCTGCGCACTACCTGTTGCCAGCCCATTTCGCTGGACCACCTCGACTGGAAAGCCAAGCCTGGCTCTCGACAGCCTCCCCCGCAATTCTCGAGTCTCTGCTGGATGACTGGGCGGTTGCCCATGGTCGACGCCCGAGTCTCTGGCTTTGACCTCCAATCCACTGATCTCCAGGAACGAATCCCCGGGAGGTGATGCAGAGTTGCAGGTAGGTTCGAACTTGCCTTGTCACCAATGTTGTGTCTGCGTATAATAAGACACAGACTGCAGGAGAACGGTACAACAGATGTTTACTCAATGTGGCTCACACTGGTACTGATCTGTACAGATTACTACTCAGTGCTATAAACAGGTGTGGTCACTGCCCGTACTGCAGTATACATGAGCTGTAAAAGATAGTTCCCCCCTTAAAGGTATATACATTACACACTGGACAAACAGGGGGAAATGGGGGGGGAGGAGCTAAACACAATTAAAATCACTAAGGAGATGGTACTCAGTAAAATAATGGGACTTAAGGCGGATAAATCCCCCGGACCTGATGGCCTATATCCTAGGGTCTTGAGAGAACTGGCGGTAGGGATTGTGGATGCATTGGTGATCATTTTCCAGAACTCCCTGGACTCAGGAAAGGTCCCGGCAGATTGGAAAACTGCTAATGTAACACCCTTATTTAAGAAGGGAAGTAGACAAAAAGCTGGAAACTATAGACCAGTTAGCCTAACATCTGTGGTTGGCAAAATGTTGGAGTCCATTATTAAGGATACAGTAACAGAGCATTTGGATAAACATAATTTAATAGGACAGAGTCAGCATGGTTTTACAAAGTGGAAGTCATGTTTGACAAATTTGCTCGATTTCTTTGAGGATGTAACATACAGGGTGGATAAAGGGGAACCAGTGGATGTAGTGAATTTGGACTTCCAAAAGGCATTTGACAAGGTTCCACACAAAAGATTACTGATCAAGATAAAAAATCACGGGATTGGGGATAATATACTGGCATGGGTGGAAGATTGGCTATCTAACAGAAAACAAAGAGTTGGGATAAATGGTTCGTTCTCGGGCTGGCAATCAGTAACTAGTGGTGTTCCGCAGGGTTCAGTGCTGGGATCCCAACTCTTTACAATCTATATTAACGATTTGGAGGAAGGGACCGAGTGCAACATATCCAAGTTTGCCGATGATACAAAGATGGGAGGGAAAGCAGTGAGTGAGGAGGACATAAAAAACCTGCAAAAGGACATAGACAGGCTAAGTGAGTGGGCAGAGATTTGGCAGATGCAATATAATGTTGGAAAGTGTGAGGTTATGCACTTTGGCAGAAAAAAATCAAAGAGCAAGTTATTATCTAAATGGAGAGAAACTGCAAAGTGCCACAGTACAAAGGGATCTGGGGGTCCTGGTGCATGAAACACAAAAAGTTAGTATGCAGGTGCAGCAGGTGATCAGGAAGGCCAATGGAATCTTGGCTTTTATTGCAAGGGGGATGGAGTATAAAAACAGGGAAGTCTTGCTGCAGTTATACAGGGTATTGGTGAGGCCACACCTGGAATACTGCGTGCAGTTTTGGTTTCCATATTTAAGAAAAGATATACTTGCTCTCGAGGCGGTTCAGAGAAGGTTCACTCGGTTGATTCCAGAGATGAGGGGGTTGACGTATGAGGAAAGGTTGAGTAGGTTGGGACTCTACTCATTGGAGTTCAGAAGAATGAGAGGCGATCTTATCGAAACATATAAGATTGTGAGGGGGCTTGATCGGGTGGATGCAGTGAGGATGTTTCCACTGATGGGTGAGATTAGAACTAGGGGGCATAATCTTAGAATAAGGGGCTGCCCTTTCAAAACTGAGATGAGGAGAAACTTCTTCACTCAGAGGGTAGTAAATCTATGGAATTTGCTACCCCAGAGAGCTGTGGAAGCTGCAACATTAAATAAATTTAAAATGGAGATAGACATTTTCCTAGCAGATAAGGGAATTAGGGGTTACGGGGAGAGGGCAGAGAAGTGGACGTGAGTCTAGATTCAGATCAGCCATGATCCTATTGAATGGCAGAGCAGGCCCGAGGGGCCGTATGGTCTACTCCTGCTCCTACTTCTTATGTTCTTATGTTCTTATAATAAAGTCTAAGTTAAAAACACATGAAAAATGCACGACAAAAACTTGCTCGTAACATAAATAAATAATAGCAAGACAGAAAACACTGCACACACTAACTATTTGCTGTTAAGGCACTCTCCTTTAAGAAGAGCAATGTATGGAGCATACTACTGTGTATTACATAAAAAAACAAGCTTTAGGAGCCAATTGAGTTGAAAGAGTAGAAGATTATTTTAAACGAATGGACTGCATGGCCGCAAAGGAAAATAAACATGTTTATAATGGGATTAGAACACTGTTTACAAGAATGCAGGAGGAAATGGCAAAACGTATGCAGAATACATTATTGTCTCTTCTACCCAAATGTTATAAAGTAATTCCTTGCATTTATTCAGTTGTTCAGTCTCCTTTCTACCCCCATTTTATGTATTTAATTTCCCAGTCACTGACAGCCTGGGAACATGCATTTTGTGCAGAACTCCCTCTCCTGCGATGCCCTGGATGAGGAATGTTGTTCAAAATTCCTGATATAACTTAGGCAGAAACTCATGTTGTCACAGAAGGGAGAGACTTGTACAAAATGTCTGCTTTCAGCCTATCTCTACCAGCTGTTCTAAAGGATAGATTGGGGCAGCAGGGTGAGTCTGAAAGACACAGATGCATATGTATCAGAGATACTCTCTTTCCTCCTTTAAGACGCTCCTTAAAACCTACCTCTTTGACCAAGCTTTTGGTCACCTGCCCTAATTTCTCCTTATGTGGCTCGGTGTCAATTTTTTTGTCTTTTAATACTCCTGTGAAGCGTCTTGGGACGTTTTACTACGTTAAAGGCACAATATAAATACAATGCTTTTGTGTAGAGATATCTTTATGACACTTAAGATCAGAGGTAAGTAGAGCACTGGCTGGTACCAAAATGATTAAGTTAGGAATCATTCCCATTGCATTAAGCGCAGGAAAGCTGTCTGTTATGGTGAGACCAAAGATCTGCAGCATTTGGTACATTCCTGGCATTAATCTGGCAGGAATGCGGCGGAAGGGCCAAGAATTAGGCTAGGATCTGGAAATCCCTTTTTTGTGGGACCTTATTTGGGAAAGACACCTTGTCCATCCAAACTAAGACCACCCACATCACAGCGGGCATGGCCAAGGACAGGGGACAGTCACATTGGGAGTTTCCTCAGCCCTCGTCTGGAAAACCGCCGGCAGGATGGTATTCATGGTAACAAGAGCTTGCCTGTATGTAAAGGTAAGGCCCACCTGAAGGTGCAAGCCTGGACCCTGAAGATTTAGATTTTTGAGTTTTTTAGCCCCCATACGAAGGGTCTGTTCCAGAGCTGGGTGCCCTAGGACACCTCGGACCATGCCGCCTCTGTCACATTTTGTGCTGCTAGTAGCCTGCCAGGACTATTTTAACAAGGGGGGGCATTTTAACTTCCCCCCCCAACCACCTGGCGGAAACCCAGGCGGGTGGAGGGGCAGTTAAAAAGGAGTGGGTCAATTACCCGATCCATGGGGATGTTCACTCTGCTGTTCTCGGCAGCGGATGAGTAACCCGCATCATACATGCATGCAAATTGAGATCTTATTATGCCAATAAAATCCCGATGGCCTTATGAGCAGGACACCTGTTCAGTGAAAGCTGCTCTGAAAACTAAAAAGGCTGCAAAAGGTAAGTGTGAGACTTTCCTTTGTGGGGCCTAGAGGCGAATGGGTGCACCACTGGGCCCCAGAAGGATAGTCTTCACCTCTGCTGTTCCGGGCTCCACACCCCCAACCCCCACCACCTCCCATCCACGAGACCCTGCCAAAACCTCCCCTCACCCAGCCATTTACCTTCCAGTCAGCTGGTGGCCTCCATGCCAGGCAATTTCAACCAGTCTGATCCTGGCCATCTGTCTCTTTCCATTCATTACAGCTGGTCAGCTGGATGTAAAGGAGGCCTGGGAGTTAAAATAGCCTCGGCCTCAACTCATAGGCCCTGGTATTAATGTGGAGATGGGAACAGAGCTGGGGTGGGGTGGCGGGGTGGCGATAGTGAGCAACGAACGTGCAACTTTACAGGGTGGATAGGAATGGCCAATTTCAACGGGGCTGCCTGATTATCATTTTCCTCATGGGTTCCACGTCTCCACTGAGTGTGAGCGGGCATGATGCGGACCCACATGACATGATTTCCCCTCAACTATTTAAAGGCCCAGTTCAGAGATGAAATGTAGGAGGAGTTTTGGAGCTTGGAAGAATGTGGGTTGGAAGGTGAACATTGAGTTGGCTGGAAAGAGAGCGAAGGCTGCACTTAGGTTTACTGAGTTGTCCCTGGATGTTTTGCTGGGTGCCATAAGGGGCAAGAGGGAGGTCCTGCTTCCCAGCAATGGAAAAAAGAAACCTGCTGCCTCCACAAACAAGGCCTGCCTGGAGGTGGCTCAGGAGGTGAACAGCAGCAGTGTAACTGTGAAGTCGTGGATCCTGACCCGCAAACGTTTCAATGACCTGACCAGGTCAGGAAAGGTGAGGAAAATTAAAGATGCAGTTAAATCCTGCACTGCACCCCCTCTCACTCTGTCTTGTCAATCGTACTCCATTCACAGCAATCCAAATCACGCTCACTGCACTTTCTTCAACACCTAATGGCCCAGAAATTCGTGTCGTGGGCTTCCCGCGGGTGCAAGCCCCCGACCTACACTTACCTAGCGCGCCGGCAGTTGAAGCCTGGGCCTGCGTGGATTTCCTGTCTGTGGCCCAGTTCAGCTCCCAGCGCGCTGTGCTTGCGTGATCCAGCGGCGTACTTAGTGCGATGCATCGGCTGGGATCACGTGAGCACTGGGCAACCAATCGGAGGATGCAAACGTTCATTCATGAGTTTGACAGTAAGAACTGTCAAACTCATGAAAACTCCGGGCGCCCAAAACAGTACTTAAACTTGAAATAATTTTTTTTTTAAATCACACTATTTAAATGAACTATAAATAACTTTAAATAACTATTTTAAACAATAATTTAATTTTTTGAAAAAAATAATTTTATAAAAAATCAGGGCTAAAAATACACTTACCTTACTGTAAAGTCTTTAAAAATAATAACCTGTGGAAAAAAAATTCTAATTTTATTTAATAGACCACTTACCTTTTAAAATTAAGTCCTTACGTCTGCTTTTTTAAAGTGTAAAAATTGGAGGCCTTCATGCATGGGCAAACCTGGAAAAAAAAAGGAAGTTCAACGCGCACGCGCAGACTCCTGCGTGCACGCGTTCGACCTCTAAACCCCTTGATTCAAAGGATCGGAAATGCCGGTTTCCCGCGCATGCGCTGTGCATGCAGAAAACTGGCAATTCCATCGGTCCCACGCGTGAGTACATGGTGCTTACTCGCGCGTTGGGACATTAATTTCTGGGCCATCGTTTTGTTTACATGCACATTCTCGCATCCTCACTCACCACACATCCTCACCTCCCCCTTCCTCTATCCACCACTGCCAGTCACCCCAATCCTCATGTAAACTAATACCAGCTCATTCTGCTCCTCAATTTTCAGCGGCATGTCATGAAATGGTACCATCAACACATTCCTCAAATGCATGCCAGTGCCACTCGTGATGCATCTGTCTGATTGGCACCCTCACTGAATGAAGTGCGTCCATCGGATGCACACATGCCTCAGAGCCACTCATAGGTTTGTCATGCTACCCTAGCAGTAAAAGAGAGCGCAGAATGCCAGGGAGTGGACTAGGACCGGAGGCTGACCCCCACAGATTGTGGCGCTTTAGCCAGTGGAGGATGAAGCCTTGGACAGTAGCGGCATATGAGATGGCGAGATTGAGGCATTGGAACAGGGTGACTGCATTAATCTCTCAGACCCACATGTCTACAAGACAAAGTCATCTTTAGTTGACTTCAGCTCTTTATCAAATGTGATCACTTTAATCAAGTACATTTCAACATTTGTAAAGTTACATGACTAAATCTTATCTGTCCGTTCCCTTTTCAAGGGCTGTGGTAAACCACTGTCATTCACTGTGTTCACTATTGTTGTTGTTGTTGTTGTTGTTGTCGTTCACTCTTGTTTCACTGTTATACCTGACTATGCCTCAGCTGACTCCGCCCTTGGCTACCTGGTATAAGGACGGCTGCACGGCAGCTCTCTGCCATTCGGTCGTCCACTAGAGGCATAGTCCTGATCTGTTTGTAGTTGCATTCAGTAGTTAATAAAAGCCTGTTGTTCTGAACTCTACTCAGCCTTTTATTAGAATCGATAGCGCATCAAGGGCCATCACGCAAAGAACCGGAGACCTTGCCCGGAGAGGACAAGGACTCCTCAGAGGAGCTCATACCTGCTGAGGGTGCACCATCACAGGACACAAGCGTTGCAGCGCAGATACAAGCACTTCAGTGGGTCCTGTTGGACTGTTAGATGGGATGTCATTTGGTGAATCGCATAGCACAAGTGAGCAGGAGCTGAGAGTAGAGGCACGGACATCCACGTTTGAGGACACCGTCCTCTCCAAGCTCTGTTCAGCTGGACAGAGATGCTGAACCCAGGTCCTTCAATTAAACGGCGAATGCTAGAGGTTCAGCAGCAGCTGAGCGAGATACTGGCAGTCCTGTCAGGCACACTCTCTATAATGTCACAGAGGATGGCAGAGCCCAGCTCAATCATTTGTGGAGTGATATTGCAGGGCCTTTTTAAGATACAATCTTCCATTGAGAGTTTGACCATGTTGATGAAAGTTGAATCAGGGTGCAGGGTCCCTGCAAGCTCAGATAGTGGCCTTAACCTATGGCCGCCAACATTTCTACTGGCTTCCACATGCTTGCAGATCGATTCGACGTGGGCTTTCATGGCATCATTAATCTCCTCCAAACCACTCTCCTGCAGAGAGGCAGGAATGATGTGCTGCTGACTGCAGGAACTAAGGATGATGATATCGCTACTGAAACCGCAGGGGTAGCACCACATAGACGTGATAGGAATAAGAAGAGAAAGGCTTTATATTTCATCAAGGGTAAGAACATGGGTGTCTTTTTATATTTGTTATTGATATTTATTTGTTGGATCACATTAAATGTTTAAATTTCCACCGCATTCCCGTGTGCCCCATTATTTTAAGGCGAGTGCCCATTCTGCTTTTCATTTATTTGGTGCTGAAGGCGGAGAGCTTTAGTGACTGACATCAATTGGTGGATGTGGAACCAGTGGATGAATGGTTACAGGACTGCTTGTGCGAGAGGGGAAGGTATCATCACGTTGGTCCAGTGTGAGTGACTAACAGAACCTTCAAGCTGTCAGGGAATCCCTGGCATCTCGAGCAGCAATGTGATTGGCTGGTCTTGCATTAGGCGCCTCATCTTCCTCTTCCCCATTGTAATCCTCATCAGATGAAGAGACCTGAGCGGCTTCTTGCTCCTGGATCTCTAGTCATCGTTGCTGCGATATGTTGTGCAGTACACAGCAGACCACGATTATCCTTGAGACCCTCGCTGGTCAGTACTGAAGGGAGCATCCAGATTTGTCTAGGCACCTGTAGCGCAACTTCAGCATGCCAATGGCTTGCTCAATGACACATCTGATTGTCATGTGGCTTGAGTTGTACCTCTCCTGGTGTTCATTGGTGGGGTTCTGCAGAGGTGTCATCAGCTAGGTTTGAAGGGGGTATCTTTTGTTGCCAAGCAACCAACCTTTAAAGTTCGTTCCAGGTTGGAACATGTTGTGAATGCTGGACTGTTGCAGTATGAAAGCTTCATGGCAGCTCCCAGGAAATCTTGCCACAAACCTGCAGAAACCATTTTTTGTGGTTGTACACCAACTGCACATTGATGGACTTAAATTTCTTGCGGTTGATGAATGCTCCTGGTTGGATAGGGGGTGCTCGGATTGGCACATGTGTGCAATCAATGGCACCCTGCACCTGTGGGAAGCAAGCCAGAGAAGCAAATCCAAGTGTACACTCATTCTGGCTATTGTCATCACAGGGAAAGTTTACTTACCTTCCAGCCCTGGCAAACATCACCTGCCTTATGCATTTATGTGCAGCTGGCTGTCATAGAGTCATAGGGGGAGAAATTGGTTGAGTAGCGCCACCTGTTAGCGCCTAAAGAGGCAGTCAGTGGCTGTAGCGCCACTGGCTGCGCCTCCCGCGATATTCAGCAGGGGCACTAATGGTGGCGTTAGCCATTTGTGCTGTGCTGCCACCAATGACATCATCGGTGTGCGCAGCGCCCTATTTGCACCCCGAACGCAATATTTGGCAGCGAACGCTGCTGTAGCACCGTTCGCTACCCGCGCCCGGTTCACGGGGCCTTGCTGCACTGGCAGAAGCGCAAGTTAAGGTGGAGGTGCGGGGCGGCCGCTTTTTTGGCGGCCGCCTGCTAGCACCTCCATCCCCGGCCTCCTGGTCCCCCCACCCCCGCGGCATTGCCGGCTGTTTTCCGAGAGCCCGGCACTTCTCCTTGGTGCCGGGCTCTTTTGCCGGCACTCGCGATCGGGTTTCATGCTGCTGCAGGCCCCTCCCCCTTAACAGTGGGAGGAAGGCCTGCAGTACCGCAGCGTACCGTGCCACAGCGTGTGGCACTGCGGCACGTTGTGCTGTGATATTCAGTTTCAGCGCCCTAAGAAGGACGCGGAGCGCCTTGAGCCTCGCCCCGTCTCCCTCTAGGGGCACTTCAACTGAATTTCTGACGATCGCTACAGCTTCGAACGCTGCACAAAAACCAGTGCCCAGGTGAATTTGGTGCCAGTTTGGCGCCTCAACCCAATTTCTAGGCCATAGAGTCATTACAGCACAGAAGGAGGCCATTCGGCCCATCGAAACTGTGCCAGCTCTCTATAGAGCAATCCAGTCAGTCCCATTCCCCTGCTCTATCCCCGTAGCCCTGCAAGTTTATTTCCCTCAAGTGCCTATCCAGTCTCCCCTTGAAAACATTTGAGTGCCTCCGTTTCCACCACTTCCGTTGGCAGCGAGTTCCAGGTCCTCACCACTCACTGCGTAAAAAAGTTTTTCCTCACGTTACCCCCATATCTCTTGCCCAAAACCTTAAATCTGTGTCTCCTAGTCCTTGTACCATCAACTAGTGGGAACAGCCTTTCCCTTTCTAGCCTATCCAAACCCGTCATAATCTTGTACACTTCATCAAATCACCCCTCAAACTCCTTTGCTCTAATGAAAACAAATCCAGCTTCTCCAACCTGTCCTTGTAACTAAGATCCCCCATCCCCGGAACCATTCTGGTAAATCTCCTCTACACCCTCTCGAGGGCCTTCACATCCTTCCTATAGTGTGGTGACCAAAACTGGACGCAATACTCCAGTTGTGGCCTAACCAGTGTTTTATAAAGGCTCAGCATAGCTTCTCTACTTTTGTACTCAATACCTCTACTAATGAAGCCCAAGATCCCATATGCTTTGCTAACCACTCTCTCAATATGTCCTGCCCCCTTCAGGGACCTATGCACATTAACTCCCAGGTCCCTCTGTCCCTGCACACTCTTTAAAACTGTGCCATTAAGTGTATATTGCCTCTCCCTGTTCCTTCTGCCAAAATGCATCACCTCATACTTCTCTATATTAAATTCCATCTGCCACTTGTCTGCCCATTCTGCTAGCCTTTCTATGTCCTGCTGCAGTCGATTGGTATCATCCTCACTGTTTGCCACCCCCAAGTTTGGTGTCATTGGCAAATTTAGAAATTCTACTCTGTATTCCAATATCCAGGTCATTTATATATATCAAAAAAAGCAGTGGCCCCAACATTGACCCCTGGGGAACACCACTGTCTACCATCCTCCAGTCTGAAAAACAGCCATTTACCACAACTTGCTGTTTTCTATCCTTAAGCCAATTCCTTATTCAAACTGCCACTGACCCACCTATTCCATGAGCCTCAATTTTGTTAACCAGCCTTCTATGTGGTACTTTGTCAAACACCTTCCGAAAATCCATGTAGACAACATCCATTGCATTCCCTTCATCAATCCTCCCTGTTACTTCGTCAAAAAATTCGATTTGATTAGTCAAACACGACCTGCCTTTTACAAATCCATGTTGGCTCTCCTTAATTAGCTTAAACCTCTTCAACTGCTAGTTAATTTTTTCCTTGATTATTGTTTCTAAAACTTTACCCACCACTGATGTTAAACTGACCGGCCTGTAGTTACTAGGATTGTCCTTACACCCTTTCTTGAACAATGGTGTCATATTTACCACTTGCCAATCCTCAGGCTGCAACACCTTCGCTATGTCTCCGGTAGCATCTTGGTAGGATCCGGAGACAAAGAAATTGAGGGTGGTGGTGACTTTCACAGCCACTGGTAATATGTGGCCACCAGGTCCAGCAGGCAGCAGGTCTTCCTGTAGAAGGCCGCAGAGGCCTGCGACCACCTGACGTGGCAATCCTAGCTTTTGGAAGCACTGCTTTTCGGGGCGATTAAGGAAGCTGAGTTTCTGCCTGTAGATCTTGTTAGGTGGGTAGGGCCTTCTGTGATCTCATGCTCTCTGTTGATCTCTTCTTTGTTGGTCACCTTCAGCTCCCTCCACATCATGCCCTTGCCGCTCTTGATCATTCTTCTCCTCTCCCTCAGTCCAATCGAGAGCAGCCATGGTGCCACTCATCCTCTGTCTGAATAACTCAAAACTCTTCAGATAAATCTCTCACACCAAGTACTCTCACCAAACCATAGCCCACAAGGAACTGAGGAAGGACCCTTGAGCACTGAACCTTTATTCACCTCGAGCCTCCTGACATTTAACCATCCCGATAAAGTAGTTTCACTAGTGACTTTCCCGACCCTTGGGAAACCCATGCAGCAGGAGTTAAATTGTTAATGATCCTCCTGCCTCTCCACAGTGGGGCACTCGGCCGCCCCGATATCTGTCTCTGTAAAAATGGCAGTGGGCGCCGCATACAGCAACAACAGCAACAACTTATATAGCACCTTTATCGTAGAGAAACGGCACAAGGTGCTTCACAGGAGCGGAACCAAACAAAATTTGACACGGAGCCACATAAAGAGATATTAGGACAGATGACCAAAAAGATGTAGGTTTTAAGGAGCATCTTAAAGGAGGAAAGAGAGGTAGAGAGGCGGAGAGGTTGAGGGAGGGAGTTCCAGAGCTTAGGGCCTCGGCAGCTGAAGGCACGGCCACCAATGGTGGAGCAATTAAAATGAGGGATGCTCAAGAGGGCAGAATTAGAGGAGTGCAGATATCTTGGAGAGTTGTAGGGCTGGACGAGATTACAGAGATAGGGAGGGGCGAGGCCATGGAGGGATTTAAAAACAAGGATGAGAATTTTAATATTGAGGCGTTGCTAAACCGGGAGTCAATGTAGGTCAGCGAGCACAAGGGAGATGGGTGAACGGGACTTGATGCGAGTTAGGACACAGGCGACAGAGTTTTGGATGAGCTCAAGTTTACGTAGTGTAGAATGTGGGAGGCCAGCCAGGAGTGCATTGGAATAGTTAGCTCTTGAGGTAACAAAGGGTTTCAGCAGCAGAGAGCCGAGGCACGGGCAGAGTCAGGCGATGTACTGGAGGACATCACCGTCCTTGGCCTCTTGCATTGTTCCACGGAAGCTCAACGTAAACTCGAGGAACAGCAGCTCATCTTCCAATTAGGCACTTTGCAGCCTTCCGGACTCAATATCGAGTTCAACAATTTCAGATCATAACCTCGGCCCCTATTACATTTTTACTTATTTTTTTTTCCACCCCTTTGTTTTGGATCTTCCCTTCCCCCCCTTTCCTTTTTTTTCTCTCTCCCACACGGCAGCTGTCTCCCATCCTGCCAGTACACTTCACACCTAATCTTGCCGTCTTTTGTCTCCACTGTCCTATTACCATCTTGTCTGGTTTTGAATACCTCTTAATGTCTCTTTTACTTCTTTTACTTCTGTTGTTCTACCGCAGCCCTGCCTTTGATCTATTTTATTTCCTTTCCAGTTTGAAAAAGGGTTAGACCCGAAACGTCACTCTAATTTCTCTCCACGGATGTTCCTGGCCTGCTGAGTTTTTCCAGCATTTTCTGTTGTTATTTTGATGTACTGGAGGTCTTAGTGATGACGTGGATATGTGGTCAGAACCTCATTCTCGGGGTCAAATACGACACCAAGGTTGCGAACAGTCTGGTTCAGCCTCAGATAGTTGCCAGGGAGGGGAATGGAGTCAGTGACTAGGGAATGGAGTTTGTTGGGGAGACCGAAGACAATCGCTTCGGTTATCCCAATATTTAGTTGGTGGAAATTTCTGCTCATCCAGTATTGGATGTCGGACAAGCAGTGTGACAATTTAGAGACTGTGGAGTGGTCGAGAGAAGTGGTGGTGAGAAAGAGCTGGGTGTTGTCAGCGTACATGTGGAAACTGACACTGTGTTTTTGGATGATGTCACGGAGGGGCAGCATGTAGATAAGAAATAGGAGGGGCCAAGGATTGACCCTTGGGGACCCCAGAGGTAATGATGCGGAAGCGGGAAGAGAAGCTGTTGCAGGTGATTCTCTGGCTATGACTGGATAGATAGGAATGGAACCAGTCGAGTGCAGACCCACCCAACTGGACGATGAAGGAGAAGCATTGGAGGAGGATGGCGTGGTCAACTGTGTCAAAGGCTGCAGACCAGTCGAGAAGGACGAGGAGGGATAGTTTACCTGTGTCACAGTCACAAAGGATGTCATTTGTGACTTTGATGAGAGCCGTTTCAGTGCTGTGGGAAGGGTGGAAAACTGATTGGAGGGATTCAAACATGGAACTGCGGGAAAGATTGGCACAGATTTGGGAGGCGACAACACGTTCAAGGACTTTGGAGAGGAAAGGGAAGCTGGAGATGGGGCGGTAGTTTGCAAGGACAAAGACATCAAGGGTTGGGTTTTTGAGGAGAGGAGTGGTGATGGCAGATTTGAAGGGTGGACTGGGGTTGGGTCACGTGATTTTGATGTTTTAACCCGGTCCCCTTTATGGCCCACCCTGGGAGGGTTAATATCGAGGCCATGATATCGGGCAGTTTGACATTTGCTGCTCTCCCCACCGGCCCAAACCCGTTCCAGTTAAATTTCCCCCCCCTTCACTACAAAATAATGAACATACTACACTTCCCCACATTAATAGGTCACTTGCTTGACTTAAACAAAATAAATTCTAACTAATCTCCTGCACTCTAACCATCTGAGCCTAGTAAAAGTTTTCACTCCCAGCTTTCTGCTTAAAAATCTACCATCAGTCTGTTCGCCCTCCTGCCATCTGGGAGACGCTACAGATGCATTCGCACCCGTATGACCAGATTTAGGAACAGCTTCTTTCCCAGGGCTGTCATCCTACTGAACTCCACAAATAAACTCTAAAGCCTGCACATCTGCCAATGCACTTTATTATGGTTATGTTAATGTTAATGTATTACAAGCCAAATGTATGTTGAATGTTTAAATATCTTAATCTAAATGTACACTCTCGGGAGCCGCAAGCCTACATTTCGTTGTACTGCACTTGTGCACTAACAATGACAATAAAAGTTGATTTGATTTGATTTGATTTGATGTCACTGCTTCTGTGTGAGTACAGCTTGTTTTACAAACCCAACATTTTCCTATTTTTTTCTGTGGAAATTAAATTGTCAAAATACGTGAAATGTTGTAGGAACCTGTGCTAATCAGAGGCCTTGATTTGAACACCTGCTGCCTGGTGGAAACCCTTGCCCTGGGCCTCCTGTCCCTATCCGATCGCAATCACCTCTGGACTCTCCCCTCACCACTTACGTGACTGCTGGAGTCCCTTCACACGGGTTCCCGGCAGCGGCCTCCTGCCGCCCAAACTCACTCCCGCCGCCAGTCAGGCAGTGATTCCTGATGGATTCGGGCAGGATTCCAAGGCTGAATAGTTAAATGAGGCTCGGGAGTCAAAATGTCCCTCGTCCTTGTACACCAGTCACTGAAAGCAAACATGCAGGTGCAGCAAGCAGTTAGGAAGGCAAATGGTATGTTGGCCTTCATTGCAAGAGGATTTGAGTACAGGAGCAAGGATGTCTTACTACAGTTGTACAGGGCCTTGGTGAGACCACACCTGGAGTACTGTGTGCAGTTTTGGTCTCCTTACCTAAGAAAGGATTTACTTGCCATAGAGGGAGTACAGCGAAGGTTCACCAGGCTGATTCTTGGGATGGCAGGACTGTCGTATGAGGAGAGATTGGGTCGACTAGGCCTGTATTCACTAGAGTTTAGAAGAATGAGAAGGGATGTCATTGAAATGTATAAAATTCTGACAGGGCTAGACAGACTGGATGCAGGGAGGATGTTTCCCCTGGCTGGGGGGGTCTAGAACGAGGGGTCACAGTCTCAGGATGCAGGGTAGGACATTTAGGACTGAGATGAGGAGAAATTTCTTCACTCAGAGGGTGGTGAATCCGTGGCATTCTCTACCACAGAAGGCTGTGGAGGCCAAGTCACTGAATATATTTAAGAAGGAGATAGATAGATTGCTAGACACAAAAGGCATCAAGGGGTATGGGGAGAGAGAGCGGGAATATGGTATTGAGATTGAGGATCAGCCATGATCATATTGAATGGCGGAGCAGGCTCGAAGGGCCGAATGGCCTACTCCTGCTCCTATTTTTCTATGTTTCTATGTTTCTATGCTTCGGCATGCAAGTGTGACATGCGCCCCCCACACGCACCGATGCCATTCTGACCTAAAGTTAAGACCAAAGTGTGTGATATACAGACCCCACCTGGAACTGGAACCATATTCAGTGGTTAAACCCCTGGAAACCTGTACCCCTCACATTAAACCCCCCCTGCAACTGTGCAGAGAGAGGGATAGGTAATGCCAGTGAGAGCACACTGTACCATCACTGGACTTCAGCTGTACAGAAAAAGTTACCAAGCCTCAAACCACTCCTGAAGAATTAGGATAGCCCTGGTAGGACATTAAATTGGTGCTGCCTGCTGATTTCCATGATTGCTGCGTGCAGCCATTGCTACCCGCACTGTTCATTGGCTGCATGCAATAGCAGGTAAGCCCAATATTGCGAGTGGATAGCGCCTCTTAAAGGCAGCCTGCACCTCTTAAAGGGGAGGTGCACTGTGTCAGCAGTGGCTCAATGGTAGCACCCACACTTCTGAGTCAGAACGTTGTGGGTTCATAGTCCCACTGCAGACAATTGAGCATAAAATCTAGGCCATCACTCCAGTGCAGTGCTGAGGGAGTGCTGCACTGTCGGAGGTGCCGTCTTTCGGATGAGACGTCAAACTGAGGTCCCATCTGCTCTCTCAGGTGCATGTAAAAGATGCCATGGCACTATTTCAAAAAAGAGCAGTTGAGTTACCCTTGGTGCCCTGGCTAATATTTATCCCTCAATCAACATCACTAAAACAGATTATCTGGTCACTATCGCATTGCTGTTTGTGGGATCTTGCTGAATGCTAATTGGCTGCCATGTTTCCTACATTACAACAGTGACTACATTTCATAAAGGTAATTCATTGGCTGTAGCGCATTTTTGGGATGTCCGTTGGTCATGAAAGGCGCTACGGAAATGCAAGCCTTTCTTTTTCTGGAAGCGGTGTCAGGAGGTAAATAGATTTTGAAGAATTTTGTCAAGGTGGCTCAACCTACGAGGGAGCGTGCACCAATGTTTCTGATGCTGCACTAGAGATCTTAGTGCAAGACATGGGGAGAAGGGGAGACATCCTGTATCCGCTGGCAGGGGGTGGGGGGTGGCGGGGGGCGGTTGCAGGAGTCCCTCGAGACAGATGCTCAGGAGGCAGTTTGAGGAAGTAATGGCAGAGGTCAATGCCAGGAGTCTTTTTCCAAGAAAGTGGCTGCAGTGCAAGAAGAAGTTTAATGATCTGACACGAGTTGTCAAGGTAAGTTAGTTCAATTTTCAAATGCCGTATCCTAACAACTGCACCACTAGCCTCATCCACTGCTCAATTCATTACACCCCCATCACACCCCTACCAACAATCTCCATCAATCAGTACACAACCCTACAATTCATATGCTTTACCTCACCCTCATACTCTGTTGCAAGCCTCACACCCACAGCTCACACACACTAGCAGCTATTCAATCATAACAGCCACATTACCCAAACATATTGCTGCAGGACACTCATGTCAAACACAAGCTGCTTCCATCAGGGGTCTAACTGCTGGCTTGAAAGCTCAGACTGCTGCCATTGTTGCTCTAGGTACCACTGTTGAAAGGGGCTTCTAGGGCATCACAGCAGTCCAGCAATCTGTTCTGCAACAGATCACCAGGAATGATGATGCCCTGCCCCTGGAGAGAGGCAGTGGCTCCGTGGAGCACGAACCTGCTGTCCTCTCTGAGGATGACCACTGTCACTCTGCCAGTGTCCTTGCTGTGGCCTGTCAGCCTGCCAGTGTCCTTGCTGCAGCCCAGGCCGAGATGGTGCAGTCTGAAGCCAGGCCTTCTAGGCCCAGAGCTGCTCGAGGTCACCCTCCAAGGCTATCTGCACGCTCCCCAATTAAAGGTCAGCAGCCTTCTACCAGCTATGCTGCAGCCATTGGGGAAGCACGTTGTAGGAGCAGTAGGAGAGGCAAAGGCACACAGGAGACAGGCATTAAGAGAAGGAACAAGGGTGATTAATTTATTTTTGTATGCATTATTTAATGAGTGAATTAAGAAATTTGGATTTGAATTTGCATTTGGTGGTGATTTTTATTTCTGTGGTGAACTGAAGGAGGAACCAATATGTGTTGTTGGAAAGAGGATGATGTGATGGTCAGTGATAGAGGAAAGGCAAGGAATGTGGGAATGTTGGTGAATGGGGAGGTGTCTCAGGTTATATGAAAAATCTGATCACGCAGAGCCCTGGTAGAAAGGAAATAACAACAGAAAACGCTGGGAAAACTCAACAGGAAAGACAACATCTGTAGAGAGAAACAGAGCCAACGTTTCAGGTCGAAACCCTTGTAAGGGTTGGGGGCTTCTTTAAACTGGTTTAAAGTAATTTTCCTGGTCTTGCAGCCTTTGCCTGCACTCAGACCAATTCCATTAAAACCAATTTACAAACAGCGGTTTCGAATCGCTACCCCACCTTTAGTTCTGAGTGGAGGAACTTATAATTAATGATATTAAAACGGACAAGTGGTTTGGGTGAGTGAAAAATCAAGTTATATTACGTAAATAAACTGCAATCAAAAGAATAAACCATGCCACACAAACACAGTAATTACAGTAAAACTATATAACAGGGGGTTGCAGACGGTGAAAATGAGGGATACAATGGCTACAATGTTATTTAAACAATCTTAGCAATTCCCTTAAATCACCACCCACTGCTCCTGCTAGGTTGCCTTGTTGAGGAGTCAGAACACCCTGCTCACCTGTGATCCAGCGAAGTAAGAGAGAGAGATAGCTTCTCAGCCGCTATCTTTATACCTGGTGAGGCCCCTGCCGTTCTGCCTTGCAAGGGCTGTGTGCAAAATTCCCCACCCAAAGGGTCCAATACACAAGAGAAAGCTGTGATTGGCTAACTCAAAGTGGTTAGACTGGGTTAATGTGTCTTCCGGAGCTCCCTGGGCTGAAACAAAAGAATGCAACAGCCCTATTGTCCAGTGCTGGGTGATTTAAAACCCATTCAATTGTTAAACGTTTCCCATTCAAGGTGCAAAAGTCTCTTCTGCAGTTTAGGTGTATCCACTCGATATACAAACAAATGCTAATAGCATTCAATTGCTTTGTAAACAAAGCATTGTCCTTTGTCTTCGGCCATGTGGCGACAGCCATTTTTATCCCTGGAAATTTAAAAGCACAACGCCCAGGGATTCTTTCATCAAAAAAAAATCTTCAGAACTGTAAATTATTGCGAGTTCTTACAGTCCGCCCTTGGATACTTCCAGCTTGCTTGTAGTATCCTCTTGAAGAAATGAGCAATAATTTCTGACCCCTCACAAACAACCATCCCCTGTATTTACCTAATAGCTATCTGCCACTGATCCCCGTCCTGTCTATTCCCCTTTAATTCAAGAAAAAAACCATGGTACGGTAGGCATCTTACAGATACTTCAGTTTTCAATAAGGGGTCTCATACCCCTACACGCTTGTAAAATTATACAGTGTAAACCAAATTTACAATCACTTTTTTTTACATCATAAGTTATTACAAAATGTTGCAATCTTAGTTACACAATGTAATCAAAATGATCCCAAGCACGGAGAGGGTCCTACGCCTCTGCTCAACTTGGAGTGTCACAAACTGGTCCCAAGCACGGAGAGGATCCTACGCCTCTGCTCAACTTGGGGCTGCAACACAAAATACAAAAAATCATTAAACAACATGCTTAAATGAACCCCGATCATCACGTGCCGATGATGGGTCGCAAAATTCGAGTGGGCATTGCTCCTCCCACTCGGGCAGTAAAAGTACCTTCCACCCCCCTTTGATCGTCTAAAACTTTAAAACAGGCAGAATGGATTTACCGACCAGCCTGCTCCACCAGCCCCGAACCGTTCCCATGTCCCTTTGTGGAGGCGGGGTACCCCTCACGTTTAAAATTACCTTGGCACAGACCGAGACCGGGGGGTATGGGATCTCATGACTCCCAGTCCCTCCCCCTCCCGTCTTCCCTCGACTGACTGCAGAAAATGATGGGTGCCTGTGTGGCAGCTCTCCCTGGCCCCACACTGATCCGGCCACCCACTCATCCTTCACAGCCACACTTATCCTCTTTGCCCGTGGGCCCCCAGGTGAGTTTCTCCCTCCCCCAACCGCACCCACGTGACTCTTGGGTCTCCCCCTCCTCTATACAATCATTCCCAGGCCATCACCACCCACCCCCGGGGAACGCGTCCCTATCACAAGGCGCCCGCGCTTCCCCATCGTGACTCCTCAACAGCGAGGTCTCCCGCACGTGAACTTTGGTCAGGGTAGTGCTGGGTTGGGGGCCGTGCCCCACCCAGCTGGAGCCATCTCCTCCCCGTAGGAGGAGTAGGCAAGTTCCTCCGGATCCTGTCTGGTTTTTCCCGAAGATCGCTGCAGGGTCTCCTGGATTCGTCCAGTGGCGAGGTGATCCCCAACATTCTGTATCCGTATCTTCATTCGATGCCCAGCTCGGGCTGGGCGAACATGGCTGCTTCATTTTCCAAACTCCTGCAAAACTTAAAAGGGACATGCAGCCAGGTCTCACTGACCTGCTGCCTTAGGTGGAGACATGGTCGGGTCCCTCGACCTCAGACCAAAACACAAACATTTGGCACACATGTAAACTTAAACTCTTTAAACTTAACTTAAAAACTAGTTAAATCAACAAAACTTAAAATACACCTTAAAAGCACACTATATACACACACATAGCTATAATACAAATGCCGCCCGTCTCCAGACGGCCAGGCTAATCTCTGGCACTGTCACAGATTGCTGCTGGCTGCAGCGAAGCTGGACTGCCTCCTGTCTCTGGTCCCTCGCAGCTTATGGCTGTTGAGTGGGGGCCTCTGTTCTCTGGCTTCTCCCTGGCTCGAGAGACCGCCCTACTCCACTGTAAAGTGGGTGACCATGCTTTCTTAGGCTGGGCACCCGCTGAGACCTTCTGAGGGGTGTCTCTCTGGGGGAAACTTTGGCTGGCGGACCCTGAGCTTGGGTCACAGCCCCAGCTGGCTGGGAACCTTCTCCCCCATGTCCAAATAGCCCGCACTGTATAATGTACCTGGCAGCCTGCCAGTGCAAATCTCTGTCTGGGTTTGTCTGCTCTTCCCTGTCTACTCCTGTGCTGGGGGCAGATATACTCTCACCGCCCGCTGCTGGTGGCTGGAAATTTTCCTCCCCATGTTTTAAACCTGGTGTCAGCTCCCTCCCTCTGTCTCCTGCAAGAGGGATTGCTATCCCTGCCCCCGCAGGGTCCCACATCATGGGGGGAACCATTCTAGAGGCTGGCTGGGAAGCTGGTCCCTTTAAACAGGCCACAGTGCCTGTCTTTACAGGCGGTGAACTTGAACTTGCATGGACAGCAAACTCATGTTCCCTCACCCAGGTGGCTTTAACTGGGGAATTTTGGACCTGCCTTTTTTCTGGGGCCAAAACTATCCCCTGTGTGCCTCCCTTGTCCTGGATTTCTGCTACTGGACCTGCTCTACAGGGGTCCCAGAACCCTCCTTCCCTGTTCCCCTGCTTAAACAGCTTACTCTGAACATGGATGGCTCCTGCCCCTACACAAGCCACAGTGCTTGCCTGTGAACTCGAACTTGCTGTGGGCTGAGGATACCTATTCTCAGGCTCACTCCTCACGGGCAGACCGTACCTCCGTTGTTGGAGGGGGTACACTGATCCTGGTCCCCGCCTGCCTAGCGGGACCTGCTGGTGTTCTCCTACCACCCCATTGTCCACCCCTCCTCGCTGCCAGAGCTCCTCAAGACTCGGAGCTGTGGGCTGCGGTCTTGGCGTCTCTAATTCCCAATCCAGCACCGTTCTGGGTGCTGCCTGTGGGATGGTTCTACTTGGGCTGCCAGTAAAGTCCAGCTGACCTGCCTTTGGGCTGATCAGACAAATCATCCCCTTTGATGCATTTAAAGCCATGTTAAGGCTTTCTATCTCTGCCCTACAGGGGCCATGATCTGCTTCCTCAAACCTTTGGGCGCAGGCCAGCTTATAAGCTGCCTTTGCTCCCCTAAACCTTTCCTCCTGCTCTCTCTTCACACCCTTCCTAACCCAGCCACCTATACCCCGATAGGTCAGCCTACACACTGCTGCTAACATCCGCAGGGCTACCCACATACTGAAAACGAGAGAAACAAGAGCTGGTACTTTCTCCAGATCCAGACCACTTATTAAATCAAAAACTGCCTCCACTCCTGTCTGGCTCGCCATTGTAAGGGTTGGGGGCTTCTTTAAACTGGTTTAAAGTAATTTTCCTGGTCTTGCAGCCTTTGCCTGCACTCAGACCAATTCCAATAAAACCAATTTACAAACAGCGGTTTCGAATCGCTACCCCTCCTTTAGTTCTGAGTGGAGGAACTTATAATTAATGATATTAAAACGGACAAGTGGTTTGGGTGAGAGAAAAATCAAGTTTGGTGACAGCCATTTTTATCCCTGGAAATTTAAAAGCACAACGCCCAGGGATTCTTTCATCAAAAAAAAAAATCTTCAGACCTGTAAATTATTGCGAATTCTTACACCCTTCTTCAGAACTGAGAAAAAAAGGCAAGAAATGAAACAGATTAAAAGGCAGTTTGGGGGCTGGGAAATGGGGGAGGGGATGAAAGAAGAGACATTGGCCCAGAAATTCGGGTCGGGGGCTTCCCGCGGGTGCAAACCCCCGACCTGCACTTACCTTGCGCGCCGGCCATTGAGCTGTGGGCCCCCGTGGAATTCCGATCCGGGGCCTGCTCCAGCTGCCGGCACACAGTGTTTGCGTATCCCAGGGGCGCAGTTAGTTCGATGCATCCCCTGGGATCACGTGGGCCATGGGGAGCCAATCGGAGCAGGGAATGCTCAATCCATAAGATTGACAGGAAGTGCTGTCAAAAGTTATAAATACTACGGCCCCCAAAACAGCACTAAATCTTCAAATAAATTTTTAAAAACCACATTTTTAAAATAAACTATAAATTACATGAAATAACTATTTTAAACAATAATTTACATTTTTGAAAACAATAATTTTATTTTCTAACGGGGCTAAAAATAAACTTACCTTGCTTTAAAGTATTTAAAAATAATAAACCTGTGGAAAAAATGTTTTAATTTTAATTAATTCACCACTTACCTTACATGTCTAACTTCTGGAGACTTACCCTCTCGGGAAAACCTGCAAAAAAAACCTAAGTTCGATGCGCACGCGCAGCCTTTCCTGCGCACGCGTTCGACCACAGTGCATGCAGGAAACCGGCACTTTCATTGGGCTTACGGGTGAGTACCCCATGCGTACTCACCCATGGAGACCCGAATTTCTGGGCCATTAAGAGATATATTCAAGGGGAGACGAGATGGTAATAGGACAGGTAAAGAGTCAAAGGTTAGCTCTAGATGAAGTGTGAAATGCGCTGGCAGAGTGAAAGACAGCTGTCATGTGGGAAAGAGAAAAAAAAGGAAAAAGCACAAACCAAAAGTGTGGATAAAAAATATAAAAATATATTAGGGGTCGAGGTTATGATCTGAAATTGTTGAACTTGATATTGAGTCCGGAAGGCTGTAAAGTGCCTAATCGGAAGATGAGGTGCTGTTCCTCGAGCTTACGCTGAGCTTCCGTGGAACAATGCAAGACTCCGCAGATGGTGAGGTCTGAGTGGAAATGGAATGGTGAATTGAAATGACAGGCGACTGGAAGCTCGGGGTCACTCTTACGGACTGAACGGAGGTGTTCCGCAAAGCAGTCACCCAATCTGCGTTTGTCGCCCCAATGTAGAGGAGACCACATTGTGAGCAGCGAATACAGTATATTAGATTGCAAGAAGTACAAGTAAATTGCTGTTTCACCTGGAAGGGGTGTTTGGGGCCCTGGACAGTGGGAAGGGGGGAGGTATATGGGCAGGTGTTGCATCTCCTGCGCTTGCACGGGAAGGTGCCGGGCAAAGGGGAAGGGGTGCTGGGGGTGATAGAGGGGTAGACTAGGGCATCTCGGAGGGAGCGGTCTCTACGGAATGCTGAAAGGGGAGGGGAGGGGAAGATGCGTTTGGTGGTGGGATCACATTGGAGGTGGCGGAAATGGCGAAGGATGATCCATTGAATGTGGAGGCTGGTGGGGTGAAAGGTGAGGATAAGGGGAATCCTATCGTGGTTCCGGGAGGGAGGGGCGGGGTGAAGGCAGAAGTGCGGGAGATAGGGCCTGGTAGAAAAGGCCTGTCTACATTGTAGCCTCCCCTTCTCTTCCTCTTCCTCCACTTCCGCTTGCACTTCCTCCTTCGCCTCCACTTCCTCCTCCCCCTCCTCCTGCTCCTCCCTCTTCTAGCAGCTTTTAAAAACATTTGTTTATGGGATGTGGGCATTGCTGGCAAGGGCAGCATTTATTGCCCATCCTTAATTGCCCTTGAGAAGGTGATGGTAAGCCGCCTTCTTGAACCGCTGCAGTCCGTGTGGTGAAGGTACACCCACAGTGTTGTTAGGGAGGGAGTTCCAGGATTTTGACCCAGCGACAATGAAGGATCGGCAATATATTTCTAAGTCATGATGGTGTGTGACTTGGAGGGGAACTTGGAGGTGGTGGTGTTCCCATGCGCCTGCTGCCCTTGTCCTTCTAGGTGGAAGAGGTCGTGGGTTTCGAAGTTGCTGCCGAAGGAGCCAGGGCAAGTTGCTGCAGTGCATCTTGTAGATGGCACACACTGCAGCCACAATACGCTGGTGGTGGAGGGAGTGAATGTTTAAAGTGGTGGATGGGGTGCCAATCAAGCAGGCTGTTTTGTCCTGGATGGTGTCGAGCTCCTTGAGTGTTGTTGGAGCTGTGCTCATCCAGGCAAGTGGAGAGTATTCCATCACTCTCCTTACTTGTGCCTTGTAGATGGTGGAAAGGCTTTGGGGAGTCAGGAGGTGAGACACTCGCCGCAGAATACCTAGCCTCTGACCTGCTCTTGTTGCCACAGTATTTATGTGGCTGGTCCAGTTAAGGTTCTGGTCAATGGTGACCCCCAGGATGTTGATGGTGGGAGATTCGGCAATGGTAATGCCATTGAATGTCAAGGGGTGGTGGTTAGACTCTTGCTTGTTGGAGATAGTCATTGCCTGGCACTTCTGTGATGCGAATGTTACTTATCACTTATCAGCCCAAGCCTGAACATCGTCCAGGTCTTGTTGCATGCGGGAATGGACTGCTTCATTATCTGAGGAGTTGTGAATGGCACTGAACACTGTGCAGTCATCAGCGAACATCCCCATTTCTGACCTTATATTGGAGGGAGGGTCATTGATGAAGCAGCTGAAGATGGTTGGGCCTAGGACACTGTCCTGAGGAACTCCTGCAGCGATGTCCTGGGGCTGTGATGATTGACCTTTAACCACCACAACCATCTTCCTTTGTGCTGGATATGACTCTAGCCAGTGGAGAGTTTCCCCCTTGATTCCCATTGACTTCAGCTTTACTAGGGCTCCTTGATCAAATGCTGCCTTGATGTCAATGGCAATCACTCTCACCTCACCTCTGGAATTCAGCTCCTTTGTCCATGTTTGGACCTAATGAGGTCGGGAGCCGAATGGTCTTGGCAGAATCCAAACTGGGCATCAGTGAGCAGGTTATTGGTAGGTGCCGCTTGATAGCACTGTCGATGACACGTTCCATCACTTTGCTGATGATTATCCACTCCCTGTAGAGAACTTACTTAAACTTTCAGTTTAGGAATCCTCCTACATACAAATGCATCAGCAGCCAGAAGAAATAATCCTGCAACTAACCTGTAAGCACATCATGATCCCTTTGAATAGTGCTGGTGAGGAGATCCTTCATGTCATTTAACATCGTGTTCGGCTGTACGAGGTTAATACAGGGTGTTGGCTGGAGTATGGAGTTGTAAAATGGCTGCGGTGGTATCAAATCAGCGTTGCACACTGATTTACATCATTATCAGCTTGCTCTGCATGCTTCTGGCAGTTGTTAGCGCATGTGCGCAAACCCCTCTACCAAGATGGCGTCCTGCGCATTTCCCATCGGAAGTGTGCACGCACATCTCAGGCCCCATTTTTGAGTCTTAGTTGGCCACGTCTTGCTTAAAAAATGGGTGCTACATGGGCTAATTTAACCCCGCACCGTCTTAAATTGCAGTATAAATATGCATCTTTAGACCCTCAACGTACCTTCCTGAGAATACAGTGTGAAATTCAGGGTGGAATTTTAACCCCTGCCTGATAGGTGGGAGCAGGCCGGGTGAATAGGTTAAAATATCAGGAATGTAAAACCTCACCGCAACCCATCTTCAACCTGCCCACTTCCAGTTTTAACGGAGGCGGGTGTGGGTGTGGCTTAGTAACCTGATCTCAGCTATCATTATAATATGCAAATGAGGGTACCATCCTCACAATTTAACTGGAATTTGAAATTAATGACTCAAGCACGACTTGGGAAATTTGGCAGTAAAACAGAGGTGAGATCAAGTGGCACTTCATGGGGTTAATTAAAGGTCACGTGTCCCGATATGAATAAATTCTCACTGCTTACAGCTGCTTTCTCAGTTCTCTCTGCTAAACAGTTTGCTGAGAGTTCTTGTGGTCACCGACGTATTGGCAGCATTTGGAGGTGTATACACACACAACATCAAGATGGGCGGTGCCATGGCTCCTTTGGATGAGGAACGCGATCAGCATCAGCAGCAACAACTATATGCTGTGGAGGGAGTGGCCGGTGGACAACAGAGCAGAGAGTAACAGAGGGGTCGAGCTCACAGGATGCACTACCTATGTAACAGGGTGGACAGACATAGGCTCAGCTTCCTTGACCTCTAAAGAGCAGTGCTTCCAGAGACTCAGATTGACACGTCAGGTGGGCACAGACATCTGCATCACCCTACTAGAATAAGAGCTGCTCCCTGCTGGACCTCGTGGCCATGCATTGCCCGTCGCTATGACAGTGACCACTTGCCTCAATTTCTTTGTCTCTACTTCTTCCAGAGCACCACCAGAGACCTTCTCCAGGATCTCCCAGCTGGCTGCACATAAATGCATAAGGCAGGTGATGGATGGGTTGTTTGCCAGGGTGTCAACTTATGTCAACTTCCATTGTGACGACAATAGCCAGAATGAGCAGGCACTCGGATTTGAATCTGTAGCTGGCTTCCCACAGGTACAAGTTGCGATTGATTGCACACACATAGCAATCTGAGCACCACCACAAAAACCAGTAGTATTCATCAACCGTAAGGGATTTCATTCCATTAATGTGCAGCTGGTGTGCAACCACAAGAAAAGGATTATGCAGGTGTGCGCCAGGTTCCTTGGGAACTGACATGCTCCTTTCACCTTGCGGCAGTCCTACGTCTCTGATGTCTTCATACCTGCAACCAAACTGAACGGGTGGCTCTTAGCAGACAAAGGAACCCCTCTTCAGACTTGGCTCATGAAACCTGTGGGGTACCACACCAATGAAGTCCAATAGCAATACAACCGACAGCCTCATGAACAGATGTGTCATTGAACAAGCCAACAGCATGCTGAAGATGCGCTTCAGGTACCTGGACAGATCTGGATGCGCCCTTCAGTACTCACCAGCGAGGGTCTCTGGAATGATCATGGTGTACTGCATTGTGCACAACATTGCATAGCAGCGAGGTTTAACAGTGGAGGCCGAAGAAGGCGCTCATCATCCAATAATATTTCCAATGAAGAAGAGGAGATGGAGGGGGAGGAAGAGAAGGACAAGGAGGAAGATAAATATTGGGCACCCAATGCCAGACCAGCTGCTCACATTACAGCTTGGGATTCCATGGATGCCTTAATAGCTCAAAGGTTCATTTAGTTACACACAGGACCAAAGTAACTATTATAGCCACCTTCCCCCGCCTCACACAAAGCAGTCCTCTAACCAACCTTCCACATATTGCACTTCCCCCAACTGGTCCCATCCATTCATGCCTTCATATTCACCACCCGCCAAGTGAAAAGGCGCATTCCCACTCAGCACGCAAGAATGGGCAACACGGGGAAATGGTGCAAATGAATACATTTTATGTGCCGTGATAACAAAAGGAAATTTAATAAAACAACATTTTCTCAAACACACATGTGCAGATCCTTGGTGAATTACAATTGTTTTCTCTTAGTCTTCAGCAGAGGAAGAGGCAGGCTGCTCAGATCCCTGCTCTGACTCCTGAGGTGCTCTTGGCCTATGACCTGTGGAGCCCATGAGGGCCCTGCCAAAGAGAGTTTCACCTGCACCTGTGCAGTGGTAGACTCAGCCATCAGGAAAGGAGGCTGCACGTGGGTTACTGAATGAGACATGGGTTCTCTGTGAGTGGAGTTCCCACCTCCATGTCCCCATTCACCATCAGCCCTCTCCTGGGCCAGTGGCACATCATTCCTACCACTCTGCTGCAGACCTGCTTGGTGCAGATCCATGACACGTTGTAAGGCCACGGATAAGGTATCTGTCATCCTGTTTAAGGCAGCAGACATGCTGGCTTTCAAAGTCTGCATGCCCATGATCATGACCTGCATGGACTCATTTGATAGCCTTGCTTGAAGTTCCACGGAGATGGCCACTCTCCCCATGGCAGGCATTCTTGCAACCTTGCGCCACCAATCCATTATTGTTTGAGCTGGACTCCTCCATCCTCTCTGCTATTGTGGAGACTGTGCGTGGCACATCTGCCAGTACCTCGGTTCAGCATCTGTGTCCAGGTGAGTAGAGCTTGGAGAGGATTGGGCCCCCAACACGGACTCTCCACAGCTGTCCTTGCCAATAGTGTCTGCTTGTGCTCACTTGTGAGGTATAAATCACCAGCTGAAAACCCAATTAGCTTTCTAACTGGACTCACCAAGTGTCTGTGCTGGTTCATGCTAGTACATTCTGTGATGTTGCACCCTCAGAAGGAATGAGGTCCTCTGAGGAAGCATCCTCAGATAAGGCGACAGACTGCTGTGACTGCTGCTCTGCGCATGAAGGCCTTGGAGGACAGAAGAAAGGGAGATGAATTAGTACTGGCAATGTTGCCAATCAGAATAATCAGGCTTATCATATTTCATTCATTGCTGAAACAAAGTCAACATGATTAGGTTGTGTATAAGATGTGTGTCAGATATATTTTTAATTCTGTCATCAGACATCTGCGAATTCCCAGTCTCTCGATCTCCGATGGTCAGGGACCCAGAATGCCACTGATCTCCATTGCCTATACCTCTGTATTTGTCAGCTGCACAACCTGTGGTGGCCCATCTCCAGTCTTCTCCCTCTCCATTGTGTTTTGTGCTATTTTCTCCTGCAATGGGGGAAAGAACAGACCTATAAGTGACTGTAAGGCACGTGTTCACTCGATGGATGCAGTGCATTTGGCGAGGGCGACTTTCAGGCAGGTGCATCACATTGCATAAGGATTGGGGTGAGTGGTAGTGGTAGATGAATAAATGGGGAGGTGAGGAAGTGCATAGAAAGTGAACGACAGGTGCTCTTGAAACTTAAGTGGGTGTGGGGCGTGATGTCATGGAGTACGCTTGACATGACAGAGTGAGAGGGGGGTGTTATATACCACAGGATGTAGGTGAATCAGCAGCTGTACTAACCTTTCCTGACTTGGTTAGGTTATTAATGTGTATCCAGGAATGAGACACAATGTTCCTGCTGCACACCTCCTCAGCAACCTTCAACTGCACCTCCTTAATGAGAGCAGTAGGTTTCTTCCTCCCATTGGTGGGGAAGAGTATCTCTCTCCTACTCCTCAGTGCACCAACGGTGCATCAAGTGATGCATTGTTAAATAGAGGTACGACAGCACTCGCCCTGGTGTACTCTACAGCGGAGTACTGCTCGCCGGCATGTCTGTCAAGTCCGCATGTCAAATCCGTTGATGTCCAGCTGAATTCTATTATGAGAATTATCACCGGGACGCTTTTATCGACACCAACACCTTGGCTGCCCACCACACCTACGCCGCAAATATGCAGTCTTCAGAGAATACAACCGCTACACCAGCAAAGACATGCTGATCCAGGCTGACTTGAACAACCTACCTCCAACCCGTCTCAAATCTAGAAGGCCATTTTTGACCGTCGCCGTAGCCCTTCAGCGATCTTCCCTCTGCCTTGATGACCGATGATGAAATGCTTGGAAGAACTGCGACATACGGAATGGATTCCATATAAAGGACCCCACAGTACAACCTGAAGGGTCAAACCTTCCTCGCAAACAGTGGACAACCATCAACCACCTCGGAATCGGCCAAGGTAGATGCTGCCAACTTCTCCATAGATGGAAGATTTAAAGCATCCCCATCATGCGACTGTGGAGCTTCTAATCAGACCCTGGAGCACATCATTGAGCACTGCCCTCAGAGGAAATTCGCAGGCAGCCTACAAGGTATCCACACTGTTACACCGGAAGCTTTGGCCTGGATATCTGACTTAGATATTGACATTTGAATTGCTTTGCTACTACCATACGAAAGAAGAAGAAGACGACAATCGTAGCAACAGCCAAAAAAGTCATTGTTAAATAGAGGTGCAACCCTTGACCTTCCTGAATCCATCATGAAACCTTTCCCTCTCTTTGTAGACACTCCTAACTCTTCCAAATGTCATCTTTGGATTGGCTCTTTATATACTCGAGTTCAGCTCGCGTCATGCCGGTGCACACCACGCCCACTGCCATGCATTGGAGACGTGAAACCTGGAAGTTAAATTATAATTAGGTCACCATGTTGAAATCAGTCATTCCAACAAGCCAAAACTCACTCCCGCTATCGCCCTCAATGCAAACTTTTCTCTTTTTACTAAAATGACACCTTGGCCGTTAATTGGTAAATGATTGCCAATTTCCTTCTTTCGGCTTGTAATTAATTTGTTTGTAATGTTTAATTTCTTGAAGCAAAATGCAGGAGGGGAAAAGAAGGAATGCATTGTCGTGAGAACACTCCATGGGAGAAATTTTCATCTTCACCCTATGGGCAGTCACCTGGTGGAGCAGATCCCCTGCCCATTATAGAACCTGTCATTGAAAATCAGTTGGGTTCTATATTGGCCAGAGATCCCCTCCACCAGATCACCACCCAAGCAGTGAAGCTGAAAATTTACCCCTGGATCTTTTTCTCAGTTGTAACCATGCTAACTCAGTGACAATAAAATAATTATTTTCTGCTGAATTACTGAAAAATTGACTATTTATCTAATTCAGTTACAGAATGTTACATTTAATTGCAGCCTTAAGTTCTATATTCCAGGTTGTCAATTAAGTGAGTTGTAATGGTATCATTAAACAGCAGAGAAGCTTACAGCAATGATAATGGAGTGCATTTTGCTTTTGGGAAACTTCTGAGATCACTTAACTAATTAGGTGATTTTTCTACATCAGTATCAGCGTCAGCTGTGGCTCAGTGGGTAGCACTCTCTAGGTGGGAGGGGCTAGGAGTGAGCAGGTGTTACTGGTTGCCTGATTTCTGCAGGGAGTTGGAGTGAGTTGTGTTAAGTCTGTGTGTTCTAGTTATTGTTAATAAGAATCACTGCACACAAACCACAAGAGTAAATTCAACAGGTCTTTACTAGTCGGAGGTCAGGCTGAACTGCCCAATAAATCATTACACAGCACTTATATACCGGTGTGGTCACCACCGGTATTACAGTATACAGCAGCCAAGATAAAGTAGTGCATCTCTTAAAATAGTTCTCTTAAAGGTGGAACGGTTACATACACCACAATCCTCCCTTTTTAGCTTAACAGTATATATTCCCCATTAAACATAACATAATAACATATATACACAACTTCATGTAAAAACAGTTCACAGATTCAGTCTCTGAGGAGGCCTCCTGATCCGAGACGGATAACGCCTTTCAGGGATCTCTGGTTCTCGTTGCTGGGGTGACTCATCTAGTTGATCCCCTATGGATAGGACATCATCATCAGGTACATTCACTTCTGAGGTAGATGCTTCAGGTTCACTAACTTCCTCCACGGTTGTCTCTGTCGTAACCATGGGCTCGACCCTTGTTCTCGATCCCACCAGTTGGTCAGCATGACGTCGCATTACATTTTCACCAACATCTACCGTGTACATCAGGGGTCCTTGTCTGGCCCGAATTGTTCCAGATTGCCATTTCTCGTTTTTATAGTCCCTGACTAACACCGGTTGTCCTATTTCAAAACTCCGAGTGGGCTTGTTATTGATATGCTGGAACTGTTTGTTTTCGACTTCCCTCCGCACAGTTGGTTTTAACAAGTCCAGCCTGGACCGCAACCTCCTTTTATAGAACATCATGGCAGGACTTTGGTTTGTTGTTGCATGGGTGGCGTTTTGATATGCCAGTAGGAAATTGTCCACCTTGTGTTGCAGTGGAATCTGATCTTCGCTCATGGCCTTTATTGCCTTTTTGAACGTCTGTACAAACGTCTCGGCCAGCCCATTCGTAGCTGGATGATATGGGGCAGAGGTATAATGTTTCACCCCATTCTTCTTCAGGAATTTCTGGAATTCCTCTGACACGAACTGTGGTCCGTTGTCTGAACATATTTGCTCTGGCAATCCATTTCTTGCAAATATCGTTCTTAGCACCGCGATCGTCTTCTCCAAGGTAGTGGTAGTCATTTTAATCACTTCTGGCCATTTAGAATGTGCGTCCACCGCAATTAAAAACATGGAATCCATGAAAGGACCAGCAAAGTCAATATGTACATGTTGCCATGGGGTTGAAGGCCATTCCCATGGATGCAGCGGTGCAATTGGAGGTGCATTTTGGACTTTTTGGCACCCTGAGCAGCTTTTCGTCAGATCCTCTATCTGTTGGTCGATACCCAGCCACCACACATAAGCCCTAGCAAGGCTTTTCATCTTGACTCCCCCCAGATGACCTTCATGTAGTTCTTTTAGAACTCTCTCTCTTAACTTAGGAGGGATAATCACCCTTGTTCCATACATCAATGTTCCCTGACAGATGGACAGCTGTTCTCGTCTTGCTGAGAATGCCGGTAACAGTGGATCACCATGGGCTGGCCATCCCTTTACTGTCAATTCGTAGACCCGGGACAGTGTCGGGTCATTCCTAGTCTCCCTTTCAATATTTGCATTGGTGACAGGTAAACATTCGATGATGGTCGAGTGAAATAACTCCACCGGGTCAACCGTCGGTGCCTCCTCCTCAGTAGGTAGTGGCAGGCGCGACAGCCCATCAGCATTACCATGCTGCTTTGTACCTTTGAATTCTATCTGATATTGATGTGCCCCTAGGAAAAGGGACCATCTCTGGAGCCTCTGTGCTGTCATCACCGAAACACCCTTCTTAGGGTTAAAAATGGATACCAACGGCTGGTGGTCTGTCAGCAGTGTAAACTTCTGGCCCTGCAGGTAATGATTAAACTCCTTTACTCCCCACACAAGGCTGAGAGCCTCCCTATCTATCTGAGCATAGTTGCGCTCAGCGGAGGTCAATGATCTGGATGCAAATGCGACTGGCCTTTCCAAGCCATTTGGCAACTTGTGTGAGAGTACTGCTCCAATACCATAAGGAGAAGCATCACGAGCTAAAGGAACAGGTAGCGTCGGGTTGAAGTGAGCCAACACTTCCTCTGAGGTGATCAATGCCTTGCTTTTGCGAAAGGCCTTCTTACAGTCCTCGCTCCACTTCCATGGTACTTCTTTCTGCAAAAGAGCGTTCAGCGGGTGCAGCACCGTGGATAGATTTGGCAGAAACTTATGGTAATAGTTAATCAACCCTAGGAACGACCTCAACTGGGATACATTTTCCGGAGCGGGAGCCTTCACAACAGCTTCGATCTTGTCAGGTGACTTGTGCAACCCCTCCTGGTCAATGACATGACCACAGTACGAGATCCATTTCTGAAAGAACTCACATTTCTGGCGATTAACTCGAAGTCCATATTCCTTCAATGTGGTGAGCACCAGTTTCAAATTTGCAAGGTGTTCCTCATCGTCATCTCCTGTAATCAGGATATCGTCCAAGTAACATTGAGTGCTTGGAATTCCCTGTAATACCTGCTCCATGGCCCTCTGCCAAATTGCTGGAGCCGAAGCCACTCCAAAAACCAGTCTATTATATCGATACAAGCCTCTGTGCGTGTTGATTGTGAGATACTGGCGCGACTCTTCCTCAACTTCCATCTGTAAGTACACTTGCGCCAGGTCTATCTTGGTGAAGTGTTTCCCGCCAGACAATGAAGCAAAGATATACTCAATCCGCGGAAGCGGATATTGCACCGTGTGAAGCACCGGATTAACCGTGATCTTGAAGTCTCCACAGATGCGGACCTTCCCCGGTTCCCCTGGCTTGTTACTCGATGAACGCTTCATGACGGGAACAATGGGCATGGCCCACTCACTCCAGTCCACCTTAGACAGTACTCCTGAACGTTCTAGCCCTTCCAGCTCAGCTTCCACAGCAGGTCGTATCGCATAAGGTACCGGTCTGGCTTTGAAAAATTTTGGGTTTGCATGTTCTGCAATCTTGATTTTTTGCCGTAATTCCTCTCAGTGTTCCCAGTCCCTGTTGGAACACCTCTTTAACCTCATCCAATTTTCTGGACAATCGTTCAGGTTTGACATCTTTTTTTCCGGAATCTACCGTTATTGCTTTTAGGGAGTGCCAGTCCATATTTTTTTTCCTGATCCACTCCCGTCCCAGAAGTGGTGGACCTCCCTCAGGTAGTACATATAAGTCCATTCCTTGGTGTTCTTTGCCCTTGTGTACCACCTTGACTTTTATCTTTCCGATGGGGTATACTCGTTGCCCCGTGTATGTCTGCAATACTATCTCCGTATCCCGTAGGGGAATATGTGTGAATAACCTTTTGTAATCTTGCTTATTCATGACCGTCAACGCCGATCCGGTGTCCAATTCCATCTTCACTTGGACTCCTGCTATCTGAAGTGTGACCCAGATAGTTTGTAGGTCAGCTTCCTTACTCACATTGTGAATTCTCAGACTACCCAGTTCCTTGCTGTTGGAGTCTGAATCCGAATTCTGTTCATCCGAACTCTTCTCAGCCACCTTATGTACCTTTCTGCACTTTTCCTGCGGTGACTTTTTGTTGCTGGTCTTCTTTCCTGACCGGCATACTTTAGCTATGTGACCAAGCTTGCCACATTTTCTACATTCCTAATTTTTAAACCAGCATTGGTTCTGATCGTGTGTTGTCTTTCCACAATGATAACATTTCGCTGTACTCAAAGCCATTTGATCTACACTGAGTACCGCTGCCTTCAGCTGCATTTCCGCAGTGCCTCTCGCTGCGGCTTCGTGCGATGCTGCAATAGTGACAGCCTTATCAAGTGTAAGATCATTCTCTTCAAGCAGCCGCTTTTGTGTTCCTTCTTTCGACAATCCACACACGAATTTGTCTCTCAGTGCCTCTGTCAGTCTTTCCCCAAACTGACAGTATTTCGCTAGCTTACGCAGTTCAATTAAATACTCCACGTTGCTTTCCTCTTTCAGTTGCGTTCTCGCATAAAATTTAAATCGTTCCGCTAACATCAGCGGTGTGGGGTTCAAATGATTTCTCAGGACAGCAACAATATTAGCGAAAGCCTGATCCGCCGGTTTAGCTGGTGATAGAAGATGCTTCAATAGCCCGTATGTCTTCGCACCCATTGAGCTTAGTAAGGTTAGTGCTTTATCTTCATCTGATATTTTATTTGCCTTACAATAAATCTCTATGCGTTCTACATACGTGGCCCAATCTTCAACATTGGGATCGAAATCGTTGATGTTACCACGCTTAGGCATCCTCGCAATCTTCTTGAGAAACAAAAAGAATTTTTTTTTTTTTTTCAAAATGGCGGTTTCCCGCGCTTGTCTTCTTCCCCCGGCTACGAAAATGGCGGCTTCCCGCGTTTGCCTTTCTCCCCCGCTGGCTGTAATGGCGATTGCCATATTGCTGCATTCGCCCTCCCCAGCAGTTCTCAAATCGTGCCTCCCAGCCACTCTTGCAGTCCGGTCCTTTCCCCCGGCTGCGGCTGAGTTCTCCGCCTTTTTTTAAAAAAAATTTTATTTTATCCCGCGCCTCGCGGCCTCGGTAGCTGCCCGGCCTTTTTCCCCGGTCGCGGTCGAGCTCTCTCTCGACGCTGTTGCGTCTCCCAGCCCGCTTGCAGCCCGGTCTTTTACACCGGCTGCGTTTGCATTCACCGCGGCTCCCATGCCTTACGCTGCCCCAGTCTCAGCGCCTCTGGCCCCGACTTCTGTCCGGCCCTTTTCCCCGGCCGTGGTCGAGTTCTCCGCCCTTATATCCTCCGTTTTTCCCTCCCCTACTTCACAGCCAACGTGGCCGACTTGCTGCTCGTCGCTAATCGGCTTACCCACCAACATGATAGAAGGGATGATCACTGCCTGTTGCTGATGGAAGGCTTCGTGTCAGGATTCTTCCTTGCTCTTCAGACCCGAGTCTTTTCTCAGCAGGATGATGAGGGCGGATGCCTCTTTTCGACGCCCGTTAAACTGCCTTGGATATATCTCTGCTGCAGGGTAAGATCGTCATCGTCGCCACTGTTAAGTCTGTGTGTTCTAGTTATTGTTAATACGAATCACTGCACACAAACCACAAGAGTAAATTCAACAGGTCTTTACTAGTCGGAGGTCAGGCTGAACTGCCCAATAAATCATTACACAGCACTTATATACCGGTGTGGTCACCACCGGTATTACAGTATACAGCAGCCAAGATAAAGTAGTGCATCTCTTAAAATAGTTCTCTTAAAGGTGGAACGGTTACATACACCACAAGTTGGTAAAAAGTTGTTGGTGTTTTTTTTTTCAGGTTTTAGGGCCTTTTTGGCCCAAAAACAACAGCCAGATGGCTGCTGAGGGGTCCAGAGTGTCGGGCCCCTCAGAGGACAGTGTTCCCAAGATGAATTTAATCAGGGGAGAAACTGTGGTTGGAAGAGAAAGATAAAGGACTGAAGATTTGGGCCGGGACCCCAGGAGGTTTGGAAAAGAAAACACGGTGGTGGTTCAGTGCGAGGATAAGGAGATACGAGCTTGGGATATTATCCAAGTGGTACATGAGGACTGTGGTGAGGGAAGCTGCTTTGCCTGCTGACCAAAGCCGAATGTTTGGTTCGAGGTGACGGTCAGTGGCCGAGAGGAGGTGGAAAGACTTTTACTCAGTTTGAAAGTTGGCGATAAGTTCTTGGAGGTATCTCTGCTATATTCGGAAGAGTTGGTGGTCTCATTCTTAAACTTGCCAGTTTATATTGAGGACGATGTGCTAATCAAAAAGTTGGAGTCGTGGGACGTTAAAATTTGCTCAGCAATAAAGAGGAGATACTATCCAGGAATACGGGTAGCAGATAGAACCCGTTACATAAAGGTGCGGTTCCCAGAGGGGGTGAAGTCATTACCGTACAGCATGAAATTCAAGACAATAGAAGGAGTGCCGTACTTCTGAGTACTGCATGATAACCAAGTGAAGGTTTGTTATTATTGTCTTGGACATGACCATCTTGTAAGAAACTGTCCAGACCTGTACTGTTATAATTGTGGTGAGTCTGGACACATCACTCGGAGCTGCAAGGCGGATAGCTGTGGGGTGTGTCACAAATACCCCACCCGCTGTGAGAAGGAAGCTCTATGAGTGACGAGGAGATGGGAGAAGGAGCAGGAGGTGTGAGTGGAATAGCTGGAGGAGCAGAGCAGTCAGAGGACACAGCTGGTAAATTGAAGGAGAACAGAGCACAAGAAGAGGCAGAAAATTGCAGAGCAGAGAACAGGATGGAGATGGTGGAAAACACACCAAGTACAGTGGAAAAGAACAAAGACAGCAGAGGGCAGCAAGGGTCGAGTGCAGACTCGAGCCTTAATACGGTTCAGCTCTCCCAAAAGAGTCTGGTGTCCGCGGGGGGAGAGGAGGCAGGAGTGGGGTGCGTGGTAAATGTAAATACTCCAAAGAAAGATGGGGAGTCGGACATCTTGGTGAGCAGGAGGGGGCAAGACAAGGAGAGGGTGCAAGAGGCAGGAGCCTTAAAGGGGCAGCAGGGTGGGAGCGGCGAGACAAAGATGCCAGAAGGGAGCAATATAGGTGCGCCATTATCCCAGAGAGAGAAGGATCAGGGAGCAAGGGTCAGAGGTTGAGATGAGGTTGAAGGAAGTGGCACTGTTGGAGAAACTGCAATAGCAGGAAGACTCTCTATGGGAGATGATGTATCTGACGGGGAGCAGGATTATGTATCTGACGGGGAGCAGGCACAGAGGGTTACAGAAGAGCTTGAGAGTGAGGAATTAGAGGGGGACAGAGATCTGGAAGTGGGGGGTGGGGTGGCATCATGTGGAAAGGGAAAGGTTAGTGAGGGGCAGAAAGAGGGAGAAAGGGCAGCTCCTTGGCCCAAACTTAATTCAAGGAAGAGGCTGAAACAGCAGGGAAGGTTCAAACAGGAGGTGAAAAAGAGTCGGAGGCTGCAGGAAAAAGCAACAGCTGGCCGAAAAGTTGGGAAGGAGCATGAGAGGAGGGAAGCGCCAGAGATTAAATGATGGGGAGATTGGCATACTTCCCTTCTTCAGAACCATGATTACACTGGTCTCGATTAATGTGAACGGACTGAGGAGTGAGAAGAAACTGCAGCAGTTGTTGCAGGGTTTTAAAGGCACGGACTTATTGGGCAGGATTTTCATTAGGCCGTGGAGGCAGGATTGGAGGCGTGTGGAGGGTTAAAATCTCGAAATCGTGAGGCACGAACCCATCCCACCCCCAACCTGCCTCCATGCCAGTTTCAAAGGAGGCGGATACCCGACCTGTGCTGGGAGCCGCCTCCCCGAAGCGGGAAGGGGATTAGTGCCAATTAACAGCCTGTTAACAGGTAGTTAACAGGCAGTTTTTAGCCTAATCCCTATATTTATTCCTGAAATGTGGGATTCCTGACGGCTCCAAACCACGCCAATTTAGCGAGGTGGGCCGTTGGGCTGAAGGGTTTGGAGGGTTCGAGATGTCTGTTGCTCAGGTGAGTGATGGGTGCATGAGTGCAGAGGTAAGTGTGTTTGGTGTGTGTAAAGTGTTTAAAGAAGTTTTACTTACCTTTTCTTACCTTTACAGCCTTCCTTCCTTCAGGTCTCGGGAGTCCCTCATCTCACCGGCACAGAAAGCAGAATGGCCACGAGCTGTCAAAAGTTGCAGCATTCAGCTTTCTGTTCTGGAGAGATCTCTAAATCAGCCTGAGAGGAAGGAATTAACTTAGAGTACAGATTGTCAGTGTTTGACAGCTTCAAAGAGCTGTCAAATGCTGATATTTCATCTGTCAAAAGCTCTTGATAGATGAAATGTCAATCTGTGACATCACCTGTTGCCAGGTGGCCCTCAATTGGCCTGCTGAGCCCGCTGGATGGGCTCAACAAGGTCAATCAAGTGAAAATTGCGTGGGTTGGCCACAACTCGATGGAGGCGGGACTACAACCCCGAAAGTTGTAGTCCCGCCTCCTACCCGCCTCCTACACGCCTCCAGTATTAAAATCCAGTCCGTTGTGTCTGCAAGAAACCTTTTGGGATGAGGATATCTTAGAAAGAATTCAAAAGGTTTGGAAGGGAGAGCTGTTTGCAAGTTGTGCAAACAATAACCGTAGATGGGTGGCTGTTTTGTTGAGTCCGTCCATAAAAGAGAACGTTGCCTTGGTGGACAAGGACACTGAGGGGAGATTTTTACGGCTAAGGGTAAAAATGAAGGAATTTAATTGCGATCTCTTTAATATCTATGCACCGAATTATCATTGCAAATGTCGCGAGTTTTTTCGGGGGTTATTCACTGAAGTGGCAGAGGTGGAAAATCGTTGTATAGTGGGGGATTTTAATGTATTTTTATCTCGGATGGACATTTCAGCCAAGATGACCTTTAAGGATGATAACTCCAGAGGGATGATTGTAAAAATGATGGCAAATTTAAATTTGAGAGACTTATGGAGGGACTGGAACCCCATAAAAAGGGAGATCTCCAGAACAGGTTGGCTGGGTGATATTTTGAAACAGAGCCAAATAGATTTTGTGTTAATGCAGGAAGGGTTAAGTTCTGAGGTGATGGAGATTTATTATAAAAAAGTATTTTATAGTGACCACTCGGATTTGGTTCTTAGAATTAGGAACAGCAGAGTTAAGATCGGTTCAGGGCTATGGATTTTAAACAATCAATATCTGAAAGAAATTGCTTATAAAGAAAGGATTTTAAATATAATAAAGAATGCTCAGAAGGAACCTTTGTTCTTGAAAGAAAGAAGAGTTTGGTGGGACAATTTCAAATATGAGGTAAAAATAATTTCGGTACGTTATGGGAAAAAGAGAGCGGCAGCTAACTGGCGCCAAGAAGAGAATATAAACAAAAGGTTTATGGATGTCTGTATAGCAGATAACGGAGGGGATAAGGGAGCTGAGACTAAGTTCCGGTGCTAAAGGAAAAGTGGGAATTATTGCAAGCTGAAAAATGCAAGGGGGCCATTCTTCATGCAAAGGTTAGAGATGCATTGGAGGGCAAAAGATGCACTAGATATTTTCTAGAGCAAGAGAAGCTGTAACAGAGATTGTCATTAATTGGAGAGTTGAAGGTTGGGGAGAAGATCATTCATGAAAGTGGGGAGATTTTAGAGGTGGCTAGCAGCTTTTATCAAGAGTTATATACTAAAGAAGACATTTCTAATTTGGCGATGGAAAAGGTTAGTACTTTTATTGAAGAGGGTTTAAAGGAGGATGAGAGAAGCACGTGTGACAAAGAAGTAGGATTAGCGGAAATAAAAGTAGCAATAAGTGGAATGAAGGGGGGAAAAGCCCAGGGTCCGATGGACTAAGTGCAGAATTTTATAAATAATTTTTCGAGATTTTAAGTCCATTGCTCTTAGAAGTTTTTAAGGAAATTAAAATTGAGGGAAGCCTAGCCCCATCTATGAGGAGAGCTTAGCTTATAAAAATAAAGGGGATAGAAGGGATCTGAAGAATTGGAGGCCCATCACATTATTAAATGTGGATTATAAGATCTTGGCGAGGATTATGGCAAATCGTATGAAGGAGGTGTTGCTGCAGATAGTTTTGCCCTTTCAGTCCTATTGAGTCATAGGCCGGGACATCACAGACTCTGTGGTCTCAATCCGAGATGCGATAGAGCTCATGGAAGAGAGTGGGAGGGAGGCTTATGTATTAAAGATAGATCAAGAGAAAGCCTTTGATAGGGTCTCTCATGAGTTTTTATTGAAGGTTTTGGAAGCATTTGGTTTCAGGGAAAATTTCATTGAGTGGATAAGGATTTTTTATTCAAACATATTTAGCTGTGTTAAATGTAATGGTTTTTTTATCCAAGTATTTTCCGATACAGAGATCACTGAGACAGGGTTGTCCCCTGTCCCCTTTGTTGTACACAATGGTAGCAGAACCATTAGGTTACATGATGCAAAAGAAACAAGGTGTAGTTGGGATTGTGGTTCCCAGTTCTGGGCTGGTGTCGATGATACACCAATATGCAGATGACACAACCTTAACATTGAGAAATGGGGAGTCAGTGAGGAAAGCCATGGATGTAGTGGAGGAGTATTGTAGAGCTTCAGGAGCCAGAGTGAATTATAGTAAGTCCCAATGCCTGGTTGCAGGAAGGGGTAGGGGAGAATGGTTGGGGGAAAGTCCCTTTATGGTGGTGGAGGTTTTGGAAGTTCTGGGGGTGCATATGGGGTGCAAAAAAGACAGGGATGAAGTGGATCGATTAAATTGGGAACCGAATGTTATGAAAATTAAAAAGATTTTGGGAAGATGGGAAAGAAGGTGGTTGAAAGTGCAAGGAAGAGCGACAGTGGTGTCTGCTCTCCTGCTATCTAAGCTATGGTACTTATTGACGGTGGAGGATATTCCTGAGTGGGCGGAAAAGTCCATCCGAGAGGCTTGTGTGAGGTTTTTATGGGAAGGGAAACCAGCCTTGGTGGCTTACAATACCATCATTGGATGGAGAAATCAGGGAGGACTCAATTTCCCAGATATTGATTTGAAGAAAAAATCCTTTAGAATCAAATGGGTGAAGAGATTTCTTCAGAAATCAAATACAAGTTTTTGGAAGAGTTGTTTTGAGCATTTTTTAAAACAAAGTGGGATAGAAGGACAGGGGATATTGTATATGGAATATACAATAATATGTTTTCGAAATCGATTAAACTTCTCCCTAGGTTTTATAAGGGGGTTGTAGAGACTTGGGCCCAATTTTTAAAAAGTGTGCAGTTTATGCCCAAGGAGGCTGAGGAATTTTTAGAACAGCCCTTATTTTTGAACAGGTGGGTCAACATCGAAGGAGAGGTTTTATTTAATCAAGCTTTTATAAAAGCTGGTATTATATGTGTGAAAAATGTATTATACGAGGTAATTCCAGGTTGGTTGCCGGAAGCGATAGTGAGGGACATGGTGTGGGAGGAGGATCAGGAGGTAGAGGAAAAAGCAATAGGGATCATGTATGAGAAGATTGTGAGGGCAATGTCACAGGATTGGATGGAAGAAATAAATGTGGAAATCTCCAAAGGAAGTAAAATGCGTCCTGCTTTTCCAAGCTTTCTGCTGGAGAAAGGGGGAGAGTTAGTCTAATTTGACAACTGTAATACTCGAGATTTCTATGAGGTATTTAGAGAATGGAGATTCAAAACACCTGCTGGTCAGGAGTTTTGGCAGAGTATATACCCACAGCTGGATTTCAACAGGATTTGGAAGGGAGTGTGGGCGAATTTTAAATGTCCAGTAATCATAATCATAATCATAATCAACTTTATTGTCATTGTTAGTGCACAAGTGCAGTACAACGAAATGTAGGCTTGCGGCTCCCGAGAGTGTACATTTAGATTAAGACATTTAAACATTCAACATACATTTGGCTTGTAATACATTAACATAAACATAACCATAATAAAGTGGATTGGCAGATGTGCAGGCTTTAGGGTTTATTTGTGGAGTTCAGTAGGATGACAGCCCTGGGAAAGAAGCTGTTCCTAAATCTGGTCGTACGGGTGCGAATGCATCTGTAGCGTCTCCCAGATGGCAGGAGGGCGAACAGACTGTGGCTGGGGTGGGTAGGGTCTTTGATGATGGACCGTGACCTCCGTAAACAGCGTTTCTGGTATATGTGCTCTATGGTCGGTAGCCGGGTGCCGGTAATGCGTTGGGCAGTTTTGACTACCCGCTGCAGGGCTTTCCGGTCATAATAGCTACAGCTGCCATACCATACTGTGATACAGTTTGTCAGGATGCTCTCTATTGTGCAGCGGTAAAAGTTAGAGAGGATCAGGGGTGACAGGTTACATCCCTTCAGCCTCCTTAGGAAATATAGGCGCTGCTGGGCCTTCTTCACCAGAGAGGAGGTATTGAGGGACCAGGAGAGGTCTTCCGTGATGTGGACTCCGAGGAACTTAAAGCTGTCCACCCTTTCCACCACAGCCCCATTGATGTGGATTGAACTGGATTTCAAATCGGCTCATAACCGGATTTTTACCATGATGGTCTTCACAGAATCACAGAAACCCCACAGTGCAGATAGAGGCCATTTCGGCCCATCGAGCCTGCACCGACACATATCCCACCCGATCCCCGTAACCCCTACACCAACACATATCCCACCCTATCCCCGTAACCCCACATATTTTAATCCCCCTAACACTAAGGGTCAATTTATCATAGCCAATCAACCTAACCCGCACATCTTTGGACTGTGGGAGGAAACCGGAGCACCCGGAGAAAACCCACGCAAACACGGGGAGAATGTACAAACTCCACACAGACAGTCACCCGAGGCCGGATTCGAACCCGGGTCCCTGGCGCTGTGAGGCAACAGTACTAACCACTATGCCACCGTGCTGCCCCTTGTTCAAGATTGGACGAGTGGAGGGGGAAACTTGCCCAGTGTGTGGGACACGGGATGAGACTCTATCCCATTTACTGGTGTTATGTCCACAGTTAAATGATTTTAAGTACTATGTTCAACAGTTGTGTGAAGTTTTTTTGCTGGGTGGGGACCAAAGAGCGAGAATGGGAATCCCGTGGGACTCAATTTTGAGATGGGGATTGCATGAGAGTCTGCCAGAGTCTAGCGGAGCGGCAATTAATTTATTGTTCAGTTTGGCTAGATTCATGATTGTGCAAAGAAGGAATGCTCTGTTTTTTAAGGGGAGGAGAATCAATCTAAAAGAGTATTTTAAATATAAGCTAAAAGATCATTATAAGGCTCTGTGGATGTTTTATTCAGAAAGGAATTTAAAGATAGTTTTTTACAATCAATTTTTAAAGTACAATCGATTAATATATGTTACAGGAGACAAATTAAACTTCAGGTTTTGATGTTAAAATGTGGTGGCGGAATGGCTGTGCAGAGCGGCGGAATTGATTTGTATGATACAATGAAATGATCACGATGTTGTTAATGTTCAATAAAGTATATTAAAAAAAAAGTGGGTAGCACTCTCACCTCTGAGTCAGAAGGTTATGGGTTCAAGTCCCACTCCAGAGGCTTGAGCACAAAAATCTAGACTGACACTCCAGTGGTGTGCTGCACTGTCGGCGGTGCCATCTTTCAGGTGAGATGGTAAACCGAGGCCCCGTCTGCTCTCTCAGGTGGATGTAAGTGGTCCATCGGTTGTAAAATGCTTTTGGACATCCTGAGGTTATGGAAGGTGCTATATAAATGCAAGTCTTTTTTTCAATGATTAAAAAGTGAAGATCAGTTCTTCAAGATTGTCATTTAGATCTGCCTTACATTTCTATGCCAACTCAGCTGATCCCAGCCAGGTTGTGGTAAAGGCATTGAAGTGGGCCTCAGTGTCTTCAGATGGCAATGGGTAAAACAAAAACTGGTCAGCATTCTTCCTTCTGATGACTATCCTATAACCCCTTCTGGAAAGTGTGTTGTGTCTTATTTTGTCCGGATTATATCAGCTCTCGACTTTTAAGATTTCATCTTAATCGCCAGACCAGCTTATTCTGTTTTCCTCAACAGTTAAATATAGGTAACTCAGGAATAGAGAGAGACAGAGGGATCTAACAGTACGACTGTTTTATGGGCCTAAAATGGGCATAACAATGACCAATTTAGCAGTACAGAGGCCTGTGCCTGAATTGCATGGTCATTTGGGCCACTGCTAAATTGGTGGGCCTTATCTCAAGCAGCCCTGGTGGCTGCCTGAAATGATCACAGACCTCCCTTCAATATTGAAATGAGGCCTCTGTGGTCATTTCAGACCCAGACTCCTAAATTAATTTGCCCTAGTTGGAGTTTGTGATGGACATTAGTCAACAGCTGGGCTTTTACTACAATCTGGCAGCTTTCATGGCCATTTTATGGTGCCAGCCCACAAATTACTAGATTCCATCAAATTCAGTTTCATAACTGGCTATGGTGGGATTTCAACTCTGGGTCACTGGTCCAGTACCATAACCTTTAGGTAACGATACCCTATTGAGGGCATTTGGTGATGATAGGCTTAAAAATAACTTCAACAACAATGTCCAAAGTAATGATTAAACTAATACAAAAGCAATGGAAAGGAGCCCCTGAACTGTGGAAAGTAAAGGTCCATCCCTAGTGTAGATACAGCCCAAGAACTTCTGCTGGAATGATCGCTCCAATTTATCACTCACCTATAGTTGGCATTATGCTTTTTTTTTCGAGTTATGTCCATATGAAAGGAGTTCAAGAACCTGGTGGTGCTGCCTCTGGATGCCAAAACCACTTCTGGTATAGTACAGTGGCCTTACCTCATTCATACACTAATAATAATGACTGGAAAATGAATAAAGTAAGTTGGGTGCATTACCTTCCAAGCCCAATTCTCAGATCTGCATCGTACATGTCAACACAGAAAGAAAGAACTTGCATTTATATAGCATCTTCCATGGACATCCTGAAACACTACAACCAATGGACTATTTTTGAGGTGTTGTCACTGTTGTAATGTAAGCAAAGACAGTAGCCAATTTGTACACAGCCAAATCCCACAAGCACCATTGAGATAAATGGCCAGATATTCTGCTTTTGTTGCTGTTTGGTTGAAGGATAAATGTTGGCCAGGATAGAACTTCCTGCTCTTCTTATACGTCCCCCTGAGAGGGCAAACAGGGCCTTGGGTTCATGTCTCATCCAAAAGACAGCACCTCTGACAGTGTAGCACCTTCAGTACTTCACTGGAGTGTCAATCTAGATTATGTGCTCAGGTTTCTGTAATATGGTTTAGAACCCACAACCTTCTGACCCAGTGGCAAGAGTGTTACCACTGAGCCAAGTATGGCACTCCCAAAACTGCTAAATTTGGCTAACAGCTTCAAAAAACTGTAGCCGTCCCTGCAAAACTGACAGATGTAGACAATTTTATGGCAGTAATGAGTCAAAGGTTTTCTGATGCCTCCCTCAAGTCCTGAGGGAGGGCATCAGGGCAAGGAGGGAGGGAATGTCCCCCAGCTTCTTTAGGAGCATCCCCAAGGCCACTATGATGTTGGCCTGGACAGAGGTGGCTGAAAGGGTCAGGACCAGCAATATCACTTCTTCAGATCTGCTTTCAATGTAGAAAGAGGTTCAATTGCCTCACAAGAGCAGCAAGGGTGAGTACTGCTCTCCAACTCTATCAACAGCATCTGACAACATTCCTGTCACCCCTCTCCTCCACCACTCTTAACATTTCCCTCCCCACAATCATATCCTTCACCATACAATCACAAGGGCACCTCTTTTTATGATCCCAAACACACTTATCTCTTCTTTTCTTCTCTTGATACCATACACTCATTCTTTTCCCACATCCTATCACTTTCACAACCACCAACTCCTCCCAATAATTCTTGCTCACTTCACACTACACACATTTGCTTTACATTCATCACCTCTCCACCCTCATTCCATCTTGCTTCTTGTCTACCTCTGAACACAAGCCCTGCACTTCTCCACTTACCTTTGCAACAACCACTCACTAACTCTCATCCTGCCTTTCTCTAGGACAAGACAGTGCCTAAAGTCAAGGAGAGTAACAAGACCAGGAGATAAATTCCCAGCATCATTGCCATTACTCAAGCAGAGCAAGAAGCCCTGGCAATCAATAGCCCTGGCAGAGCCAGTAGCATCAAGGAAGGCGAGGCTGGTGTCACTACTTCAGCAGGATTTCTGCATACCACTTCATTCACCTCAGCAAATATATAGCAAGCTTCACTTCTTCAAACTGCATTCTCAAGATTGTTAGCTGTTATTGTCCAACTTCCATCCTCACTCTTGCCCTTTTCTATTTGCTCTAGGTCCCTCTCGGCAACAAGAGGATCCAGAAGAAGACACCTCAGAGGAGGACAGTCCTCCTGAGGATGCACCATCACACGCTCCATCCCTCCCAGGCACCAGCTCAGACATTGGCACTCCGCATGGGTTAGATAGTGAGCCAGGGGGGTCTGCATGTGGTGAAACACCCAGTAGGAGTGAACAGCAGCAGGTTCTAGTGGCAGCGACAGTCCAGGAGTGAGCACGCCAGAGGGCAAGGTCATCTCACAACTCTCTGAACAGGACAGAGATGAGGATTCATGGCTCCAGTCATGAAAGGAAAACTGCTGGTATTATGCTAGCAGTTGTACGATGTATTGGAAGGCCTGCCAAGGAGTTTCACCACTATGACTGAAAGTATGGAGAAGCCCGCTTTCAGTCTGTGTAGTGTCATCTTGCAGAGGAGAATTAGAGTGAGCCAGAGGGGTCTGCTTTTAAGAAAACCATTATGGTTTGATCAGTTGGGTGAGAAATGAATGGAAGGCAATTATGATGTTTGCCATTAAATTAATCACTTCCTTCATATTTGGCACTTTGGTCCGCAGTGTAGTTTTATAGAAGCTACTGAGTTTGCATTGTCAATATGTCACTGATAGGGACATTGCTTGAATGCTTTAAATAGTCTTTAGAGTAGGATGAAAGAGTGATTATGGATGGAACAAAGACTATTAAGCAGGGGGGCACTGTGCAATTTTTGAGGGCAGGAGAATCACTGAACAATGAGCTGGCCCCTCACATCTCTTGTTGCAAGGTGTTGAGGTGATCCTCCTTCTTCTGCTGCTTCCTCGCCTTCACCCTGGTCTTCCTCATCCGATGAGGGCTCCTGCTGCTGCTGTGCCACCTCCAAATGCAAGGTTGTGCAGAATACAGCACACCACAGTGATGTAGCAGACTCCTGTGGGGCATATTGTATGGAGCTGCCTGACCTGTCAAGGCACCTGTATCTCTGAGCAGCATAATAGTGTGCTGAATAATGATCTTGGTGGCCCCCTAGCTTTGATTACATCTGTGTGGTTCAGGCGTGGTGGGGTTACAGAGGGGTGTCATGAGCCACGTCTGCAGGAGGTATGATAGCAAAATACTGCAGATGCTGGAAACCCAAAATAACAACAGAAAATGCTGGAAAAACTCAGCAGGCCAGGCAACAGGGGTTGCCTGGCCTGCTGAGTTTTTCCAGCATTTTCTGTTGTTATTTCTGCAGGAGGTATCCCTTCTTCCTCAGCTGCCATCCTGCCACATTCCTTGAAGGGTGGAATATTGGGGAGATGGTAAAGTGTAACAGGATAAATGCAGCATGACAGCTGCCTGTTTACCCTGTGCAAACTTGCATGATCCTGTTTGTGTGATTGGACACTAGCTGTACATTAGCCTTTTCTATTGACAAATGCTGCTGGTTGGTCTGGATGGCATCACGTGTACAGCCCATGATGCTCTGCATACGCGGGAAGTCAGCCAGTACTGCAAATCCCCGAGCTCTCTCCTGTTAATTCTGAGGGCAATGGTGACCTGCTTAATGTAGCTGTGTATTGCAGACTGGGAGATGTGGCTGATGTCCCGTGTAGCCAATTGAAAGGAGCCAGTGCCATGAAGTTAAAGGCTTTCCCATTTACTTCAACAGTCAACCTGATACTTTTTTTCTACCTTTATTCAAGCTGCTACCTCTATCTCTCTTTCTCCTTAACCCAACCTGGAACCTGGAACCAAAAAAATCTTCCCTTTGAACCCAGTTCAAGCAGGTACTCTTCTTCCACCTCCTGAGTTCACACTGGACTCCCCCACTTCCCCTATCCCCACCCCACTATCCCCCCAACCCCTCCAAACACACACGCACACAGTTGAAGCTGACACACTTTCACTTCTCCCTCATTTAATGCTGGCACTCTGCAAGGTTGTGCAGGATGCAGCACACCTCCCACTTCCTGTCAGTTAATACCAGCAACCTCCTTCCTTCCTTAACCGAAAGCACCTCTCCTACCATCTTCCCTCGTCCCCTCAAAGCACTGCTTCCAGTGCCTGCCCCTCTCATCTCCACTTCATTTGCCCCATTTCCCCACACTCCCCTCTCCACTCCTGAGTGCTGCTGATAATGGCAGTGATTCTGGCCAATGCATATAGTAGGCAGGAACTCCTGCTGTCCCAGGAATCCCTGCCATCAGTATGAGCCAGACTCAGATCGGAACAGTGTCGAGGGAAGGGAGGTCCATACTGATTTTTGATAGCAAATGCTGACATGTTCCCAAACCTTGACTGTCAGTACGAAACGGTGATGGTTGGTATGTATGCCATTCAAATAAGAACAGAAAGCTCTCACAATGCGCAAAGCCAACAGTCCTCCCTCATCCAACAGAATTAAATAGAGATTAACTGGTCATTCATCTCACTGCTGTTTTTGGAATTTTATTGCGTGCAAAATGGCTCCTATATTTGCCTACTTAATTCTTTGGAAGTGAAGTGTTATGAGATATATCTGATCGGCATGATAAGGCACTATGTAAATGCAAGTCTTTGCTTTATTATAAAAAAATCTTCTTTACAGTCCAGTTTCATTATAGCTTCATTATGAGCATGATTGCAGTCAGGACAAGAGCTCAAATCTCAATACACAATCAGGCTCTTTATAAGGAAAACGACATTGCAATTCTGCATTTGCTTTTAGTGTCATAATAATGCTTGAATGTAAGAGATGTAATAAAAAAGGACCATCAAAGGTCCTACTTCTGTTCTGTAGAAAAATATGCAATTAGAGGATGAGAAGATTTAAGGGAAAAAATGTGAAAGCATTCATCAATAGAAAGTAATAAAATCAAACATTTTTAAAGTCATCTTTTGAGGCTGTAATGGAGGGAATATAAGCATGACAAAGTCGTTTTAATATAAATAATCCCTGCAGAGAATAGCAAAATGGCTCCAGGACAGTTTAAAGGCAGCTAAAGAAGCATGTTAATATCAGCAAGCAAAGGATCTGATGTGGGTAATAAAACAAAGGCACATTCAATATATCCTACTCCTCTTGAATATTAAGTGCATTTATAGCAGGTACTTTCAGATTCTGCTCAATTATAAAGCCTTGCTGATGCGAAATTGTAAAGTCTGTAGGTTGTGCAGTAAATAACTTCAGAGACTTTAGAAGTACAAACAAAACAGGTCTTTACTATTCAGAGGTCTGGGCGATTTCTGCCCTAGTTAACGTATTCCAACCCTTATATACTGGTGTGGTCACTATCGGTATTACAGTATACATGAGCCAATAAATAGTGCCACCCTAAAGTAGTGCTCTTAAAGGCGCACGGTTACATTCTATAGTTCCCTTAAAGGTAAACGGTTACATACACAACACTCCTCCCTTTCTAGCTTATTACTTACAGAATCCCGTTAAACATACAATCTTCAACTTATATAGACAGTTTGCAGATATACTCTCGATGGAGTCAACGTCATATAACTTCATGTTTAACATAACATAATAACATATATAACTTCATGTCAAAACAGATCACAGATTCAGTCTCCGTAGGAACAGTTGCAACATACTCTTAGTGGAAACAGTTTACAGGTTCAGTCTCTGTGGAGGTTTCCGGATTCTGTCCGGATAACGCCGCAGTGGTGTCGTCATTCCCAGCGGTCCAGTAGGTGTCTCTGGTAAAGTCGATTCAGCTGGAACAACAGTGTCAGGTTTATCTGATTCTAGTATTACTAGATCAGAAGTAGGTGTTCTGGGTACTTCAGTTTCAACATTACTCGGGTAAGGTGGTGAAGTCGGCTGTTCATTTGTGGCGGACCCTATGATCTGGTCAACATGGCGCCTTATTACCTTGTCCCCAATGTCCACCGTGTACATCAACGGTCCTAGCCTTTTTTTAATAGTTCCAGGCTGCCATTTCTCCGTACGGTAGTCCCGGGCCAAAACTTGTTGCCCCATCTGGAAAGATCTGGTGGCCCTTTCATTCATGCCCTGGAATTGCCGGTTCTCTACGTCCCTTCTTACGTTTGGTTTGAGCAAATCCAGCCGGCATCTTAGGCGTCTATTGCAAAACATCATTGCGGGAGTTTGATTCGTGACCGCATGTGTTGCATTTCGATAGGCCAACAAAAAGCTATCCACCTTATGCTGTAAACTTATGTCTTCATTACTCATGGCCTTTATGGCCTTCTTGAAGGTCTGGACAAATCTTTCAGCCAGTCCATTGGAGGCGGGATGGTATGGGGCTGATGTGTAATGTTTAACCCCATTGCTTTTTAGAAATTTCTTAAATTCCTCAGACACAAATTGCGGCCCATTATCGGAACAGACCTGTTCTGGCAGACCATTCCGCGCAAACATTGTCCTTAGCACCGTAATGGTTTTTTCCGTCGTGGTGGTGGTCATCTTAATTACTTCCGGCCACTTGGAGTGGGCATCTACCGCTATTAAGAACATCGAGTCCATGAAAGGCCCCGCAAAGTCGATGTGTACTCTTTGCCAGGGAGATGAGGGCCACTCCCATGGGTGCAGAGGAGCCTGTGGTGGCGCGTTCTGAACCCTCTGACATCCTAGGCAATTCTTCGTTATCTCCTCTATGTCCCCATCGATGCCTGGCCACCACACAAACGCCCTAGCTAGGTTCTTCATCTTTACGCCCCCCAGGTGTCCTTCGTGCAGCTCCTTGAGTATTTTCTTTTGGAGTTTGGGTGGAATCACCACTCTAGACCCACACATCAGGGTTCCTCGACACACAGACAGTTGTGCTTTCCTCTGTGCGAATGCTTGCAGTGTTGGTTCGCACTGCGCTGGCCATCCCTCCACCGTTAAGTCATAGACTCGTGAAAGAGTCGGGTCATTCCTTGTCTCATTTTCGATCATTGAGTTCGTGATCGGCAAACACTCCACTATTGATGAGTGGAACAACTCTACTGGGTCTACTGTCCTCGCTTCTTCTACCATTGGCAATGGTAAGCGTGATAGCCCATCAGCGTTTCCATGTTGCTTGGACCGTTTGTATTCAATATCATACTGGTGTGCCCCAAGTAAGACTGACCATCTTTGTAGCCTTTGTGCTGTCATGTTGGACACGGCCTTGTTCGGGTTAAATATGGACACCAACGGCTGGTGGTCTGTCAGCAATGTGAACCTCTTACATTGCAAGTAATGGTTGAATTTCTTCACGCCCCACACAAGACTGAGGGCCTCCCTGTCTATCTGGGCGTAATTTCGCTCCGCGGGTGTCAAAGATCGGGACGCAAAAGCCACTGGCCTTTCCGAGCCATTTGGTAGCCTGTGCGAAAGTACTGCTCCAATTCCGTACGGTGAAGCATCACACGCCAGCCGAAGGGGTAATGCTGGGTTGAAATGAGCCAACACTTCTTCAGAGGTAATCAACTCCTTGCTTCTGCGAAAAGCCTTTTTGCACTCCTCACTCCACTTCCATGGTGTCTCCTTTCGCAACAGCTCATTCAGTGGATGCAGCACCGTGGACAAATTTGGTAGGAACTTGTGGTAGTAATTGATTAACCCCAAGAATGATCGTAACTGTGACACGTTCCCTGGAGCGGGAGCCTTCACGACTGCTTCTATCTTCTCCGGTGATTTATGTAGTCCCTCGCGGTCAATGATATGACCGCAGTATGAGATTCGTTTTTGGAAAAACTCACACTTATTGCGGTTAACCCTAAGGCCATACTCCTTTAACCTGGTGAGTACCAGTTTCAAATTCGTGAGGTGTTCCTCTTCATCCATTCCCGTGATTAGGATATCATCCAAATAGCACTGCGTGCTTGGAATTCCTTGTAACACCTGTTCCATGGCCCTCTGCCAAATTGCTGGTGCCGAAGCCACTCCAAAGACCAGTCTGTTATAACGGTACAACCCTCTGTGGGTATTGATAGTTAGGTATTGGCGTGACTCTTCCTCAACCTCCATCTGTAAATATGCCTGAGCTAGGTCTATCTTCGTGAAGTGTTTTCCTCCAGCCAACGAAGCGAAAATATCTTCAATCCTTGGCAGCGGGTATTGTACCGACTGAAGCACCGGGTTCACTGTGATCTTGAAATCTCCGCAGATACGGACCTTCCCCGGTCCCCCTGGCTTACTACTTGGTGAGGATTTCATGACGGGTACAATGGCCGTGGCCCACTCACTGTGGTCTACTTTTGACAGAACCCCTGATCGTTCAAGTTCTTCTAGTTCTGCCTCCACTGCTGGTCGTATTGCATACGGTACCGACCTGGCCTTACAAAACTTTGGGCTTGCATGTTCTGCAATCTTGACCTTTGCTTTAATACCTCGTAGCTTTCCCAGTCCTTGCTGGAATACCTCTTTAGCTTCGTCTAATATTCTGGCCAACCGTTCAGGTTTGACGTCCTCTTTTTCGGGCTCCACCGTCATGGTGTTTAGTGCATGCCAATCCATCTTTATTTTCCGGATCCACTCCCGTCCCAGAAGTGGTGGGCCTCCCTCAGACAACACATACAGCTCCAACCGGTGGTGAACTTTATCTTTGTATTTCACCTTGACCTCTATCTTCCCGATGGGGAATACTTTTTGCCCCGTGTATGTCTTCAGTATCAGATCCGCATCCCGTAGTGGAATATGCTTGAAAAACTTTTGATAGTCATGCTTATTCATGACCGTCAACGCCGATCCGGTGTCCACTTCCATTTTTACTGGGACCTTTTCAATCGGTAGCGTTATCCAAATAGTTTGACGGTCGGCTTCATTGCTCACGTTGTGAATTCTTAGACCGTCCAGTCCTCTGCCTTTGGCGTGTATGTCCGACTTCTGTTCCTTCAGACTCTTCCTATTTGCGTCATGTACCTTTCTGTCCCATTTTTGTGAGGACTCATTATTGTTGCACGTCGTTCCTGACCGGCACACTTTAGCTATGTGCCCGATCTTGCCACATTTCCAGCATTCCTGGTTTTTACCCCAGCATTGCTTTTGGTCGTGTGTTGACTTCCCACAACGATAGCATTTGGTGATATTACCTCGTTTAGGCATCTTCTCTTCTCGAGAACAACACAAGTATTTCTTTACTTATTACTTTTCTGAAATTCTTAATAATTTCCAAGATGGCGGTTTCCCGCTTCTTCCTTCTTCTTCAGCGGTTTTTCCCGAAAAATGGCGGCTTTCCCGCGCTTCTCGCTCTCCCCGCCCACTTCAATGGCGGTTTTCCCGCGCTTGGCGGTCTTCACCCGGTCCCCCGACGCCATCTGTCAGCCCGAGTGCGGCCCTTATCTATAGATCCGATCGCTCTCGCGGCTCTCGGCCCTTATCTGGAGATGCGATCGCTGGCTTGCAACGCCTCCCGCTCGGCTCTGGCTCCCCCGCTCGCGCGGCTCTCGGCTCTGACACTCCCGCGCCTACCCGCAGGCTCAGTGCTTCGTGGCGGCGGTTGCTGCACGGCTTCTCACATTGCCCGCGGTCCGGCTGTCACCCGACGCCGTTGGACCCGAATGCTTTGCCCTTCTCCTCCAAATACTTCTACCCCGTTTTTTTTGTTTTTTTTTTTGTTTTAACTACTCACAGTCTCTTCGGCCGCCTTGTTTTAGGCTGATTGGCTCGCTCAAGATGTGGTAGCAGGGTAATCTGTGCCTGTTGCTGCCGCAGCTTTGCTGTTAATCTTCCAGCTTCCAGTAAGTACTATACTTTTAGTAGACGGAGCCTCGTGTTTTCTTTTTGAAGCTCTCTGCTACTGGTTAGTCTTGCCGCAGGGTACGATCGGACTCGTCGCCACTGTAAAGTCTGTAGGTTGTGCAGTAAATAACTTCAGAGACTTTAGAAGTACAAACAAAACAGGTCTTTACTATTCAGAGGTCTGGGCGATTTCTGCCCTAGTTAACGTATTCCAACCCTTATATACTGGTGTGGTCACTATCGGTATTACAGTATACATGAGCCAATAAATAGTGCCACCCTAAAGTAGTGCTCTTAAAGGCGCACGGTTACATTCTATAGTTCCCTTAAAGGTAAACGGTTACATACACAACAGAAATCTCCCGTAATTCAAAGGCAAGCAAAACCCTTTATCACCTTCCAGAGTGATCAAAGGGTTACATCTCATCAGACAAATCCAATGGCCCACACAAATCTTTTACTTAAGCAGAAGAGGAAATAGAAGCACCCTATGAACCAAGTATTTTGGGTACTTCACATCTCTTTTTGAGGAACTTGGCTTCATATTTAATGATGTTGAAGACAAGAAGTTAACAAGACTGCTGATCCCTTGGTGGGAATTTTAACGAACCTTGCCTGGTGGAAACTGGGCGGGGGGGGGAGGGGGGGTGGTGGTGGTTGGAAGCGGGGGCCTGGGGGGTGGGAGCAAGGGGGGAGCAGTGGGGGCCTGGGGGGGTGGGAGCGGGGGGCTGGGGGGGTGGGAGCGGGGGGGTGGGAGCAGGAGGCTGGGGGGTGGGAGCGGGGGGGGAGCTGGGGGGTGGGAGCGGGGGGGGCTGGGGAGGTGGGAACGGGGGGCTGGGGGTTAGGAGAGGGGGGCTGGGGGGTAGTTAAAAAGGATCGTCTCAATTACCTGCTCCACTCCCGCACTATTGCTTTTGGTAGCGTATAAGGCACCCACTTAAATCAAATGAGAGCCTCAAACGTGGATGTAAATCGGGGTCCTATTATGTCAGGAGGAACTCAATGGCCTTTTAACCACCATCTGAGCTGCTCTGAAGAGGCCACAATTGGTAAGCAGGAGTGCTCCTCCGGGCCCCACAAGCAAAGTCTTGGCTTCTTCTGCCCCGGGCCTCCTCCCACCCCCTCCCTCCAACATCTCACCCGCGAGACCCTGCTGAAACGCACTCTCCGCCACGTACCTTCCAGCTGACAGGTGGCCTCCCGCTAGCTGCCTCTTTTCACTTGTTTGAGGCAGACATGTGGTTGGCGGGATGTAAATGAGGTCCGGTAGTTTAAATAGTAGTTTAACTCTCAGTTAGATTCTTTTGTTTAAAATATGAAGTGCTAAAAACAAAATGACTAAATCTAGGTCATTTCATCAAGACAGGTTATATCTTCTTATGGATATAAAATGATACTGAAGATATAAACCCCATATTATCAACCAATACAGCAGAACTTGCACAGTTTTGAGGAATTCATCCCTATTGCTGTAGACTGACAGACCGATTTAGAAGAATTAAATGAGGGCATATTCTGTAGAAATTTAATCACTGCCATTGTGAATATCTCAACATGAAACTGAGGAGTAATGAAATTTGTGATTATACTCTTCCACATTTCATGAGAACTGTTAGGCAATTTCATTTCCTGTCATCTCCTATCCTACACCACAATGTCTGACTTCTCTTAGTTGTCATAATTTTGACAGTCTTGGGGACAAGTTTTTAATTTCTAACCTCTATTTACCTCACAAACAAAATAATCTTTGTCAAGTTTTCTAAATGACATGCTGCTCACAGTGAAGGAACTCAGCTGTTACCAGTGCCTGATTTCACCCCCAGGAGGCGATACCACTCCATCGCCATTATGCTGTGTATTCTGGGAAGGATGACATCTACATTTTGAGCCATGGTAGCACCGTATAGCTCTGTGGCTACTGTACGAAACTTTTAACAGATTTTGGCTCATAACAAGCAATAAATGTGGTGTTTATGAGCCAACATTTTCTGGAAGATTTAACAGGACAGCTGTGTGTACAAGTTGGCTGCAATAATAGGTACCATTTCCATAATGCATTCCATGAAAGAGCAGAAGTGTCATCTCCTTGGTGGCTGAAAGATGCTGCAGACTAGGGCCTAGTAATGTGATAGCGCGCGAAAACAGCCGGTACCACCGCGGGGCGAGGTTAACTCCCGCCCGCAAAAAGAGTGCAGCCAGCACCGTTATTTCGGTGCTGTCTGCTGATTTAAACGATCGGAGCACAGAACCTACCGTGCAACACGCTGTTTCAGGTGGTGCGCTCAGCAGGAGGCCCAGTGTAGTATGGCCGAAGCGTCCCTGGAGCGAGGCAGCATTTTCTTAAAGCTAGGCTGTCATTTTAGAAAGCAGTGTCGAGCCCTTAAAAGGGGAAGTGCTTTCTGTTAGATCCGTGATTCTGAGAGTATGATGTTTTTCAATAACTACACGGATGCTGTAACTTAACAATCAACAGGTGTTTACTGGAGTAGGGTAGTCTCAAGACGGGGGTACAGAGGCATGCTCAAGGCTTATAGACAGGTGTGGTCACTGCCGGTACTACAGTATACAGGAGCTGTAAAAGTAGTTCTCTCTTAAAGATACATACATTACAATTCCTCCCCTTTTAGATTAGTAGTACCCATAATATTCAAATAACAATTAACACTTTAACATGCACATTAAACAACAATAGTCCATTTATAGATTCAGTCTTTGGGGCGGCTTCCTGATCCTTTCGGGATAGCGCCTTTCCTGCCGTTCTTGTTCTTGGTGCGGAGGCGATTCTGGCCCCTTTTCGTCGGTTAGTTCATCGGTTTCCACTGCTACTGGTTCTGAGGTAGATGCTACCGGTATGTTGGGTTCATCCCCAGGTACTCGAGACATGGAGTTGACTCGTTCCTGTGACGCTAAGATCTGATCGACGTGGCATCTCACAATGTTCTCCCCGACATCCACTGTGTACATTAATGGCCCCTGCCTTGTGCATATCGTTCCGGGTTGCCATTTCTCTGTTCGGTAGTCACGGGCCAAGACTGGTTGTCCTACGTTGAAGCTCCTTGTCGGCTTCTCATTGATGTGCTGGAATTGTTTATCCTCAACATTTTTACGCACATTTGGTCTGAGCAAATCCAGACGAGATCTCAACCTTCGGTTAAAGAACATCATGGCCGGGGTCTGGTTGGTAACTGCATGTATCGCATTTCTGCAGGCTAATAAGAAATTGTCCACCTTATGCTGTAGTGGAATTTCATCATCGCACATGGCCTTTATCACCTTTTTAAAGGTTTGTACAAACCTCTCAGCCAATCCATTTGTGGCTGGATGATACGGGGCGGATGTGTAATGCCTTACCCCATTCCTTCTCATAAATTTCCGAAACTCTTCGGACACAAACTTTGTTCCATTATCAGAGCAAATCTGCTCTGGCAAGCCGTTCCTGGCAAATATGGTCCGTAGGACTGCAATCGTTTTCTCTGTAGTGGTTGAGGACATTTTTATCACCTAAGGCCATTTCGAGTGAGCATCCACTGCTATTAAGAACATTGAATCCATGAATGGATCAGCAAAATCAATATGCACCCGTTGCCATGGGGAGGAGGGCCACTCCCATGGGTGTAGAGGGGCATGTGGTGGTGCATTTTGGACCTTCTGGCATCCTGAGCAGCTCTTGGTTAGGTCTTCGATTTGTTGATCGATTCCCGGCCACCACACATAAGCCCTAGCAAGGCTTTTCATTTTCACCCCTCCCAGATGACCTTCATGAAGCTCATTTAGCACTCTCTCCCTTAACTTGTGTGGAATCACCACTCTAGATCCACACATCCCTGTCCCCTGGCATACTGACAGCTGTTCTCTTCTGGATGAGGATGCTGGCAACAGTGAGTCGCCATGTGTTGGCCATCCCCTCACCGTCAAATCATATACCCGAGACAGCGTCGGACCATTGCGGGTCTCCTTCTCTATATCCGCATTAGTTACTGGCAATCGTTCAATTATTGACGAATAAAATATCTCGATCGGGTCCACTGCTGGTGCTTCCTCCACAGTAGGCAGTGGCAGGCGTGATAGCCCATCAGCGTTTCCATGCTGTTTCGTGCTTTTATATTCTATTTCATATTGATTCGCCTCTAGAAACAGGGACCACCTTTGTAACCGTTGTGCAGTCATCACTGGAACGCCCTTCTTTGGATTAAAGATGGAGACAAGTGGTTGGTGGTCAGTCAGCAAGGTGAACTTCTGCCCATGCAGATAGTGGTTGAATTTTTTACTCCCCATACTAGGCTGAGGGCATCCATGTCAATCTGGGCGTAGTTGCACTCGGCTGAGGTTAGTGACTGAGACGCAAAGGCTACTGGCCTCTCCAACCTGTCTGGGAATTTGTGCGACAGCACCGCTCCAATACCATAGGGTGGTGCATCACATGCCAAACGAATTGGTAGTGCTGGGTTGAAATGGGCCAACACCTCTTTTGATGTGATCAATTCTTTGCACTTCTGGAAAGCTCATTTACATTCGTCATTCCACTTCCATGGTACCCCTGTTTGCATTAGGGTGTTCAGTGGGTATAATGCCGTAGACAAATTTGGTAAGAACTTATGGTAGTAGTTTACCAGCCCGAGGAACGACCTCAGTTGTGACACATTTTCCGGTGCTGGAGCCTTGACTACTGCCTCAATCTTTTCAGGGGACTTATGTAACCCCTCTTCATCGATAACGTGGCCACAATATGAGATCTGCTTCTGGAAAAACTCGCACTTGTGGCGATTAGCTCGTAGCCCATATTCCTTTAATCTGGTGAGCACCTTCTCCAGGTTGGCGAGGTGATCACTGTCATTTTCGCCCGTGACCAGGATGTTGTCCATATAACACTGGGTCCCTGGAATCCCTTGCAGGACTTGATCCATCGCCCTTTGCCAAATAGCTGGAGCCGATGCTACCCCGAACACCAGCCGGTTGTATTGGTAGAGACCTTTATGAGTGTTGATCGTGAGATATTGTTTCGAGGCTTCTTCTACCTCCATTTGCAAGTACGCCTGGGCTAGATCAATTTTGGTGAGGCGTTTACCTCCAGATAGCGAGGCGAAAATATCCTCAATTCGTGGAAGCAGATTTTGTACCGTGTGAAGGACTGGGTTCACTGTCACATTAAAATCCCCACAGATGCGGACCTTCTTTGGTTCCCCAGGCATATTACTCAACGACCTCTTCATTACAGGAACGATGGGTGTAGCCCACTCGCTCCAGTCTACTTTGGACAGTACTCCAGAACGTTCCAACCCTTCCAGCTCTGCTTCGACGGCTGGTCTGATCGCATAAGGCACTGGTCTGGCCTTAAGAAACTTTGGGCTTGCATTTTCCTCTATTTTAATCATTGCTGTTATGCCTTTTAGTGTTCCGAGTCCCTCCTGGAACACTTCTTTAGCGTCAGTTAGCATTTTTGACAGTCGTCCAGGTGTGACGTCGTCATCATTTTTGGCCTCAACCTTCAGTGCCTGAATGGAATGCAAATCTAATTGTATCTTCCGGATCCATTCACGTCCTAGTAGTGGTGGTCCTCCATCTGGCAATACATATAGGTCCATTTAAGATATTTCCTGGCCTTTGAATATCACTTTCACCCTTATTTTTCCTTTGGGGTAGAATTTTTGCCCCGTGTACATCTTCAATACAATCTCTGTAGCTTTCAAGGGTATATGTGAAAATAGCCGCTTGTAGTCCCTTTGGTTTATGACTGTTAGGGCTGATCCTGTGTCCATTCCATTTTCACTTGGACTCCGTCTATCTTGAGTGTGACCCAGATAGTCTGGTGATCCTCCATTTTGGTTACCTTATGTAGTTTCAGACAACCCAGCTGCTTGCTTCCGGAGTCTGTATCACTTTTCTGTTCATCTGAACTACTGTCCATCACCTTATGTACCTATTTGTACTTCTCCTGTGGAGATTTCTTGCTGTTGGTTTTCTTCCCAGACCTGCAGACTCTTGCTATGTGTCCTGCTTTTCCACACTGTCTGCACACTTGGTCCTTGAACCAACAATCCTTCTGGTCGTGTGTTGTTCTGCCGCAGCGATAACACTTCCCTGTTCCATAGGACATTTCATTGGTGCCATATTCTTGCGGTCTCCATTGTATCTCTGCAGCGCCCCTTGCGGCTGCTTCGTGTGATACTGCCATGCTGAAAGCCTTGTCCAGCGTAAGATCCTTTTCTGATAGAAGCCGTTTCTGGGTTCCTTCACTTTGAAGCCCACACACAAACTTGTCCCTCAACGTATCTGCTAGTCCCACTCCAAACTGGCAGTGTTTCGATAGCTTGCGCAGTTCCGTTAAGTACTCAGCATTGTTTTCATCTTTATGTTGGTTCCTTTTATGGAACTTACATCGTTCTGCTATCAGCAGCGGTGTGGGGTTTAAGTGGTCCTGTAGGATTTCTACTATGCTTTCGAGATTCTTATTCACGGGCTTCTCTGGGGCTATTAGGTTTCGCAGTAACCCATAAGTTTTTGCACCCATGGCATTTAACAAAACCAGTGCTTTCCTAGCATCTGGCACTTCATTCGCCCTGCAGTACACCTCAATACAGTCCACATATGTCGCCCAATCTTCGACTTCATTGTCGAACGTAGAGATACTGCCACTCTTTGGCATCCCTGGGTGTGAATTAACTGTCAAAAATGGCGTCTACCGCATTCTCCCTTCTTCTCCGCTGGCACAAAATGGTGTCTCCCGCGCTTTCCTTTCTTCCCGCGCTCGCCCTCCTTCTCCGCTGCGGCTTCTAAAAATGGCATCTCCCGCGCTCTTCCTTCTTCGCCACAGCTCAATGGCGTCTCCCGCGCTCTCCCTTCTTCTCCCCGCGGACACTGTTCAGCCCTTGAGCCCGGGCTGTGCTCTGCGCGTTTTTTAAAAAAAATTTCTGTGCGCCTTTCCCGTTTCCGCCGTTCGGTCCTGAACCCGGCTGTTGCTTTAACCTCTCTCTCTCCGTTTTGTTTTTCCTCGACGCCACTCGGTTTTCAACCCCCGGCTGCGCCCTGTGCGCTTCACCCTCTCTCTTACCCCGTCGACGCTGCTCGGCTTTTTCTCTGCCGTCAGTCGGCTCCAGCCGCCACTGTCCAGGAAGGGTCTGCGCTGTACCTGTTGTCAGTCTGTTGCTGTTCGTCATGGCTGGGGAACCAAGCCGGCTCTCCACAGCCTCCCCTGCGATGTTCACTCTCTGCCGGACGACTGGGCGGTTGCTCGCGATCGACACCCGTGCTTCTGGCCTTGACTTTCTTCCACCGCCCTCCCGGAGCGAATCCTGGAAGGGAAATGCAGAGTTGCAGGTAGATTCGAATCGACACTCGTCGCCACTGTTAGATCCGTGATTCTGAGAGTGTGATGTTTTTCAATAACTACATGGATGCTGCAACTTAACAATCAACAGGTGTTTACTGGAGTAGGGTAGTCTCAAGACTGGGGGTACAGAGGCATGCTCAAGGCTTATATACAGGTGTGGTCACTGCCGGTACTACAGTATACAGGAGCTGGAGAAGTATTTCTCTCTTAAAGATACATACACTACACTTTCTAAGATGAAAAACACAATTAAAAATACGCAGTCTTTAGCCCTTAGAGCTCAAGTGCCTTCTGGAAAAAAAAGGATTGAAAATAATTCCAAAATGGCAGCCTTCAGCTCTTAAAGCTGAACTGCCTTCTGCACATAAATAAATGGTAAAAGTGCTTCAGCACTAACAAAATGGCTGACCAAGCCAGAGAAAGGGCACCCAAGGACTCGCACACAGGACTTCAACTTTGTGAAGGGGGTCAACACTGCAAGTGAGGTCCTCCAGAAAGAACAATGTGGGAGCAGATCACAGAGGCCGTCACTGCCAGCAGTGTCATCCCCACCACCTGGCTCCAGTGCCCAAAGAAGCTTCATGACTTCAGACCAGTGGTCAAGGTCAGTGAATGAATCTTCAAAAGCTGTCTCCTACCAACTGCACCACTAGCCTCACACACTGCTCAGTGCATGACCCCACCCTCCCATCACTCACCTACCAACAATCTTTATCAAACATGAGGCACATCTCCCATTCTTAGCTTCTCCTCACTCCCTTGATGGAGACGGTGCTGCCCATTCTTGGCAGGGGCATGGCTGAGCCCTTGGCCAGCAGCAGGGCTGAAAGGATACAAGATGCTGGTATCCTGATACATTATCCTCCTTCTCACATCCCACTTCCCCCTCATCCCACAATATCTTTTGATTTACAAGGTGGGCATGGTGTAAGGATGCAGCTTTTGCTTTCCCGCCCTCCCCTCACCCCACTCTACCCTTGTGCCTTCCTCATTTCACACACCCAAGAAATGCAGCCTGCCCAGGCAGTGGTTGACTAAGTAGAGAGAAGAGAGAAGAAGAAGAAGAAGAATTCTTCACACTCCCAGCTACCAGCTCCTCAAGGCCGACCTGCAAGGCCATTTGCAGTGTCATAGATACATAGATAGAGCGGGCCTGTGTGGGAACACAGCATCGGCAGCAGTTCAAACCGGTGGCAGTGAGTCAGGAGCAGCCCGACTAGAGCGGGCCTGTGTGGGAACACAGCATCGGCGGCAGTTCAAACCGGTGGCAGTGAGTCAGGAGCAGCCCGACTAGAGCGGGCCTGTGTGGGAACACAGCATCGGCGGCAGTTCAAACCGGTGGCAGTGAGTCAGGAGCAGCCCGGCTAGAGCGGGCCTGTGTGGGAACACAGCATCGGCGGCAGTTCAAACCGGTGGCAGTGAGTCAGGAGCAGCCCGACTAGAGCGGGCCTGTGTGGGAACACAGCATCGGCGGCAGTTCAAACCGGTGGCAGTGAGTCAGGAGCAGCCCGACTAGAGCGGGCCTGTGTGGGAACACAGCATCGGCGGCAGTTCAAACCAGTGGCAGTGAGTCAGGAGCAGCCCGACCAATTCAACAGCAGGGGAGAGAGGTAAAAAGTAATCAAAGTGTGACGTCACCAGGAAGCAGGTAAGTGATTGGTTGGTGAGTATTTGGTTGGTGAGTATATCTCTTTTTTTTTAAACTTTAACTCTGGTTTATAGTTTCTAAGGTCTCTCTGGTGTAGCAGGGACTGTTGGTAAACCAGGTAACTGTAGTGTAATTAGTGGGATTGATTGATTTAATTTAAATTCAATTAATTAAAGGGTAAGTCATGGCAGGACAGCTGGGCCCCGTGATCTGCTCCTCCTGCAATATGTGGGAACTCAGGGACACTTCCTGTGTCCCTGACAACTACATGTGCAGGGAGTGCATCCAGCTGCAGCTACTGACAGACCGCATTGCAGCACTGGAGCTGCGATTGGACACATACTGGAGCATTCACGATGCTCAGGACAACGTGAATAGCACATTTACGGAGTTGGACACACCGCAGGTAGAGGTTGGACAGGAAGAAAGGGAACGGGTGACCAACAGGCAGAGTACTAGGCGCAGGCAGGTAGTGCAGGGGTCCCCTGTGGCCACCCCCCTCTCCAACAGATACACCACTTTGAGTACTGTTGGGGGGGATGGCTTATCAGAGGAAGGCAGCAGCAGCCAACTTCCTGGCACCAGGGGTGGCTCTGCTGCACAGAATGGGAGGAAAAAGAGGGGTAGAGCTATAGTAATAGGGGATTCAATTGTAAGGGGAATAGATAGGTGTTTCTGCGGCTGCAAACGAGACTCCAGGATGGTGTGTTGCCTCCCTGGTGCAAGGGTCAAGGATGTCTCCGAGCGACTCCAGAACATCTTGGAAGGGGAGGGTGAACAGCCAGTTGTCGTGGTGCATATAGGCACCAACAATATAGGTAAAAAGCGGGATGAGGTCGTAAAAGCGGAGTATAGGGAGTTAGGAGATAAATTAAAAAACAGGACCTCAAAGGTAGTAATCTCAGGATTGCTACCAGTGCCACGTGCTAGTCAGAGTAGAAATAGAAGGATACTTCAGATGAATTCGTGGCTAGAGGAATGGTGCCAGGGGGAGGGATTCAAGTTCCTGGGACATTGGAACCGGTTCTGGGGGAGGTGGGACCAGTTCAAACCGGACGGCTTGCACCTGGGCAGGGCTGGAACCAATGTCCTAGGGGGAGTGTTTGCTAGTGCTGTGGCGGAGGGTTTAAACTAAAATGGCAGGGGGTTGGGAACCTGAGCAGGGAGACAGAGAAAAGGGAAACAAGGATAAAAGCAAAAGATAGTAAGGAGAAAAACAAAAGTGGCAGTCAGAGAAATCAACGGTTTAAATCAAACATGGCCACAGTAAATAATAATTCTAATAGATCTAAGAGCATTAAAAAAACAAGCCTGAAGGCTTTGTGTCTTAATGCGAGGAGCATTTGTAATAAGGTGGATGAATTGGCTGCGCAAATAGAAGTAAACAAATACGATTTGGTTGGGATTACGGAAACGTGGCTCAAGGAAGGCCAGGACTGGGAACTCAACATCCAGGGGTATTCGATATTCAGGAAAGATAGGCAAAAAGGAAAGGGAGGTGGGGTAGCATTACTGGTTAAAGAAGGGATTAACACAATTGTAATGAAGGATATTAGCTCTGATGAGGTGGAATCTGTATGGGTAGAATTGAGAAATACTAAGGGGAAAAAAACGTTAGTGGGAGTGGTTTATAGACCTCCAAACAGTAAGGCGGAGGTTGGGGATGGCATTAAAAGAGAAATTAAAGAAGCGTGCAATAAGGGCACAGCAGTCATCATGGGTGACTTTAATCTACATATAGATTGGGCTAACCAAATTAGTAACAATACTGTGGAGGAGGAATTCCTGGAGTGTTTACGGGATGGTTTCCTGGACTATTATGTCGAGGAACCAACCAGAGATCAGGCCATCTTAGACTGGGTATTATGTAACGAGAAAGGATTAATTAGCAATCTTGTTGTAAGAGGCCCATTGGGTCGGAGCGATCATAATATGATCGAATTCTTCATTAAGATGGAGAATGAAGTAGTTGACTCGGAGTCTAGGGTCCTCAATTTAAATAAAGGAAACTATGATGGTCTGAGGAGCGAGTTGGGTAGGATTGATTGGGGAATGGCACTCAAAGGGTTGATGGTGGATAGGCAATGGCAAACATTCAAAGACCGAATGGATGAACTACAGAATTTGTTCATCCCAGTTTGGCATAAAAATAAAACAAAAAAGGTGACCCAACTGTGGCTAACAAGGGAAATTAGGGAAAGCATAAGGTCCAAGGAGAGGGCATATAGATTGGCCAGAAAAAGCAATAATCCTGAGGATTGGGAGCAATTTAGGATTCAACAAAGGAGGACAAAGGGATTAATTAAGAAAGGGAAAATAGAATATGAGAGTAAGCTTGCAGAGAACATAAAAACTGACTGTAAAAGCTTTTATAGATATGTGAAGAGAAAAAGATTGGTGAAGTCAAGCGTAGGTCCCTTGCAGTCAGAATCGGGGGAATTTATAATGGGGAACAAAGAAATGGCAGACCAACTAAATACATATTTTGGTTCTGTCTTCACAAAGGAGGACACAAATAACCTCCCAGAGATGCCGGGGAACATAGGGTCTGATGAAAGGGTGGAACTGAAAGAAATCAGTATTTGGAGGGAAATGGTGTTAGGAAAATTGATGGGACTGAAGGCTGATAAATCCCCAGGGCCTGATAATCTACATCCCAGGGTACTTAAGGAAGTGGCCCTAGAAATATTAGATGCATTGCTGGTCATCTTCCAGAACTCGATAGACTCTGGAACAGTACCCATGGATTGGCGGGTAGCTAATGTTACCCCACTATTCAAAAAAGGTGGTAGAGAAAAGGCGGGGAATTATAAACCGGTAAGCTTGACATCGGTAGTGGGGAAAATGCTAGAGTCCATTATAAAAGATGTAATAGCAGAGCACTTGGAAAGCAGTGACTGGATCGGACAAAGTCAACATGGATTTACAAAAGGTAAATCATGCTTGACTAATCTACTGGAATTGTTTGAGGATGTCACTGGTAAAATAGATAAGGGAGAACCAGTGGATGTGGTGTATTTGGACTTTCAGAAGGCTTTCGATAAGGTCCCGCATAAGAGATTAGCGTGCAAAATTAAGGCACATGGGATTGGGGGCATGGTATTGACTTGGATAGAGAACTGGTTGGCGGACAGAAAGCAAAGAGTTGGAATAAACGGGTCGTTTTCCGAGTGGCAGGCAGTGACTAGTGGGGTACCGCAAGGATCGGTCCTAGGACCCCAGCTGTTCACAATATATATTAATGATCTGGACGAGGGAATTGGATGTAATATCTCCAAATTTGCAGACGACACAAAGCTGGGGGGGAGGGTATGCTGTGAGGAGGATGTCGTGAAACCCCAGCACGATTTGGACAGGTTGGGTGATTGGGCAGAAACATGGCAAATGCACTATAATGTGGATAAATGTGAGGTTATCCACTTTGGTGGCAAAAACAGGAAGGCAGATTATTATTTGAATGGTAATAGATTGGGAGAAGGGGAAGTGCAAAGAGACCTGGGTGTTCTTGTACACCAGTCGCTGAAGGTAAGCATGCAGGTGCAGCAGGCGGTTAAGAAGGCAAATGGTATGTTGGCCTTCGTAGCAAGAGGGTTCGAGTACAAGAACAAGGATGTCTTGCTGCAGTTGTACAGGGCCTTGGTGAGACCACACCTTGAGTATTGTGTGCAGTTTTGGTCGCCTTACCTGAGGAAGGACATTCTTGCCATGGAAGGAGTGCAGCGAAGATTCACCAGGCTGATACCTGGGATGGCAGGAATGACGTATGAGGAGAGATTGTGTCGATTGGGCTTATACTCACTGGAGTTTAGAAGATTGAGAGGGGATCTCATCGAAACCTATAAAATTCTGTCAGGCCTGGACAGACTAGATGCATGAAGGATGTTTCTGATGGCCGGTGAGTCCAGAACCAGGGGTCATAGTCTAAGGATAAGGGGTAAGCCATTTAGGACTGAAATGAGGAGGAATTTCTTCACCCAGAGAGTGGTGAACCTGTGGAATTCTCTGCCACAGAGGGCGGTGGAGGCCAGTTCATTAAGTATATTCAAGAAAGAGTTGGATATATTTCTTAAGGCTAAAGGGATCAAGGGATATAGGGAGAAGGCAGGGACCGGGTACTGAATTTGGATGATCAGCCATGATCTCATTGAATGGCGGAGCAGGCTCGAAGGGCTGAATGGCCTACTCCTGCTCCTATCTTCTATGTATCTATGTATGTATCTTCTGCATCTTCCTCTTCTGTTTCCTCCTTTTCAGCGTCTTCCTCGTCTGCGTCTTTCTCTTCTGCATCTGCCTCTTCTGCTTCTTCCTCTTCTGCTTCTTTCTCTTCTGTTTCTTCCTCTTCTGCTTCCTCCTCTTCTGCTTCCTCCTCTTCTGCTTATACCTCTTCTGCTGCTTCTTCTTCTGCTTCCTCCACTTTGCACTGCAAGCAGCTTGTCCCCTTTGCTCCCTCTATGAGCAGTTTATCCCCTTTGCTGCCTCTGCTTCATCTCCATGTGCCCCCAGGACAGTGAGCAAGTGGTCTTCTCAGAGGCAAAATACTGCAGATGCTGGAAGTCTGAAATAAAAGCAGAAAGTGCTGGAAATACTCAGCAGGTTATTGGACATCCTGGAGAGCTGTATGTTGGACATCTCGGGGAGTTAAGAGTCACCAGTCAAACTTCTTTGTGTCTTGAAGCAATAGGCTCTCCAGGGTTTCCAATATATAAATAAGAAGATGACTTTGAAGTGTCGTGAGGAGAAAACATGGCTTGTCTTCTGATATGTAAAGTGCTTGTGTAAAGAAATAAGTGTTAGTAATAAAATGTAACTTTAGTTTTATGGTAATAAAACAGGGATAGCAAATCCATTAGTTGGTAAAGCTTTTTCTTAAAAGGGTTTAGGGACTGTTACGTCAGGGAGCCTTGCTTAACGGAAGTAGTTTTGAAGTAAATAAACTGCAAACTGTTTACATGAATAGTCTGTTTTCTAAGGATGTGGGAATAGATATGTCACACAGTCTTATCTCTGACATTCTCCTTTTATGTAGTCGAAATATGGTGTGTAAAGGATCATGGTTTTCAACAATATCTCAGAGGGCTCGAAAGATACAGAAACCAAAAGCCACTCTCTGTGTACAGTTAAGACTGATCACCTTTACTGTGTATCAATAAAGTCTGTTCCATATACTCCACTACGAGTTTCTCATGCTTACTTGAAACATGTTGTTGTGAACCAGAGGAGGAAGGAGGTTGACTGCTAATACAGGTCAGACAAGCATCTCAACTTGAGACATAGGGCTCGATTTTCACTGAGCCGTGGAGTCGGGTTTGGAGGCGTGCGGGGGGTTAAAATCGCAAAATCTGGCAGGCGGGACCCCCCCCCCCGCCTGGTTCCCGACTCCGAGCAATTTGAACTCAGTCATGTCTGATGGTCCTGACTCCGTCCCACATCCAACAGGCGGGACTGGTCGTTAAGGCCCTTAACAACCACTAAATGGCCTCTATAATCCTATTTTGAAAGGCCCTTGCGAATTTAACCCTTTTCCCACATGAAACATGCCTGGTGGGAAACACGAATGTGAAACCTGGCGGGAGCACTATTGGATTGCTGACTATCAACTGCAGGTCAATCATTAAAGAGGAGATTTGATCAGCCATGGTTTGCAGGTGGCAGGACTTAGTGGTCTCAGGTCTGGGGCAACTTTTAGAAGGCTTGACCACACCTGTGGAAGGTTGGAGCCTCACACCCATCTCCAGTGTGAACTCCTGGGAAACCCCTCTCCCCACCTTGACTAAGCGCTTCTTCAACTGAGGCATATTCCAGAAGCATGGCAAACATTTAATTCCTTTCCTGCTGGACATCAGATTTGGATGCAGACCAGCCGCGGCAGCAGCAGAACCATGAACAACAGCAGCACCAACAGCATTGCATCAACAGGAGCGGCAAGCTGCTAGTCACCCACCTGAAGATGCACAGGCCAGAAGGCACCAGCGCACGACAACATTGCTGCCCGGGATTCAAGGGGCGCACTCATCCTCCCAGATTTGCTTAGCCTAGTCAAACAAACACTTTTGCCTCGCAGCTTCTTACCAGAACATTGACAATGGCCAAGAACCAGAGGATTCCTAGCACTCTGACCACCATACTGACAGTTGCAAGTATGCCTAAGCCCTCAATGTGGAAGTCCCACTAGCGAAATGACAGACGATACAACTGCACCATTTGCAATCAGAAATTTTATGTACATTACCGAAGTGATGGCATTTTTGCAGTAAACACAAAATTGCACCCAAGTGACTACCCTTGTGACTATTTGTGCAGAATTTTCCTCTTACGCGTGCTCCTACGTGGTGCCTCCCCTGTGGCTTCAGCAGATGTGGAGGCCTCTTGCTCACTTTGCTGCTGCTCCTGTCTCGACACCTTTGGCGGAAGTCCCATGGGATGGCGAGCCTGTGAGGGCTCGTCAACAGTCTGCTGCTCCTGCGGCTGTGCAGGGGTTGAAACGCTTATCTCACTTGGGTGTGGACTCCGGTGGGGCTCTGACCGAGGGCTCTGCAGTGACATGGAAGTGTGAGCGCTTGGAGAGGAGCCCCCACTTCCTTGAGGTCTGCCACCAACCTCCCTCTCATGGGTCAGGTCCCCCTCAGCGCCTACAAGTGGCTGGAAAGCACCTTGCTGCACATCAGGGGGGCCATGGGGACCCGTATTTGCAATGGCAGTCCTACTCAGAAGGACTTCCATGAAGGTCTAGTTTCACTGTTCAATAAATGCCCATCGCTCCTCAAGAGATGTCTTTCTATTCTGAACAATTACCATGTTTTCCATACCCTGGTGACTAAGCTCCTCCATGGCCATAGCCATCCTCTCCTCTACCGTAGCCATCCTCTCCTCTATGGTAGCCATCCTTTCCACGGAGGTTGCCATCCTTTCCATGGTGATGCGTTCATGCGCCAATGACTCCACAAAGGCTCTGGTCATGGTCGCTATGGACTCCTCCATTTGCTCCACACTCGCAGCAACCCTAGAGACAAAACCTGCCAGAGACTCCTGCATCTGTTCCTGGAGTTCCATCACCGCTGATCTCAACAGACAGAGCGTCAACATGCTGCTGATCCGAGCTGGCAGAGCCCTGTGCCCTCCGACTTGGACTCTCCACTGCTGACCCTGTCTCCACAATCTGCTGATGCTCACTTGTGAGCTATGATACACCAGGTGACAACAATGTCTTGAAGGTCCCACCGAGGTGTGAGTGTCTGCGCTGGTGCTGGGTGCGCAGATTTCTGGTGAAGCTGCGCCCTCAGAGGTTGCAGCTTCCTCTGAGGAGTCTGGCTGCTCAGCCTCTTCTTTCTGGCTAGGGTGGACGGATGCTTGTGATGGTCCTTTGGGGGAGTAAAGGAAAGAGTCAGAGATGTGATGCCAAGGCTGCATGCACATTGCTTTTTGCAGATGCTCATAAGTCCATCTGTTAGAGCTTCACAATCATTATCAGCGACTCATGCAATGTCAAAGAGAGAGATGGGAAACTTTTCTGTCACCAGCTTGCTGTGTTGCAACCGTCTGTCCGTCCCCCACATGCGCATCATCCTCCAGTCCCACTATTTTGAGTGCCGCCTCCTCCCAGGGGGTCAGGTGGACTATAGAGGCTGTCCCTCCTCCTGTCCTCGCTTGCTCTCTTTTGTTGTGAGCTCTCTTTTCCTGCAATGAGGGAGACAAGTGGAGGTTGAGTGAGAATGAAGGAGTGAGTGTAGAGATTGCATAGCATACATACTTAGAAGGAGACAAAGATGGAGTGAGGTGGCAAGACCAATGGCCCTCCCTGTGTGTTGTCAGTTGTTTTCATAGCATCAGAGTGATAGGGAGTGTGAGGGCTGCATAGTCGAATAGTTATGTGAACATGAGCATAGAGAGAGAGGGAATGGGTAAGGGTGCATGGATGTCAGTGTCAAGTGGGATGTGGAGGAAAAGATTGCTAAAGCTGAGTGCTGGTGAGGAAAGGCAATGGGGGTCAGATTGAGGGTGGTGGGAAATTCATACTCACTTTTCCAGTGTGCTGAAGGTCATGAAATCTTTTCTGGCATTGAATCCATTTTTGCCGTGTGACTCCCAAGGAGTTGACCTCCTCAGCCACCTGCATCCACACTGCCTTAGTCTGCTTGGGAGGCCTCTTCCTCCCTGAGGAAGGGAAGAGCACCTCCCTTCTGGCCCTAGCCCCATCCACCAATGCCTGCAGGGCCACCTCGTCAAAACGAGGAGCTGATCTGGGCCTTCTGCTTGTCATCTTTCCTGCAGGTCCCTCTGACACCAAATGGAAAAAGCTTGGAAGCCTGCAGGTGAAGCAAGGCTTGCTGTGGACCATAAATGCAGCAGCAAAGATTACATCATTGGAGGGGACTTTCAGTCATGAAAAACCCATTTGCAAAGGCTTCCCACACATTGGAAATCAATTGGCCACTTAAGTTAAAATTGCATCAATCTGCCACATCCATTTAGATTCGTGTGGGTAACACGAAATTCGCATAACACAACACCATCCTGCACCTGAGTTAAAATCCTGCCCATAAACTCTGTTTCTCTCGCCATGGATGCTGCTTGACTTGCTAAATTTTTCCAGCATTTTCTGTCTTCTCAGAGGCCTTCTTTTATCATCCAAAGCCTTGCAAGCATCCAGCAGCACTCCCTGCACTCCCTGCACACTTTAACAACTTTTTAAATGGTGGATCTGAGATATTTTCGTGGTTCTTCCATTTGGTCAGCCATGTCCTTGCGCAAATCACAATTTTGAAAAATACTAGACCTTTGAGAAGTTATAAATTTCATGCATCATCATGGGAGATGTAACAAAAGAACAGAAATATTAACAGATGTTTGAAAGTTGGGGCCTGCGTGCTGTTGAATTGAGCAAAAACCGCTACTTCAATAAAATATTTTTTTAAAGTCCAAAAGCTGAAATCCAAACTTATCTGAGAGATGTGTGTGTCTTTTTAAGAAGCACTGACAGTGTCTGCAGGGCTGCTTCATGCACGCTGTTCTGTGCGTATTCAGGACATGGCATTATGGCATGCGGTGACATCCAAAATAGCATTCGTGGTGCCAAACCAGGCATTGCACGGCAATTGTCATCACGATCTGCTTATTTAAATTTGAGGGCCAGTGCTGTCAACATCAGCGCTATGGCCCTCACCAAAATGGTGGTTGCCGTGTCCCGCGCTGGAAGTGGGCAGAATCGAGACGGCTGCCATTTTTTCAATAAAACCGGCCTTAAGGGCCAGCGCTACATCACGGAATTTCTACGCCTCGGTTTTTGCTCAATTCAACAGCACGCAGGCTGGTATATCACAGCTCACAAGTGACCATCAGCAGATGGTGGAGGCAGGGACAGCAGAGGAGAGTCCTCGTCGGAGATCACAGGACGCTCCGAGCTCTGCTCAGCTGCATGTGGACCCTGTGCCTCTGGGGCCATCCAGAAAGAGAGCAGTGCTGGAACTTCATGAAGAAGTGCTGGAGTCTCTGACAGGGTTTGCATCCACAGTAACTGTGAGTGTGCAGGGAATGGAGGAGTCCATCTCAAACATGAGCAATGCCGTGGTGCACTCAATGGCGAATGTAGGTGCTGCCATGGAAAGGATGGCAACCTCCATGGAGGACATAAATTGCCAGACTCAAATGAACATGGTGACTCTTTTAAATAGATGGTCTGATATGGAGGATAGATGGGCATCTATTGAGGAGAGGAACCAGAGGTACATGGACATCCCTGTTATGAGGACTTTCAGTACAGAGACAGGTTCTTTTGGCTCCACTGATGTGCAGCAAGCTGCTCTCCAGCCACTTGCTAGCAGTGAAGTGCAGGTGGCCCATGAGAGGGATGTTGGTGGTCGACAACCAGGAAGTGTGGGTTCTTCTCCAAGCGCTCGTACTACCATGCCACAGCGGAGCCCTTGGTCAGAGCCCTAGATTCCTCACCCAACTAAGATGGCCGTCTAAGCCCCTGCACAGCCACAGGAGGAGCAGACTGTTGCGGAGGCCTCCCAGGCTCCCAAACCCAGAGGATGCCCGCCAAAGGTGTCAAAGCAGGCGCAGCATGGAAGTGAGCAAGGTGCCTCTACATCTGCTGAAGCAACAGGGGTGAAGGGATAATTACTAGTCCTAGCCCTTTTCGGGCTACCCCGGATCAGGCGTATTCCCCAGATGTTCACCTTCAACTAAAGTTAGAGGTAGCCGAATCCTAGAGATGCTTAATTGGGCCTAAAGGTCCAGACTATCTCTCCCTAAAGGAAAGGAATGACCTGAAGATGTTACCTTCCTCCAGATATCACTTTTACTAAGTTTAACTAGACTGTAACCTTCTGGATATTATGAGAGCCTGGAACACGCCCCAGAATTCTGCAATTCCTCACCAAAGAGTGTATAGAGATTGAGTTTGCGAGTTTGATACAGAAGTATTATGTGAGACAATTCTAAAAATATATAGATTAAAGAACTGACATGTAATTACAGCTGGTGATTCAATTGCAACTTTAACATTTCCAAATACAAATAGCTTACAATTCTTATTCTCAGAGATCCTTATACTCAAACCTTAATGTTGTTACATTTTTACATTACTTAGTCTATATTTCAGGATATCCACCAAAATCAAATACCTTTGATTACCCAAAACTCAAAGAGTTGTAGGCTTACAGAGCCTCTGAAGCCAAGAATCGCTTTGCCCCTTCCAGTGAATTCTGTCTTCCCATTTGAAAGTTCTATATTTATACTCTTTCTGCAGTGGTATATCCTTTGAAGTTTTCTGCTGATGTAAGCTAATTATCTCTAGTCATTTTTCTGTTGACTTCTTTCTATTCTTACTGTCAGTTCAGCTGTTAGCTTGCAGAATTATGTCTGCTGTGTAGGTGTCTCCAGCTTATCATAAAAACAATGTGACAGCAGTGGTTCTATTTGATTTCATTTTTACGAAGGTCTCCTGTTCAATTCTTAAGTCACCTCAGCTGGTTGTAAGCAGACTTCGTATCTCCTAAGTGTTCCAGGTTCAACATAAAAATAATGTGATTGCTTGGTGCATCTATTGATGTCATATTTATGAAAGCCTTCTGTTTGTATCTTTTTACAACATGTAAATTAAAAACACTTCAACTGGATGCACCATTGTCCCCCTGGCCACCTCAGTTGGTTGTATTAAGAATGATGTCTCCTGTCTTTCATTTGATGTCATATTTATGAAGGCATATGTTTCTTTAATTTATGTGATTTATTTCAAAGTGTTGGTTAATGACACTTTTAACTGGTCATTCCATTGTGTTCCCTCCAAAGCTCAGACTTTCTGAAAGCTCTAACCCTCTGCTTCAATAGGGCTATTGTTTCAGTATCTCAAAAGCTTGTATGCTGTTTACAGCTTTTCCATCGTTGAGGCTTTTAGATTTTCAAACCCAGTATGTTATGTTTTAATGAGGCTTTTTCTTTCATAGGATGGTGTATTTTTCTGAATAGGTATGGCTCATTCCTTCACAGGGGAAGGATCATGTAGAAGCACGTGTAAGAGAAAGTTAACACACAAATAGTCACAAGGATAGTCACTTCGGTGTTTTCAAATGATACAAACGTTTGTCATTGTTATTATTAATGTATTAAAAAAAAACGATGGCAAAGATTCAAAGAGTTGGCCTATGTGTGCTCAGAAATGCAAGTTGCACAGTAAGGGTTCTGGGTGCCTTTCATCTATAATGATGGTGGTAAGAGTGATAGAAAACCACAGTTTATTGCACTGTTGCTGTATGGTGTGTTAAGAAGGTCAGCTAGACATTCATTTCCATGCACCAGCCATATGTGGTTGTGTGAGGGAATACACCATATTTCAGAAAGATACACCATAATATGAACAAAATTCTGATATTATTAAATGATATACTGGGTTTAAAAATCTAAAGCCTCGGAGACACAGGCTGCAAACAGCATACAGGCTCCGGAGATAAAGATCAGTTGATAACAAAGTTATAAACAAGCTTTGAAATGGGAATTCGTTAAAAATACTAAAACAATGAAAGATTGAAGCAAACCATTGGTGCTTCCGAAAGGTCTATGGTTTGCAACCAACACCATGAAAATGCCCAGTTTAAAGTGTTAAGAACTAACACATGAAACAGAAACACAAACATTAAAAGAGACATGTGCCTTTGAAGCTATGACATCAAGTAAAAGAAACACCAGCTGGTCAAATAGTTTTTATGTTAAACTTGGATGACAGGAAACACGATTAAATATGCAACCAATTGAGATAGCTAGAAATGCATGAAACACTCTGGTCAAAGTTTCTTTAATTTATACATATAGTAAATATGATACCAACAAGAACACTTTGAAGATATAACTTCAATAGATACACCAAGCAATTACATTGTGTTTGCATTGAACTTGGAGCAGCACGGAGTCACAATGTCTGTTAAAAACCAATTAAACCAATATTAAGAATTGAATGAAGTATCTTCGATAAGAATGGCATCAAACAGAAACCATTGCTGTCATTGTTTTTATGATGGTTTTTGAAACACCTAAAGTTAGAGACATAATTATGCATGCAATAGTTGAATTGACAGTCAGAATAGAAAGCATTCAAAAGAGGTATCAATAAAGACAATTAGCTTACATTAGCAGAGAACTTCAAAGAAGAAACCAAAGCAAAAAGAGTATAAAAACATAGACCTTTTCAACAGAAAGGCAGAACTCACTGAATGGGCAAAGCATTTCTCAACTCTTCAGAGGCATCTCTGCAAGTTTTTAACTATGAGTCTCGGGAAATCAAAGTAATAGATTTTGGTGGATAATCTGGATTTAGAAATAAGTAAGAAATGTAGAAATGTAACGAAGTAATGATTTGAGAATAAGGATCTCTGAGAAATAAGAAATGTAAGCTATCTGTATTTTGAATTGTTAATGTTACGACTGATTTAACAGCTGTTGACTGAATGTCAGCTCTTAAATAAAATGATATATTTTTAGAATTGTCTCAAAGAGTAATTCTGTATAAACTCACAAACCTAAATTCTGTACACTCTTTTGTAAGGAGTTGCAGAATTCTGGGGGGTATTCCGGGCCCTCATAATATTCTGAAGGTTACAGTCTAGTTCAACTTATTAAAAGTACTATCTGGAGGACGGTAACATCTTCAGTCGTTCCTTTCCTTTAGGGAGAGATAGCCTGAACCTTTAGACCCATTTAAGCATCTTATGGAATTCGGCTATCTCTAACTTAAGTTGAGGGTGAACGTCTGGGGAATACGCCTGATCTGGGGTAGCCCAAAAGGACTAGGACTAGTAATTATCCCTTCAGTTGAAGTGTCACATCACACGAATCTGACATGGATAAGTGCATCCCTTGTCTCATGGCTAACAATGTGCTCGCATGCTGGTGGAATTGGCACAACCGCCCACGCAAGGTGTCCCTCATCTGCCACCTGTCTGCTGATCCACTTGTTCCTCAGGCAGCAGTAAGCCACGCTGCTGTGTGAAGTTGTGCAGGGCACAGCAGACAATGATGATTCTGGAGACCCTGGCTGGGGCGTACTGTAGTGCTCCACCAGATCTGTTGAGGCATCTGAATCATATTTTGAGCAAGCTGATGGTTTGCTCTATGATGCTTCTGGTGGAAATGTGACTCATATTGTACTGCTCCTCGGCTTCGTTTGATAGCCTCCACATCGGTGTCATTAGCCACATCTTCAGGGGCTAGCCCTTGTCTCCAAGTAGCCATCCGGAAAGTTGGGTTGGTGGATTGAAGAGCTGAGGCACAGTAGACTGCTGCAGGATGAATGAGTCATGGCAACTGCCAGGGAACTTGGCAGAAACATGCATAATTTTCTTCCTGTGGTTACACAGCAGCTGGACGTTAAGGGAGTGGAAGCCCTTGTGGTTCACAAGTACAGCTGGGTTGTGACGGGGTGCCCTAATGGCCACATGTGTGCAGTCTACGATGCCCTGCACCCTTGGGAAGCCTGACATATTTGCAAAGCCAACCGCACGCGCAGTTACACTTGCTTCATCCATGGAGAAGTGGATGTAATTGTGCACCTTTGCAAAGAGGCCATCGGTTACCTGCATGATGCAAGTGTATGCGGCCAACTGGGAGATGCCACTGATGTTTGCTGATGATCCCTGGAAGGACCCTGAAGCAGAGAAGTTGAGTGCGGTGGTGACTTTAACAGCCACTGGTAAGAAATGGCCCCCCGCTCCTCTGGGCTCCAGGTCTTGGTGCAGCATTGTGCAGATGTCAGCGACTACTTCTCACGAAAGTCTCAGCCCCTTTGGCACTGCTGCTCAGTCATGTTGAGGAAGCTCATCCTCGGCCTGTAAATCCTGTGTTGGGGGTATCTCCTGTGGCGAGGTGCAGCCCTGCGCTGACGGCCTCTGCTCTGTGCAGCATCAGGTGGCTGAGGAGAAGCTTGGTGCTCCTGTTGTTGCTGCAGCTGTGGTGGACGGTTCTGCTGCTGCCGTGGCTGCTCTTCCTTCGATTCTGTGGACCAGGATGAGAGGGTACAAATGGTTCCCATCCCGCTGGTATACATCTCAGTTGAGGAAGAGATGTTATGAGCGCTGAGTTAATGTATCCAGAGGGTATTCCAAGGAGATCACAGTGCATATGGATCTCAGCTTAAACACTCACAAGCTCAATAGACCTGCAAAATGTGCTTGGTGGTGGGATCACGCTGGAGGCGACGGAAATGGTGGAGGATGATCTGTTGTATTTATTGAATGTCTGCTTGAAATAATAACTTTTCATTATTTTCTCTTGAGGTGCTGCAATAGTGTAACAGCTATTGATTCCTGCTTGGATTATCTGTTGTTTTAGACTCTGTTCTGCTCTTCTATCTGTTGGATTGATTGTTGCTTTGATACTCGGCCATTAATTTGTACACTTCTGGCCACCATTAGTGCGGACATTGCCACTAAAGTACTTCAACCAGCTCAATGCAAGAGGAATGGTATTGATCACATTACAAAGTGTGACCATGCTTCAAATAAAACACCTCAGACTCTCAAACGCGATTTTAATTCTGCTCGCATGGCGAGAACAATGTGTGCAGGGGTATAAAATGGCGGCCGGGCACGACCCAATGCATTCCCGAGGTATTCGCGTCCCACGCCATTTTAACTCCTCGGTTTTTTGACAGTGTCAAGGGCCTCCCCCACTGCCCCCCCACTCCACCCCCCCACCACCCCGCCACAGGCAGACAGGGACCTCATAACTATTTACATGACGAGGTCTGATATTGCAATCCGAACCCCAACGGCAATTTTGCATTCAGATGTGCGAATCGCTCACAGTCCCGGAGCCGCCAGCAAATGCCGACAACTAGCAGGATCGCAGCCAGAAGTGGCCCAGTTTTAACGTTTCCTTGTGGACCAGGACAAGCAGCAATGCTCCTCCTGGCCTCACAGGGAAACCTGGCACATCCTCGGCCCCAGGCTTTGCGCCCTCCTCCTCCGACCGCAATCGTGTCGGACCCCCCCACCCCTCACATATCTTACGGGTTCCGGGCTGCGACCTGCAGCTGCGTGGTTTCCCGCTCCCACCCGCCGGCCTCACGTCATCCTCACTAGCTTGGGGCGGGATTCAGCGTGGAGAAATTAAAATGAGCCCTGGGAGGTAAAATGGCCTGGGCCTCACGTTGCGAGGAGCCAGATTATCGGCGCCCACATAGGCCGCAGTTACGGCCCGTGTTAAAATCGAGGCTTTAGTCTCTTCGGATACTCCTGCTGTCTGTGCTTCTGTCCCTGCCCTAACATATTGGACTTGAACTCATTGAAAATACAAATTTTAACTCTTGACGCGAGTCGTGCAGGCTGGGTCAAATCGGGTGGAGAACTGTCTGACCCTCTGTAGGATGAGGCCTGAGAGGTTTTAACTCCTCATCCGCCTGGGCCCTGTCAGTCCTCCACCCGAACCCGGTGGAATAGAGGTATCTGGCTGACAGGGTGGAGAGGGATTATGGGCAGCAGGAGGTCGCCACTGGGGGCCCGCAAGAATGGTCCCCAGCAGTCAGGTATCACGGTTGAGAGGGGTGGGGGAAGGAGAGCGAAGCCTAGGGTAGGGGAGTCCCAAGGCTCCCTCAGGAGCCCAGAGGATCACTCCCGGCCCACAAGGAAACAAAAAATAAATTTAACTAATGTATTTGTGGGCTCCTTCTCGCCCCGAGTGTGCTTGACAGCAGGTGGGCCAGGTGGGTAAGAAAGAGATAGGGGTGCAGGCTCAGAATGAGCTGGGTAGTAGGCGGGTCCGGCAGTATTGAGCAGGCTGTGGCAGAAAATGAGCGAAGCAGCTGTGCAGGACATAGGCTGGGAAAGCTGCCTCCAGGGCGGAGCGACCAGGAATGGACTGGGGAGCACGCGAGTGGCAGAAAGTGCACTCGGCAACAGCGAGAGATGGAAGTAAACGCTGCAGGACAGAGATAATGGGAACAGGCTGCATCAAGAATGAAGAATGGCCACTCGGTGAAGTACAGGAGTGCTGTTAGTACCTGTGCATCCTTACCAAAGCGTAAGTCAGTACCTTCATCATAGAGCAGAACGTTGGCAAAAAGAACAGGAAAATCTGGATCTTGAGTGGCTGAGAATTAGTTTTAAAAGCAGATTTTTTCATCAAAAAGAAGCTGGCACTTGGAAGATCACCAAGGGTTTTTTATATATAAAATATATATATATAAAATATTTTTTATTTTTTTATCCACACTTTTGTTTGACCTTTTTTCTTCCCTCCCACATGGCAGCTGTCCTTCATTCTGCTAGCGCAATTCACACTTCATCTAGAGCCATCAAGGCTTTCGATAAGGTCCCGCATAAGAGATTAGCGTGCAAAATTAAGGCACATGGGATTGGGGGCAAGGTATTGACTTGGATAGAGAACTGGTTGGCGGACAGAAAGCAAAGAGTTGGAATAAACGGGTCGTTTTCCGAGTGGCAGGCAGTGACTAGTGGGGTACCGCAAGGATCGGTCCTAGGACCCCAGCTGTTCACAATATATATTAATGATCTGGACGAGGGAATTGGATGTAATATCTCCAAATTTGCAGACGACACAAAGCTGGGTGGGAGGGTATGCTGTGAGGAGGATGTCGTGAAACTCCGGTATGATTTGGACAGGTTGGGTGATTGGGCAGAAACATGGCAAATGCACTATAATGTGGATAAATGTGAGGTTATCCACTTTGGTGGCAAAAACAGGAAGGCAGATTATTTTTTGAATGGTAATAGATTGGGAGAAGGGGAAGTGCAAAGAGACCTGGGTGTTCTTGTACACCAGTCGCTGAAGGTAAGCATGCAGGTGCAGCAGGCGGTTAAGAAGGCAAATGGTATGTTGGCCTTCGTAGCAAGAGGGTTCGAGTACAAGAACAAGGATGTCTTGCTGCAGTTGTACAGGGCCTTGGTGAGACTGCACCTTGAGTATTGTGTGCAGTTTTGGTCGCCTTATCTGAGGAAGGACGTTCTTGCCATGGAAGGAGTGCAGCGAAGATTCACCAGGCTGATACCTGGGATGGCAGGAATGACGTATGAGGAGAGATTGTGTCGATTGGGCTTATACTCAGTGGAGTTTAGAAGATTGAGAGGGGATCTCATCGAAACCTATAAAATTCTGTCAGGCCTGGACAGACTAGATACAGGAAGGATGTTTCTGATGGCCGGAGAGTCCAGAACCAGGGGTCATAGTCTAAGGATAAGGGGTAAGCCATTTAGGACTGAAATGAGGAGGAATTTCTTCACCCAGAGAGTGGTGAACCTGTGGAATTCTCTGCCACAGAGGACGGTGGAGGCCAGTTCATTAAATATATTCAAGAAGGAGTTGGATATATTTCTTAAGGTTAAAGGGATCAAGGGATATGGGGAGAAGGCAGGGACAAGGTACTGAATTTGGATGATCAGCCACGATCTCATTGAATGGCAGAGCAGGCTCGAAGGGCCGAATGGCCTACTCCCGCTCCTATCTTCTATGTTTCTATCCTTTGTTCCTTAACTTGTCCCGTTACCACCTCCTCTTGCCTTGAATATCTCTTAATGTCTCTCAATGTCTCTTAATCTCTCCTGCTTTCTATCCTATCACTGACCTTCCCTTTTGTTCTTTCATCCCCTCCCCCTTTTCCCAGCCCCTAACTTGCTTTAAAATCTATTCCCTTTCCTGCTGTTTTCCAGTTCTGATGAAAGGTTCTCGACCTGAAACGTTAACTCTGTTTCTCTCTCCACGGATGCTGCCCTGGCCTGCTGAGTTTTTCCAGCGTTTTCTGTTGTTATTTCGGATTTCCAGCATCCGCAGTATTTTGCTACCGTATTCAAGATTGATCCAGGTCTGACTTTAATGCCTTTCTATCTGTCAAAGCAGGTAGCATATTGCCAGCAGCGCCGGCGGAAGCTGACAGTACCCGAATCTGTCAGCTTATTTATGGTGCTCTGAGGGATAAAAGCAAAAAAAAAATTGGCTTGCCATTTTAAATATAACTGGCCATATGATGAGGTGGTCTTACAATGTTTATTGCTTTGGTGTCCAGGCTGCACTCTGAAGGCCTAAGCTGATAAAACCATTGCTGATCTTTGAACTTCCTCTCGAGTTTTTGTAGTAACTCTAGAAATGACCGAATGGTTTTGCAAATGATCATTAGAGAAAAATTGGAACCTGAAACGAAACCTTTTACCAGATGGATCGACCCTTGGGCTGTCAATGCGGCTAGAGTCTGAAATATAAACAGTAAATGCTGGAAACACTCAGCCGATCAAGCAGCATCTGTGAGAGAGAAACAGAGTTAATGTTTCAGGTTGATGACCTTTCATCAGCCAGGGTCTGACATGGCTTAAGGACAAGATTTGTCTAAAGATATTGTTCTTGTATATAATAGGGAGTTTAAGCAATTTTGTCCAAAGTAGATAGAATGGGGCAAATTGCTGTCATCGTCCTGCATGAAGTTAGTCTGGATGTTGCCATAGTGCAGTATGTTGACTGCATTAGTGGCTGAAATAAGATAGTAGTGGGCGAGTGTCCAAGTTCCACTGATTGTAGCAAAAGAACAGAAATACTCATGAGGACAGGGATGCAAAAACCTTAGATTTAAAAGAGCAGCTTTGAGAAGATGTAAAATCTAAACAACTAAAAGTCATGCGACAAAGGTGTCACATCTGAAAGTGTGACCTCAGAGGTGTCGCAAGTCAGATCATCACACCTAGGATTGTCACACCTCACAGCATCGCACCTGACAGTGTCACACCTCAAAAGTGTCACATCTCACATGTGTCACACCTTTGAGCATTCCACTTGAGAATGTCACACCTCATAGTATCACACTTCAAAAATTAAGTTTGGTAAACAAACTACTTATCTGTTAAGTTACAAAAAGTCTGAATGATTAAAAAAAAGAAAGACTTGCATTTATATAGCACCTTTCACGACCACCAGACGTTCCAAAGTGCTTTACAGCCAATGAAGTACTTTTTCTGAAGTGTAGTCACTGTTGTAATGTAAGATTTAAATCTGAGTAAGTTAAAAATAGAAAAAAGTACCAATGATGAATGAAAAACCAACAAAAATTTAAATCAGTCCTTCAATTTGTTTTTCAAAGGTACCATTCACAAACCAACAAGTGACACAAAACCCATCAATCACATCACTTAAATAATTTCTTCAAATTCATGTGTGTGTGCGTTGGAGTATGAGTGTGTATGAGAGTGTATTTGTGTGTGTGAGTGCATTTATAAACATATGTGTTTGGGAACGTAAGTGAAGGGATTTGCCCTTCACTTAAGCCTGCTATTGTGGGACAACAGTGTCCAGAGTGTATTGTGAGAACAAGATGGAGGTTTTCCAAACAAATGTGAAGCATAAACAGTTGAAAAAATATATAAAATAAAGTATTTCATTTTTTCAGTGTTTTCGACAGCAATAAACTATTCATTAAAAATTCAGAGCAAATGGTTTTCTTTCGAACAAAGCTATTTTGTGTTGCTGAATGGGACTGGTGTTTCACAGGGGCCAGAGGGGAATGTTTATAAGACCTGGACCATGGCGAATAGCCACCTGTTCAGGTGCTAGTTATTGGAAACTTGACACTCTGAAGAACCTCCTTATGCAGTAATACATTAGTGACTACTTAGCAAGAATTACAAATCCACTGCATGAAGTAAAGGTATAAAAAAGATAGGCTAGCTTTCCTCTATTGGCACCTGCTGTGTGTCCAAAAGGTACAGCACAGGATCCCATGATTTTCCTGCCCCACGCCATTCATTTTTTGCAAGATCCAGGCTCAAGGTGCAGAAACCTCCCCAAGGCTAAGCCTTGAGCCTCAACATTGGGGAGAAGGTTGAAGCACAGATGCAGCTCTCTCATGCCTGTTGCTGAATTCCTGGCTGTTGCCATCAGGGCCTTCTGGCTGCTGCCAGTTGAAGTAAGTGGGGCTTTGCCTGTTGTATATGCAGCCCCAGAGTTTGGGTGACAATGAAGAGGGCGGGGGCATTCACAGACTTCTGCCTCAGTTTCTTGTGGGAATGTTCACTGGGGACATCAGTGTAGAGGTGCCTGTAAAGAATTGGCGCAAGGACCTGCCCACGGAGAGCAGCATCCAGAAGGCCCTGTAAACTGCCGCCTGAGAGGTCTTTGGCTTGCCACTGGGAGGGTTGTAGGGCTGGAGGAGGTTACAGAGATAGGGAGGGGTGAGGCTATGGAGGGATTGGAAAACAAGGATGATAATTTTAAAATCGTGGCGTTGCCGGAACGGGAGCCAATGTAGGTCAATGATGAGTGAATGGGCAGCAGAGTATTGGATGAGCTCAAGTTTATGGAGGGGGCAAGGTGGGAGGCCGGCCAGCAGTGCATTGGAATAGTCGAGTCTAGAGATAACAAAGGCATGGATGAGGGGTTCAGCAGGAGATGAGCTGAGGCAGGGGCAGAGACCGGCAATGATACAGAGGTGAAAGTAGGTGGTCGTTGTAGTGTATGTGCCTTTAAGGGGAGAACTACTATTTACAGCTCCTGTATACTGTGGTACCGGCAGTGACTACACCTGTATATAACCCTGAGTAGGGATCTGTACTGTTTAGTTTTAGAGCAACCCTCATTCAGTAAACACCTGTTGATTGTTCCTCTGCAGTCTCTGTCGATTATTTGAAGGACATACTACCTAAAGATTCACGGATTCAACATTGGCGACGAGGTGATTCGAACCTACCTGCAACTCTGCAGAAGAAGGCTGATTCCATCAGTGCGGGCGTCGACCATCCTGAGAGGACTTGAGCAGGCAGAGGAGGCTGTGGAGAGCTGGGCTTGGTTCTCTAGCCGCGACAATCCAGCGCAGCGGGCTGGCAGCAGATACGGCGCAGATCCTTCCCGGACAGCGGCGGCGGGAGCCAATCGATGGCACAGAAAAAGGCCGAGCAGCGTCGACGGGTAAGAGAGAGGGTAAAGCGCACAGGGCGCAGCCGGGGTTGAAGACCGAGCAGCATCAATGAGAGAGGGTGAAGCACGCAGGGCGCAGCTGGGGTTGAAGACCAAGCGGCGTCAACGGGAGAAGCGCGCAGGAAAACGTGCAGAGCGCGGCCGGTGTTCAAGGGCTGAGCAGCTTCCGCGGGGGAAGAAAAGAAATTGTGGGAGACGCCATTTGGGCCGCAGCGGGGAAGAAAGGGAAGCGCGGGAGACGCCATTTTGAGCCAGTGGAGAAGAAGGGAGAGCGCGGGAGATGCCATTTTTAGCCAGCGGAGAAGGGAGAGCACGGGAGACGCCATTTTTAGCCAGTCTAACCACACCCAGGGATGCAGAAGAGTGGCAGGGTCACAGCGTTCGACAATGAAGTCGAAGATTGGGCGACATATGTAGAACGCATAGAGGTGTACTGCAAAGCGAATGAAGTGCCAGATGACAGGAAAGCACTGGTATTGTTGAATTCCATGGGTGCAAAAACATACGGCTTACTGCGAAACCTAGTCACCCCAGAGAAGCCAGTGGAAAAGGATTTTGAAAGTACAGTGGCAATCCTGCAGGACCACTTAAACCCCACACCGCTGCTGATAGCAGAAAGATTTAAGTTTCACAAAAGGAACCAGCATAAAGATGAAAGTAATGCTGAGTATTTAACGGAACTGTGCAAGCTATCGAAACACTGCCAGTTTGGAACGGGACTAGCAGATACTTTAAGGGACAAGTTTGTGTGTGGGCTTCAAAGTGAAGGAACCCAGAAACGGCTTCTATCAGAAAAGGATCTTACGCTGGACAAGGCTTTCAACATGGCAGTATCACACGAAGCAGCTGCAAGGGGCGCTGCAGAGATACAACGGAGACCGCAAGAATATGGCACAAATGAAATGTCATATGGAGCAGTGAAGTGTTATCGCTGCGGCAGAACAACACACGACCATAAGGATTGTTGGTTCAAGGACCAAGTGTGCAGACAGTGTGGAAAAGTAGGACACATAATAAGAGTCTGCAGGTCGGGAAAGAAAACCAGCAGCAAGAAACCTCCACAGGAGAAGTACAAAAAGGTACATAAGGTGAAGGAGAGTAGTTCAGACGAACAGAAAAGTGATACAGACTCCAGAAGCAAGGAGCTGGGTTGTCTGAAACTACATAATGTAATCAAAATGGAGGATCACCAAACTATCTGGGTCACGCGCAAGATAGACGGAGTCCAAGTGAAAATGGAATTGGACACAGGATCAGCTCTAACAGTCATAAACCAAAGGGATTACAAGTGGCTATTCTCACATATACCCTTGAGAGATACAGAGATTATCTTGAAGACGTACACGGGGCAAAAAGTCTACCCCAAAGGAAAAATAAAGGTGAACGCGATATACAACGGCAAGGAAACACCAAAAATGGACTTATATGTATTGCCAGATGGAGGACCACCACTACTAGGACGTGAATGGATCCGGAAGATACAGTTAGATTGGCATGCCATACAAGCACTGACGGTAGATGCCAAAAAGGATGACGACGTCACACCTGGACGCCTGTCAAAAATGCTAACTGACGCACAAGAAGCGTTCCAGGAGGGACTCGGAACACTAAAAGGCATAACAGCGACGATCAAAATAGAGGAAAATGCAAGCCCAAAGTTTTTTAAGGCCAGATGCGATCTGCCCAGCCGTCGAAGCAGAGCTGGAAGGTTTGGAACATTCTGGAGTACTGTCCAAAGTGGACTGGAGCGAGTGGGCTACACCCATCGTTCCTGTAATGAAGAGGTCTTTGAGTAATACGCCTGGGGATCCAAACAAGATTCGCATCTGTGGGGACTTTAAGGTGACAGTGAACCCAGTCCTTCACACGGTACAATATCCGCTTCCGAGGATTGAAGATATTTTCGCCTCGCTATCTGGAGGAAAACGCTTCACTAAGATTGATCTGGCCCAGGCGTACCTGCAAATGGAGGTAGGAGAAGCCTCGAAACAGTGCCTCATGATCACCACTCATAAAGGTCTCTACCAATACAACCGGCTGGTGTTCGGGGTAGCATCTGCTCCGGCTATTTGGCAAAGGGCAATGGATCAAGTCCTGCAAGGGATTCCAGGGACCCAGTGTTATTTGGAAGATATCCTGGTCACGGGCGAAAATGACAGTGATCACCTCGCCAACCTGGAGCAGGTGCTCACTCGATTGAAGGAATATGGGCTCCGAGCTAATCGCCACAAATGTGAGTTTTTCCAGAAGCAGATCTCGTATTGTGGCCACGTTATTGATGAAGAGGGGTTACATAATTCCCCTGAAAAGATTGAGGCAGTAGTCAAGGCTCCAGCACCGGAAAATGTGTCACAACTGAGGTCGTTCCTCGGGCTGGTGAACTACTACCATAAGTTCTTGCCGAATTTGTCTACGTTACTACACCCACTGAACACCCTACTGCAAACGGGGGTACCTTGGAAGTGGAATGACGAATGTAAACGAGCTTTCCAGAAGTGCAAAGAATTGATCGCATCAAAAGAGGTGTTGGCTCATTACAACCCAGCACTACCAATTCGGTTGGCGTGTGATGCATCACCCTATGGTATTGGAGTGGTGCTGTCGCACAAATTCCCGGGCGGCTTGGAGAGGCCAGTAGCCTTTGCGCCTCGGTCACTAACCTCAGCCGAGCGTAACTACGCCCAGATTGACAGGGAGGCCCTCAGCCTAGTGTGGGGAGTGAAAAAGTTCAACCACTATCTGCACGGGCAGAAGTTCACCTTGCTGACTGACCACCAACCACTTGTCTCCATCTTTAATCCAAAGAAGGGCGTTCCGGTGATGACTGCGCAACGGCTACAAAGATGGTCCCTTTTGTCTAGGGGCGAACCAATATGAAATAGAGTATAAGGGCACGAAACAGCATGGAAACGCTGATGGGCTATCATGCCTGCCAGTGCCTACTGCGAAGGAAGCGCCAGCAGTGGGCCCTGTTGAAATATTTCATTCGACTATAATTGAACGCTTGCCAGTAACTAACGCGGATATAGAGAAGGAGGCCCGAAATGACCCAACACTGTCTCGGGGATATGATTTGACGGTGAAGGGATGGCCAACACATGGCGACTCACTGTTGCCAGCATTCTCATCCAGAAGAGAACAGCTGTCAGTGTGCCAGGGGACCTTGATGTATGGATCCCGAGTGGTAATTCCACCCAAGTTAAGGGAGAGAGTGCTCAATGAGCTTCACGAAGGCCATCTGGGAGGGGTGAAAATGAAGGGCCTTGCTAGGGCTTATGTGTGGTGGCCGGGGATCGATCAGCAAATCGAGGACCTGACAAAGAGCTGCTCAGGATGCCAGAAGGTCCAAAATGCACCACCACATGCCCCTCTACACCCATGGGAGTGGCCCTCCTCTTCATGGCAACGGGTGCATATTGATTTTGCTGGTCCATTCATGGACTCAATGTTCTTAATAACTGTGGATGCGCACTCGAAATGGCCTGAGGTGATCAAAATGTCCTCCACCACCACGGAGAAAACGATTGCAGTCCTACGGACCATATTTGCCAGGAACGGCTTGCCAGAGCAGATTTGCTCTGATAACGGACCACAGTTTGCGTCCGAAGAGTTTCAGAAATTTATGAAAAGAAATGGGGTAAGGCATTACACATCCGCCCCGTATCATCCAGCCACAAATGGATTGGCTAAGGCCGTAAGGGCCATGTGCGATGACGACATTCCACTGCAGCATAAGGTGGACAATTTCCTGTTAGCCTACAGAAATGCGACACATGCAGTTACCAACCAGACCCCGGCCATGATGTTCTTTAACCGAAGGTTGAGATCTCGTCTGGATTTGCTCAGACCAAATGTAAGAAGAAATGTTGAGAATAAGCAGTTCCAGCACATCAATGAGAAGCCGACAAGGAGCTTTAATGTAGGGCAACCAGTCTTGGCCCGCGACTACCGAACAGAGAAATGGCAACCAGGAACGATATGCACACGGCAGGGGCCACTAATATACACAGTGAATGTTGGGGAGAACATTGTGAGACGCCATGTCGACCAGATCCTAGCGTCACAGGAACGAGTCAACCGCATGCCTCGCGTACCTGGTAATGAACCCGACATACAGGTAGCCTCTACCCCAGAAACAGTAGTATCGGAAGCTGATGAACCAACCGATGACAGGGGGCCAGAATCACCTCCGCACCAAGAGCAAGACACTCAGGAAAGGCGCTATCCAGAAAGGATCAGGAAGCCGCCCCACAGACTGAATTTATAAATGGACTATTTTCAGTTAATGTTGCATGTTAAAGTGTTAATTGTTAAATGAATGTTATGGTACTGTTAATCTAAAAGGGGAGGAATTGTAGTGTATGTGCCTTTAAGGGGAGAACTACTTTTACAGCTCCTGTATACTGTAGTACTGGCAGTGACCACACCTGTATATAACCCTGAGTAGGGATCTGTACTGTTTAGTTTTAGAGCAACCCTCATCCAGTAAACACCTGTTGATTGTTCCTCTGCGGTCTCTGTCGATTATTTGAAGGACACACTACCTAAAGATTCACGGATTCAACAGTCGTGGTGATGGAGAGGATATGGAGTTGGGAACTCCATACTCCAGTTGAGGCTTAACCAGTAAGGGCAGCCCGCCAGTCAAATGGAAATAAGGCCCAGGGGTTAAAATTGCACAGGCCTCACGCCAATCATGACATATGGGCCTCCTGCCTGATTCATGCCCCAAGTTAAAATCAGGGCTTAGACATCACACTCCAATTTGTGAATCATCCAGGAGAAATGCCACTAATGGGTTAAAAATGATCAATTGGAACACAATAATGGTTGGAGATCTACAGAAGGGAGCAGAAAGTATTTACGGGGATATTCAACATGACCCAACAATCAAAACACCTTCCAGACAAATCACACCAGATTAAAGAGCATCAGCTTGCCCAACATTCAATATCGGATCAGCGGCAATTTCCTCCAGCTAAACATTGGAATGATTGAAGTCATCGACTTCGGCCCCTGCCATAAAGTCCGCACTGTCCTACAAATGCCACACCCCTGCCTAGCCAGTGTCTCAGGCTGATCCAGACTGTTCACAACTTCAGCGTTCTATTCAACCTCGAGCTGAGCTTACAGCTCACTATCCTCTCCATTACAGAGACCACCTGCTGCTGTCTCCGTAACATTGCTTAACTCTGACTGCCTCAGTCCATCTGCTGCTGAAATCCTCATGCATATTTTTTGTCACCATTAGGCTCACCTATTCCAATGCTCTCCTGGCTGAGCACTCATCCTCCACACTCTGTAAACTTCACCTCATCGAAAACTCTGCTGCAAAACTACCCTATCCCATACCAAATACTGTTCATCCATTACTCCTGTCCTTGCATTGGCTTCTGATCCCTGAGCACCTCCAATGTAAAATTCTCATCCTCATTTTGAAATGCCTTTGTGGCTTCACCCCTCCCTATCTCTGTAACCGCCTGCAGCCCTATAACCTGGCTTCTCATGCAGCCTTTCCCGCTTAGCTCTTTCCCTAAATCTGTCCACTTCCTCACCTCCCACTCTTCTTAACCCCTTTAAGGGCCACCTTAAAACACACCTCTTTGACCAAGCTTTTGGTCACCCCGCAAATATTTCCTACTTTGGCTCAGCATCCATTTTTGCATTATAATGCTTCTCTGAAGCACCTTGGGAAGTTATTCTACGTTAAAAGGTGCTATATAAATACAGATTGCTGGTAACTGAGCTAAGTGGAGCACCATGCAATTCAATGGCGAGAAGTACAAAATAATGAATATGGGATCAAGAAACTGAAAGAGTATGTGTAAATGGAACAATGGCCCAATGTGCTGATCAGGAAAGAGATTTAAGGATTACAGTGAATATATCTATAAAACTGCCTGCACATTCACTGCATTAAATAATGCAAATAAGGTAAACATAGAAGTAGAAGACACTAAGAATATCCCAACACTGGACAAACAGGGGGCTATAGGGGGGGAGGAGCTAAACACGATCAAAATCACTAAGGAAGTGGTACTCGGTAAAATAATGGGACTCAAGGCGAATAAATCACCTGGACCTGATGGCTTACATCCTAGGGTCTTGAGGGAAGTGGCGGTAGGGATTGTGGATGCATTGGTAATAATTTTCCAAAACTCCCTGGACTCAGCAAAGGTCCCGGCAGACTGGAAAACTGTTAATGTAACACCCTTATTTAAAAAGGGCAGTAGACAGAAGGCTGGAAACTATAGACCGGTTAGCCTAATATCTGTGGTAGGTAAAATTTTGGAGTCCATTATTAAGGAGACAGTAACAGGACATTTGGATAATCATCGTTTAATAGGACAAAGTCAGCATGGTTTTATGAAGGGGAAGTCATGTTTGACAAATTTGCTGGAGTTCTTTGAGGAAGTAACATATAAGGTGGATAAAGGGGAACCAGTGGACATAGTGGCCTAGAAATTCGGTTGTGGGTTCGCCAGGGCTTTAGCGCCGGAAATTTAGCGCCGGCGCTAAGTCCCCCTGCGCGCGCCAAAAATTCAGTAGCGCCGCGCCCAAACGGCTGCCGGCGCTACTAGAGGGTGTCAGCGCCTTGAAATGGGCGCTGAGTGCCGCATTGCGGCACAATTCCGGCGCTGCGGCACCCGATGCGGTGCGGCAGTCTGGGGAAGTGCAGGCCTCCTCCTTCAGTTAAGGAGGAGCTGCCTGCACCCGTCCGCTGGCCGTTCAAATGTTCAGAAAAATGAGCCCGGCACCTCGGACAAGTGCCGGGCTTGCAGGCCAGACGCATCTGTTCCGCGGGGGGGGGGTGGAGGAGTCCGGGGAGGGAGGTGCGGGCAGGTGGCCGGCGGGAAAGCGGCCGGCCGCCGCGCGACCTTAATGCGCCGGTGCTAACTCCTGCAAGACTCGGTTGCCAAAGTCTTAGTTGCGGCTGCCACGGGCGAGGCGGCCGCAACTCAATTTCGGCGCTGGGGCCCGTCACCACGGCAACCGGGACGCTGCGCACACCGATGACGTCATCGGTGCCGGCGCAGCGCAACCGGTGTAACGCCGACGGAAGGGCCCCACTGAATTTGCCAACTGGCCATAACTCCGGCGCTAGGCCCTCCAGCGCCCCAAATGGGGCGCTAAGCCTACTGAATTTCTAGGCCAGTGTATTTAGACTTCCAAAAGGCATTTGACAAGGTGCCACACAAAAGATTATTGCTTAAGATAAAAAATCATGGGATTGGGGGTAATATTCTGGCATGGATAGAGGATTGGCTATCTAACAGAAGGCAGAGAGTTGGGATAAATGGTTCATTCTCAGACTGGCAATCAGTAACTAGTGGTGTTCCGCAGGGGTCGGTGCTGGGTCCCCAACTCTTTACAATCTATATTAACGATTTGGAGGAGGGTACCGAGTGTAACATATCAAAGTTTGCAGATGATACTAAGATGGGAGGGAAAGTAGTGAGTGAGGAGGACATAAAAAACCTGCAAGGGGACATAGACAGGCTAAGTAAGTGGGCAGAGATTTGGCAGATGGAATACAATACTGGAAAGTGTGAGGTTATGCACTTTGGCAGGAAAAATCGTAGAGCAAGCTATTATCTTAATGGCAAGAAACTGGAAAGTACTGAAGTACAAAGGGATCTGGAGGTCCTGGTGCACGAAACTCAAAAGGTTAGTATGCAGGTGCAGCAAGTGATTAAGAAGGCCAATGGAATGTTGGCTTTCATTGCTAGGGGGATAGAATATAAAAATAGGGAGGTATTGCTTCAGTTGTACAAGGTATTGGTGAGACCGCACCTGGAATACTGCATACAGTTTTGGTGTCCATACTTAAGAAAAGACATACTTGCTCTCGAGTCAGTACAAAGAAGGTTCACTCGGTTAATCCCGGGGATGAGGGGATGGACGTATGAGGAGAGGTTGAGTAGATTGGGACTCTACTCATTGGAGTTCAGAAGAATGAGAGGCGATCTTATTGAAACATATAAGATTGTGAAGGGGTTGGATTGGGTGGATGCGGGGAGGATGTTCCCGATGATGGGTGAAACTAGAACTAGGGGGCATAGTCTTAGAATAAGGGGCTGCTCTTTCAAAACTGAGATGAGGAGGAACTACTTCACTCAGAGGGTGGTAGGTCCATGGAATATGCTGCCCCAAAAAGCTGTAGAAGCTACATCATTACATAAATTTAAAACAGAAATAGACAGTTTCCTAGAAGTAAAGGGAATTAAGGGTTACGGGGAGCGGGCAGGAATTTGGACATGAGTCTAGGTTCGGATCGGACATGGCCCTGTGGGTAGCGGAGCGGGCCCAGGGGCCGTGTAGCCTGATCCTGCTCCTATTTCGTGTGTCTAATTCTGTTAGATTCAGGAGATGGTTCTGTGATAGTAGATTGGCGGTTAGGATCAGATCAGCCATGATCATATTAAATGGCGGAGCAGGCTCGAGGGGCTGATTGGCCTACTCCTGCTCCTATTTCTTATGTTCTTATGTTAAACATAGAAACATAGAAGATAGGAGCAGGAGTAGACCATTCGGCCGCTCGAGCCTGCTCCACCATTCAATGTGATCATGGCTGATCATCCAAATTCAGTACCCCGTCCCTGCTTTCTCCCCATACCCCTTGATCCCTTTAGCCTTAAGAAATATATCCAACTCCTTCTTGAATATATTTAATGAATTGGCCTCTACTGCCTTCTGTGGTAGAGAATTCCACAGGTTCACCACTCTCTGGGTGAAGAAATTCCTCCTCATTTCTCTCCTACATGGCATACCCTTTATCCTTAGACTGTAACCCCTGGTTCTGGACTCCCCGACCATCAGGAACATCCTTCCTGCATCTAGTCTGTCCAGTCCTGTCAGAATTTTATAAGTTTCAATGAGATCCCCTCTCATTCTTCTAAACTCCAGCGAGTACAAGCCCAATCGACCCAATCTCTCCTCATACATCATTCCTGCCATCCCAGGTATCATCCTGCTGAATCTTCGCTGAACTCCTTCCATGGCAAGAATATCCTTCCTCAGATAAGGCAACCAAAACTGCACACAATACTCAAGATGTGGTCTCACCAAGACCCTGTACAACTGCAGCAAGACTTCCTTGTTCCTGTACTCAAAGCCTCTCGCTACGAAGGCCAACATACCATTTGCCTTCTTAACCGCCTGCTGCACCTGCATGCTTACCTTCAGCAACTAGTGCACAAGGACACCCAGGTCTCGTTGCACTTCCCTTTTGCCCAATCTATTGCCATTCAGATAGTAATCTTCCTTCCTGTTTTTGCCACCAAAGTGGATAACCTCACATTTATCCACATTATATTGCATCTGCCATGCTTCTGCCCAATCACCCAACCTGTCCAAACCATCCTGGTGTTTCTCGGCATCCTCCTCACAGCACACACGCCCACCCAGCTTTAAGTCGTCCACAAATTTGGAGATATTACATCTAGTTCCCTTGTCCAGATCATTGATATATATTGTGAATAGCTGGGGTCCAAGGACCGATCCCTGCGGTACCCCACTAGTCACTGCCTGCCACTCGGAAAAAGACCCGTTTATTCCAAATCTTTGCTTTCTGTCTGCCAACCAGTTCTCTATCCAAGTCAATACCTTGCCGCCAATCCCATGTGCCTTAACTTTACACGCTAATCTCTTATGCGGGACCTTATCAAAAGCCTTCTGAAAGTCTAAATATACCACATCCACTGGTTCTCCCTTATCTATTTTACCAGTTACATCCTCAAAATATTCCAGTAGATTAGTCAAGCACGATTTACCTTTTGTAAATCCATGTTGACTTTGTCCGATCTTGTCACTGTTTTCCAAGTGCTCTGCTATTATATCTTTTACTAGCTGGAGTGCCCGGCAGTGCTGAGGGTTTTTTGAAGGCATGTTGTTGTTGAAAGAGAGAGAGACTGGGGGGAGAAGAGAGAGACTGGGGGGAAGGGGGGGAGAGAGCGATTGGGGGGAAGAGAGAAAGAGAGAGAATGGGGGCGGAGAGAGAGAGGGAAAGAGAGAGGGGGAGGGAGAGAGAGAGAGAGAAAGACTGGGGGGAGAAGAGAGAGATGGGGGAAGAGAGAGAGAGAGACTGCTGGATTTAGTTCGGGATTAGCCTGGAGAGAGAAGGGGGGAAGGAACGCCTCAGGCCTGGCCCGATGGACCCATGCGAAGGAAGGAAGAAAGGAAGAAGGCGAGCTCTCCCTCCCTCTCCCACCCCCTCACTCTTTCCCTCCCTCACCCTCTCTCTCTCCCTCCCCTGTCTCTCGCTGTTTTACTCTCTCTCCCTCCCTCCCCTCTCCTCTCCCTCCCTGCCCCTCTCCTCTCCCTCCCTCCCCTCTCCTCTCCCTCCCTCCCCTCTCCTCACTCTCCCACCCCCCTCTCCTCACCGTCCCTCCCCCTCTCCTCACCCTCCCTCCCCCCCTCTCCCTCGCTCCCCCTCTCCTCTCCCTCCCTCCCCCTCTCCTCACCCTCCCTCCCCCTCTCTTCACCCTCCCTCCCCCTCTACTCTCCCTCGCTCCCCCTCTCCTCCCCCTCCCTTAACCCCTCTCGTCTCCCTCCCTCCCCCTCTCCTCTCCCTCCCCCCCTCTCTCTCTCCCCCTCCCTCCCCCTCTCTCTCCCTCCCTCTCTCTCTCACTCCCTCCCCCTCTCTCCCTCCCCCTCTCTCTCCCTCCCCCTCTCTCTCCCTTCCCGCTCTCTCTCCCTCTCTCCTTCCCCCTCTCGTCTCTCTCCCTCCTCTCCCTCCATCCCTCCCTCCCTCCTCTCCTCTCCCTCCTTCCCTCCCTCCCTCCTCTCCCTCCCTCCTCTCCCTCCCTCCTCTCTCCTCACCCTCCCTCCCCCTCTCCTCACCCTCCCTCCCCCTCTCCTCTCCCTCCCTCCCCCTCTCCTCTCCCTCCCTTCCCCTCTCCTCTCCCTCCCTTCCCCTCTCCTCTCCCTCCCTCCCCCTCTCCTCTCCCTCCCTCCCCCTCTCCTCTCCCTCCCTCCCCCTCTCCCTCCCTCCCCTCTCCTCTCCCTCCCTCCCCCTCTCCTCTCCCTCCCCCTCTCCTCTCCCTCCCCCTCCTCCTCTCCTCTCCCTCCCCCTCCCCCGTCCTCTCCCTTCCCCTGTCTCTCCCTGATTTCCTCTCTCTCCCTCCCTCCTCCTCTCTCTCTCCCTCCCCCTCTCTCTCTCCCTCCCTCCCCCTCTCTCTCTCCCTCCCTCCCCCTCTCTCTCTCCCTTTCCTCCGAGCCCGGACGCGGTGAGCCGAAGCCCCCATGTGCGGATCAGGGTCGGCCGGTGCGCGGCCGAGCGCGTGAGGCCCGGCCTGACTCTCAGGTTCAGCTCCAGGCCGCCGCTGACGTTCACGCGCTCGCTGTCTCCTGCCCCGCCAGCCTTTACCAAGATGGCAGCGATGGCTACACTCGGCTCAGTGCCGCCGTGCCAGCCTTTACCAAGATGGCAGCGATCGCGGGCCGCTGGTTTGGAATCGGGCCCAGCAGGATGGGCGGTGCCTAGCTCGGGCGTGGCTGGCGAGGAGAGGCCAAGGCTTAGGCTTTGAGGCCTGAGGCCTGCAGGCAGCTCATCCACCACCGAGGGGGGGGAAAGCCCGAGTCCCCTTTGCAAAAGGATTTTTTTTTCTTTTATAACCAACTTTTTTGTAGTTGGAAATCTATATTTCAAAATAAACACACAGAAAGTGGGAAAAATAAATCAATAGTTAGGAATCAAAATGGCGGCCACTCACCTCAGCTCAGACGGATTAGGCCCGCCCCCACACGCAATGAAACGCCCCCCCGTGACGCATCGATTGGTCAACCATCAGGTCACTCAACTGTAGGATTGGCCAACCATCACGCCACTCAACGCTATCCCCTGTAGGATGGCCCGCCCACACACACAATGACCCCCCCCCCGTGATGCACCGATTGGTCAACCATCATGTCACTCAATGCTATCCCCTGTACTATTGATGAACCATCACATCGCTCAACGCTATCCCCTGTACGATTGGTCAACCATCACGTCACTCAACGCTAATGAGCGGAATTTTGCCGCTTTTTGAAACTTTTTTGTATACTGCCCGAACAATTTTTGTCTGACCAAAAAGTAAATATGCCTATTAGACTCCCCTAATGATAAGCTTTCTTTTGATATAACATGTGTGTAGGTACGCTCTATAACTTTTGATTGTATAGCCGGACAGACAGACAGACAGACAAACAGACAGACAAACAGACAAACAGACAAACTCTTTTATATATATAGATAATGGACTCTAGCATTTTCCCCACTACCGATGTCAGGCTTAGCGGTCTGTAATTCCCCGTTTTCTCTCAACCACCTTTTTTGAATAGTGGGGTAACATTAGCTACACTCCAATCCATGGGTACTGTTCCAGATTCCATCAAATGTTGGAAGATGATCAGCAATGCATCTATTATTTCTAGGGCCACTTCCTTAAGTACCCTAGGATGTAGATTATCAGGCCCTGGGGATTTATCGGCCTTTAATCCCATCAATTTCCCTAACACCATTTCCCTACAAATACTAATTTCTTTCAGTTCCTCCCTTTCATCAGACCCTATGTTCCCCGACATCTCTGGGAGGTTATTTGTGTCCTCCTTTGTGAAGACAGAACCAAAATATGAATTTAATTGGTCTGCCATTTCTTTGTTCCCCATTATAAATTCCCCTGATTCTGACTGCAACGGACCTACGCTTGACTTCACCAATCTTTTTCTCTTCACATATTTATAAAAGCTTTTACAGTCAGTTTTTATGTTCCCTGCAAGCTTACTCTCTTATTCAATTTTCCCCTTCTTAATTAATCCCTTTGTCCCCCTTTGTTGAATCCTAAACTGTTCCCAATCCTCAGGTTTACTGCTTTTTCTGGCCAATTTATATGTCCTCTCCTTGGATCTTATGCTTTCCCTAATTTCCCTTGTTTGCCACAGTTGAGTCACCTTTTTTGTTTTATTTTTATGCCAAACTGGGATGAACAAATTCTGCAGTTCATCCATGCGGTCTTTGAATGTTTGCCATTGCCTATCCACCATCAACCCTTTGAGTGACATTCCCCAATCAATCCTACCCAACTCGCACCTCAGACCATCGTAGTTTCCTTTATTTATATTCAGGACCCTAGTCTCTGAGTCAACTACTTCATTCTCCATCTTAATGAAGAATTTGATCATATTATGATCGCTCTGACCCAAGGGGCCTCGTACAACAAGATTGCTAATTAATCCTTTCTCATTACATAATACCCAGTCTAAGATGGCCTGATCTCTGGTTGGTTCCTTGACATATTGGTCCAGGAAGCCATCCCGTAAACACTCCAGGAATTCCTCCTTCACAGTATTGTTACTAATTTGGTTAGCCCAATCTATATGTAGATTAAAGTCACCCATGATGACTGCTGTGCCCTTATTGCACGCTTCTCTAATTTCCATTTTCATGCCATGCCCAACCTCCGCCTTACTGTTTGGAGGTCTATATACCACTCCCACTAACGTTTTCTGCCCCTTGGTATTTCTCAGTTCTACCGATGCAGATTCCATATCATCAGAGCTAATATCCTTCCTTACAATTGGGTTAATCCCTTCTTTAACCAGCAATGCTACCCCACCTCCCTTTCCTTTTTGCCTATCTTTCCTGAATATTGAATACCCCTGTATGTTGAGTTCCCAGCCTTGGCCACCCTGGAGCCATGATTCCGTAATCCCAATCAAATCATATTCGTTTACCTCTATTTGCGCACCTAATTCATCCACCTTATTTCGAATGCAAAATACTGCGGATGCTGCAAATCCGAAATAAAAACAGAAAATGCTGGAAAAAGTTTCCAGTTTCCTGGCCCCAACCGCCTCCTTTTCACCATGAATGTACAATCCCTCTACACCTCCATCACCCACCAGGATGACCTGAGGGCACTCCGCTTCTTCCTTGAACAGAGGCCCAACCAGTCCCCATCCACCACCACCCTCCTCCGCCTGGCTGAACTTGTTCTCACATTGAACAACTTCTCCTTTTACTTCCAGGGCCCCAAACACCCCTTCCAGGTGAAACAGCGATTTTCTTGTACTTCTTGCAATTTAATATACTGTATTCGCTGCTCATGATGCGGTCTCCTCAAATTGGGGAGACCAAACGCAGATTCGTTTGGGTGACCCTGAGCTTCCGGTCGCCTGGCACTTTAATTCTCCACTTCACTTCCACTCTGTTCTCTCTGTCCTCGGCCTATTACACTATTCCAATGAAGCTCAACGTAAGCTTGAGGAACAGCACCTCATCTTTCGATTAGGCACTTTACAGCCTGCCGGACTCAACATAGAGTTCAACAATTTCAGATAATAATCCCTGACCCCATTTTTCATGCAGTATGATTTTGCCATTCCCATTTGCAACATTTTCACAGCAGATCTTTCAATTCCTTCCTCCCCTCCTAAACACCGCCCCCCCCCCTGCCCCTGTCTCTGCACCTGCTTAATATCTGTTACATTTCCAGCTTTTTCCAGTTCTGATGAAGGGTCCCAGACCTGAAACGTTAACTCTGTTTCTTTCTCCACGGATGCTGCCTGGCCTGCTGCATATTTCCAGCATTTTCTGCTGTTATTTCTCCTTTGACTCCACTCATTTCCTCCAAATCAAAGGTGTTGCTATGGGCACCCGCATGGGACCCAGCTATGCCTGCCTTTTTGTGTGATATGTGTAACACTCTTTGTTCGAGTCCTACTCAGGTCCCCTCCCTCACCTCTTTTTCCGGTACATTGATGACTGTATCGGTGCCATTTCCTGCTCTCGCCCTGAACTAGACAATTTCATTCACTTTGCCTCCAATTTCCACCCTTCCCTCACCTTCACATGGTGCATCTCTGACACTTTCCTTCCCTTCCTCGACTTCTCTGTCTCCATCTCTGTGGATAGGTTATTGACCAACATTCACTACAAGCCCACTGACTCCCACAGCTACCTGGACTACACTTCCTCCCACCCCTCCTCCTGTAAGGACTCTATTCCATTCTCCCAGTTTCTCCGTCTCTGCCGCATCTGCTCCGATGATGCCACCTTCCACACCAGCGCTTCCGACACATCTTCCTTTTTCCTCAACCGAGGATTCCCCTCTACTGTGGTTGACATGGCCCTCAACCATGTCTGTTCTACCTCCCGCACTTCTGCCCTCACCCCTGCCCCTCCCTCCCGGAACCACGATAGGGTTCCCCTTGCCCTCACCTTTCACCCCACCAGCCTCCACATTCAACGGATCATCCTCCGCCATTTCCGCCACCTCCAACGTGATCCCACCACCAAATGCATCTTCCCCTCCCCTCCCCTTTCAGCATTCTGTAGGGACCGCTCCCTTCGAGACACCCTATTCCACTCCTCTATCAACCCCAGCACCCCTTCCCCTTCGCCCGGCACCTTCCCGTGCAAGCTTAGGAGATGCAACACCTGCCCTTATACCTCACCCCTTCCCACTGTCCAGGGCCCCAAACACCCCTTCCAGGTGAAACAGCGATTTACTTGTACTTCTTGCAATCTAGTATACTATATTCACTGCTCACAATGTGGTGTCCTCTACACTGGGGAGACCAAACGCAGATTGGGTGACCGCTTTGCGGAACTCCACCGTTCTGTTTGTAAGGGTGACCCTGAGCTTCTGGTTGCCTGTCATTTTAATTCACCACCCCATTCCCACTCAGACCTCACCGTACTTGGGCTCTTGCATTGTTCCATGGAAACCCAGCGTAAGCTCGAGGAACAGCACCTCATCTTCCGATTAGGCACTTTACAGCCTTCCGGACTCAATATCGAGTTCAACAATTTCAGATCATAACCACAGCCCCTATTACATTTTTATATATTTTTTTTATCCACACCTTTGTTTTGTGCTCTTCCCCCTTTTTTTCTCTCCCACATGGTAGCTGTCTCTCATTCTGCCAGCGCATTTCACACCTAATCTAGAGCCGTCTTTTGTCTCTTTACTAATCCTATCACCATCTCGTCTCATTTTGAATACCTCTTAATGTCTCTTCACTTCTCTTTTGTTCTTTCATCCCCATTTCCCAGCCCCCAAACTGGCCTTTTAATCTGTTTCATTTCCTGTGTTTTTTCAGTCCTGACAAAGGGTTTCGATCTGAAATGTTGACTCTATTTCTCTCTCCACGGATGTTGCCTGGCCTGCTGAGATTTTCCAGCATTTTCTGTTGTTAATGCAAATAAGGTATTGGGTTGTATTAGCAGAGGAATAGAGCACAGTACAAATCTAATGAGGTAATACTGTTTCTGTTTAAATCATTGCTCAGACCCTATCTTTGTGCAGTTCTGGTCCTCTACTCATAGGAAAGATATTATTGTCCTTAAGAATCCACACAGGGGAACTATAAAGATCATTCCAGGTATTAGGAATTTAAATTAAAGTAAAAAGTCCTGTGTTTATACAGCACCTCAGGACATCCCAAAGCGCTTTACAGCCAATGAAGTACTTTGGAAGTGTAGTCACTATAGATACATGATCAAATAAGCAGTGATGTTGGTTAAGTGATAAATATTGGCCAGGACACTGGGGGGAACTCTCCTGCTCTTCTTTGAAATAGTGCCATGGGATCTTTTACACCGACCTGAGGGCAGATAGGGCCTCGGTATAATGTCTCATCTGAAAGATGGCATTCCAGCAGGCTAGATTATGTGCTCAAGTCCATGGGGTGGGATTATGAGCCCACAGTCTCCTGAGCCAGAGGCAAGAGTGCTACGACTGAGCCAAGGTTGACATCTAAGTATGATTAAGTAAGGAGGAAAGGTTAAAGAAATTTGTACTGTTTCTTTGGAAAAGACAAGATTCTGAGCTGAATGTAATTGACATCTTTGAAATTGCGAAAGAAACTGACAGAACCGAGCCAGGCAGTTCACTATAATCTGCAATGTACAGTCTTGTGGTAACAACAACAACTTGTGTTTATATAGTGCCTTTAGCGTAGTAAAACGTCCTAAGGTGCTTCACAGGAGTATTTTAAGACAACAAATTTGACATCGAGCCACATAAGTATAAATTCGGTTTGGTGACCAAAAGCTTGGTCAAAGAGGTAGGTTTTAAGGAACGTCTTAAAGGAGGAAAGAGAGGTAGAGAGGCGGAGAGGTTTAGGGAGGGAATTCCAGAGCTTAGGGCCGAGGCAACAGAAGGCACGGCCACCAATGGTTGAGCGATTATAATCAGGGATGCTCAAGAGAGCAGAATTAGAGGAGCGCAGATATCTCGGGGGGTTGTGGGGCTGAAGGTGATTACAGAGATAGAGAGGGGCGAGGCCATGGAGTGATTTGAAAACAAGGATGAGAATTTTGAAATCGAGGCGCTGCTTAACTGGTAGCAAATGTAGGTCAGCGAGTACAGGGGTGATGGGCGAATGGGACTTGGTGCGGGTTAGGACATGGGCAGCTGAGTTTTGGATGACCTCAAGTATCGTAATAGAGTGTGAATTCTTTAGCTCTATGGTCACGTCACTCCACATCACACTCTGTCCAAAAGTTTAATTTTACACTTGAACATAGACTATAATTGTGTTGTGTTTGTACTTACAAACACAAAAACAATTGGTGCTCTCTTTTTTTCAATGGACAATTACCCAGCATCCATCCCCCTTACTGTTTGCTCCTGCATAGACAGATAAAGACTGGTTCCTTGGAGCCAAGGACTATCCTCTCCACATTTGGCTCGTAACTCCTCTTAAGAACTCGGACTCGGCTGCGGAACTCCATCAAGTAGACCACTGGAGTCCTCAAACAACAATTCCGATGCCTGGACAGGTTTGGTGGCTTCCTGCAATACAACTCACAAAGTGTCCCATATGAAAGTGGTTTGCTGCGCGCCGCATAACTTGGCACTGCAACAGGGACAGCTCATAGAGGCACCTTCAGCATGAAGAGGGAGAGGGGACTGATGACATAGATTATAGCAAGGAAGTGGGAGGGAGCCAACAGTTGCCTGCAGCCAGTTGGATGGTAGATGGATACTGCAGCAATTGGTCAACAATTAAGCAAAAGTTTTCAACATGTATCAGCAAGCTTACTTCAGTGTCCATAATGACAGTATGAAGCAGAAAGTGAGGTCATGGGTGAAATTGTTGTGAGGGCAGCTTTTATGGGTGTGAATGCGAGCAGAAAGGAGATGCGGTGAAGACTTCTCTGCTGACTTATGGAGAGCCGTGACAAGTGGGAAAGGGAAGCATTGATAGTTGCTGAGGCTAAGGAAATGACCTTGACAAATTATGCAGAAAGTGTGAGAGATGTGAAGGAACATATCTCCTTGGCACCTGGTGAAAATGGTGATGACATTAATGTGTTGTGCCACTTCTTGCCATGTCTGTTGACCAATAGCCGTGGTACCTGACTACCATCCATGGGGAAAATAATTTCCTTTTTGTTGCTTGCATGGTCTACCAGCATCTGAAAACCTTGGAGCCTACCTGGAACTCATGTTGCCTGCAGACACCTTCCTGCAGCTCCACTGTGTTACTTTTTTACTGCCAGAAAAAAAAGCATTCCCCATTTAAGCTGCTGCTGGTCTTTAAGAGCTTGCACCCAATTTCTCTTCGCTTAATTGCCAAGCTGCCTATGGGGGCATGTTTCCCACTGGCAGCTTGCCTTCACCATGCTAAACTTGAAAACCGAGCTGGGGCCCCCATTGTCTCCTCTGAATGACAGCTGCTCTTGCCTAATCTTTCCTATATGACAACAGTGACTGCTCATCAAAAGTATTTCACTGGCTGTAAAGCGCTTTGGGACATCCTGATGTGGTAAAGGCGCTATATAAATGCTAGTTCTTTCTTTCCTTGCCTAGCCCACCTCCCACCTGTTTCCCACTAAAAGATTCCCATGGAATGAAAATCTCCTTGCACTGCTGTGAAAAGGTCCTAATCCTGTTTCGGGTGGGCACGAAGCTGCTACATTGAATTGTTACTCTCACCAAGAGAAGTGTGCTATTTCCATACTTGGCTAGCAATAGGAAGAGGAAAGAAATTCACACTGATGATGTTGCTGCAGAGCACAGGGAGCTTAAATCCAGAGCTGGCTTCAGCATGCCTGATGAGGAAGTGCTTTACGCTAACAATTGTCAACCGTAATTCAGTGGTAGCGCTCGAGTCAGAAGGTTGTGGGTTCAAGTCCCACTCCAGGAACTTGTGCACAAAATCTAGGCTGACACTCCCAGTGCAGTACTGAGGGAGTGCTACACTGTCGAAGGTGCTGTCTTTCAGATGAGACGTTAAACCGAGGCCCCGTCTGCTCTCTCAGGTGGACGTAAAAGATCCCACGGCAACATTTCGAAGAAGAGCAGGGGAGTTCTCCCTGGTGTCATGGCCAACATTTATCCCTCAATCAACAATTACTACACATTATCCAGTCATTGTCACATTGCTGTTTGTGGGAGCTTACTGTGTGCAGATTGGTTGCCGTGTTTCCTACCATTACAACAGTGACTACACTTCAAAAGTACTTCATTGGCTGTAAAGCGCTTTGGGACATCCTGAGGTCATGAAAGGCGCAAGTTCTTTCTTTATTACAAGTGCAAAGTACTCCATTCCCCAGTGCTGACATCTGTAATATTGACAAGTACAAAATTGTACCAAAAAAATTAGCAATGAATAAAAATAGGTGTACTTCTTTGATCATCGTTATTTGGCATGGCTGAATTGACAGAGAGTGCTTGATTTTAGCATTTTTGAGTTGTCAAATAATATTTGATTTGCAAACTTGTGATTCTAACAGCATTGATATCGACTCTTGTGAGTCATTCGTTTTGTGAGGTTATCGATCATACTCATTATATGACACCTATTTCCCCAGATATTTATACCTGTGTGAAGGCCTCTATAAATTCTTCCTTTAAAGTTTACTGGTGTGGACGAATCAATTTGTTTATCAGCTGATCTTTATTTCTGAGATTCTGGCGATAGCTCAAGCTAGTGCCTGCGGGCTCAATACGGCAGGGAGCATACAAGCAGCTGTGTGAATATTGTTCAAACATAAGATGTAACCAATACAGGACATTAGTATGCACAGCTCACAGTGTCTGCTAATCCTTCGTGAATACCTTTAATCTTGATTTTAAAGTAAAACAGTGATGGTGGCCCAAGCATAGAAACAAGGCTGCAGGCAAAATCTAAGAAGGTCCTTACTGATACTTAGAATTGAGGTTTATTTTATTTTGAAACACTTTTAAATAATATATTTTTCCACCATATTAATAAGGTTGGAGTCAAATTAGACATAATCATTTTTATAAATCAATATTTTGTTGCATATGAACATGTGAGAGAGAATATCTAAACATCAGATTGAGTTGGCTTTGCATTTTAAATAATATTTTTTTCCTCTGCCAAAAACTAATTTTATCTCCCAAAAGCGAAAGCAATGAAAATATGCACAGCGTGTCACAGGGGACTGTGTAATATATGAAGAAAAATATATTTTTACATTTTCTGCTGAGATTTTGTGATCATTAAGGCAAGGCACATCAGTGCTGCAGAGCTTATTAGTTTTGTATGTTTGGCAGCAAGTTTCAACATTGGGCATACCATGGACTGGTTTTCCACAAGTCAGATGCATGGTAAACCTTTATCTGCTGAAGAGCCCCAGCCTTAGAAGACCACCTAATACTTCACCAGTGTGACACTTCCACCTTTATGGCTTTTCTGAGTGACAATGACAATTTGCTGCTGATTAGTGACAATTTATAGGCAGTGAGTGGAAATATGAACTGTGTGGTGTGGCTCTGTGCTGTACCAATCAAGAAGGTCTCAGACACAATCCTTAGTCTGTGCTGACTTAGCTAGTTTTAGCGGAGATGGCAGTCGGCATTAGATTTAGGGGTCGATTTTCATTCAGCAGTCGGGAAGGAGGCGGGTCTACAACTTTCGGGTTTTAGTCCCGCCTACATCGACGTCCAGCCAATCCATGCGATTTTCCCTTGATTGACCTTGTTGAGCCCGTCCACTCAGCAGGCCAATTAAGCGCCACCCGGCAACAGGTGATGTCACAGACTGAAATTTCATCTGTCAAGAGGTCTTGACAGATGAAATATCAGTGTTTCACAGCTGTTTGAAGCTGTCAAACACTGACAGTCTGACTTCTAACCTGAGTCCTTCTACACAGACTCAGTTAGAACTCTCACCGGCAATGAAAGCTGATGGCTGTCACTTTTGACAGCTCGCAGCCATTTTGCTTTCAGTGCCGGCTGAGTGATGGACTCCCGAAACCTAGAGGAAGAAAGGCTGTTAAGGTAAGTACAGGTAACTTAAACTTCTTTACACACTTTAGACACACCAAACACACTTACCTTTGCACTCATGCACCCATCACTCACCTGAGCACCGACATCGCGACACCTCCAAGCCCTTCAAACCGACGGCCCGCTTGCTCTAACCTGGCGTGGTTTGGAGCCATCAGGAATCCCATACGACACCCCTCAAAATAGGGATTAGGCTAAAAACTGCCTGTTAACTACCTGTTAACAGGCAGTTAATTGGCACTAATCCCTTCCCGCCTCGGGTCGGCGGGTCCCAGTGCAGGGCGGGAACCTGCCTCCTGTGAAACTTACGTGGAGGCGGGTTTTGGATGGGATGGTGTCGGGACCTCCAAATTCAGGATTTTTGCCCCCCACATGCCTAAAAGCCCACCTCATGGCACACTGAAAATCAACCCCTTAGTCTCAGAGTCTTAGGCCGTGATTTTCCCTACCTGGGAAGATCTGTGGTGGGCGACGTTGGTGGCGGGTCCCGACCCCGCTGCTGGCTCCATCCCGACCTCCGACATGACTTTCCCCTGAGTGGGCTGGTTAAGCCCGCCCAGCATGTTTCCCAGGCCAATTGAAAGAAGCGGGTCTGATGACATCATTTAATGACGTGTCATCAGCCAGTTTCCTTAAAGGGACCATGCACAAATTTACTTTGACATTTGTGCTGTCAGTGTTCTACAGCATTGAGGTGCTGCAAACACTGACAAGCACTGCACAAAAGCACAGGGCTGCACCAAGGCTCTCCCATGACTCCCTCCATATGCTTATGGAGGGACTCACAGCACGCAGGGACGTCCTCTTCCCCTCCCATGGGTGGAAGAGACCTCCCCAGGAGATCAACACAGCCTGGTTGCACATTGCACAGGAGGACACAAGCAGGGATGTTGTAAGAAGGACCAGGCTGCAGTGGCACAAACGTTTCAATGATCTCAGTCGATCACAAAACATTACTGCAAAGCCACACTCAACCTCATCCTACTGTGCCACTCATCACATCCTCATCATTCTGCCTTCCCTACCCTACTTCTGCACATCCTTACTCACACCAACTTACCTTGCACCTCCACCCATCCCTCTCTATCTACATTATTACATCCCCATCTCACTAGTCACCCCTCACACTCACCCTCATCTGAGTGCAAACATACCAACTAACAACACATGAGGGTAGGAATTTGGGTGTTTTAGCCAATGTTCATGTAAAGTTTCTGTTAATGTGCTGTCAAATATGGAAATCTATATTTTCAACAGTTTGCGTTCTTGGACAGATTTGTGTACACCTTTGGAAGTGGCTTAGTGAGTTGCAGTGAATGGTGAGACACAACGGTACCCCCTGCAATGCTGATGAGTGTGAAAGGAATGGCTTGGGCATTGTAGGGCTGCTTTATGTTGTTGTTGTGGGGTGGTGCCAACCTGGTGCATCATGTGGCAGCCAGGGTGTGCAGTGTCAAGTGAAGTAAATCTGGCCATGGTGAGGCCATCCCTGGTGTCCCGGGCAGCAGTGTGGTCAGGTGCTGATGCCCTCTGTCCTGTGCAGCATCAGTTGATTGCAGAGACAGATTGTATGTTTGTTGGTGCTGCTGCTTTGCCTGGTGATGCTGGTGTTGGAGCTGATTGTGGTCAGATTCTGAGGACCAAGGTGAGAGAGTATAAAGTGTACCCATGCTGATGGTAAAGATGGCAGGTGAAGTAGAGATGACAGAAGCGATCTGTCAATAGTGGGAGCAGTACTGAGGTCAGACTGAATGGAGACTTGTGCAAAGACTTGCAGCATTCTGAATCTGTAGTAGAAATGCAGTCTAGAGAAGCTAGAGGTTAAAGGAACATATCTCAAACAGCTGGGAGATTTGACATGACATTTGAAGCTGTTAACTCATCAGCTGATTCAATGACCACTGACCTCCCGCCTCAGCTTCACAGACGAGGTCTAGGCGCAGCAGGAAACTGTTGGCCGACCTGTCAAATCCTAAAAGCTCTAAAAAAAGCATTGTTAAGTGGCTGTAAACAAGCCACTAATAATTTGAATTGGGTCCCCCACCACTGCCTGTCGGTCCTGCTCAGCACTGGCAGACCCAACATCGGGAAATGCAGGTGTGCGTGTTTGACAGCATGTTCCCCATGACCCATCCCATCTGCTAAGCGCCAGCAAAATCGTGGCCTAAATATTAGCGCACAACCCACCAGGTTTGGATATAACAAAAAGGTAAAGGCTATTATTATGGCGCTGAGGCTGGAAATGCTTGTTAGTTCATTCACAATATCCTCCGTTTAGCATATATCAAACTGTCGACATGAATGTTTGTTCCAGATAAAAAATTCTTTAGAAACCCCAGAGTTGTACAAATCTACTTTACACAGAGTATTGTCGGAGCATGGAATCTTTGCCACAGGGAGTGGTTGAGGCAGAAATCATTGCATCCTTTAAGGGAAAGTTTGATAACTATTTGAAGCAGAGGGAGATAAAATGGTATGGGAAGAGGTCAGGGCACTGGAATTAGTTTTGGATTACTCTAGCAAACAGCCAGAAGACACAATGGGCTCTTTTTGTGCTGTAAACTTTTATGGTTCTATGGATTAGGATTTACCCCTTCGTAACCTTATGCTGATAGGGTGAGATGAAGCAGGATTGGAGGAGGCTTGTGTAGAGCATAAACACCAGCATAGACTAGTTGGGCATCTGTACTGTAAATTCAATGCAATTCTATTTAATAAGACCTTTAAATAGGATCATCGGGAAGAAGACACAGGAGTTGGAATGGTTACTAATTAGAAAGATATCATATCCCTCCAACATTTTAAAGTATGGGAATCTCTGGATGAAGAAATAATGATAGATAGCCGAGATGGGCCGAATAGCCTTCTTCTGTGCCGTTATGACTTATGACTCTATATTAGCTCACAGCAAATGAACCAAGGTTATTGGGGTCAGCAAAGCTCCTTCAAATCAATCCAGGAACATTGAGATGGATGTTAATATATGACGAGTGGGAACAGCTCAAAAATAGCTTTGCAAATTAGGGAAGCATAATCTTCCTTTCTCGCTAAGAAGCTAGAGTTCACGGATATTAATTTAGGGGTCTTATTCGTCCACTAAAAAATTCTGATGTACCTGTCAAACACGCTTATAAAAATGAATTGGATAGGTAGCTTAAAATGATTTTAATAAATACTGCAGATATGGTAGAATATTCATTTTAATGGTGTTATTTCTGCCTATCAAGAACAAAGGAAGAGATGGCCATGTTTCTAAGTCAAGCTTAACAGCTGCAAGTGAAGCGGAATAAGTTGACTTATTTTATTTAGGTGAAAATAATAAACATAAATATTCAACTCTGAATAATGACCAATGCAATACAGAGACTTCCAGAACTGCACTTGGGAGTGGTGATCAATAAGCATGACCTCACATTTGTCAAGATTAATCTTGTAAGCACGCTTTTGTCTATCTGAACACAGTCCAGGAGACGTGAAATTGTTTAAAGTAGATCGGTGATACACAGTAATACAGCATAGGCACAGAATGATGTTTTGTGGGGAAAGAGCCTACGATGATACCATCAGTATCAAAATCTGACCCAATCCATTGGGGAATAGCTCTACACTGAAAGAAAACAGCAGGCATGACAGTTGGGCACCCCTACTTCATGTCTCTAAAAAGAAGCAATTCACGAGAAGATATACAATTGGCACACAAAAGCAGCTGGTGTGAATATAAAATCCAAATCTATTCTCGGAACACATCTCAAATATCTTCAAATCTCTTTTCAAAATAGTCAGCAACTACAGAAATAACTAAGCCTTTTTTTTTCATTCTTAGTATAATCAATTACATTAAATTGATTGCATAAGCTAATTGATGTACCTCAATAAATCCGAGACTCAATGTTGGCGGAACAAAGCAAGGCTTTTATTAACTTAGAAGGTAACACAGTAGAGAAGTGTCTCCCCATCCAGATGTCTGCTGTACTGGATGCGAGACACGCTGGGCCTGCTTACATAGGGGCCAGGTATGGGCGGAGCCCTACACAATACAATACAAGTGAGGAAACGGAACTGAGGTGAGGGAAATGAAACTGAAACTAAACCACAGTCACAGGCACACAGAGAATACAGATGAGTGATGAATGGCATATTTCATCACACTAAGTAGCAACTTTTGATCAACAAGACTGGTCATAGTTGATGGATGATGATATAATCAGTATAAGCTTTTAGCTAATGCTTTGCTTGGTACTTTGAAATTTGTATTTAATAAGAAAGAATCTGCAATTTGCTTAATTACTCCACCTTTCTGTAAATATCTGATATTGCTGCATAGTTTGAAGTGTGTCTAGATCTTCCAGTAAAATCTGCATACATGTCAAAATGGTAGTCATTGATCAAGGACAACAATTTCTGTTTTACAGAAGTCTGTTGGAAATTCACTGTCATTGTCCTCCACAGGAAATTTCCTAGATTATTTATTAAATATTGCTGGTGTTCAGATTCAGGTAACAACAATAAAAACAACTTGTATTTATATAGCGCCTTTAATGTAGTAAAACGTCCCAAGGCACTTCACGGGAGTGTTATCAAACATAAGAACATAAGAAATAGGAGCAGGAATAGGCCACTTGGCCCCTCGAGCCTGCTCCGCCATTCAATAAGATCATGGCTGATCTTGGGCTCAAAGCCACTTTCCTGCCCGCTCCCCATAACCCTTCACTCCCTTATCTTGCAAAAATCTGTCTATCTCCACCTAAAAAATATATTTAATGACCCAACCTCCACAGCTCTCTGGGGCAGAGAATTCCACAGATTTATGACCTTCTGAGAAGAAATTCCTCCTCATCTCAGTTCTAAAAGGGCAACCCTTTATTCAAAAACTTTGCCCCTGCATTCTAGATTTCCCCATGAGGGGAAACATCCTCTCTGCATCTACCCTGTCGGGCCCCCTCAGTATCTTATATGTTTCAATAAGATCACCTCTCATTCTTCTAAATTCCAATGAGTATAGGCCCAACCTGCTCAATGTTTCCTCATAAATCAACCCCCTCATCTCTGGAATTAACCTAATGAATCGCCTCCGAATTGCTGCCAATGCAAGTATATCCTTCCTTAAATAAGGAGACCAAAACTGTACGCAGTACTCAAGGTGTGGTCTCACCAATACCCTGTACAGTTGTAGCAGGACTTCCCTGCTTTTATACTCCAACCCCCTTGCAATAAAGGCCAACATTCCATTTGCCTTTTTGATTACTTGCTGTATCTGCATGCTAACTTTTTGTGTTTCACGCACAAGGATCCCCAAGTCCCTCTGAACTGTAGCATTTTGTAATCTCTCCCCATTTAAATAATAATTAGCTTTTTTTATTTTTCCTGCTAACGTGTATAACCTCGCACTTTCCCACATTATACTCCATCTGCCAAATGTTTGCCGACTCACTTAGCCTGCCTATATCCCTTTGCAGGTTCTTTGAGTCCTCTGCACAACTTGCTTTCCCACCCATCTTTGTATCATCTGCAAACTTGGCTACATTACACTCGGTCCCTTCATGCAAGTCATTAATGTAGATTGTAAATAGTTGAGGCCCCAGCACTGATCCCTGTGGCACCCCACTAGTTATCGTTTGCCAACCGGAAAATTACCCATTTACCCCGACTCTCTGCTTTCTATTAGTTAGCCAATTCTCTATCCATGCTAATATATTACCCCCAATTCCATGAGCTCTTATCTTATGCAGTAACCTTTTATGTGGCACCTTATCCAATGCCTTCTGGAAATCCAAATACACCACATCCACTGGTTCACCTTTGTGCACCCTGCTCGTTACCTCCTCAAAGAACTCCAGCAAATTTGTTAAACATAATTTCCCTAATAAAACCATGCTGACTCTGCTTGACTGTATTATGATTTTCCGAATGCCCTGCTACTGCTTCCTTAATGAAGGACTCCAGCATTTTCCCAACGACAGATGTTAGGCTAACTGGTCTATAGTTTTCTGCTTTCCTGACACCGAGCCACATAAGGAGATATTAGGACAGATGACCAAAAGCTTGGAAAAAGAGGTTGGTTTTAAGGAGTATCTTAAATGAGGAGAGAGAGGTAGAGAGGTAGAGAGGTTTATGGAGGGAATTCCAGAGTTAGGGCCCAGGCAGCTGAAGGTATGGCCGCCAATGGTGGAGCGATGAAAATCGGGGATGCACAAGAGGCCAGAATTGGAAGAGTGCAGACATCTTGGGGGGTTTTAGGGTCGGAGGAGGCTACAGAGATAGGGAGGGGCGAGGCCATGGAAGGATTTGAAAACAAGGATGAATCCCAAAATCGACACGTTGCCAGGATGGGAGCCAATGTAGGTCAGTGAGCACAGGGGCAATGGGTGAACAGGACTTGGTGCGAGTTAGGATATGGGCAGCAGAGTTTTGGATGAGCTCAAGGTTATGTAGGGTCGAAGATGGGAGGTTGGCCAGGAGAGCATTAGAATAGTCAAATTTAGAGGTTACAAAAGCATGAATCAGAGTTTCAGCAGTAGATGAGCTTTAGCGGGGCGGAGACAGGCTATGTTACGGAGGTGGAAGTAGGCAGTCTTAGTGATGGAACGGATATGTGGTTGGAAGTTCAGCTCAGGTTTGGTTGAGCCTCAGACTGTAGCCAGCAAGAGGGATGGAACCGATGGCCAGGGAACAGAGGACCAAAGAATATGGCTTCGGTCTTCCCAATATTTAGTTGGAGGAAATTTCTGCTCATGCAGTACTGGATGTCAGACAAGCAGTGTGACAAATCAGAGACAGTGGAGGGATCGAGAGAGCTAGTGGTGAGGTAGAGCTGGGTATCGTCAACGTACATGTGGAACCTGACATGTTTTTGGATGATGTCGCCGAGAGACAGCATGTAGATGAGAAATAGGAGGGGGCCAATGATAGATCCTTGAGAGACTCCAGATATAACGGTGCAAGAGAGGGAAGAGAAGCCATTGCAAATGATTCTCTAGCTATGACTGGATTGATAAGAATGGAACCAGGCGTTGTAGGGGTGTTACTAGAATCTCACATTAGGGACAGAGTGACTGAGCACTTGGACAAATATGAGCTGGTCAGAGAGAGCCAGCATGGATTTATAAAGGTAAGTCATGTCTAACTAACCTAGTTGAATTTTTGTGGCGGTCACTAACATGATAGATGAGGGAGTATCTATGCACATTATTTATATAGACTTCTAGAAGGCATTCGATAAGGTTCCACATAAGAAATTGCCAATAAAATGAAAGAACATGAAATTGGAGGCAACCTATTGACATTGATTAGGAGGTAGGAGACAGAGGCCGGGATTTTGCTAACCTCGGCAGGTCTGTGGCGGGCGACGTCGGTGGCGGGTACCGACCCCCTTGCTGGCTGCATCCTGCTCTGTGAAATGAATTTCTCTTGATAGGGCTTGTTAAGTCCGCCCAGTGCATTTCCCAGCCGATTAGAGGAAGCGGGACTGATGAAGTCATTTGATGATGTGTCATCAGCCGGTTTCCTTAAAGGGACCATGTCCAAATTTAATTTGACATTTGTGCTGTCAGTGTTCTACAGCATTGAGGTGCTGCAAACACTGACAATGACTGCACAAAGGCACAGGGCTGCACCCAGGCTCTCGCATGACTCCCTCCATATGCTCATGGAAGGAGTCACAGCATGCAGGGAACTCCACTTTCCTTCCCATAGGCGGAAGAGACCTCCCCAGGAGATCAACATAGTCTGGGTACACATTACAGAGGAGGGCACAAGCAGGGATGTAGTCAGGAGGACCTGGGGGCAGTGGCGCAAACCTTTCAATGATTTCAGTAGATCACGAAACATTAGTGCAAAGCCACACTCAACCTCATCTTGATATGCCTATCATCACATCCCCATCACTCTGCCTTGCTACTCTACATTATCACATCTCCATCTCACGAGCCACCCCTCACACTCACCCTCATTCTAGTGCAATCATGCCAAATAACAACACACAAGGGTAACCACTTGGGTGTTTTATCCAATGTTTCTGTTAATGTGGTGACAAACATTGAAACATTTATTTTCAACACATTGCATTCTTGATTAGATTTATGTGCACCTTTGGAAGTAGCTTAGTGAGTTGCAGTGAATGGTGAGGCATAACGCTACCCTCCGCAATGGTGATGAGTGTGAAAGGAATGGCTTGGGCATTGTAGGGATGCTTTATAGTGTTGGTGTGGGGTGGTGCCAACCTGGTGCATCATGTGGCAGCCAGGGTGTACAGCATCAAGTGAAGTAAATCTGGTCATAATGAGCCCATCCCTGGCATCCCAGGTAGCAACGTGGTCGGGTGCTAATGCCCTCTATCCTGTGCAGCATCAGTTGATTGTGGAGAAGGTTGGTGTTGTTGTTGGTGCTGCTGGTGTGCCTGGTGCTGCTGGTGTTGGGGCTGATCATGGTGGGATTCTGAGGACCAAGGTGAGAGAGTATAAAGGGCACTGACGCTGATGAAATAGTTGGCAAGTGAGGTTGAGATGACAGAAGTGATCTGTCAATGGTGAGAGAGGTTGTTCCAATGAGGTTACACTGGATAGAGAGTTCACTCAAAACACTTGCAACCTGCTCAACCTGTCTTCCAAATGCAGTAATTAACAGCTTCTGAGCTTGGAAAGTGAACAGCTGTGTGGTGGGAGCTTTTATAGCACATTTCAACCTGTCAAGTAATCAGCTGATTCAATGGCCATTCATCTCCCGCCTCAGACTAACAGACGTGATCCCTGAGCAGCGAGGATCCCGTTGGCGAGCAGGTAAAGTCAAAAGGTGAGCTCAAAATGTATTCTTAATGAAGTCTAAACAAGGTCATAATGATTTTAATTGGGTCTCCCGCCGCTGCGTGTCGGGTCCGCTCAGCTCTGACAGGTGCATGGCGGTGGGTTCACAGCAAGGTCCTGACTCGCTGTGAAAGAAAACCACTTTCCCGCCCGACCCACCACCGATCGTGCCCGCTGACCCCCCGGAAAATTCCATCCACTGAGTAGGAATAAAGTGGGTGTACTCTAATTGACAGGATGTGACTAGTGGTGTCCTCCAAGGATCTGTACTGGGGTCTCTGCCTTTCACTATATTTATCAATGACTTTGATGAAGGAATAGAGAGCCATATATCCAAGTTTGGTGATAACACTAAGTTACATAGCACAGTAAATAGTGTAGATGGGAGCAGGAAGTTGCAAAGGGACATTGATAGATTAAGTAAGTGAGCAAAACTGTGGCAGATGGAGTTCAATGTTTGATCTAATCCACTTTGTACCTAAGAAAGATAGATCAGAGTATTTTCTAAATGATAACAAGCTAGAAACTGTGGAGGAGCAGAGAGATTTAGGGGTCCATGTACAGAAATCACTAAAACTAGTGGGCAGCTACAAAAATTAATTAAAAAGGCCAAAATGAATATTAAACGTAGGAGCAGGAGTAAATCTTTTGGCCCCTTGAGCCTGCTCTGCCATTCAATAAGATCATGGCTGATCTGATCTTGGCCTCAACTCCACTTCCCTGCCCACTCCCCATAACCCTTGACTCCTTTACCATGCAAAAATCTGTCTATCACCACCTTAAATATATTCAATGACCCAGCCTCCACAGCTCTCTGGGGAAGAGAATTCCAAAGATTCACGATTCTCTGAGAGAAGAAATTCCTTCTAATTTCCGATTTAAAAGGGTACCCCCTTATTCTGAAATGATGCCCCCTAGTACTAGATTCCCCCACGAGGGGAAACATCCTCTCTACATCTACCATGTCAAGCCCCTTCAGAATCTTATATATTTCAATAAGATCCTCTCTCATTCTTCTAAACTCCAATGAGTATAGGCCCAACCTGCTCAACCTTTCTTCATAAGATCTTCTTCTTCTTAGGCAGTCCCTCGGAACCGAGGATGACTTGCTTCCACATTAAAAATGAGTTCTCAGGTGACTGATGAGTCCAATGCGGAACCTACAGTCTCTGTCACAGGTGGGACAGACGGTGGTTGAAGGGGCAGGTGGGTGTGGTGCTTGGGTTGACGTGTGCTCCTTGCGCTGCCTGCGCTCGGCTTCTGCTTGCTCCCGGCGAAGAGACGAGAGGTGTTTGGTGCCTTCCCAGGTGCTTCTCCTCCACTTTGTGCAGTCTTGGGCCAGGGATTCCCAGGTGTCACTCTTTCAAGGAGGCTTTGAGGGTGTCCTTGAAGTGTATCCTCCGCACACCTGGGGCTCTCTTGCTGTGCCGGAGCTCCGAGTAGAGTGCTTGTTTTGGGAGTCTCGTAACAGGCATATAGACAATGTGACCCATCCATCGGAGCTGATCGAGTGTGGTCAAAGCTTCGATGCTGGGGATGTTGGCCTGAGCAAAAACGCTGATGTTGGTGCGCCTATCCTGCCAATGGATTTGCAGGATCTTGCGGAGGCAGCATTGGTGGTACCTCTCCAGTGCTTTGAGGTGCCTGCTGTACATGGTCCATGTTTCTGAAGCATACAGCAGGGTGGGTATCACTGTTGCTCTGTAGACCATGAGCTTAATGCCTGGTTTGAGGTCCCGGTCTTCAAACACTCTCTTCCTCAGGTGACCGAAGGCTGCACTGGCACACTGAAGGCGGTGTTGGACTTCATTGTCGATGTCTGCCCTTGTTGACAGTAAGCTCCCAAGGTATAGAAAGTGGTCCACGTTGTCCAAGGCCTTGTCGTGGAGTTTGATAATCGGGGGGCAGTACTGTGTGGCGGGGGCAGGTTGGTAGAGGACCTTTGTCTTACGGATGTTTAGTGTAAGGCCCATGCTCTCGTACGATTCGATGAAGGTGTTGATGATGGTTTGGAGTTCGATCTCCGAGTGAGTGCAGATGCAAGCGTCATCCGCATACTGTAATTCAACGACAGAGGATGGGATGACCTTGGATCTGGAATGGAGGTGACGGAGGTTGAACAGTTTCCCGTTTGTTCTGTAAATTAGCTCCACTCCAGCGGGGAGCTTACTGAGGGTGAGATAGAGCATTGCAGCAAGGAAGATCGAGAAGAGCGTTGGTGCGATGACACAGCCTTGCTTGACCCCGGTTCGTATGTGAATTGGGTCTGTGGTGAAACCGTTGGTCAGGATCACGGCTTGCATGTCATCATGAAGCAGGCGGCGGATGGTGACAAACTTTTGAGGGCAGCCGAATTTGAGGAGGACACTCCATAATCCCTCATGGTTGACAGTGTCGAAGGCCTTTGTGAGATCAAAGAAGGCCATGTACAGCGGTTGGTGCTGTTCCCTGCACTTTCTCTTGTAATTGACGTGCGGTGAAGATCATGTCCATTGTGCCACTTAGTGGGCGAAATCTGCATTGTGACTCTGGGAGGAGCTCTTCGGCCACTGGGAGAAGGCGATTGAGGAGGATTTTTGTGATGACTTTCCCTGTGACAGACAGCAGGGAAACTCCTATTTAATTACTGCGTCATCCGCGCCATGACAGGAGCTGATGATTGCTGGACAGGCCACCGCCTAAACCGCTCTGTCATCTCCATCAATTTAGCTCCAATACAGCGGCGGCAACAGAAACAATGTCACAGGAAAATTAACGCTGGAGCACTCAAAGAACCCGCTAAGAAAGCCACATTCAGCCTCTGCCTCACAAACAACCTGATGACTCCCAGTGATGCAGAGACACAGTGTGCCCACAGCGCCTGGTCTGCACTCAAGGCCTCCATAATCAGCACCTGTGAAGAGACGCTCAGTCACTCGACCAGGAAACACCAAGAATGGTTCGACGAGAATGACCAGGAGATCCAGGAGCTAATAAGCCGCAAGCGCAAGGCATTCCTGATCTGGAAACAGCAACAGAACTCGAGAGCAAGAAAGCAGCTCTACAGATGCCTGAACGCCGAGGTCCAACAAAAAACTTGCGACCTAAAGAACAGATGGTGGGTGGAGAAAGTGCAGGAGATCCAACAGCTAGCTGACAACCACGTGGATTCTTTAGCATAGTCAAGACCATCTACGGCCTAAGCACCCAAGGCCCTACTCCACTGTGGGCCAAGAATGGAGAGGTACTCAGCAAGGACAGAGAGGCAGTCAGTGCCCGCTGGAAGGAGCACATCGAAGATCTCCTTAACCGCGACCCTGTCTTCGATGTGAGTGTCCTCAACTCCATCCCGCAGCATGCTATCTGCCACCATCTCAGCACAACCCCAGCCTGGCATGAGGTTGAAAAGGCCACCCGACAACTGAAGAACAACAAGGCCTCAGGGGCAGATGGAATCCCCGACGAGGCAATAAAGCATGGTGGAGAAGCACTACTGGCGCGAATTCATGAACTCATTTCTCTTATCTGGAAAGAGGAGAGCATGCCAGGGGATCACAGAGATGCCGTAATTGTGACCATCTTAAAGAAAGGAGGCAAGTCTTCATAAGAAAACCCCTTCATCTCCAGAATCAACCTCGTGAACCTTCTCTGAACTGCCTCCAAAGCAAGTATATTTTTCATTAAATAAGGAGACCAAAACTGTGCGCAGTACTCCAGGTGTGGTCTCACCAACGCCCTGTACAGTTGTAACAAGACTTCCCTACTTTTATACTCCATTCCCTTTGCAATAAATGCCAACATTTCATTTGCCTTCCTAATTATTGCTGTACCTGCATGCTAACTTTTTGAGATTCATGTGCAAGGACCCCCAGATCCCTCTGTACCTCAGCATTTTGTAATCTCTCTCCATTTAAACAATAATTTGCTTTTTTATTTTTCCTACCAAAGTGGATAACCTCACATTTTCCCACATTAAACTCCATCTGTCAGATTTTTGCCCACTTACTTAGCCTATCTATATCCCTTTGGAGATTCTTTGCGTCCTCCACACAATTTGCTTTCCCACCTATCTTTGTACCATCAGCAAATTTGGTTACATTACACTCAGTCTCTTCATCCAAGTCATTAATATAGATTGTAACTAGTTGAGGCCCCAGCACTGATCCCTGCTGTTACAGTTTGCCAACCTGAAAATGAACCATTTATCCCGATTCTCTGTTTTCTGTTAGTTAGCCAATCCTCTATCCATGCTATTATATTACCCCCAACCCCGTGAGCTCTTATCTTGTGTAATAATCTTTTACAGTATGTGGCACTTATCGAATGCCTTCTGGAAATCCAAATACACTACATCTACTGGTTCCCCTTTATCCACCCTGCTCGTTACATCCTCAAAGAATTCCAGCAAATTTGTCAAACACGAATTCCCTTTCATAAAACCATGCTGACTCTGTTTGACTGCAGTATGTTTTTCTAAATGCCCTGCTACCACTTCCTTAATGATGGACTCCAGCATTTTCCCAATGACAGATGTTAGGCTAACTGGTCTATAGTTGCCTGCTTTCTGTCTCCCTCCTTTCTTAAATAGGGACATTACATTTGCGGTTTTCCAGTCCGCTGGGACCTCTCCAGAATCCAGAGAAGTTTAGTAGATTACAACCAATGCATCCATGATCTCTGCAGCCACCTCTTTTAAGGCTCTCGGATGCAGGCCATCTGGTCCAGGGGACTTGTCCACCTTTAGTCCCAGTTAGTCCCATTAGGTTGGAATGTTAGCAGTAGTCTTGTATTCCCTTGAGTATAGAAGATTAAGGGGAGATTTAATTGAGGTGTTTAAGATGATTAAAGGATTTGATAGGATAGATAGAGAGAAGCTATTTCCTCTGGTGAGGGAGTCCAGAACAGGGGGGCATAACCTTAAAAAGAGCCATTAGGGTTAATGTCAGGAAACATTGCTTCACACAAAGGTAATGGAAACCTGGAACTCTCTGCCCCCCAAAATTTGAAGCTAGGTGCATTAAAAATGTCAAAACTGAGATTGATAAATTTTTGCTAGGTAAGGGTATTATTATGGGATATGTAACCAAGATGAGTAAATGGAGTTAATATACCGATCAGTCATGATCTAATTGAGTCACTGAACAGGCTCGATTGGCTGAATAGACTACTCCTGTTACTATGTTCATGTGTTCCTATGTACAGTTGGCCATGTCAACTCCTTACACAACCCTACCGCTCCATTGTTTACTATGCATATTTTAGCAGGGCACACAATCAAGGTGCAACTTATAACTAAAAGTTGCGTTACATTGGCACTTTCAAAGGACTTCACACATAAAACAATCGTAACACAACCAAGGTTCCCCCTAAGCTGCGCGGGCATGCAGCCGTGCAGTGATCAGGAGGTCCCACGCAGGCGGCTCACCAGCTGTTCTGCTGGAAAAGATACCGCACATGCACGGCAGTGCAGCAAATTAAAAGGGGCCGCGCACCTAAATTAAAAATTAAAGGGAACATTGAACACAACCTAGTTGCATGATGCATTTATTTTTATTCATTCCTGGGATGTGGGCTTCGCTGGCAAGGCCAGCATTTATTGCCCATCCCTAATTGCCCTTGAGAAGGTGGTGGTGAGCCGCCTTCTTGAACTGCTGCAGTCCCTGTGGTGAAGATACTCCCACAGTGCTGTTAGGGAGGGATTTCCAGGAGTTTGACACAGCGACGATGAGAGAGCGGCAATATATTTCCAAATCAGGATGGTGTGTGACTTGGAGGGGAAAATGGAGGTGGTGGTGTTCCCCTGCGCCTGCAGCCCTTGTCATCTAGGTGGTAGAGGTCGCGAGTTTGGGAGGTGCTGCTGAAGGAGCCTTGGTGAGTTGCTGCAGTGCATCTTGTAGATGGTACACACTGCAGCCATGGTATGCCAGTGGTAGAGGGAGTGAATGTTTAAGGTGGTGGATGGGGTGTCAATCAAACAGTCTGCTTTGTCTTGGATGGTGTCAAGCTTCTTGAGTGTTGGTGGAGCTGCACTAATCCAGGCAAGTGGAGAGTGTTCCATCACACTTCTGACTTGTGCCTTGTAGATGGTGGAAAGACTTTGGGGAATCAGGAGGTGAGACACTCGCCACAGAATACCTAGCCACTGTCCTGCTCTTGTTGCCACAGTACTTATGTGGCTGGTCCAGTTAAGTTTCTGGTCAATGGTGACCCCCAGGGTATTAATAGTGGGGGATTCGGCAATGGTAATGCTGTTGAATGTCAAGGGCCGGTGGTTAGACACTTGCTTGTTGGAGGTAGTCATTGCCTGGCACTTGTGTGGTGTGAATGTTACCTGCCACTTATCAGCCCAAGCCTGAATTTCTCCAGGTCTTGCTGCATGCTGGCATGGACTGCTTCATTATCTGAGGTGTTGCAAATGGCACTGAACACTGTGTAGTCATCAGCGAACATCCCCATTTATGATCTTATGATGGAGAGAAGGTCATTGATGAAGCAGCTGGAGATGGTTGGGCCTAGGACACTGCCCTGAGGAACTGCTGCAGCGATGTCCTGGGGCTGTGATGATTGACCTTCAACCACCACAACCATCTTCCTTTTTAGTACTAGGTATGACTTCAGCCAATGGAGAGTTTTCCTCCCAATTCCCATTGACTTCAGTTTTACTAGAACTCCTTGTTGCCACACTCGGTCAAATGCTGCCGTGATGTCAAGGGCAGTTATTCTCACCTCACCTCTGGAATTCAGCTCTTCTGTCGATGTTTGGACCAAGGCTGTATTGAGGTCTGGAGCCAAGTGGTCCTGGCGGAACCCAAACTGGGCATCAGTGAGCAGGTTATTGGTGAGTAAGTGCTGCTTGATAGCACTGTCGACGACGCCTTCCATCACTTTGCTGATGATTGAGAGTAGACTGATGGGGCAGTAATTAGCCGGGTTGGATTTACCTGCTTTTTGTGGTCAGGACATACCTGGGAAGTTTTTCACATTGTCAGATAGATGCCAGTGTTTTAGTTGTACTGGAAGTGCTTGGCTAGAGGCGCGGCTAGTTCTGGAGCACAAGTATTCAGCATGACAGTCGGGATGTTGTTGGTGCCCACAGCCTTTGCTGTATCCAGTGCACTCAGCCGTTTCTTGATATCACGTGGAGTGAATCGACTTGGCTGAAGACTGGCTTCTGTGGTGGTGGGGACCTCAGGAAGAGGCTGATATGGATCATCCACTCGGCACTTCTGGCTGAAGATGGTTGCAAATGCTTCAGCTTTGTCTTTTGCACTCAGGTGCTTGGCTCCACCATCATTGAGGATGGGGATATTCATGGAGCCTCCTCCTCCTGTTAGTTGTTTAATAGTCCACCACCATTCACGACTGGATGTGGCAGGACTGCAGAGCTTTGATCTGATCCCTTGATTGTGGGATCGCTTAGCTCTGTCTAAAGCATGCTGCTTCCGCTGTTTAGCATGCATATAGTCCTGTGTTGCAGCTTCCCCAGGTTGGCACTGCATTTTTAGGTACGCCTGATGCTGCTCCTGGTAAGCTCTTCTACATTCCTCATTGAACCAAGGTTGGTCCCCTGGCTTTATGGTAATGATAGAGTGAGGGATATGCTGAGCCATGAGATTACATATTGTGGTGGAATACAATTCTGCTGCTGCTGATGGCCCACAGCGCCTCATGGATGCTCAGTTTTGAGCTGCTAGATCTGTTCTGAATGTATCCCATTTAGCACAGTGGTAGTGCCACACAATACGATGGAGGGTGTCTTCAATGTGAAGATGGGACTTCGTCTCCGCAATTACTGTGCAGTGGTCACTGCTACCAATAGTGTCATGGACAGATGCATCTGCAACAGGTAGATTGGTGAGGACGAGGTCAAGTGGGTTTTCCCCTGCTGTTGGTTCTCTCACCACCTGTCGCAGGCCCAGACTGGCAGCTATGTCCTTCAGGATTCAGCCAGCTCGGTCAGTAGTGGTGCTACCCAGCCACTACTGACCGTGACACACATAATGTCTTCCATGTTGGGTACATATCTATCACTGTGTTAAAACTCCTTGGGGGTGATTTTGACTTTGTGTGATAATGTAAAATGGGTGATAGTGAATTAGCAGCCCTTTTAACATCTCTCCCGATTCCTATTTCCATTGACTCGGGATCTTACAGGATGGCTACACAGCTCTTCTAACAGCAATTACTTGCGTACACAATCCTCAAACCCCTTCCTCCACTTTAATATTTACTTCTCCTGCAGTAACACATGAGACTTCCTTTACTTTCTGTAGCATCATGACCCACTATAACATTAGTGGTGTCTTTTTCCTTTGCTTTCTGAAGTAGTTGCCATTACTCTGAAGGTGGTGCTGCTTTACTGGCCTTTGATGCATTCGAACCTTGCCGATATTTGTGTAGAGTGAGTATGACTTGGGACTCCTGAGTCAGTCGTTCCTGTGGATAAAACTGTACCATTATTACATCATGCCATTTTAACGAGCTCATTACATTGAGTCATGGAAAAAAACTAGGTAGTTACCATATGATAAACATTTTTAAATCTGTGTAAATGTTCACACTTACTTTCCCCCTCCGGCTGAAGTCATTAAGCTTCTTTTGGCATTGCACCCATGCCCTTGGCATGCTGCAGCTGCTGCTATTGATGGCCTCAGCCACTTCTTGCCAGGCCCTGCATACCATTGCCTTCCTGATGTTCCTTCCATGGTGGGGCAAAGGACATCCCTCCTCGACTCTATTTCCTGCAATAGCTGCTTAATGAGCTCAGCATCAAAGCAGGCTGCACAACGCGACCTGCCTTCTTTACTAGCATGCTGATCGATTGCAAATTGCACTGCTCACTGCTGCCACTGAATCTTCCTCCTTTGCATTGCCACTTTAAAAATTATCTTCAGGCAAAACTCACTTCACAGGAGCACTGCAATGATATTTAAGCCCTGAAGTAGCACCCCAATTTCCTGTGCCCTCAGGGTTACGCCCAATAAGAGGCCTTAGCACCCACCCGTGTAAGGCTCACAACATGTAAATTAGTCCCAAGAGGAAATCCGGTTGCAGAGAAGTGATGTCAGCATTCAATTCTATGCGACCCAGGAAAATCAGCCCTTCAAATAATCAGTTCACAATTGAAATTAGTGTCCACCGTGTGTGAAAACAAATCAAAAAATGAGCATAGAGAAGCGGGCAGGACCATCAGTATTGACTCCAGGTGTACATACTACATTAGAAATGTCTTCACATATAGGTATATAAGTGACCAGGAAAAATAGTATCGGAGAAGCAAATGGTTGTAGAACTCAGCCAGCACATAAGCTGCCTTGTAAAAAAGTAAGATCATTTAATAGTATCATAGAAATGGAAGCAATACATTACAATTTCTTTTAGAATGGTTGGGACTGTAACAGTACTTAGTAACAGTTTCATAACCAGCATCAGAACGGGCACATTTGTTCATATTAAATAATATATTATTTTCCTTTGTAAATGTGACTGGCTGAGCTGTTGTGCTATATTTTTCTTTTTAATTATTCAGCGCTGTTTACATTAATAGATGTAAGTGCTGGGGAACAGATCGCTTCCAATTTTGGCGGCTTTAAGCACTCCGGTCGCGATTTTGCCGGCACTCAGAGGGTGGGTTTGGAGGCGGATCCAGAGTTAAAATCAAAATGATTGACGGCGGGTTGCGAACCTGCCGCCATCCCACCTCCACGCGACTTTACAAAGTGTCGGGTCTGCGAGTCCCGATTGGACCCGACACCAAGTGGCGGGAGAGCCACTTAAAGCACTTAACAGCTTGTTAACTGCCTGGATAATCCGATTTTGCGAGGCTCTTCCCATTTTACAGCATTTTGAGCGTGTTCCCCATCGTGCGACAAACACGCCAGCTGATTGTGTCGGGTTCAGCAACTCACTGAATAGCTGCACCTTCAGCATAAAAACTGACCTGTAACATGAGTTCACTTTCAGATGCCAGAACTTTGTGGGTTGAGGTTTTGGAACACATTTTGCAGGTGTATTGAGCTTGTAAGTGTTTAAGCTGAGATCCATATGCACTGTGACCTTCTTGGAGTACCCTCTGGCCACATTGACTGAGTGCTTATAACATCTATTCCTCAACTGAGATATATACCAGCGGGATGGGAACCATTTATACCCTCTCATCCTGGTCCTGAGAATTGGAGGAAGAGCAACCGCGGCAGCAGCAGAAGTAGGCACAACAGCAGCAGCAACAACAGGAGCGCCAACCTTCTCCTCAGCCACCTGATGCTGCACAGGGCACAGGGCATCAACACAGGGCTGCACATCGCCGCAGGAGATACCCCCAACACAGGGTTTACAGGCCGAGGATGAGCTTCCTCAACATGAGTGAGCAGTAGTGCCAAAGGGGCTGAGACTTTCGCTGACATCTGCACAATGCTGCACCAACACCTGTAGCCCAGAGGAGCGGGTGGACACACCTTACCAGTGGCTGTCAAAGTCACCACCGTCCTCAACTTCTTTGCTTCCGGGTCCTTCCAGGGATCAGCAGCAGACATCAGCGGCATCTCCCAGTCGGCCGCACACACTTGCATCATGCAGGTTACCGATGCCCTCTTTGCAAAGTCGCACAATTACATCCACTTCACCACGGATGAAGCAAGTGTAACTGCGCATGCGGTTGGCTTTGCAAATATGGCAGGCTTTCCAAGGGTGCAGGGTGTCATAGACTGCACACATGTGGCCATTAGGGCACCCCATCACAACCCAGCTGTATTTGTGAACCGCAAGGGCTTCCACTCCCTAAACGTCCAGCTGCTGTGTAAACACAGGAAGAACATTATGCATGTTTGCGCCAAGTTCCCTGGCACTTGCTATGACTCCTTCATCCTGCGGCAGTCTACTGTGTCTCAGCTTTTCAATCCACCAAACCAACTTTCTGGATGACTACTTGGAGACAAGGGCTATCCCTGAAAACGTGGCTTATGACACCGATGAGGAGGCCATCAAACGAAGCCGAGTAGCGCTACAATGTGAGCCACATTTCCACCAGAAGCATCATAGAGTAAACCAACGGCTTGCTCAAAATGCGATGGAGCCCACATTTCCTTGTTGTCGACCACCAAAATCCCTCTCATGGATCGCCCGCACTTCACTGCGAGCAAGTAGCTGGAGAACACCTTGCTGCACATCAGTGGGGCCATGAGGACCCATCTCTATACTGGCAGTCCTCATAATGGAGACGTCCATGTACCTCTGGTTCCTCTCCTCAATAGATGCCCATTTATCCTCCATAGCAGACCATCTATTTAGAAGAGTCACCATGTTCATTTGAGTCTGGCGATTTATGTCCTCCATGGAGGTTGCCATCGTTTCCATGGCAGCACCTACATTCGCCATTGCGTGTACCATGGCATTGCTCATGTTTGAGATGGACTCCTCCATTCTCTGCACGCAGTTACTTTGGTTGCAAACCCTGTCAGAGACTCCAGCACTTGTTCCTGGAGTTCCAGCACTGCTCTCTTTCTGGATGGCCCCAGAGGCACAGCATCCACATGCAGCTGAGCAGAGCTCGGAGCGTCCCGTGACCTCCGACGAGGGCTCTCCTCTACTGGCCCTGTCTCCACTATCGGCTGATGCTCACTTGTGAGCTGTGATACACCAGGTGACAACACTACTCTATCTCGTGAATGACCCACCGAGGTGTGCGTCTCTGCGCTGGTTCTGGTGCACTCATTTCTGATGATGCTGCTCCCTCAGAGGCTCTAGGTTCCCCTGAGGAGTTTTCCGGCTCTTCCTCCAGGACAGTGGGGAGGGGGGCTCTCGATGGTCCTGTGGAGGAGTAAAGGCATGAGTTAGACATGTGATATTAACGTAGCAGACACATCCCATTGTGCAGATGATCAGAACTCAACCTGTATGAACATCAGATGCCATATCAGTCACTCATGCAATCTAAATGAGAGGATTGCAAATCTATTCTGTCACCAGCTTGCTCCACTGCGCCCATCTCTCTGTCCCCCACTTCCAGCTCCTTTTCACCTCTGACGATGTCGATAGCAGCCTCCTCAGTGCTGGTTAAGTGCGCCATGGACTTTGGCCCTCCTGTCCTCCCCCTCTCCCTCTTATTGTGGGCTATCTTTTCCTGCAATGAGGGAGACAAGTGGAGTTTGAGCGAGAATGTTGGAGTGAGTGTAGAGAATCCATAGCATAGATGCTTAGAGGGAGACAAAGCTGGAGTGAGGTGCCAATACCTAGGGGCCTCCCTGTGCGTTGTTCATTATTGCCATTGCATAACAGTGATAGCGAGTGTGAGGGGTGCATAGTAGAATGGTGGAGTGATTCTGTACATAGAGAGAGAGGGATGGTTAAGGGTGCAAGGGATGTAAGGGTAAGTTGGTATGTGCAGGAGTAGGTTGACAATGCAGAGTGCTGGTGATGAGAAGAGATGGGAAGCAGATTGAAGGTAAGTGTGATGTTATACTCACTTTTGCTGAGCGGAGCAGGTCATTGAACCTTTTCCTGCACTGAACCCAGGTGCGTGAGCAGAAAGACCTGGCGCTCACCTCCTCAGCAATTTGCAGCCAGGTTGCCTTGGTTTGCTGAGGAGGCTTCCTACGTCCATTGGAGGGGAACAGTACCTCTTGGTGCCCTCTCCCTCCCTCCACAAGAGCATGGAGGGAGTCATCATCAAATCTGGGAGATGCCTTTGGTCTTGAAGCAGTCATCTCACTATCAGTAACACTGAGAAGCAGCAGAATGTGAATGAAACACCACAAGGCTGCATGGGCCCCTTAAATGCAGCTGAATCACTGAATTGCAGAGGCAAGCAGCAAACCCGAACCCACTGATTGGGTCAGGTAACGCACACGGCGGGCTTAATAAGCCCAGGTAAGTCAAAATAGTTATTTCAGTGTGTCTGAACCCAGCAGCGGGACCGAACCCGCCGACTAGTCACCTTATCTGAGGAAGAATGTTCTTGCCATGGAAGGAGTGCAGCGAAGATTCACCAGGCTGATATCTGGGATGGCAGGAATGACGTATGAGGAGGGATTGGGTCGATTGGGCTTATACTCGCTGGAGTTTAGAAGAATGAGAGGGGATCTCATTGAAACTTATAAAATTCTAACAGGACTAGACAGACTTGATGCAGGAAGGATGTTCCCGATGACTGGGGAGTCCAGAACCAGGGGTCACAGTCTAAGGATAAGGGGTAAGCCATTTAGGACAGAGATGAGGAGACATTTTTTCACCCAGAGAGTGGTGAACCTGTGGAATTCTCTACCACTGTAGGGGGTTTTGGTGTGTGGCGTGTGCCCAGTCAGCTCTGCCCCTGACTGTCTCTGAGCGGTTCGAATCGCTCCACACCCCCTGGGTTCTAGACACCGGACTTAGGTACAGGCGACGATACAGAAAATCGAGTAGACAAGTGGCTTGGTGCAAGAAAACCAAATTTTATTAAAAGGCTGAATAAAACACAATACTACTGAGAATTACTGGTATAGTTACAGGCATAAACAGTTAATACACTTACATGGGAATGGGGAACACACGGCACATCGGGGGAAACAAATACATTAAAATTCCCCTTATCCTTATTCCACCCCCTATACCTAACTAGATTAAGCTATGAGGGGCCAGGAATTCATGCTCACCAATTCGAAACCTGTTGCTTTAGATGGTGGGGTTTTGAGGTTCGCTCTTTCTGTCCTTTGGGGTATCTCATCGCCACGTGGTCATAGGGTGTGGCGCTGAAGTTGTTTGTGCGAGGCACCCTCCCTTTTTCTCCATTAACATCTTCGTCGAGTATTTCATCGCGATGGGCCTTCTCCTTCGGGCGGTCGCCGACGGTATTGTTGCGGTTGGGGGTCGGTTGGCAGTCTTTACCGTTTAATGATTTTCCTACCCAAGCTTCGAACACCAGCTTATTCTTCAACTGGGCTATTACTGTCCATGTGACAAACGCCAGCTTATAACTAGGCCGTTTGTCTTGATTTTGCTACCCATTCTTTGAATGCCAGCATATTTTTAAATTGGGGTTTTACTGTCCATGCATGTAACGCCAACTTATTCACCAAACGCCAGCTTATAACTAGGCGTTTGTTCCACAACGCGTCTTTCCGCTGCCCTTCTCTGCCTTTATCAGTTTACCGTATTCTTCGTCTCGTCTCGTCTCGTCTGCCCGTTTGTGGCCTGTGTGTCCTGTGTGGTTTCGAACTCGGGTCTTGTTCTCCTCCCGCGTTGGGCCCTCGGTGTAGTAATGGGCATCCTTGGTGTTGAGCAGCGCGGGGAGCGAGAAGAGAGCCCGCCACGAGGCCAGGGCACGAGAACGAGAGGCAGCAGGCCAAAGGCCAAACGATAAGAGGCCAGAGCAAGAGAGCTAAGCTACCGATCACTACTGATGGGCCTACAATTATACCCGATTCTTCATTCCTTATCTGCGCGCCAAATCAGGTCAGTCCTTTGTCTAACTTTTGGCGGGCTCGTTTAAAATGATTACAGCCATTTACTTTAATGACTTCTGGAGTGGTTGTCTCTGTGTTTAATGGTTTCGATGTCCTGGCTGTTTGTTATTTATGAAACTTAATCGGGTTTCCTGACTTGATGGCTTCTGTGAGCTGTTATCGATTAAATATGCAGAAACCTAATGGCCTCGATTTAGGCCTATTCTAACCTGATCTGTTTCAAGGCGAATGCATGCATATTCTGTGTTTGCTTTAGCTGTCTGGCTCCACAAAGTCTCTTCACAGACTTATGCATCTTAAGTTTCGTTCCAGGTTTGAAAAAGGTGCCTGCCTGTTTGCAGGGCCTTGCTTTTAAAATCCTGTACTTTTGGCCACGAGGTTGCAGAAGCCATTTTGGGTACCCCTTCTTTTAGCAACTTGTCCATGCAGGGTCCCTTTATCCATAGCTTTTGGGGAATGTGGGAACTTTGAGAACCCTACACCACAGAAGGCAGTAGAGGCCAATTCATTAAATATATTCAAGAAGGAGTTGGATATATTTCTTAAGGCTAAAGGGATCAAGGGATATGGGGAGAAAGCAGGGACAGGGTACTGAATTTGGATGATCAGCCATGATTGCATTGAATGGCGGAGCAGGCTCGAGGGGCCGAATGGCCTACTCCTGCTCCTATCTTCTATGTTTCTATGTTTCCAGTCAACCCGACGCCAACCTGCATCCTATGGCAAAATCGCAGCCGGAGGTATATGGCACAGCCTGATGCGGAGTAAAGGTCCTTTTACTATTTCTCAACAACATGGCCTTAATCCATAATTGTAAAAAAATGCCCACTGTTACACCAGCGTGAATTTGATCACTTTTCACACTAGTCTTATCAGGTCACACAGGCAAAAAAAGATCTGATTAAAATGGGCAATTCAATACCAATTAGAATCACATTCTGGGTGGGGTGTTTCATTCTGTGCTCTGCAGGCACGAGAAACAGGGTTGAAGATGCACAAAAATATTTCAGCTGGAACCTTTGCAATAAAAGGACAGAAGGACACTTTTCACTCATCGACTTTGGGTAGGATTTATACCAATGTTTGAGAGACAAAAGGACAACGTCTAATACACTGTGGCACCTATGATCCTTTGGTGTTATATTATTAAAGGAATTTGTGATTCAAGACGTCCAACACTTGACAATGCAGGATGCTGCCTCAGTCTGAATCTGAATGTTCATCCCAACTGCACTGAGGGGGAATTACTACTGGAGTATCTACGACTGTGCAATCCCATAGTGCATGGAAACCAATTTATGATTCATTACAACACAAATTAGAAAGACTATATTCAAATCATGTGAGGCCTCTGCAGCTGAGGGCCATGTGCAGTTTTTCCCCACATTTTGTTTTTTTTTGATCAGTGCAAAAGCAATTCCAAACAGTGTGTTTGTGGAGGTTATGCAAAAGATAAAGAGCTGGGATTTATTTATAATGATTCAATTACTGTAGGGAAAGCGCTGAACAAATGGCACTTGAAATTAAGTTGCTGTAAATGATCAGAATATACTTTTCCATATTAGATCAGAGACTGTTGGCCAGAACACATGCCTAGTTTGCATAGCCTGCAGCACTGAAACTCCTCCAGTTAATTACTGTGCAGTGATGACAGGCTTACTGTATCGCAGCCATCAGAGAGTTTAACGCTTCATTGGTGCTCTTTCCTATTTCCTTCAAATTTGTCTCCTATTCTGACAAATTAAAGACCACACGTACTACACACCAGCCTGCTTTTCTTGGGCTGTGTTAACATCCCCGGCTGAATTAAATGAGGAAGAAACGTTGTTTTTTTTTTATTTTCCCAGTGGAGGCCCACACTTATGTGGCGAGCTCAAGCTGCTCCAGAGCACCTCAGCATGAAGCGAAATATTGTTATTTGAATTACAGCTAATCAGGAGCAGCAGCTCTAGCACCACGCCTGAGCCTTCTCTTTTATATGCAGTGTTACTCATCTGTTCCCAGTTTTCATGTCTGCTGTGTACTTTCTTTAATTAGCTCTTTATTATCTTGGCTTCGCAGCAGCAGACCAGCAGAAAACTTCCCGAAACCATTAAATAGGTGCACTCGGAAGGTAATTAATTCCAGTTACATGTGGCAGCAGCAGCCTTCCAAGTTCACTGTGCGTTTAGAGACAGGTTCCTAATGAACTGACCCTCTCTCTCACTACAGGATGTCATGTGGTCCTTGGTTGTACTGTAACAAAGAGACCGCAGTGCATCAGATATAAACATTGGCCAATTACATAATGGACTGTGAACGTATTCCTCTCGGTCGTAACTGCCTTCTTTTGTGCTACAGAGCAAATTAGAATGCAGTTAGCTGATTGTGTGACCATGTCACATATATGAATGTCACTCTGTAATGCAAGACGGGCATAGCGTGTCACTGAACTGCCCATTGGCCTAGCCTTCAGTGTTAAGGTTAGGGCTGGGCACTGATTAACTCATTCCCTGCCATTCCTACACCTTCTTCAATCTACATGGAGTTATCCCCGGTGTCCTGGCCAATATATATCCCTCAATCCACATAACAAAACAAAAAACCAGATTATCTGGTCATTATCACATTGCTGTCTGTGGGACTTTGCTGTGCACAAATTGGCTGCCGCGTTTCCCACATTACAACACTTCAAAAGTACTTCATTGGCTGTAAAGCACTTTGAGACGTCCGGTGGTCATGAAAGGCAATATATAAATGCAAGTCTTTCTTTCTTGCATCCACTCTGCACAGCTGCAATAACTGCCCCATCTGCTGCTTTCCAGAGACCAAGGACAACTGGGAACAATGCCAAATGATGTCTTTAATACTGAATGGGTTTAGGCATTAATTATGATGCAGACTGTCAAATCAATAAATCTGCAAGCCCTAGGAATACCAGTGTTATTAATATGCATAAACTTTAAAACCAAGCTGCCAGGTCTCTGTTGCACTGTGTTGTAAAGAGAGAAATATTGGCCTGGAGTTTCCGCTCGATTGCGTTCAGAGCAATTTGGCTGAATTTGTGTAACCAGCGCAAAAAATCGGGGAATTTTAAGCGCAATCTGCGTTCAGCACAACTCGAGTTTCCACGATGTTTTGCGCTAGTTTTAAAAACAAAGCGCTCGAAGCAGGCCCCACCCACAAAACTGGCCATGCCCCCAGGGTGAACGAATCACCATTGGGAGTTTCCGCTAATTGCAGGCCTTCAGGGAGGCTCAAAAAATTAACCTGTTTCTTTTGAGCGCACGGACACTAAAAGGTACCTTTTAAAAGCTTTCAAACGTGATTTTTGTTTTAATTTACTAAGAGACTGACTACTGTACTCCAATATAGCTAGAAAATAGTTTTATATATTTTTTTAAAAGTGAATTTCAGTAATTTAACATCGGGATGCTCACACAGGGGTTGTATTGATTAAAAATGCTTATATTTTGTGATAAACCCATTTTCATCTCTTTTAATTAAACTTCACCAAGTGACCACTTTGAAATATATGAAGGAAATTTTTTTAAAGCCAAATTAAACAAGAAATTAAGCTTCAAGACGCTGCCCGATTGCGCTGGTTCATGGCAGATTTTGCGTTCGGAGATATGCAAATGAGTTTGAGCAGAAGCTCAGGGAAATAAAACACTTTTCAAAATGGGCGCAATTATAGGCGCAACTTGCGCCGGAATCGGCAATTGCAACACCATAATATGTATGAGATAATAGATAGGCTAGTCGTATGTTACAAGGCAATAATTCAAATAATGATGATGAAGGGATCTGATGACTGATTTGCTGTCAATATTCCTGCTAAGCTGGTCTGGAGATCCTGCGCAGGCCATTCACTGGCTTTTCAAAGGAAGAAACCACGCATGCACGAATATTTGAATGGGCAGCGCAGCCAGTTAAAGGGACTGTGCACGAAAAAAATATTAAAGGGAACATTGCTTGCTATGTACTGTATTTCCAACATTTTCTGTTTTCAGTCATTCACATCAGTGGTTCTGATGTTGCCATGTTGGGGAGAGCAATCCCCACATTCACAAGATTGAAATATTGTTTTAAACTCAGCACCAGACATTTGGTATTATTAAACTGCCCACAGTAAAGCTTGATATGTAAGTCATGCCTGTGCATAAGTTTCTTACTACTTTCGTAGGAACAATAGGATAACAGAATATATTTTAAATAGTGAGAAACTATTAAATGTTGGTGTTCAGAGAGATTTAGGTATCCTACTACAAGAAACACAGAGGACTCAATTTTGCCAGGCCCGAGGAGGCGGGATTGGAGGCATGTGAGTTGTTTAAATCACCAAAAATGGTGGGCGGGCCCGATCCCGCCTCCATCCCGCCTCCGAGCAATTTTCCCAAATGTATGTTTTCTGACCCGCTTTCCATCCCACCTCCAAGAGACGGGAAAGGCCCTTAAGGCCCTTAACAACCACTTAAATGCCTCTATAATCCCATTTTGAGAGGCCTTTCCGATTTTAACACATTTCCCCCATCCTACACGCCTCCTCTGGAACACGCCAGGTAATGCTGGCAGCCTCACAAGTGGATTGCTTACGAACAGCTGCAGCTCCACCATTACAAAGGAGTTTTCACCAATGATCGTTTGCAGTTGGCAGAACGTTGTTGTTTCAGGTCTGGGGGAACTTTTAGCAGGCATACTCAGTGTTGTGGAAGTTTGGAGTCTAACACCCATCTCCAGTGTGACCTTCTGGGAAACACCTCTCTCCATCTTGACTGAGCGTTTCCTCAACTGAGGCATATACCAGAAGCATGGTGACCATTTAATTCCTTTCCTCCTGGACATCAGATTCGGATGAAGACCAGCCGAAGCAGCAGCAGCACCATGAGCAACAGCAGAACCAACAGCAGGAGCATCAACAGGAGTGCCAAGCTGCTAGTCACCCACCTGAAGATGTACAGGCCAGAAGGCACCAGAGCTCGGCCATATTGCTGTCCGGGATGCAAGGGAAGCACTCATGTTGGTCACATTTGCCTGTACAATCAAACACTTTGCCTCGCACCTTCTTACCAGAGCATCGATAATGGACAAGAACCTGCGGATTCCTATCACTCTGACCACCATACTGACAATTACAAGCCACCCTAAGCCCTCAATGTGGAAGTCCCATTTGCAAAATGACACAGGCCACAACTTCAACAGTTTAGCATCAGAATTTTTTTATCACAACAAGCAACTGGTGGCATTTCAAAAATGAACACAACATAACACCCAAGTGACTACCCTTGTGTCTACTTGTACTTTATCTTCCTCTTACGCGTGCTCCTACATCGTGCTTCCCCTGTAGCTTCAGCAGATGTAGAGACCCCTTGCTCACTTTCATGCTGCTCCTGTCTCGACACCTTTGGCGGTCGTCCTCTGGGGTTGCAAACCTGTGAGGGCTCGGCAACAGTCTGCTGCTCCTGCGGCTGTGCAGGGGATGAGACGCCCATCTCAGTTGGGTGAGGACTCTGGTGGGACTCTGACCAAGGGCTTTGCAGTGGCATGGTCGTGTGAGCGCTTGGAGAGGAGCCCCCACTTCCTTGTTGTCTGCCACCAACATGGGTCAGCCCCACTTCAGAGCTAGCAAGTGGCTTGACAGCACCTTGCTGCAATTCAGGGGGGCCATGAGGACCCGTTTCTGCACTGGAAGTCCGACTCCAGAGGACTTCCATGAAGGTCTGGTTTCTATGCTCAATAGCTGACCATCGCTCCTCAAGAGATGTCAGTCTATTCTGAACAATGACCATGTTTTCTACACTCTGGCAACTTAGCTCCTCCATTGCCGTAGACATCCTCTCCTCTACTGTAGCCATCCTTTCCACGGAGGTCACCATTTCCGTGGTGCTGCCTTCATGCGCCAATGCCTCCACAAAGGCTCTGCTCATGTTCGCGATTGACTCCTCCATTCGCTCCACACTTGCAGCAACCCTGGAGAAAAAACCTGACAGAGACTCCTGCACCTATTCCAGCACCGCTCTCCTCTGGATGGGCCTGGAGGCACAGGGTTGACATGCAGCTGAGCCAAGCTGGCAGAGTCCTGCGCCCTCCGATGAGGACTCTGCACTGCTGTCCCTGTCTCCACCATCTGCTGATGCTCAATTGTGAGCAGTGATACACACTACTCTATCTCGCGAAGGTCCCACCGAGGTGTGAGTGTCTGCACTGGTGCTGGTTGCTCTGAACTCTGCTGACGCTGCACGCTCAGAGGTTGCAGCTTCCTCTGAGGAGTCTGGAAGCTCAGGCTCTTCCTCCTGGACAGTGGGGACGGGGGCTTTTGATGGTCCTGTGGGGGAGTAAAGGAAAGAGTTAGAGATGTGAGATCAAGGTTACATGAAACTCAGCACCCACGGACCAGTTGAACCAGGAACACTCCTCGCCACGATGGACGTCTCGGCACTCTACACCAGTATCCCCCACGATGACGGCATCGCTGCGACAGCCTCAGTACTCAACACCAACAACAGCCAATCTCCAGATGCCATCCTACAACTCATTTGCTTCATTCTTGACCACAATGTCTTCACCTTCGACAACCAGTTCTTTACCCAAACACACGAAACAGCCATGGGGACCAAATTCGCACCCCAATACGCCAACATCTTCATGCACAAGTTCGAGCAAGACTTCTTCGCTGCACAGGACCTCCAACCAATGCTATACACCAGATACATCGACGACATTTTCTTCCTATGGACCCACGGCGAAGAATCACTGAAAAGACTACACGATAACATCAACAAGTTCCATCCCACCATCAAACTCACCATGGACTACTCCTCAGAATCGGTTTCATTCTTGGACACACGAATCTCCATCAAAGACAGACACCTCAGCACTTCACTCTACCGCAAGCACACGGACAACCTCAGGATGCTCCACTTCTCCAGCTTCCACCCTAACCACGTTAAAGAAGCCATCCCCTATGGACAAGCCCTGCAAATACACAGGATCTGCTCAGACAAGGAGGAACGCGATGGACACCTACAGACGCTGAAAGACGCCCTCGTAAGAACGGGATATGATGCTCGACTCGTCGATCGACAGTTCCGACGGGCCACAGCAAAAAATCGTATAGACCTCCTCAGAAGACAAACACAGGACACAACCAACAGAGTACCCTTCGTTGTCCAGTACTTCCCCAGAGCGGAGAAACTACGCCATGTTCTTCACAGCCTTCAACATGTCATCGATGATGACGAACACCTCGCTAAGGCCATCCCCACGCCTCCACTACTCGCCTTCAAACAGCTGCCTAACCTCAAACAGACCATCGTTCGCAGCAAATTACCCAGCTTTCAGGAGAACAGCGACCACAACACCACACAACCCTGCCACGGCAACCTCTGCAAGACATGCCAGATCATCAACACAGATACCATCATCACACGTGAGGACACCACCAACCAGGTACATGGTACATACGCATGTGACTCGGCCAACGTTGTCTACCTCATACGTTGCAGGAAAGGATGCCCCGGAGCATGGTACATTGGCGAGACCATGCAGGCACTGCGACAACGGATGAACGGACACCGCACAACAATCACCAGGCAGGAGTGCTCCCTCCCAGTTGGGGAACACTTCAGCAGTCAAGGACATTCAGCCTCCGATCTTTGGGTAAGCATTCTCCAAGGCGGCCTTCGAGACACACGACAACGCAAAATCGTAGAGCAGAAACTGATAGCCAAGTTCCGCACTCATGAGGACGGCCTCAACTGGGATCTTGGGTTCATGTCACGCTACATGTAACCCCACCTGACGTAGGGTCATCCAGACTCGAGTCGTCATTGGCTTGTTGTCTCTACACAGATGCGGCCGGACCTGCCGTGATTTCCAGCAAAACAAATGTTTTTTTGTCTGTTTTTTGTTTTTCATACAGACCCCAGCATCTGCAACATTTGACCCCTTGTGACCCCACCTCATTGTTCTTTGATGTAATGTTTTCCTGACTGACCTGTTTGGACACCATCCACACCTTTGATTGCTGTGATTATCTCTCTGCCGAGGTGTGATAAATGGCAGTTAGAAAGATTACCTGTAATCATCTGGCATTATTCTCTGACTATGTAAGCTGTGACTTTATGCATCTCTCCATTTCACCTGACGAAGGAGCAGCGCTCCGAAAGCTTGCGATTTCAAATAAAACTGTTGGTCTATAACCTGGTGTTGTGTGACTTCTTACAAGGTTACATGAACATTGAATAGTGCAGATGATCATAAGTCAATCTGTTAGAGCATCAGATTCATTATCAGTGACTCATGCAATGTCAATGAGAGAGATGCCAAACTATTCTGTCACCAGCTTGCTGTGATGCGCCCATCTGTCCGTCCCTCACTTGGGAATCCTCCTCGATCCCGGCGATTTCCAGGGCCGTCTCATCCCAGGCGGTGAGCTGGGCTACTGAGGGAGGCCTTCCTCCTGTCATGGCTCTTTCCCTCTTATTGTGGGCTCTCTTTTCCTGCAATGAGGGATACAAGTGGAGTTTGAGTGAGAACGAAGGAGTGAGTGTAGAGAATCCATAGCATAGATTCTTAGAAGGATACAAAGGACCCTCCCTGTGTGTTGAAAGTTGTTGTTGTCATGGCATCACAGTGATAGGGAGTGTGAGGGCTGCATGGTCGAATAGTTAAGTGAATGTAACCTTAGAGAAAGAGGGAATGGGAAAGGGTGCAGGCATGTAAGTGTCAAGTGGGATGTAGAGGAAGAGGCTGGCAAAGCAGAGTGCTTGTGAGGAGAGGCGATGGGGATCAGGTTGAGGGTGATGGGAAAGTCATACTCACTTCTCCTGTGCGGAGAAGGTCATGTAACCTCTTCCTGCATTGCAGCCAGGTTCTGTGGCTCAGCGGAATGGAGCTGACCTCCTGGGCCACTTGTAGCCACACAGCTTTTGTCTGCTGGGGTGGCTTTTTTCTCCCTGAGGAAGGGAACAGCACCTCCTTATTGCATCTGGCTCCGTGCACCAGAGCTTGGAGGGAGGGCTCATCAAATCGAGGAGCATCAGGAAATCAACTCCTCCTTCATACAATTTGCAGAGCCTTTGCAGTCTCCAGAAGAAGCAGGGCTGCTTGCAGGTCTTAAATCCAGCAGCATTGATGATGTCATCGGAGGCGACTTTCTGTATGAAAAGACTAATTGGGCCAAGAGTTCCCACACACAGGAAATCAATTGCCCAATTAGGGGAAAATCCCACTTTTTCAACACTTCACTTAGGAGGCGGGGTCCTGACATGATTTCCGCCTGACACGTCCCAGCCCGCCCACACTGACAAAATCCAGCCCAGAGAGTTAGCATGCAGGTACAGCAAGTAATTAGGAATGCAAATGGTATGTTAGCCTTTATTGCAAGGAGGTTGGAGTACAAGAGTAAGGAAGTCTTGCTCCAATTGTACAGGGCTCTGGTGAGACCACACCTGGAGTACTGTGCACAGTTTTGGCTTACTTATCTAAGGTCGGATAGACTTGCCTTCATGGAGGTGCAACAAAGATTCAGTTGATTGATTCCTGGGATGTGAGGGTTGACCTATGAGGAGAGATTTGTAAGATTCGCAAAATTGGATTTCATATTAATAAGGGTTAAATGGCAGAAGAGGCCGTGATTTTAAAGACTGTTTTAAAAGAAGCCCAGAAAAAGGGGCATACAAAATGGCCACCATACCATGTGATCAGCTTATTGGGACACTTTAAAATGGTTCCTGCACAACCTCAGACAGCTATGTGGATTGAACCCTTCGTAAGTTCTGGAAGCCGTTTTGGAGAGAACGAAACCAGACCCACAGGCATGCATATGGATTAGATGCAGATCCACTCAAGATCGGCTTGGAGACAGGAGCCATCTAAATGTTGACCCAGACGAAAGAGGACAATATATATTTATGAGGACAACACCAAGGGCTCGGTAACGAGATCAGCAGGACATTAAAAACAATGAGAGCCATTTCCAACCAGAGATGGGCCTATTACCAGCCGCTTCAAATGATTTTAAATATAATAACTGCCCCGCTGTGCTCAAAGCCCACCAAAGTTAAAACAAAGACTAACCTGATTTTGGGCGGGAAGTGAGGCCTCGGGAAGAAAGGTATATCTGGAGAGACTTTTCGGCAGTTGATACGGCAGTGGGACATGACTCGACACGGCAGTAGAAGAGACAGGACACACCGCACAAGAAACAGCTTGGAAGAAGACGCTGGAGGAAGCTTGAATCAACAAGCTTGAACAGTCACAAGGAGAGTCGAGCTAAAAGACAGTTTACAGTCAGACAGTCGTTGCAGCCCCAGCAGCCGGTCCAGCCTTTGAGCTGGGCGAAGAGGAGCTGGCTTGGGGAAAGATCAGCGGACTCCTCTCCACCGTCGGAGGAGAAAGATAATTATGACTGTATAAAGAAAGTCGCTCGAAACCAGCGCCCCGCCCCGGGGAAAACTATCGGGAGATCATCGACCATCCCTGGGCCGTAGCTGAAGGTAGAAGGGGCCACACCAGCCCAAAGCTCCTCTGACCAGGGTCGAGCCGACGATCCTCGACCTCACCGACATCCAGGCCCGCCGGTGTCCAGCCGCCCCCGACCCCCACCTCAGGAGAGAGGTGTGGCGCAGCTCGCAGGGGCTCCACGATCCACGTGGAGACGAGACGCCTGAAAGGACCAAACACAGACTCGTTTTCACTTCCTAGTGGGATTGGTGAGCATGTTTCTGGCCCTTCACAATCAGATCTAGATAGGTTTAATAAGGGGGTGGATTTAAGGGTACAATTAACATGAGTTGTTGTCCCTCGATGTTCCGTGTGTTTCCTTATTTCATAATGATCTTTGTAGAGTACAAGATGCCTGTATTTGCTTTAGTTAGTACTGTGTAGTTATGATTTGTTTGTGTGTTTTTCCCTCCCATGTATTCCCTTATCTGCTTGCATTTGATTTGATATTTTTTCCCATTTGCAATAAAGTTTCATTTTGTTTCATCAAACTTGGTCTACTCAAGTTTTCTCTACATTGTAGTTCCTGCGCCTAAGTCCAGAGTACAGAATCTAAGGGGCGAGTGGGTCGAACCACTCAAGGTTTACTGTGCAAGAGAGAGAGGCCTCTGGAGAGAGAAACCTTTGGGAAACCTCTCGAGGAAGGAAAACCCCATACAGAAAATGGCGACCGCGACAGGACTCTGGCGGCAGGATTGCAATGTAGTAGATCCAAGTTTGAATGGTCGAAATGCAATGGATGAGAAGATAGCGGATTATGTCTTTGGCAAGGTAAATCTCACTAAACAGTGGATTTCGGATCTCTTGCTGGATGGGTGTCCGGTGGACGCAGCCATCAGGTGGACAGAGAGCAAAGAGCATAAGAAGTCAGTGGAAAACGCAGTGTGCCTGATGCGTTACAAGAAGCAGGTCCAGATCTTGGACCGGGTCGTTGCAGCACAGGCAGCCAAGATCACAGCCCAGGCAGCAGAGATAGAGGAAAAGGCCATGGGTGGGGAAAAACTCATCACAGCGCTTCACGCGCTGAATCAGGAGCGCCAAGTGGTAGCTAGTCAACATCAGGCTAGGATAGAGTACCTGGAGTGCCAGGTTACTGAGGCAAAGATCAATGAAACGAGGACACGGGAGAAAAACGCCCGCCTCGCACAACAGCTAAGGGCGCAGGAGGAGAGAGTAGTGGAGGTTAAGGCAGCTTACAAGCTAGCCCTCGAGCACGGGTTTGAGAGCACAGACCACGGCCCCTGCCAAAAGACCATAGAGGACATAAGAGCGGCCCTGGTTAAGGCAAGAGGCATGGTGTGTCTCGTCAGCCCGAAAGCCAGTCACATGGACTTCTTAAAGGAATCTAAACAGCCGATTCCAGCTGAGGTAATTGTGGTACCAGCCACCGAGCCCTCAGCACCGCCGAGCTATAGTGAGACTTGGTCGGAAAAGGAGGGGGTAGCGAAAGAGGAGGCAGCCGAGGTGGAGTGTGCGGAAGAACCATTGGTAGCAAAGACGGCACCGGCACCGATGTGTCCCGCTCGGCACCAGAGGTTCGGTCCTAACGCTGCCGATGGCAGTATCGGACCCCACCAGAACCAACTCATGGTGCCCTACGCTAGCCCGAACTTAAGGTCCATGGTGAGCCACCTCACACGACTCACAGTAAAGGGAGATCCCTCGATTCGCTTCAGGGAGATAGAGGAAACAGCAGCCATTAACGACTGCGATGAACAGGAACAGGTCAAACTGTTGCTTTTCTCCCTGGATCCCACGATCCTTCAGTGCCTCTCAGAGGATGCCAAGAGGGGACAGAAAGGGTATACGGATCTCAGGGAGGAAGTTTTAGAGATAATGGGAGTGGACGACGGTAGTCCGTTCGACCGCGTAGAAGGGACCGTGCAGCTATCTGGAGAACCCCCGCAGGTTTTCGCAGAAAGGCTGTGGCCAGTATATCGACGCAGCTGTCCGGGTATGCCTGAATGGGCTTTAATGAGCGATGAACAGCGGGTTCATTGGCTCCGTTGCTTGGTTACCACGGAAGAGACGGTACTCCATCAGCTTAATGTGGTGTATAAGAACTGTAGAAGTCAGGAAACACCTCCCCAGAAAGGAAAGGTGCATGAGGCAAAACCTGCAGCCCCAAGCAAGCAGGAGTGGCGTCAGGAGGGGAATCGCCCTGTCCAAGCCAAGCTCAATTGCTACGGGTGTGGGAAGGATGGACATTGGCGCAAGGACTGTAGAAATCCGTGGAAGGATAATAAAGGGAGATTTCCCGCAGTCCAAGCCCAAGCCCAGACCGCTGCCCCAGCACCAGCCCAAACCCAAGTCATAGCTCCTGCCCCAGCGCAAGGAGCTGGTGCAGTAATGGATCCCACTGCGATTGAATTGATTTTGCAGACAATGCGGTCTCTAATGATTTCGCAGGGGAAAGTAGCCGTCACCACCGGCCTTGTCGCTCCCAAAATCCCGACCGCTGTACCCAAATGACTAGAGCCGGCGCAGCCCGTTTACTTGTGTGCGCTGCGATACGATATATGGAGGCGACCCCTCGTGGAGATGGAAGTGCAGGAGGTGAAGGGGACATATTTGTTGGATATGGGGGCATCGTGCACCGTGATCCACACAGATAACCCCGCCACCTCGCCTCTGTCCACCGGGGTTCCATATGTTCTCTCGGGCTTCACAGGCAAGGAACAGGCTGGCGCACATTCCATTCCCCTCTCCATTCATATAGGACCACTCCGCACCAAGTGGAGGTGTATACTAATGAAGTGGGAGGTGGAGAATGGGAAAGGGATCATAGGGTCCGATTTCTTGGTTGAACACGGGATCCTCGTGGATCTAAGAAATCATTGTCTTTGTGGAGCGGGTAAAGGTGAGCTGGGCCAGGTAGTCGTCATCCCAGGGGAAGGAGAAAGGGGTACCCTGTGTACCGTGAAGCCAAAAGAGGGCTACGACCTCGAGCTCATGGTCGCGGGCGTCCCACAAGATTTACAGGCATTCATGTGCGACCACCTGGTGACGTTTGCCACTCACAAGCACGATTGCGGGAGGGTCACCGGGTTTGAGGTTAGCGTCGACGGGGACCCCATGGCCTGACCCCAAAAACAGTACAACTTCCCCAGGGAAGCGGAGCCTGACATGGAGATAGCAATATCTTCACTGGTGCAGCAGGGCGTGTTGAGACCGATAGCCACCCATGTGAACTCTCCGTTATGGCCGGTAAAGAAGCCGGACGATTCCTGGAGAGCCACGGTGGACTACAGAGTCCTCAATAGCAACATCCCCGCCTGCGCGCCAACAGTAGCAGCAGTTGCCGACCTGATAGGGAGTATTCCAGCCTCCGCGACCACGTTCACGGTGCAGGATATTTCTAATGGGTTTTGGTCCATCCCTTTATGGAGGGAGGCTCAGTACAAGTTTGCCTTTACGTTTAAAGGGCAACAGTACACCTGGAACTGATGCCACAGGGTTTCCACAACAGCCCCAGCATTTTTCATCAATGCATGGCAGGGAGTTTAAAAGAGTTCAGCCAGCCCAATCAGCTAGTGCAATATGTGGACGACCTGCTCCTGTTCACAGACTCGAGAGAGGAGCATGGCCCACTATTGGCCGAGTTATTGGAGCTGTTAGGTAGAAAGGGTTTTAAGGTAAACCCAAAGAAGGCAGGGATCGGCCAGCCGGAGGTGAAATTCCTGGGTCTGACCATCCGCGCCGGTGAGAGAACCATAGATGAAGCCAGGCGGGAATCGGTACAAGATCTATCGATCCCCACCACCGGAGCCCAGGGGTGGGAAGTAGGAGATAAGGTCATGGTAGGAGACTCTGCCCGAGTGGGGAGTTCAGAACCACTGTACCGGGGACCCTACAAAATTGTAGGCAAAACCAGCCCCATGGTATATGCAGTGAAGTTGCCCCGGCGCACTAAATGGTTTCACATCAATCAGTGCAAACTGTTTAAACCGGGTGCAAAAACATCAGTAACCGAAGCCAGGTCTGAGGATAAAGATCTTCAGCCTGAGGCGCGCGATGAGTCACAGACCATACAAGCTGGCGTTGTAGCCTGCTTGGAAGGAGAAGAGGTCCCGCCCACCTGGGGGGAGCTTTCTCCGATGGCCTGGGACTCAGACGAGGAGGGACCCGAACAACAAGGTCCCGCCCTCGACACGATTCTGGAAGAGGTGGAGTCGGAGGACGGAGGTCCCACCCTTGACTTGAGCGTGGGGGAGGTAGAAATTGGGGGCAGAGATCCTCCACCTGTAGGGACAGGTGGGGAGGAGCCGTCTGCCACAGACCCAATTCCCGAAGTGGCGGAGCCTGAGGGGAGGGAGCCGAAGCCCACAGTCGTGGAAGAGCCACGGGCTGTGAGAGCTGAGGTCCCACCCGAAGGTCCACTCGCTAAGGGAGCCACACCCAACGTACCTTCTCGCAGGTCGACCCGAACGCCTCAGCCTGTAAAGTCTTGGCCCGAGTCCCCCACCCCCAGTAGACGCCGACTTCATAAATCCGTGAAAAAACACAGTCCTCGTTTAGCAGCAAAAGGCTGCGGGGAACCAGAACCACAGGTCACTGCAGCCCCGCCACAGGGAGCGGCGAGCTACAGCCCAGAGCCACAGGTCACTGCAGCCCCGCCACAGGGAGCGGCGAGCTGCAGTCCGATCAGGGATTAGGCAAGCTGCCCGGGGACGGGCGGCGCTGTACATAAGGTTAGTTTAAATTTAAGTTTAGGGTGTGTATATATTGAAGATGATTAGAGTTTAAGTAGTTTTAAATCTGCCCAGTATGTGTGTTGTTTGGGATCAAGGTCGAAAGACCCGATCATGCCGTCACCTAAGCCAGAATCTCTCGGGAGCCTGGCTATATTGTTTGGTTTGTTGCAGAAGCCAGTAAAGATGAGAGGGATCCTCGTCATGATCGCGATGGCTGGATGGAGCTGGGCCTATAGCGGCCGCACCAAGGACTCCACCGTCTACGGGTGCTCTGGAAATAGAGGCCCCATCGCAACTGACGGAACCGGCTCACGGGACGCTGAAGAGACTGCTGCCCACTTCCATGAAGGGAGATGGCCAGGCTGGCTGGGGTCGAACTCTTCTGAATACTCCAGCCAGACGGGGTTTGCATACAGAGAAACGTCTCTGATGTGCCCCAGGGTGCGGATCATTGCACCCAGGATCAGCGTCACCGTGGGCAAGAAGATTTGCCTTGTTTGCGATGGACATGTACCTTTGGACCGCTGGTGCTGGCTGCGCAAGTTGAGCAGCACCATGAAGAACTCAACTGTGGACTGGGAAAGATTGGGTAATAACACCCATCGGACAATTACGGGGACACACGGGGGGTTGAGTGTCTGTTGAGATAAATGGTGGGAGCCAGATGAGGGGATCTACATCTGTATGTGGGGTTCAGAAAGCACTTGCCCCACAGGCGTCTCCATCTTTTTCCAAAGACAGTGGCAGGATGCTGGACAAGGAATGAGGTGGGACGTCAACACACGGGCGTGTGGAGTCCCATACTCACAGATCCCAGTAAACACCACTGGGCTCATCACCCAACCCCGCAAGCCCCTGCCCACAGTTCTGGTCGCAAAAGCCCTCAAAGAAGGGTGCCCCACCACGACAAAGGGACCCGGGAATGGATTGGTATTGGTACCCACAGGTCAGGTACTGTACCAAGGGGTCCACTACGCGGTGGCTTCGGTGATTTTAAATCTCACCGAGGTAAGATTGCCAGCGTGGTGCCCCAAGGAAATGGAGCAATTATACCAGGTCCTGTTAACAAACATGTTTAAACAGTTTTACGAATTCGACTTTGCCGATGTCGACAGAGCCGAATTGTACACCACACCACATGAGGTCTTGGACAGAATAGGGAGACAAAGAAGGGGTGCAGTAAATGATATTTTCACAGCTTTTAATACAGAAAGTTACGCCATCAACACACTGGATGACGTGGAGCTGCAAACCCAGATTAATGGGTTGAAAACACAGCTAAGAAAGATACTGACTGATGAGAATAAGGTAGTGGGTTCTGAGTTACATGAGGACCAGGCCATGACACTACACTTAAAAGAGATAATAGCGGAGCTGGAGAAACACGCCAGAACGGTAAATGCTCTCATTAGGGAGGGTCGGAATGCGTCCAATCAGGCTGCGCAGAACGAAGCTTGTGTGCTATACGGGGCATGGTTACTGGGTGAGGGCCGCAGTAATCTGGGGGATTTAAAGCAAGGCTTAGTCCCCTCCTGGATTAGCAACAAGCACCTCGCAGCCCTCCACCCTTTTGAGAACACATTGAGCCCGTGCCAGCTCAGACTAGCTTCAGAGGCCTACCCAGTCCCAGTGGACTGTGATGGTCTAATCACACCATTATGGGTATAGTGGTAAGAATGCCAGTGATGGGAAAGACAGCCAACCCGCCCCGGTATACAGGGTGGAGAAAATTGGTGTCATTCAGGGGGGGTGCGCACATTCGCTACACAGGGGTCCGACCTTACGTCATTCGATGGGAGCATGCAATGATGGGTACCGACCTCTTGGGGTGCCGGAGCCAGGGGCACACATCATCCTGTGTCCCCAGCACTTGAATGCCCATTTAAAACCACAGTGAGGGTTCAGAACTGCTGGCGCGAAGCCTATAAATTGCACCATGGAGGCACTGGCACAAGGCCATGTGCCCCCGCAGGTAGCATATATAGGAGGTGGGACATACTGTGTCACCACTGCAGCGCCCCACTACCAGCATGGACAGCACGGTTGGTGTCCGGTGAGTGACAGCAGCTTCTGTTTCAAGCCCAGGGCAGAAGTTCAAGTGTCCCAAGAGTGAATTGTCCCCATCCCTGAACCTTCCACTGTTCACCTCACTGTGAAAGAGAATTTCACCGATTTGCAGCGATTCGTTGCACATTTTGGATATATCATTCCCCCTCTCCCTGAACACCTCACCAAGATATTAAAAGCCATTGTTGTTTCACAGAAACACTTCCAAACACTGGAGCAGAAGACTCTAGAGATAGGGGCAGACATATTGGACATAGTGACCCCACCGTGGTGGGACCTGTTCACGAATATAGAAGTCCCTTCCCGGATTAGGATAGCCTCCCACATTCTTGTAGTGTGCCAGGTTGTCATTGTAGTGTATTTGTTGTTTGTACACTGTAAAAAGGTCAAACATTCGCAAAAGTACGAGAATAGAGGGGAATGGAGGGAGCATTATGTGCGGGTAGAAGAAGAGACACCCGTTTAGATTTATGATGCTTTGTATAAAGTTAAAGATTTCCCTCCCTCCTTTATATTATTTTTGATGTGTATTCATGTGTTTTTGGATTTTCGTATGTATTTTATTTTATTATTGAAGTTTATTAGATGTGATTATTATTTGATAATGTGTATATACTAGGTGATGTAGGGGTATAAGGACCCCCTCCACACCTGGAAGTAAGTTATAAGGTTTTTAGCTCCAAGGTATTGCCATCTATAGATGCTTAATGTACACTAGATTTTTCTGAAATGGGAAATGCATGTGTCGTGGGGTCATAGATAGGTAAATACCGGGGATGGTTAGATTGTGGAAGGACGGAAAATTTTGCTCACCCAGAATTATGATACTCCAAGCAAGTTACAGTATCATCAGGGGGGAGTGTAGGATTCGCAAAATTGGGTTTCATATTAATAAGGGTTAAATGGCAGAAGAGGCCGTGATTTTAAAGACTGTTTTAAAAGAAGCCCAGAAAAAGGGGCATACAAAATGGCCACCATACCATGTGATCAGCTTATTGGGACACTTTAAAATGGTTCCTGCGAAACCTCAGACAGCTATGTGGATTGAACCCTTCGTAAGTTCTGGAAGCCGTTTCGGAGAGAACGAAACCAGACCCACAGGCATGCATATGGATTAGATGCAGATCCACTCAAGATCGGCTTGGAGACAGGGGCCATCTAAATGTTGACCCAGACGAAAGAGGACAATATATATTCATGAGGACAACACCAAGGGCTTGGTAACGAGATCAGCAGGACATTAAAAACGATGAGAGCCATTTCCAACCAGAGATGGGCCTATTACCAGCCGCTTCAAATGATTTAAAATATAATAACTGCCCCGCTGTGCTCAAAGCCCGCCAAAGTTAAAACAAAGACTAACCTGATTTTGGGCGGGAAGTGAAGCCTCGGGAAGAAAGGTATATCTGGAGAGACTTTTCGGCAGTTGATACGGCAGTGGGACACGACTCGACACGGCAGTAGAAGAGACAGGACACACCGCACAAGAAACAGCTTGGAGGAAGCTTGAACAGTCACAAGGAGAGTCGAGCTAAAAGACAGTTTACAGTCAGACAGTCGTTGCAGCCCCAGCAGCCGGTCCAGCTTTTGAGCTGGGCGAAGAGGAGCTGGCTTGGGGAAAGATCAGCGGACTCCTCTCCACCGTCGGAGGAGAAAGATAATTATGACTGTATAAAGAAAGTCGCTCGAAACCAGCGTCCCGCCCCGGGGAAAACTATCGGGAGATCATCGACCATCCCTGGGCCGTAGCTGAAGGTAGAAGGGGCCACACCAGCCCAAAGCTCCTCTGACCAGGGTCGAGCCGACGATCCTCGACCTCACCGACATCCAGGCCCGCCGGTGTCCAGCCGCCCCCGACCCCCACCTCAGGAGAGAGGTGTGGCGCAGCTCGCAGGGGCTCCACGATCCACGTGGAGACGAGACGCCTGAAAGGACCAAACACAGACTCGTTTTCACTTCCTAGTGGGATTGGTGAGCATGTTTCTGGCCCTTCACAATCAGATCTAGATAGGTTTAATAAGGGGGTGGATTTAAGGGTACAATTAACATGAGTTGTTGTCCCTCGATGTTCCGTGTGTTTCCTTATTTCATAATGATCTTTGTAGAGTGTAAGATGCCTGTATTTGCTTTAGTTAGTACTGTGTAGTTATGATTTGTTTGTGTGTTTTTCCCTCCCATGTATTCCCTTATCTGCTTGCATTTGATTTGATATTTTTTCCCATTTGCAATAAAGTTTCATTTTGTTTCATCAAACTTGGTCTACACGAGTTTTCTCTACATTGTAGTTCCTGCACCTAAGTCCAGAGTACAGAATCTAAGGGGCGAGTGGGTCGAACCACTCAAGGTTTACTGTGCAGGAGAGAGAGGCCTCTGAAGAGAGAAACCTCTGGGAAACCTCTCGAGGAAGGAAAACCCCTTACAGATTGAGTAGATTGGGCCTATACTCTCTGGAGTTTAGAAGAATGAGAGGTGATCGCATTGAAACATATAAGATTCTGAGGGGGATTGAAAGGATAGATGCTGAGAGGTTGTTTCTCCTGGCTGGAGAGTCTAGAACTAGGGGGCATAGTCTCAGGATAAGCAGTCGGCCTTTCCAGACTGAGATGAGGAGGAATTTCTTCACACAGAGGGTTGTGAATCTTTGGAATTCTCTACCCCAAAGGGCTGTGGATGCTGAGTCATTGAGTATATTCAAGGCTGAGATGGATAGATTTTTGGACTCTAGGGGAATCAAGGGATATGGAGATCTGGTGGGAAAGCGGTGTTGAGGTCAAAGATCAGCCATGATCTTATTATCTTATTGAATGATGGAGCAGGATTGAGGGGCCATATGGCTTACTCCTGCTCCTATTTCTTATGTTCTTATGCTCTTATTGTTGCCATTTTAGGGAAACTGGAGGTAATTTTCAACTTTGGTGGAGATGGAGAACTGGCAGTATTGGATCAGCCACCCATTATACACCCCATCCCATTTTCATTCCCATTGACTTCAACGCAGGGCGTATAATAGGAAAGCCAATTCAATATTGCCAGTTTTCCCTTTCATGCCAAAGTTGTGTTCACTATTTTTAAAACTGTGTATAAATTGTGAACTGTTAAACGGCCCAGAAATTCGGGTCTCCACGGGTGAGTATGCACGGGGTACTCACCCGTAGGCCAAATGGAAGTGCCGGTTTCCTGCATGCACTGCGCATGCGCGGGAAACCGGCACTTCTGTACCTCTGAACGAAGGGGTTCAGAGGTCGAATGCGTGCGCAGGAGGGGCTGCGTGTGCGCATTGAACTTCCTTTTTTTTTTACAGGTTTTCCTGGGAACGTAAGCCTGCAGAATTTAGAAATGTAAAAAGCAGGCGTAAGTCCTGCTTTTTACAAGGTAAGTGGTGAATTAATTAAAATTAAAACATTTTTCCCACAGGTTTATTATTTTTAAATACTTTAAAGCAAGGTAAGTTTATTTTTAGCCCCGTTAGAAAATAAAATTATTTTTTTCAAAAATGTAAGTTATTGTTTAAAATAGTTATTTCATGTAATTTATAGTTTATTTAAAAAATGTGATAAAAAAAAAATATTTGAAGATTTAGTGCTATTTTGGGGCCGTAGTATTTATAAGTCTTGACAGCACTTCCTATCAGACTTATGAATGGAGCATTCCCTGCTCCGATTGGCTCCCCATGGCCCATGTGATCCCAGGGGACGCATTGAACTAACTGTGCCCCTGGGATACGCAAGCACTGCGCGCTGGCAGCTGGACCAGGCCCCGAATCAGAATTCCACGCGGGCCCACAGCTCAACGGCTGGCGCGCTAGGTAAGTGCAGGTCGGGGGCTTGCACCCGCGGGAAGCCTCCGACCCGAATTTCTGGGCCGTTATGTTTTTAATATTTTACATAAAGCATAGATTCATGGGAAATGCATATCTACTTGCCACATTAGGCAACTCTTTCTCGGGGGTTCTCATCTGTAACTCTAGGAGTCCTGTTGTTTATATTTGCCTTTGTCTGGAGCTCTCTTTTCAGTTTTCTCTCTCTTGCTTTGTTCCCTGGGGTTCTCTTGTCTGTCTGCCTATCTTTTGCTCATTTGATCTCTCCATCTTTATCTCCGGCATTTGCTCACTCTTGTGTTCTCCTTTGTTTGTCTCTGGAGTTCTCTTTGCGTGTGTGCCTGTCTGTCTGTCTGTCTCTTGGAGATTCTCCTCTCATCAGGTTGAAAATCAACAGAACACTCGCCAGTTAGCTAAGTAGGTTAGCTACATTGTCAATCTTTTGGCAACATTGGCGCAAACTGTCCATCCTCTTCAATGCAGTACGTGTTCCATGAAGTTGCCTGATGCCTATTAAGAGGCAATTAAGTGGACAACCTTGAGTACCACTGTGACTGCGTAATTTGTAGTGAAAGTTCCTTTCCCAGTATCAGATTATGATATCTGAGTTGGTTCTTACAGATAATGGCTTGGAGTTTCTGCTCGGTTGCATTCCTTCTTTCAGCGCAATTCACTCGAAATCTGCCGAACCAGTGCAAAAGATTGCGGAATTTCAAGTGCAAATTACGCCCAGCGGCAATCGTGTTTCCATGATCTTTTGCACTGGTTTAAAAAACATTGCACTGGAAGCCGGCTCCGCCCAAAAAAACTGGCCATGCCCCCCGATTGAATTAATCGACATGGCGAGTTTCCGCTAATTGTGCTCGTTTGTGGACCTTCAAGGATGCTTTAAAAATTAAGCTGGTTCTTTTGGGTGCAAGGACACTAATAGGAATGTTTTAAAAGCTTTTGGCCTAGAAATTCCCCACCTTACTACCACGCATTAACGCCAGTTTCCTGGAAAAAAATGGCAGCCGCTGCGCTAATGCACTTCTCTGGTGCGGGACTCGGTGGCCGCCATTTTGATGAGGGCCTTAGCGCTGCCAATAGCAGCGCTGGCACTGGACATGCAAATATGGAGAGCGTGACGTCAGTCAGCTGTAGGAATTACTTGGGGGTTATATATACTGGGGCTATTGCCTCTGGCCAGTCAGAAGTATCTGAGCTGCTCCAGAGCCACGTGTGGTTTCGAATCGCTCCCCTTTCCTGGTTCTGGCCGCCGGGCTTATTCAGCAGCAATGTAGACAAAACGAGACTCGTGGTTGGGTGCAAAGAAGATCAGCATTTATTGAAATAAAAAGAAATAAATTGAAAATAATCAATACAACACACCTATGCTTCATACAGCACTTATATTTAACACAGTACACCTTTTACTTACTACAGCACTCTTTGGCTTAGTACAACACTTGTTTACTTAAATACAGCACTTTTAGTCTACTGCAGCACTCTTTTGCTTAGTGCACCACTCTTTTACTTAAATACAGCACTTTTAGTCTACTACAGCACTCTTTTGCTTAGTACAGCACTCTTTTACTTAAATACAGCACTTTTAGTCTACTGCAGCAATCTTTTGCTTTGTACAGTGCTCTTTTACTTAAATACAGCACTTTTTACCGAGTGCAATACACTTTTGCTTAGTAGGGGAGGAGAAAACGGACACATCGAGGGAAAATTGACTAAAATTACAATTTAACAAAATTCCCTTAATTCCCACCCCTAAATACCTATCTAAGTTGCCTTGTAATGGGTCAGAAAATCTATGCTCACCAGAGAACGCCTGCTCCGTGCCCCTGCGGTCTGTATTCTTCACCGCCCCAAAATGGAGATACCCCAGTATTTAAAAGTAGCTGCTGGTATTCCACTCCTTTGGGCAGGCTTGTTGTGCTGTTCTTCTGTAGGCAGAGCACGGAGGCGAGGTGGCAGAGAGAGAGAGAGATGGCTTCCTGAGAAGCTATCTTTATACCCGATTTGGAGCCGAAATCTTCGCGCCCAAATTTGAATGTATCTGGGCTATACAAAAGGGAATCGATCTGTCCCCATTCATTGTGATGGGTTTTTGAATGTATCCCCATTCATTGTGATGGGTTTTTGAATGTATCTCCATTCATTGTGATGGGTTTTTGAATGTATCCCTATTCATTGTGATGGGTTTTTGAATGTATCCCCATTCATTGTGATGGGTTTGAATAAAGCTGTCTCAGTTTGAAAAAAAGCATGTCTGTTTCTTTAATTGCTGGGTAAACAGCCCTTGGAGGTTAGTGTAAACATCCGATTGTCCTGCGGTCATGCCCAACCGCAATTGATTGACAGCTTTAAGTGTTTAAGCCTTTGAGTAAACAAACATCCATTGTCCTGTGGTGCAACTGCCTAAACTGCAATTGATTGACAGTTCTATGTACTTCATGCATTCACACAGGCTGGTGATTTCAAGTCCTTTTTGTCAGCCCGTGCTTGAAGAGATACAGGCAGACTGTCTTTTGTCTTCTGCCACGAGGTCTGATGACCATTTTGATCCCTGGATTTTTAAAGGTATATTCTACCCAGGTTTTCTTTAATCAAAAATAGTCTTCGGAGCTGTAGAGATTTTCGAAATTCTTGCGAAACTCTACACGGCGTGCAATGGCAACTTAATGTCACACTCTGCAAACTTAGACCTTTGCGCTTAATTTAGTGTTGGATCCTAAGTTTGCTCTGGAAAGCGAGCGTGCAGCAGATTGACAGAGACACTGTCAGCATTTCTTAAAGGGACACACACATCTTTCAGGTAAGTTCGAATTTAAGCTTTTTGACTGGATTTTTTAATATTTTATTGAAGTGGTGGCTTGGTGCAATACATGTTAAAAGTTTAAATGTGCAGGGAGTGCAGCTGTACGCTTGCAAGGCCTTAGATGGTAAAGGAAGGTCTCTGAGAAGACGTTGACCACTGGTATGAGGTCATGAAGCTTCTTTGGGCACTGGTGCCAGAGGGTGGGGGTGACACTGCTGGCAGTGATGGCCTCGGTGATCTGGTCCTACATCCTTCTTTCTGGAGCGCCTCCTGGCCCCTGTGGGTAGAGGATCTCACTTGCAGTGTTGGCCCCCTACACAAAGCTGGAGTGCTGTGTGCAAGACCCTGGGTGCCCCTTTCCTAGCCTGCTGAGCCTTTGTTTTTGTGCTGAAGCACATTTCCCATTTTTTGAGGTGCGGGAGGGAATTCAGCGTTAAGAGCTGAATAATCCCATTTGGGAATTTTTTAAATGTTAAACATTTTTTAAAAGGCAGAATGGGCTGAAAACTGTATTGTTTCACTTCATTTTATTTTGTATTGCTTCAGTATGCACAGCCCCTTTAATTCTCAGACCTCTTCATTGCCCACAATTCCTTGTGAACACCACAGCCTCGCTTCCAGAGGCTGTGCGAAGCTCCAACGCCACTCCTGGACACAACCTTTGACTCGGATGCCTCCAGCAATGCCACCAGAACGGCGTTGCATGGAAGCTAAGCACTGCACCAACAATCTTCAGCCTCCCCAGACGAATTTTGCTCAGTTAGCGTTGCGGCCATTTTCAGCAGCTGTTAACTCTTTGCTGGCGAACCCGAATTTTTTTGCCCCCAAGTCTCTCCAGCCTTTCCTAATCACTCAAACGTCATGCTCAACCAAAGAGTTTGACTCAGTAAAGCTGAAGTCTTGAAAAACAAAGATTAACATAAAAATGAAAAAGAATTGCAGCAACGCTTGTGTTAAAATAGCATACAGAGGCATTTAGTATAAACATATGTGTTCTTATAAGAGCAGTAATGGTCAGAAATTTCTAAGTTTCTAGAACAACACCATCTAACATGTAGACTGAGCAATTACCTGTATGTGTAATTAGTCATTCTGAGAGTTGAAAGCAGTGCCTAAGCCAGCAATGACACACAATCTGGTTCGGAAACACAGCTTCTGACTTCTTCCTGACAAAGGCCCAGAGAAGTAAACACTGGACCTACTGGCAATGTAAAGGTTAGAAAGCAGTTTACGCCACTATAAAGTTATATTGCTAAGACATTGGGGTAGAGTTTCCGCTTTGTGTGCAATCGGCGTAAATAGTGCAAATTGCTTCCAAAATTGCACCCGTTTTGAAAGTGTTTTTTCCTCTGAGCCAGAAAGAAGGATGTGGAAGTACATCATCGAGGCCATCACTGCCTGCAGTGTCACCCCCACCACCTAGCTCCAATGCCCAAAGAAGCTTTATGACCTCAAACCACTGGTCAAGGTCAATGAATGCATCTTCTAAAACCATCTCCTACTAACTGCACCACTAGCCTCACACATTGCTCAATGCACGGCCCCCAATCACTCACCTACCAACAATCTGCGCCAATCACGAGGCACATCTCCCATTCCTAACCTCACCTCACCCCCTTGGAGGAGACGGTGCTGGCCATTCTTGGCAGGGGCATGGCTGAGCCCTTGGCCAGCGGCGGGGCTGAAAGGACACAAGATGCTGGTAGCCTCATACGTTATCATCCTTCTGACACGCATTTAATGCTTTCCCGCCCTCTTGTCACCACAACTCCACCCTAGCGCCTTCCTCATTTCACACACCCAAGAAGTGCAGCCCAGCCAGTGGGTCAACAAGAAGAGGGAGAGGAGAGTGAAGAAGAACAAGAACAGAAGAAGATTGATTTGACTCTCCCAGCCACCAGCTCCTCAAAGTCAGCCAGCAAGGACATTTGCCGTGTCCCCCACTGAAAGTCAGCAGCCTTCCATCAGTCATGCTGCAGCCACTGGGGTAGCACTGCGTGACACCAGTAGGATAGGCAAAGGCACACACAAGACAGTCACTAAGAGAATGCATAAGGGCAATGAGTTGATTTCTTGATGTCACATTGGATGGATAGACGTATATAGGTAGATTGGAAAGTTAGCTTTGTGGTGCCTTTTATTTCAGCATCATGGCCAAGAGGACGCTGTGAAGGTCAGTAACAGAGGGAAGGTAAGGTGTGGGACTAATGTTGAAAGGGGAATTGGGGTTGCAGTTACTGGGACCGCAGGTGGATGATTCCATCCCGGATATCTCGCTTGACGTCACCACGCCGCCATTTCTTTTTCCAGGGCGCTGCCAGTTACCGGCAGCGCAAAGGGGGAGAGAAATTTGTCGGCTGCCATTTTATTGCCACTTCATGGCGATACGGAGTGGCAGTAAGTAGGTGAATTTCTAGCCGCTGGCCTTTTCCCTGATAAACAGGCATCTGAAAGGTAATCTTATAGATGTATATAAGATAGTAAATGTTATGGAAAAGGTTAGTTTAAATTAAACTATGTGAATAGGTAAAGGGGACACAGGTTCAAACTAATAAAAGGTAATTTAGGACTGATATCAGGAGGGTTCTTCTTCACGCAGAGAGTAATCAAGACTTCTGGGCAGATTGGTGGAGGTGAAAAGCTTGGAATCATTCACAAACCCACTAGATGCTGCAATGGGGGCAGCGTAGGGCATTAAGATGGGCCAAAAATCTTTGCTCATCCACAGATCTTGTGATTTGCAAACTACTATTCTGTACTGAAGTTTCCTATGCACTCAGCTTAAACTGAATTAAGCAAGTATTATAAATAAACACCAAATCACGAAATAACAAAACTAAAAGATGAGCTGATCTCATAAGTCATAACTATCCCTCGAGATCTTGTTGTCATTCCCTTTGATTCTGGAGCAGGTATCCTGTTCTCTCTGTATTAGTTCTTCACTCCTGTCTTGCTGTGTTTGTGCTTTTTGAGATGCATGTGTCTGAACTTGAATTCATCATGTATAGGAGGAGAGCTTATTTGGCAGCCAGTGATGATTTCTGCTTAATGCTTGTCCACCTTCTGTAAGAACTTGATAGGATCTGGGTCGGGCTCATCCTTCGAGTGACAATGTTCCAATGGGACAGGACTTCCGCCCGTCCCTCTAACAATGCTGGATCCCTGACCCAGTTTCCTTTTCAGTGGGCTCCCGGCTGCATACCCGCTGCGAAGATGGAGCCCAGCTGTGATAGCCCAGTGGTGCTGCAGATTTCACAGAAGAGGCAGCTGGACAGTTAAAGGGAGCAGAGGTGCCCCGAAGAAGAGGAGGCTGAGGCCTGCACAAGAAAGTAAGTGGGGTCTTGAATGGAGGGTGAGGAAGCCGCTACAAGCTCCATTCTCTCTATTGAGGGAGCACTGTCATTACTAGCACTTCCCAGGGTCCCAGAATTTCCTTCCTGTCTGCCACACTTACCGCCACATTCCAGGGCCACCATAGGGAAGGTGCTTTGGCACCTTTGGCACATACCAGGATGCCATCTGCTGAGAATGACTCCTGGTTGACAAAGGACATACACAAATGTCTGCACTTCCCAAAAATTGTAGCAGTTCTGTATTCCAAAATACTCCTTTTACAGCCCAAACTTACTGAAGATGTATGCTCAGCAAAATTCTAACAATAATTCCTCACTAGTAGGCATAAGATACTGACTTTTCCTCACGGCTCTGTTCCAATCTCCGGAGTCTCTGCAGCTTTTCATTTTCTCAGGTTTATTACTTGTTACTAGCTACAATGCCCAAGATATCATCTTGATTACTGAAGCTGGCATCTTCAGCTTAGTCAAACTTTCAAGTTCCTTAAAGTTCAGATAGCTATTTTAATTGCAATAGTTACTTTCCAGGGCAGATCAATCACCCACCTTACTTTAGGCGTCAGAAAATATTTCCCTCAGGCTGGTCTGTTCCTTGGATACTCTTTGCTCAGCTGATCTGAGCTGAGCGCTGTCACTGAGCTTTGTTGGGCTGAATCTTAACCCCCAAAAACAGGTATGTTGGGGTCAGGTGAAATGTTAAAACTCTAAAGGGGAAAAATTCGGTATCGACCATTTTGGGGCACTAATATCAGCTGGGCGCAAAATTTAGCGCCTGCCGCAAATTACCGCCGACGATTGGGAAATTAGTCTCCAGCGCCCCTGGTGGAGATTGTAGCACTAAATCAAGCACTACACACTTCTCTTAGGGCGCTAATGTCGGGAACGGGGCGCTACCTCAGTGCGCTACTCAAGCTCAGGCGATGTCAATAACCTAGTACTCAGACATTCTGGCGCCTTCCAGTTCTTATAGAGGAGGACAATCAGGACTCGGATGAGGACCTCGATATCGCGGCGATGAATACTCAGGCGATGAGCATGCATGCTGAGCTATTGGGTGCAATGGCAAGGGTGCTCGAGAGCATGGATGCACTGGCTAGGAGCGTGGAGGAGTCCGCCCCCAGCACAGCTGTCATCTGTGCGCAAACCCTCGAACCCATCCTTGCCTTGTTGCAGAGGATGGTTGACTTGCAGGGGGATCGTGGGGACCCAGACCCCATGCCGCGTGTAATGGTTGAGGTGGCAGCATCTATTGCAGCACAGGCCGAGGCAACACAACAGCTTAGTGCTGGAATCGATTCATTGGTTGGTGCCATCCAATCTCAGACTGCTCTGATGCAGTCTCAGATTGATGCCACAAAAGCGCTGACTGCAGCCATCGTCGCTCGGTTGTCCACTGTCCACCGGGGATCTCACGGTGCTGCAGCAGGCCAGCAATCTGTGCTCGAGCAGATTGCTCCGGATGCTGAGGTTCTGCCCCGGGGGTGTGGCAGTGTGTCGGTCAAGCGGGAAGGTGCTATCCTCTCTCAGGATGACAGCATTCCTGCTCCCACCACTGCCACTCCGCCATTGCACTTGCCACAGCCTGTAACCCAGCCAGCCCAGACTGCTGCCGCCCATGCAGAGTTGGTGCAGTCTGCAGCCGTGCCCTCCAGGCCCAGAGCTGGTCGAGGGCATCCTTCAAGGCCATCTGCAGTCTCTGGCTCCCAGATTCAGCAGCCTTCCACCAGCCTTGCTTCAGCCACTGGGGCCACATTACGGAGCTTTGCGGAGCACCTCCGTTCAGTCCGTAAGGAGGACCCCGAGCTCCCGGTCGCCTGTCTCTTTAATTCACCGCTCCACTCCCACTCAGACCTCACCATCCTCGGCCTCTTGCATTGTTCCACGGAAGCTCAGTGTAAGCTCGAGGAACAGCACCTCATCTTTCGATAAGGCACTTTGCAGCCTTCTGGACTCAACATAGGGTTCAACAATTTCAGATCATAACCTCGACCCCTATCATATATATATATTTTTTATCCACACTCTTTGTCTGTCTTTTTTTCTTCTCTCCCACATGGCAGCTGTCTTTCATTCTGCCTGCACAATTTACACTTCATCTAGAGCCATCCTTTGTTTCTGAACCTGTCCCATTACCATCTCCTTTTGCCTTGAATACCTCTTAATGGCCTAGAAATTCAGCTGCTTGCGCCAGCCGGTAGCGCCTTAGGAGGAGGAGATGTTGGGCGCTAGGCGGCTAGCGGCCGGGCGCAGCGCGATCTGCGCCTCTCCCCAACTTCACTAGAGATTTAGCGTCGGCGCAAATTCTTTGCACGCGCTCAGCTGCGCACGCAGATCCTGACGTCATTTCATCGTGCAACGCCCTTTGTGCGCCCCAAACCGGAACTTCAGTGGCGCCGCCCTTCTTTGCGCCTGGCGCCCCCAGCGACTGGTAGAGGGGAACGGTTCCCAGTCGCTGCGGGGTGCGGGGGGCGCTATTTAAAGGGGACTCCTCCTGCATTATAAGTGACAGCCATTTTGTGCCAATCCTTCTGTGTGAGAGACAAAGGCAGAGAGCTTTCTGCTTTGACTCAGCGCTCGCACAGGTACTTCTGGCTTCAGACCAGAGCTTTGCACTTGGATTTCACTTTCAGTGCCATAGCCTTGAGTCGCCACATATACTGTAATGGGGGCTACAATGGGTGGAAACGTTGGCTTTCTGCATTGCATTCAAAGGGATCAGAGACGCCGTGAGAGAGTGCCAGTCATGGCCAGACGGAGAAGAGCCAACAGGTGTCGGCACAGGAGGCCTTACCCACCCAGGGTATACCGCCAGCAGTTCTCATATCTGAACATGTCTGAGGAGCAGTGTGTTCGGAGGCTGCGATTCAGAAGGGAGGTGGTCACTGAGATCTGCCACCTGCTTCGCAGAGATCTGCAGCCACAGCTGAGGAGCAGGACATCTCTGTCGGTGGCAGTGAAGGTGACGGTGGCTCTCAACTTCTATGCCACCGGCTCCTTCCAATCCGCTACTGGGGACATTGCCAACATCTCCCAGTTCGCGGTACATTGCTGCATCCGACAGGTGAACAATGCCCTTTTCAGAAGGAGACGTCAGTACATCTCCTTCCCCATGACCCTGGACAAGCAGCAAGAGCGTACAATGGGATTTGGAAGAATAGCGGGCTTCCCCATGGTCCAGGGTGTAGAACTGATGAACCAGCATTGGTCAGGCCTTGCTTCAGGGCTGCAGTGCGCAGGGCATGGCAGCCAGACAAGTCCACCCTCCCCCTTTAAGAGCTGACCGGCGCCAGAGTGTCTGCCGTCAATCAGCAACTCGCCGCACCTGCGCTGCGCCCGCCCTCGGGGGTATCGCCCCGGACCGCCGGCTTAGCGCCTAATGATAGTCGTGCATCGCCTGTTTTAGCGCAGCAGCAACCTCTTGGGGCGATGCGACTGAATATCGGCGAAGGTGCCGCGAACTTGCGCCGAGCGCAAACTTTAGCGGCCGCCCGACTGTAGCGCCCCGAACGTGGCTATACTGAATTTCTAGGCCAATGTCTCTTAACCTCTTCTGCCTTCTATCCTATCACAGACCTTCCCTTTTGTTCTTTCATCCCCTCCCCCTTTCCCAGCCTCTAAACTTGCTTAAAAATCTGTTCCATTTCCTGCTTTTTTCCAGTTCTGATGAAAGGTCATCGACCTGAAACGTTAACTCTGTTTCTCTCTTCACAGATGCTGCCTGACCTGCTGAGTTTCTCCAGCATTTTCTGTTTTTATTACGAAGGAGCAGTAGGGTTGGGAGGGGGGTGAAGTGCGAAAGGGAGGGAGATCATTGAAGAAGGCCGAATAACTAAATTTTTTCTAACATATAGGGGGAGTGTTTGTAACAAGGTTGGATGTGTATGTAAATATACTGTTCACTCTGTTGAGACTTATTTCGATGTGGTAACAACGTTTTGTTTGTTAATGAATTGTTGTGTTTGTTTGTTATTGGTTGTGCTTAATAAGACACAGTTGTTCAGAAAAATACATTTTTTTATTGAAACGTTACAATTTTCCTCATGTTAATCATTGGAACTTTGCCTGGTAATAGGGGCTGCGGGATGGCTGTAATGATGTGCTTTTTGATCCCAAAAGCCATCTTTTCTGTCATTCATCAGAAGCGCTGTGTCATGAGGCATTCATGAACGGCCCTTGCAGAGGCAGCATTGAGCGCCTCCCTCCCATATTGTTGCTACTCATCCTCCTCATTATCCTCATCCTCTGCCTCCTCCTCCTCCTCCTCTCCCTCTTCCTCCTCCTGCGGTGGTCCACCAATCCCGGTGACAATGGCTGGGTCCTCAGAATGGCAGGGTTGTGACGCATGCAGCACACAACAATGAAAACCGATACTCGATCTGGAGAGCACTGCAGGGCTCCTCCAGAGTGGTCAAGACACCGCAACCGTTGCTTCAGCACGCCGATCGTCTACTCAGTGAGGTTCCTGGTGGCACTGTGGCTCTCATTGTAGGCGAGCTCCGCAGAAGTGTTGGGGTTACGGAGCGGTGTCATCAGCCAGGTGCAGAGTGGATAACCCTTGTCCCCAAGGAGCCAGCCATGAGGGTGATGCAGTGGTTGGAACAGGCCTGGGACACCAGTCTTGCGCAGGATGAATGTATCGTGGCTGCTGCCAGGATAGCGGGCATTGACGGCGAGGATGCACTGTCTGTGGTCACACACCAACTGCATGTGCAGAGAGTGGAAGCTTTTGCAGTTGCAGAAAACCTCTGCATATTGATGAGGTGCCTGCAATGCCATGTGCATGCAGTCAATGACGCCCTGAACCATGGGGAAGCCCGCTATCCTAGCGAAGCCACATGCGTGTTCTCGATGTTTGTCTTGGGTCATGGGGAATAAGATGTACTCCCTTCTCCTTTTGTACAGTGCATTTGTGACCTCCCGGATGCAACAATGGACAGCGAACTGGGAGATGTTCGCAATATCCCTTGTTGAAGCCTGGAAGAAGCCACTGGCATAGAAATTGAGAGCCACTGTCACCTTCACTGCCACCGACAGAGATATCCTGGTCCTGAGCTGAGGCTGGAGCTCTGGTTGCAGGAGGTGGCAAAGCTCTGTGACCACCTCCTTGGTGAAGGAGATGGATATATGAGAATTGCTCCCGGAATATCCTGGGAGGGTAAGGTCTCCTGTGCAGAGCCCTGTTGGCCCTTCTCCCTCAGGCCACGCTTTCCACACTCTCTCTCCGCCTCCGTTGCCTCTGATGGTGAAGCTGGAGGGCGAGGCCCTGTGCTAGTACAGCCCCCATTAAATCTTCTACATTTGATAGTAATAAAGCTTACAGAAATGGGAACCTGAAAAGTCTTGCTGACGAACAATACTCCTTCAAGTAGGACAGCGTTAAATGTCTCCAAATGCCTCTCTCCCTCTCTCAACCTGCGTATGCAAAATTGATTGCCGACAGGAAAAAACAGGAAGCACGCGCCTTTAAATAGTGCTCCTCCAGCTCCTAGCCGACTGCAAACCGTACCCCTCTCTCTGTCGTTCCTAGCACCAGGCAGAGGGCGCAAATCAATTTCTGGTCCGGGGCGCTACTGGGGTGATACGCGCTTGGATGACGCCACGATCTCCGGGCGCAGGAGATCATGGCGGTAGTATTTAGTGCCACTGTAAACCACCAGGTCAATTTTGCAGACAGCGCTAAAATCGCCACGCTCAGGCGGCAGGTTGTCAGCGCCCGTTAGCGCCCCCCGGAGGCAGATTGGCTCAGATTTAACCCGCTTTGCAGATTTAACAGTGGCCGGCTGGGTTTCCCAGGCCTCGGGGAACCTGACAGCTGAAGGGAGGCGAGGACAGCTTCAGGGAGAAGGTAAGTGCTTTTACAGCACTGCTTGTGGCCCAGGAGGAGCAAGAGTGCTTCTCCCCGGCCCCCCAAGCTCCCCACCCCCCCTCAGGCGCCCCCCACCCCCCGCATACAAAGACCCCTGGGGTTGGGGAATGGACTCCTCCCCCTCCACCACATTCCCAATAGCAGTTACAGGCTCCTTACCAACTCCTGCGGCCTGCTCCAGAGTGCTCCCTGCCAGACTGGAAGCCATTTATTCTCACAACATATCAAAGTGCTGCACTTGGTTACATTAATGGGGTTGAATTAGCAGTCGACCTCGACCACCAGGATCTACGGTGGAGGGAGTGGAGGCGAGAGAAAGATTGGAACATGTGGTCAGAGGGAGGAGGAGGGCCATGAGGACTCTCAACAGGAGGCCTTACCCTCCGAGGGTATTCCGAGAGCACTTCTACCTCCAATTAAGCAAGGAGCAGTGTATTAGAAGGCTCCACTTCACCAAGGAGGTGGTCACAGAACTCTGCCACCTCCTGCAACCAGACCTCGAGCCTGAGATCAGGGTGAACACAGCTCTCTCCGTGGCAGTCAAGGTCACCGCCACCCTCAATTTCTTCACCAGGCCAGTGGTTCCTTCCAGTCTGCAACAGGTGACATAGCTAACATCTCGCAGTTCGCAATCCATCGCTGCATCTGGCAGATCACAGAGGCTCTCTACAGTAGAAGAAGGGACTACATTTCCTTCCCCATCACCAGAGAGAAGCAGGATGAGCGTGCATGTGGCTTTGCCAGGATAGTGGGCTTCCCCATGGTGCAGGACGCCATTCACTGCACCCACGTGGCTTTGCGGGCACCACAAAACAACCCTGAGATCTTCTGTAACTGCAAAGGCTACCACTCACTTAATGTGTAGTTGGTGTGCGACCATAGACAGTGAATCCTCAATGTCAATGCCCACTATCCTGGCAGCAGCCACGATGCCTTCTTCCTGCACCAGCCCGGTGTGCCAGCACTCTTCCAGCCACCACATCAAGCTCGCAGCTGGCTCGTCGGAGACAAGGGCTATCCGCTCTCCACCTGGCTCATGACTCCCCTCCGCAACCCCAACACTCCTGCACAGCACTCATAAAATAAGAGTCATGCCGCCACCAGGAACATCATCGAGCAGACCATCGGGGTGCTCAAGCAATGGTTCTGCAGCCTTGACCGCTCGGGAGGAGCCCTTCAGTACTCGCCAGCGCGGGTGTCCCATTTTGCGGTGGTCTGCTGCATGCTCTACAACTTAGCCACCATGAGGGCCCAGCCGTTGCCACCAGGGATTGCAGGACCACCTCAGGAGGAGGAAGAGGGAGGAGAGGAGGAGAAGGAGGAGGGCAAGGAGGAAGAGGAAGAGGAAGAGGAGGACTAGGAGGAGGAGGAACAGGAGCGAGGGAGGAGGCAGCCACTCAATTGGCCTTCCGGAAGGGCAGTCCATGACCGTCTCATCAGACTACGGTTCCAATAAATAAAACCCCAGATTCCCGTTGCTCACCACATCCCCATCATTCCATCCCTGTCACAGGCCATATCACACCGGAAAGCTGAAATGAGAGATGCCACAAAAGAATCCAAAATGAATGAATAAATTAATCAATTATCAGTGAGCATATATTTATAACAACAATATTAGCTATTCACCCTTGTGCAATCCCTTAGCGCCTCTTGTTACTGTGCCTTTGCCTATTCCAGTGCTCCTATGAAGTGTTGGCCCTGTGGCTGCAGCACGGTTGGTGGAAAGTTGCTGAGTGTCTGTTTGGGAGACTTCAGATGGCCTTGCAGGATGCCCGCGACCAGCTCTGGGCCTGGAAGGCTCGGCTGTAGACTGCACCACCTCAGCATGGTTGGCAGCAGTCTGGGCTGGCTGGATGACAGGCAGCGACAAGGGCAATGGTGGAATGGCAGTGGTGGGAGCAGGAATGTTGTCATCCTGAGAGAGGACAGCAGCTTTCTGCTCCACTGACCTACTGTCACTCCCACGGGGCAGCACCTCAGCATCCCTAGCAATCTGCTGGAGCACAGATTGCTGGCCTGCTGCGACCCTGTGAACTCCCCGGTCAACAGTGGTAGACCCAGCCACGATAGCAGCAGTCAGAGCTTGCACTGCATCAAGCTGAGACTGCATGAGAGCAGTCTGAGAATTGATGGCACCAACCATAGACAGCATTACAGCACTAAGACGTTGCGTTGCTTCCACCTGTGCTGCAATGGAAGCTGCGACATTGCCCATCACATACAGCATCAGGTCTGGGTCCCACGGTCTCTCTGGGAGTCTACCATCCTTTGCAGAGTGGAAATGATGGGCTCCATGGTATGCGCAGAGCTCTGTGCAATGTTGGAGGCGGACTCCTCCACGCACATTACCATTGCCGAGAGGCTCTCAGGCACCCTTGCCATTGCACCTATCATCTCCGTGTGCATGTCCATCACCCTTCCTCTAAAGGCCTCCCCATCAAGTTCCTCATCTGAGTCCTGTGCAGCAGAACCTGCGTGCAAAGTCGTCCTCCGGGGAGCTGACTCCCAAGCTACCCTTTCCCCCTGGCTTTGCTGCAGCCCGCTCGTCCTCGGTGCATCACCCTGTGCAGATCCCGCTAAAATACTAGCCTCTAAAGAACATGTAGTGCCAATATCTGAGCTGGAGCCTGCGGGTGAGAGATGCAGCGACACAGTGTGTTCTTCCTCCTCCTCTTCTCCCGCCTCGCTCTCTATGGTGCCCTCAGGGACAGGCTGCTCAGGTGCTTGCTCATTATCTGAAAGCATAAAGGCACAAGATTTGGGTTAAGGTGAGGGGAGCGGGGCAGGAAGGGAGAAATGCATGCATACAGCATGATTAGCTGGAAAGTGTGAAAGGCTTGTGGGGTGAGGGGGAAGTGGGATGTGAGAAGGAGTAGGGTTGAACATACCGTTGTTGTCCCCAACTGGGTCAATGTCACTGGCGGCCACAGTGCCCACCGCCTGACGCCCAATAATCTGCAGCACTCGATTCTCCAGTGCACATAGTAGTTGAGTGTCGGCTTGTCCCCCGCCTGTGCGCTCCTGCTCCCTCCTGTTGTGAGCCACCTTGGCCTGCAAGAGAAAGGAAAGTGTGTGAGTGGGTGTGGAGCAATGTGTCTGGGTGATGTGCCTGCCATAGTTGAATAGCTGTCATTGTGTGCAAGGTGTGATATGTGGGTGTGAGTGTTGGTAGGTAGAGATTGTTGGTGGGTGAGTGCTTTGGGCAGTGTGTGCAGACTGTGGTTCAGACTGTGGTATGTAGCATTTGTTGAGGCATTCACTCACCCTGACCACCTGAGTGAGATCGTTAAATTTCTTCCTGCCCTGTGTGTGGGTCCTGGGGACCACAGTGCTGCCCAAGGCCTGCTGCGCTACCTCCCTCCACATGGTGTGGAAGACTTGTGGTAATGGCCTCCTGCCACTTGCCGGGTAGAGCTCAGCCCTCTGTCTCTCCACAGCGAACACCAGCGCCTCCAATGCTTGGTCGCTGAATCTGCAGGCTCTCTCCCTGGGACGTGGATCTGCCATCATTACGGCTGCTTGAGTCGTCCGGCTCCTTCTCCTTGAGCTGCTGTTGCTGGCTGAGACAGCTGCACTGCCAGCAATGATGAGAATGAGGTTCTGCAGCATGAATGAACCTCCCCTTTAAGAACCAGAAAGAGCCTGTGGCAATGATGACTTGTGATTAGACTGCACCTGATATTGGTCAGTGCTTCGAGTTTAACGCCACTGAACTAGGCCATTAGCACTTGATTTAGTGCTCCAATCCTTTCTTTGTGTAATGAGACTGAATTTTGCATGTAGTCTGAAGCATTAGCACCTGGCGCTAATTCTCAAACTTTTCAAAGGTAAATGCACAAAGTGTGGTGAATAAGGTTGGTGACCTACAAGCACAATTAGCTGTGTGGCAATATGATGTTGTGGCAATAACGGAAACATCGCTTAAAAACGGTGAAGACAAGGGTAGAAGGTGTTCAGAAAAGATAGGGAAGGAAAAAGGGAGGTGGGGTGGCAGTGCTGATTAAGGAAAAAATTAACGGGCACTTGGAGAGGTTTAAGCTAATTAAGGAGAGCCAACACGGATTGGTAAAAGGCAGATCGTGTTTGACTAATCTAATTGAATTTTTTGATGAAGTAACTGGGAGGATCATTGAAGGGAATGCAATGGATGTTGTCTACATGGATTTTAGGAAGGCGTTTGACAAAGTAGCACATAGAAGGCTGGTTAACAAAATTGAGACTCATGGAATAGGTGGGTCAATGGCAGCTTGGATAAGGAATTGGCTGAGGACTGAGATGAGGAGAAATTTCTTCACTCAGAGGGTGGTGAACCTGTGGAATTCTCTACCACAGAAGGCTGTGGAGGCCAAGTCACTGAATATATTAAAGAAGGAGATAGATAGATTTCTAGACTGAAAAGGCATCAAGGGCTATGGGAAGAGAGCAGGAATATGGTATTGCGATAGAGGATCAGCCATGATCATATTGAATGGCAGAGCAGGCTCGAAGGGCCGAATGGCCTACTCCTGCTCCTATTTTTCTTTATTTCTATATTTAAGGACAGAAAACAGTGAGTTGTGGTAAATGGCTGTTTTTCAGACTGGAGGATGGTAGACAGTGGTGTGCCCCAAGGATCAGTGCTGGGGCCACTGCTTTTTTTATATATGTATAATAAATGAACTGAATATTGGAATACGCAGTAGAATTTCTAAATTTGCTGATGACACCAAACTTGGGGGTGTGGCAAACAGTGAGAATGATACCAATCAACTGCAACAGGACATAGAAAGGCTAGCAGAATGGGCAGACAAGTGGCAGATGGAATTTAATACAGAGAAGTGTGAGGTGATGCATTTTGGCAGAAGGAACGGGGAGAGGCAATATACACGTAATGGCACAGTTTTAAAGAATGTGCAGGGGCAGAGGGACCTGGGTGTTAATGTGCATAGGTCCCTGAAGGTGGCAGGACATATTGAGAGAGTGGTTAGCAAAGCATATGGGATCTTGGGCTTCATAAATAGAGGTATTGAGTACAAAGGTAGAGAAGTTATGCTGAACCTTTATAAACTGCTGGTTAGGCCACAACTGGAGTATTGTGTCCAGTTCTGGTCACCACACTTTAGGAAGGATGTGAAGGTCCTTGAGAGGGTGCAGAGGAGATTTACCAAAATGGTTCCTGGGATGGGAGATCTTAGCTACAAGGACAGGTTGGAGAAACTAGATTTGATTTCATTGGAGCAAGCAAGGTTGAGGGGTGATTTGATAGAGGTGCACAAGATTATGATGGGTTTGGATAGGTTAGACGGTGAAAGGCTGTTCCCACTAGTTGATGGTACAAGGACTAGGGGACACAGATTTAAGGTTTTGGGCAAGAGGTACAGGGGAATGTGAGGAAAACCTGGAACTCGCTGCCAACGGAAAACTCAATGTTTTCAAGGGAAGATTGGATAGGCACTTGAGGGAAATAAACTTGTAGGGCTACGGGGATAGAGCAGGGGAATGGGACTGACTGGATTGCTCTACAGAGAGCCGGCACGGACTCATTGGGCTGAATGTCCTCCTTCTGTGCCATTATGACTCTACGACTCTGACTATGTTACCGCCCATTCCTGGGCTATAATGAATTTCTCCCCCTTCTTCTCTAATTCTGGCTCACTGAGGTAAGGGGGTTTTGCTACTTGCTTTGGCCAGTCGGTTATGTCTCCGGCTGCCTTATCTCTGAGCGGTTCGAATCGCTCACCCCTTAGTTCTGATCCCCGGGCTTATTGGCAGATAGCGATATAGACAAACGAGCAGACCAATGGTTTGGTACAAAGAAAACCAAAATTTATTAACAGAGAAAATAAGATAACAATACTATACAAATGGATGATATGAATGCAGTACACTTACACTTAACAGGGGAGGAGAAACGGCACATCGAGGGAAAATGGCTAAAATGACAATTCAGCAATCCCCTTAACTCCCACCCTCTACACCTAGCTAGATTATCTTGCAATGGGTCAGAAGTATAATGCTCACCGGTCTGAGATGTTGAAAGAAAGCCTTGCTGCTTTGCCCTGTTGCCTGCCGATGTCACGTGGTCCCGCTGTTGCACAGACTTCACCGTCCAGGTAGAGATACCCCAGTAATTAAAAGGTCTCTGACAGGGTATCCTACCTCTCTGGACGGGCTCTCCTTCGATGGTTTTCTTCCTTGGTTGATGGCGAGACAGGGCGCAGGAGGCGAGGTGAGAGAGAGAGAATGGCTGCTCGAGAGGCCAGTTATACCCCCCTCGGTAGCCCTTATCTCTACGTTCAATCAGCTCATTCTTTTGTCTGATTTGAGCGGGCTGGAATTAAACAAAAGGTATTGATCTTGGCCCATCGACTTGGATGGCCGGTAATCGGTTCCTGCCGGTTCTGCAACTGCTCTCCTTTGTCCAACAGGTTCTTTGATGGGGGCCAGCCCCGTCTCGATGGCCCCGCTGATTATTTTGATTGTTTGAGCAAACACTTTGATGGCCTTTATGCGTAGGCCTGATTGTAATTGGGTTTGTCCCCAATGCACATGCAAAAGTCTTGCCTGGTTTCGTGATCTCCTTGCTGCAGACATTGAAATACACAAGCTGTTAGCTTGCCAGGGTCCGAATTGAAACTGACAGGCTTCCGGTCACGAGGTCTGACCGCAGCCTTTTTGTTGTGCCCTGGATTTTAAAACTCAGTCCAACCAGGGTCTCTTTTAAGTAAATAATCTTTGGGGGGAACTGCCTGAATTTTGCGAAACTTACACTGATTATTTTAATTTTCAATTCTTGCTCTGCTGACGAGGACATCCTTATTTTTCTGTTCCTGCTTCTGCTCCCAGTACTGGTAGTGACAGCTGCTGCTGCTCACACACCAGCTGTTTTTTCCCTACTTTATTCATTCTCGGGATGTGGGCATGCTGCCAAGGCTGGCATTTATTGCCCATCCCTAGTTGCCCTGAGTTTGATATAACAGTGATTTGCTAGATTGCTTCGGAGGGCAGTTAAGAGACAACTACGTTGGTGTGGGACTGGAGTCACATATAGGCCAGACTGGGTAAGGATGGTAGATTTCCTTCCCTAAAGGACATTAGTGATCCAGTTGAGTTTTTACGACAGTCCGACAGCTTCATGGTCACTGATACCAGATTTTTATTTCCGTATTTTTTTTTAATTGAATTAAAATTCTCACACTGCCATGGTGGGATTTGAGCTCATGCTCTCTGGATTAGTAATTCCAAATACTCTAGACTACTAGCCAAGTGACATCACCATTACACTACCGCACCCATGCTCTTAAGACATTCTCAGCTTGCCAGGCTGTGGTCTCACATTCTGCTTTAGAATGCAAACTGTCACTATGTTCTCTACGGCTTTAATGCATTATTCAGGGTGCCCTGCAAACCTGCAGACATTTTGCTGATTCTAAATCGGTTTTACTGGGAAGCCTCTCCCTCAAGTGCCAATCTCTGATTGCAGATATGATCCAATCTCTGATCAAGTATACGTGCAATTCTCTGAAATTGCAGGTAGGTGTTCACATCAGCAGCCCAGTGATAAAGGTCGCTCTCCTTATCCTTTTGTCGCAGGTAAAAAAAATCTGTACTGTTGAACTGCCCTGTTTTTCTTCGTGTTACAACGCTCGTCAAATGCTTGCATTAATGTGAGGATGTGTTGTAGCTGTAGCAAACTGTTCAGTACTCTATTACTCTCTGCCTTAAGTACTTGTTAAGTACAAAAACAGTTTAACGTTAATTACCTTATCTTGATTAGGCATTTCAAGTTCTGTACCTATAACAGGAGTTCTTTACAATGTTCCTGAACCTGCCGGGAGGACTTTGCCTTGATTTTGAAGTATTCTGGTGCTTTTAAACGTTCCATAGCTGCAGTCATTTCGTACTTTTACTGTGCTTATCATAAATTGTTTATTTTTCTCTTAATTCTATCAAATTTTTGTGGTGCTTAGTGGTGAAGAAGCTAGTTGTAAGCAAATTTTTTTGGCACTTTCTGAGATGGATCGCAGCTTCAAGCTTGAAAATAATTGACTTGTAATTTCGCAAGAGTTCTGCCGCCAGCGGAAAGAGTTGGCAAGGTAAAAATACTGCTCCCTTACTCTCTGCTCACTCTTCCACCAACCCCAGCCTTGCTACTCACAATACTCCCCTCCCCTGCTTCCCTTCACTCTCCTACAATCACTGCACCACACTTCACTCTGTCTCCTTCTCCTCAGATTCATACAACACTACTGTAACGCTGACATCTTACACACTGCACACCAGCTATCTCACCATGACAGACACATTCTCTAAACCTCACAAGGATGTCACTGACGCACTCCCTTCTTTCATCTAGGAAAAGGTTGTGCACAACTTGGGGCAGGAGATTGAGCCCGCCTGTACATCCAGCACCCAATGGGAGAAAGCGGGCTGGCCATCACGGGCTGGGGGAGAGTTACGCCGTGGTGAGTGGCAACACTGGAGGAGATGTCACACAGGGTTTCTTCACACCTTATCCTCTTTTTCCCTTCTTACTTCAAACTCCCCCTACACACCCTGCATGACCAATTGTAGCTACTTTCACCAGCCACTTCTCTCTCTGCACTCCCTTCACACTAAAATCTCAACCTTGTCCCTCTCTTTCATTTCAGGTGCTGAAAATGTGGAGATACATCAGCCACTTCAGGAAGAGGATGCCAGCCTTCCTGAAGATGCAGCATCACTCGATCTGACTATAGCAAGCACCACCTCAGAGAATGGCACTACGTGCACTTTAGAGGGTAGGCTAGATGAGTTCTCACATGGTGAATCACTGGGCCCAAGTGTGCAGGAGCTAGGGCAGGTGGATAGGATGTCACAGCTGCCAGCTCGCAAGATGACATACTAGCTGTACTGCAGAGGACTGAGATGTTCACTTCAAGGGCCAGGCTTCCACAGAGGTCTGATGGGCATACGCCAGGAAATGCTAGGTGTATTGTGAAGCCAGCCAGTGAGCTTGCACACAATGGCGCAGAGCATGGAGGGGTCCACCTTCAACTTGTCTTGGAGCTTTGTGCAAAGCGTGGAAAACGTGGAGCATGTGGTCACCTCCATGAATACGACAGTGGTGCCCACCATGATGGAGCCTCTCCTGAATGCTCACACTGCTGCCATGGAAGCTCAGACAGCTACTATCCAGGGCCAGTGTTGAAAAGGGCTTTCAGAACGTCACATCATGCCTGCACTCTGTTCTCATGCAGAGTCATAGGAATGCTGAGGCACAGTCCCAGGAGAATGGGAGAGACACCTGCTGTCCTCTCTCAGGGTAACAGCATGCCTTCTCCACCACCACCTACTCTACCAACGCCCTTATTAGTGCCACACAGTCAGTTGGGCCAGTGTGCCCCAACCCACACCGAGATGCTGCAGTCTGCAGCTGGGCCCTCAAGCCCCAGAGCTGCTCAAGGTTGCCCACCACGGCCATTTGATGTGTCCTCAATGGAAGGTCAGCAGCCTTCAACCTCCCAAGCTGTAACCACTGGGGAAACATTTCATAGGAGCACTGTTATAAGTAAACAAGCACAAAGGTGAGTCTTAACTATTTCTGTTAACGATTAGACACAGATGGAATTGAATTGTCAATGGCATCTCACACCCTGGGGAATGCAGGCAAAGCCTAATGCTCTTTCATCCTACTTCACTCTGAAGTGGTGGAAGCGGAGACACTCAATGTTTTCAAGGGGAGACTGGATAGGCACTTTAGGGAAATAAACTTGCAGGGCTATGGGGATAGAGCGGGGGAATGGGACTGACTGGATTGCTCTACAGAGAGCTGGCATGGACTTGATGGGCTGAATGGCCTCCTTCTGTGCCGTTATGACTCCATGACAGCCTCCTTTGTGAAGCGAAAGTGCCTGAGACATTGTTGCTCAGTGAAGTTGAGGTAGGTGAGCTGCTCCCTGAAGACCCACTGTGGGTATGGCCTTCTGCAAAATGCTCACCTGCTCCCTCTTATCACAGCTGCTTCTGCTCTCTCCTATTTTCTTGGCTGCCCCCCTTGTCCGCCAGCCTCAATGGCAGCCTGATCAGACCACCCATGACTGCAGTGAAACTTGATAAGGTGCCATACTAGAGGTTATTACATAAAATTAGGACTCATGGGATTGGGGATAATTTGATTGGGATCAGTGCTTGGGCCTCAGTTATTTACAATTTGTATCAATAACGTAGATGAGGGGACCGAGTGTAATGTATCCAAGTTTGCTGATGATATAAAGCTAGGTGGGAAAGTAAGCTGTGAGGAAGATGCAAAGAGGCTGCAAAGGGATATAGATAGACTAAGTGAGTGGGCAAGAACATGGCAGGTGGAATAAAATGTGAAGAAATGTGAAGTTATCCACTTTGATAGGAAAAATAGAAAAGCAGAATATTTTATAAATGGTGAGAGATTGGGAAATGTTGGTGTTTAGAGGGACCTGGGTGTCCTTGTACATGAATCACTGAAAGTAAACATGCAGGTACAGTAAGCAATTAGGAAAGCAAATAGTATATTAGCCTTTATTACAAAAGGAATGGAGAATAGAATCAGAGAATGGTTACAGCACAGAAGGAGGTCATTTGGCTCGCCAAGCCCATGCCAGCTCTCTACAAGAGCACTTCAGCTAGTCCCACTCCCCCACCCTTTCCCCGTAGCCCTGCAATTTTTTTTCCTTCAGGTACTTATCCAATTTGCTTTTGAAAGCCATGATTGAGTCTGCCTCCACCATCCTTTCAGGCAGTGCATTCCAGATCCCAACCACTCGCTGCATAAAAAAGTTTGTTTTTTCTCATGTCGCCTTTGGTTCTTTTGCTAATCACATTGAATCTGTGTCCTTTGGTTGTCGACCCTTCCGCCAATGAGAACAGTTTCTCTCTATCTACTCTGTCCAGACCCCTCATAACTTTGAATACCTCTATCAAATCTCTTCTCAATGTTCTCTGCTCTGAAGAGAACAATCCCAGCTTCTCCAGTCTATCCACATAACTGAAGTCCCTCATCCCTTCAACCATTCTCGTAAATCTTTTCTGCACCCTCTCTAAGGCCTTCACATCCTTCCTAAAGTGCGGTGCCCAGAATTGGACACAATGCTCCAGTTGTGGCTGTGAAGGGATAATTACTAGTCCTAGCCCCTTTAGGGATACCCCGGATCAGGCGTATTCCTCAGATGTTCACTTTCAACTAAAGTTTGAGGTAGCCGAATCCTAAAGATGCTTAATTGGGTCTAAAGGTCTGGACTATCTCTCCCTAAAGGAAAGGAACAACCTGAAAATGTTACCATCCTCCAGATAGCACTTTTAATAAGTTTGGCTAGACTGTAACATTCCGGGTATTATGAGGGTCTGGAAAACTCCCCCAGAATTCTGCTACTCCTCACCAAAGCGTGTACAGAGATTGAGTTTGCGAGTTTCTGATACAGAAGTCTTATGTAAGACAATTCTAAAAATATATAGATTTATTAAAGAACCGACATGTAATTTACAGTTGGTGAGTCAATCGCAACATTAACAGTTCCAAAAAGAGAAAGCTTTATAATCTTATTATTAGAGATCCTTACTCGCAAATCTGAACTTCGCTACAGTTCTTAAAGTTCTTTGATCCCCGAGGTACAAAGATTTGGAAACTTACAGAGTCGCCTCTGAAGCTGAGAATCGTTTTGCCCCTTTAAAGCGAGTCTACTATCCCATTTGAGAGTTCAATATTTATACCCTTTTCCAGTGGTATTTCCTTTAAGGTTTTCTGCTGATGTAAGCTAATTATCTCTAGTCATTTTTCTGCTGATCCCTGCAATTCTTACAGTCACCTCAGCTGGTAGCATTACAGAATTATGTCTCTTCTTTAGGTGTTCTAAGTTTACCATAAAAAATGGTGTAACGGCAGGTGCGTTTTACTTGATGTCATTTTTACGAAGGCAGATGTTTGTGCTTATTTACGAAGTGTAAATTAGAGCACCTTAACCAGGGTGAACCATTGTCTTGTTCCCAAAGGTCAGCCTTCAAGAGCCTTTAACCTTCTATTTCAATAAGGTTATTGATTCAGTGTCAACAACTATCTTATCTCAATAGCCAGAATGCTTTCACAGCTTTTTCATCGTTAGGTTTCCAGATTTCCAGACCCAGTTTGTCATGTTTTAATAAGGCCAGAATTCTTTCATACAATGGTGTATTTTTCTGAATAGGTTATATGGCTTATTCCTTCACAGCCGAACCAGTGTTTTATAAAGGTTCATCATAACTTCCTTGCATTTGTACTCTATGCCTCTATTTATGAAGCCCAGGATCCCGTAAGCTTTTTTAACCGCTTTCTCAACCTTCAACGATTTGTGCACATATACCCCTAGGTCTCTCTGTTCATGCCCCCCTTTAGAATTGTACCCTTTAATTTATATTCCCTCTCCTCATTCTCCCTACAAAATGTATCACTTTGCACTTTTCTGCATTAAATTTCATCTGTCACATGTCGGCCCATTTCACCTCACTGTTCACTATACTTCCATGTTTTGTGTCATCTGCAAATTTTGAAATTGTGCCCTGTATACCCAAGTCCAAGTCATTAATATGTATCAAGAAAAGCAGAGGTCCTAGTACCGACCCCTGGGGAGCACCACTGTATACCTTCTTCCAACCTGAAAAACAACCGCCCACCACTACTCTGTTTCATGTCAATTAGCCAATTTCGTATCCATGCTGCCACTGTCCCTTTTCTTCCATGGGCTTCAACTTTGCTGCCAAGCCTATTATGTTGCGCTTTATCAAATTACTTTTGGAAGTCAATGTACACCACGTCAACCGCATTGCCCTCATCAGCCCTCTCTGTTTACCTCATCAATAAACTCGATCAAGTTAGTTAAACATGATTTGCCTTTAACTGGCTTTCCTTAATGAACCCATGCTTGTCCAAGTGACTGTTAACTTTATCCCTGATTATCGTTTACAAAAGCTTCCCCACTACTGAGGTTAAACTGACTGGCCTGTAGTTGCTGGGTTTATCTTTACACCCTTTTTTGAACAAGTGTTTAACATTTGCAATAACAATAGAAAACGCTGGAAAAACTCAGCAGGCCAGGCAACATCCGTGGAGAGAGAAACAGAGGCAATGTTTTGGGTCAAAACCCTTCTACAGAACTGAGAAAAAAGGCAGGAAATGACAGATTAAAAGGCAGTTTGGGGGCTGGGAAATGGGGGAGCGGATGAAAGAAGAGACATTAAGAGATATTGAAGGTGAGACGAGATAGTAATAGGATAGGTAAAGAAACAAACAATGGCTCTAGATGAAGTGTGAAATGCGCTGGCAGAGTGAAAGGCAGCTGTCATGTGGGAGAGAGAGAAAAAAAGGAAAAGGCACAAACCAAAAGTGTGGATAAAAAATATAAAAATATAATAGGGGCCGAGGTTATGATCTGAAATTGTTGAACTCGATATTGAGTCCGGAAGGCTGTAAAGTGCCTAATCGGAAGTTGAGATGCTGTTCCTCGAGTTTACAGTGCGCTTCCGTGGAACAATGCAAGAGGCACTTAACATTTGCAGTTCTCCAGTCCTCTGGCACCACCCCCGTATCTAAGGAGGATTGGACAATTATGGCCAGTACCTCTGCAATTTCCTCCTTAACCTCCCTCAGCATTCTAGGATGCAACCCATCCAGTCCTAGTGACTTATCAGCTATAAGTTCAGACAGCCTTTCTAGTACCACCTCTATCAATTTTTATCTCATCCAGTATCTCCACTGTTGTGTATGTACCTTTAAGAGAAGAACTGATTCTATACTGCAGTACCGGCAGTGACCAATCCTGTATATAAAGCCATAGCAGGCTTCTGTACGTCAGTCTTAAGTTACCCTCTTTTCAAGTAAATACCTGTTTTATTGTTCTCCTGCAGTCTGTGTATTATTTATACTCGGACACTACACTGGCGACGGGCAGGTTCGAACTCACCTGCAGTACTGCATCAACTCACGGGGATCTTTTCCCTGAAGAGAAGCTTCTTGGAGGTCGAAGTCAGAATGGCGGGCGTCGACCGCGGGCAACCGCCCAGGGATCCATCGGAGAGTTGCAAGGGAGGCTGTGGCGAGCTGGGCCTGGCTCCCAAGTCGAGGTGTTCCAGCAAGTCGTGCTGGTAGCTGACCCTTTCGGACTGCGGCGGGCTCGGGCTCGATCGAGCGGCTCTGCAAAGGGGCCATGCAGCGTCGTCTGGAGGAAGAGAGAGAGAGAGGGTGGAGCACACAGGGCGCGGTCGGGGCTCAAGAACCGGGCAGCGTGGAGAGGATAGAACGAGGGGAAGGAAAAGTGATACGCGCCGAAGCCGCGGGTCGCCGCCATTACCCTGTAGAATGCTAGGAGCAGCGTGGCAGCAAGGGGAAGAAGGAAAAGCACGGGAGGTGCCATTTTATTCCATTGGGGAAGAAGAAAAAGCGCGGGAGGCGCCATTTTAAATCACTCAAGATGCTTTCGACAACGAGGTAGAAGACTGGACCATGTATGTGGAAAGAATTGAAGTGTACTGCGAGGCAAATGAGGTGGCCAATGGAAAGAAGGCGTCGGTATTATTAAATTTGATGGGCGTGAGAACGTACGGCCTATTGCGAAATTTAATTACCCCAGTTAAACCAATGGAGAAAAGTTTTGAAGAGATTGTTAATATCTTACAGGAACACCTAAACCCTACACCGCTGCTGATAGCAGTAAGATTCAAGTTCCATAAAAGAATCCAGCACAAAGATGAGAGCAATGCTGACTATTTTACGGAACTACGCAAGTTATCGAAGCACTGCCAGTTCGGAGCAGGACTGGCAGACACCTTATGGGATAAGTTTGTCTGCGGGCTCCAGAGTGAAGGAACCCAGAAACGACTACTTTCGGAAAAGGACCTGACGCTAGAACAGGCTTTCAGCGTGGCAGTATCCTATGAAGCAACAGCACGGGGAGCTGCGGAAATACAACAGAAACCATAGGAATCCAGCGCTAACGAAATGGCATATGGAGCAGAAAAGTGCTATCGCTGCGGCAGAACAACCCATGATCAGAAGGACTGCTGGTTTAAGGACAAAGTATGCAGGCAATGTGGGAAAATGGGACACATAGCAAGAGTCTGCAGGTCGGGAAAGAAAACCAACACTACAAGAACTACTAAGGAAAAGTACAAGAAAGTAAAGAAATTGACAGGCAGTAGTTCGGAAGATCAGGAGAGTGATAAGGACTCCGGGAGCAGGAGACTAAGTTGTCTAAAGTTACACAACGTGATCACAAAGGAGGATCACCGAACCATTTGGGTCACCCTCATGATAGCAGGGTCCCCAGTAAAGATGGAATTGGACACAGGATCAGCCCTAACTGTCATGAATCGACGAGACTATGAGCGGCTATTCTCACACATACCCTTGAAGGACATGTCCATTGTATTGAAGACATTCACGGGGCAAAAAGCCTACCCCAGAGGAAAAATAAGGGTGCCAGTTGAATACAACGGCAAGGAAACACAGAAACTGTATCTATATATATTACCAGATGGAGGACCACCATTATTGGGACATGAATGGATCTGAAAAATACAATTGGATTGGCATTCCATTCAGGCGCTAACTGTGACTGGTAAAAAGGATGATGACGTCACACCTGGACGACTGTCAACGATTCTAACTGACGCGAAAGAGGTGTTCCAACAAGGACTTGGGACTCTAAAGGGAGTAACGGCAATGATAAAAATCGAAGATAACGCAAACCCAAAATTTTTTAAGGCCAGACCGGTACCTTACGCGAACCGCCCAGCCGTTGAAGCAGAGCCGGAGAGTCTGGAGCGTTCGGGTGTGCTGTCCAAGATGGACTGGAGCGAGTGGGCCACACCCATCATTCCTGTAATGAAGAAATCATTGAGCAGCACGCCTGGGGAACCGAAGAAGGTTTGCATCTGTGGGGACTTCAAGGTAACTGTGAACCCAGGCCTGCACACAGTACAATACCAACCTCCACGGATAGAAGATATTTTCGCCTCACTATCTGGAGGGAAACGCTTTACAAAGATTAATCTGGCCCAAGCGTAACTACAAATGGAGGTGGAAGAAGCATCTAGGAAACACCTCACGATAAACACTCACAAAGGCCTTTACCAGTACAATCGACTGGTATTCGAGGCAGCATCAGCCACGGCTATTTGGCAGAGGGTGATGGAACAAGTCCTGCAAGGGATCCCGGGGACCCAGTGTTATTTGGACGACATCCTGGTTACGGGCGAAAATGACAGTGAACACCTTGCCAACCTGGAGCAGGTGCTCACGAGATTACAGGAATATGGGCTATGAGCCAACCGCCCCAAATGCGAGTTCTTCAGGAGACAAATCTCGTATTGTGGGCACATGATTGATGAGGAAGGGTTGCATAAGTCGCCGGACAAAATTGAGGCTGTAGTCAAGGCTCCAGCACCGGAAAATGTGTCACAACTGAGGTCGTTCCTCGGGTTGGTGAACTACTACCATCAGTTCTTGCCGAATTTATCTACAATTCTGCACCCACTGAACGCCCTGCTGCAAACTGGAGTAACATGGAAATGGAGTGATGAGTGTAAGCGTGCCTTTCAGAAATGTAAATGCCTAATCACTTCAAAAGAAGTATTGGCCCACTACAATCCAACACTACCAATTCGGTTAGCATGTGATGCGTCTCCCTATGACATCGGAGCAGTGCTGTCACACAAATTCCTTGACGGTTCAGAGAGGCCAATAGCCTTTGCGTCGCGCTCGTTAACCTCAGCCGAGCGTAACTACGCCCAGATTGACAGGGAGGCCCTCAGCCTGGTGTGGGGGGGGGGGGGTGAAGAAGTTCAATCACTATCTGCACGGGCAGAAATTCACTATACTGACTGATCATCAGCCCCTGGTCTCCATTTTTAACCCAAAGAAGGGTGTTCCAGTGATGACGGCGCAACGGCTGCAAAGATGGTCACTTTTTCAAGGGGCACATCAGTACGACATAGAGTACAAGGGTACGAAACAGCATGGAAACGCTGATGGGCTGTCGCGCCTACCGTTGCCTTAGGTAGAGGAAGCACCTGCAGTGGACCCTGTTGAGATATTCCATGCGACCATAGTCAAAAGTCTACCCGTTACAAACTCAAGTATAGAGAACGAAACCCGAAATGACCCGACACTCTCTCGGGTCTATGATTTGACGGTGAAGGGATGGCCAGCACACGGCAACTCACTGTTGCCAGCATTCTCGCCAAGGAGCGAACAGCTGTCAGTGTGCCGGGGGACCTTGATGTGTGGATCCCGAGTGGTAATTCCACCCAAGTTGAGAGATAGAGTGCTCAATGAGCTTCATGAGGGTCATCTGGGAGGGGTAAAAATGAAGAGTCTAGCCAGGGCGTTTGTGAGGTGGCCGGGAATCGATAAAGAAATCAAGGATATGACCAAGAGATGCACAGGATGCCAGAAGGTCCAAAACGCTCCACCACAGGCCCCGCTACATCCATGGGAGTGGCCCTCATCTCCATGGCAACGGGTAGACATTGATTTTGCTGGTCCATTTATGGACTCAATGTTTCTAATCACTGTGGACGCCCATTCGAAATGGCCAGAGGTCATCAAAATGTCCTCCACCACCACGGAGAAAACTATTGCAGTCCTACGGACCATCTTCACCAGGAATGGCTTGCCAGAACAGATTTGCTCCGACAATGGGCCACAGTTTGTGTCAGAGGATTTCCGGAGGTTTCTGAGGAATAATGGGGTGAAGCATTACACATCTGCCCCATATCATCCAGCCACAAATGGATTGGCTGAGAGGTGTGTTCAGACCTTTAAAAAGGCAATAAAGGCAATGCATAATGACGACATACCACTACAACACAAGGTGGATAATTTCTTGTTTGCTTACCGGAATGTGACACATGCAGTCACCAACCAAGCTCCAGCCATAATGTTCTTCAACCGAAGGCTAAGATGTCGCCTGGATTTGCTCAAACCAAACATAAGACGAGATGTTGAGGATAAGCAATTCCAGCACATAAATGAGAAGCCAACCAGGAGCTTCAAAATAGGGCAACCAGTCTTGGCCCGCGACTACCGAACAGAAAAATGGCAGCCAGGAACGATATGCACACAGCAGGGACCACAAATGTACACAGTGGACGTTGGAGAGAACATCGTGAGACGCCATGCTGACCAGATTCTAGAGTCACAGGAACAAGCCAAACCCATACCACGAGCAGGTGCACCTGGTAATCAACCCGAAGTACAGATTGCGTCTACCTCAGAAGCAGTGGTATTGGAAGCTGACGAACCAACCAATGACAATGAACCAGAATCAACTCCACCGCAAGAACAGGATACTCGAGAAAGGCGCTATCCAGTCAGGATCAGGAAGCCTCCTCAAAGACTGAACTTATAAATGATTATTTCAGTTGATGTATATAGTACAGAGAAAATTGTAATTGTAATTAGTTATTATTTAGTTGTTAAATGAATGTTATGTACTGTGTATCTAAAAGGGGAGGAATTGTTGTGTATGTACCTTTAAGAGAAGAACTGATTCTATACTGCAGTACCGGCAGTGACCACCACTGTATATAAAGCCATAGCAGGCTTCTGTTCGTCAGTCTTAAGTTACCCTCTGTTCCTGCATTTCCTGCCTGTGCAGCTGCCTCAGTCAGCAGGAGGAGAAGGAGCAGACAAACCAGGAGAGTGGAGAGTTTAAAGTGGTGGTCTCCTGACCAGAAAGAGGAGGATATCGTTAGACCACCACCACCTCCACCATCACCATCATCACAGCAACTGAGGTGCCTGGAGAGAGAGGACAGAGGAGGAGAAGGAGAAGGGAGGCCAGCAACAACACCAACCAGGGGAGAGGCCTTTCCCATTACTGCCTCCCCAAATTGGCCTCCATTCCAGGAGAGAGGGGAGAGAAAAAACCAACAACTACCAACTGTTTGGAAGGAGGGAAGAACAACAGCATCTTTCAGGTGGGTGTTATTTGGTGCACTCTCCCAAAGACTTTGTATTTTAGGTGGGGGGAGAAAAGAAGAAAAAAGGGCCGGATCATCAAGGGGTGTGTGTGTGTGTGTGGCTCTTGTAAAACACTAGGCCACACACACCACTAATTAAGCACCCCTTCCTATTGCCTGACCTGGGATAGCTGGAGCTGCCTAGGTGATCAGCCCAATTGTACATCGTTAAGACCTGGTGTGGGACTGAGCCTGGGGCGTCTCCAGCTTTCCCAGGTGAAGACATCTTCTCCCCCTGCTAGAAGACCACCTTCAAAGACTTTAATTTTTCATCGGAGAGTGCACCCCTGCCGACACCCACCCACCCACCATCCTGAGTGGCGACCCTGCCTTTGCGGCCTCACTCCTTCCCATCCGCCCCTCTCTCTCTCTCTTTGTCTTTCTCTGCCTTTCTCTCTGAGGCACCTCATTTTATCTTTAATTATTAATTGCCTATTGAGCAGAGGGGTGAAGGCCCCTCTCCCAATTTCAATCAATAAGGGGGAGAGGTGTGCCTTCAATTTAAACAGCTCCCTCTGCTCAATTGAGGACCAAAAAAATACCTGAGGCCACATTAACACCTTCAGGCCTGTGACTTGGGGTGAGTCTATCCATTTTTTTAGAAAACACCCCAGAATGGCGACTGCATCTTCGCCAGTGACGGGGCCAGCCAAGACGTATGCGGGAGTGGCAGCCACAGCCACAGCTGCTCCCACTGCTCCTGCTGCCCCGTCACCATTCAGACTAATAACAAAAAAGCTTGGGGTGAAGAGCTACACTCACCCCACTATGACCATTGGGGCCTGCATTAAAGCCATGGCTGGGGCTGTCGGCCCCTCAGCCATCGTCGTGGCCTCAAAAATGTATGGGAAGGCTGTGTTCTTCCTGGGGTCGGAGCGGGCGGTGTCCCTGGCTGTCACCAAGGGGTTCACCGTGGGCGGGACCTTCCTGCCGGTGGACCCCCTCGAGGCCACCGCGCAGAGGGTGGTTATTTCGAACATCCCGCCCTATGTTCCTGGTGAGCTCCTCCTTCCCCATCTACGTCAACTTGAGGAGGTGAGGTCGGGGATCACACCCATCCCGCTCGGCTTCCGGGAGGCCAGCCTTCGCCACGTCTTCTCCTTCCGGCGCCAGCTGTTCATCCAGCTGGCGCGGGAGGAGGACACTGACGGGGCATTCGTCGTCCACCATGAGGGGACCGCCTATCGTGTCTTCTGGACGTCGGATGGTGTGCGGTGCCACGCCTGCAAGGAGGTGGGGCACATCCGGAAAAACTGCCCCGCCTCCAAGGCCGCCGGATCATCTCGTGCGGCCGAGGCTGGCACCGCCGACGCTCCTCCCCCTGGATCTGCCCGCACGTCGGGAACGTCTGATGCACGGTCGACGTCGGGGGCCGATGCCACCAAGGCCTCCGGCGGGGGGGAGGGAGCATGTCCGGCCAGAAAGAAGGCGCGGCGGAAAAAAAAACACCTTAGGGCGGGTCCCCCCGTGGATGGCCAGCCCTTGCCCCTTGAGCCCCTTACACCCGCGCTCCTCGCGGAGTTAATCGGGGCAGATGCGAGCGGGAGGGGCCTCGTGCCTGAGCCTGTGGCTGCAACCACCGTAGCCGAAACGCCATTACCTGCGGCCGGGCTCGGGCCCGAGGAGCCCAACAAACCTGCTCCGCCGGAGAGAGCTGAGGAGGAGGCCTCTGCAGTCATGGAGGTCTCCCTCGCTCCCTCCATGCTAAAAAGAAGGCGCGACCCCCTGGAAGAGGAGGAGGACCGGGAGGAGGAAGGTCCCTCCGAGCAGGGGGAGTCGTCGCCTGCCGCGGGAACTGCGCCCCCCCCCCCCGCTGTCATCATCACCAGCGATCGGCAGGGGTCGCCTGTCCCTCGGGAGGCTGAGGCAGATGTGTCTGTCCGACGCGTGCCTCCCGGGGATGGGGACGAGACCCTGCCCGTGGGGGGGTCGCGGAACAACACGCGGCGGTAATTGAAATTGACCTTCTATCGGTGCCGTTACCCCTCGCTGGGTCGGGCGGCCTGGGGTCTGGGTCGGGCGAGCTCGCGGATAATGAGCTCGCCCAATGCGACCCGGACATCTCCCAGGGGCTGCTCGTCCTGGTAGAGCTTTTAATTCAAAACCCCCCATCCGCTGGGTCGGAGGTTGGTGGCGGGGAGGAGGATGGCCCCCTGGCTGCGTCTCTGGTGCCGGACGTACTGGAGGAGCTGGGAATTGTTCTCTCCCCAGTTTGTCCGGTCGTTCCGGCGTCTGGGGCGGAGGGGAGCTTTGAACTGCTGCCGTCTTCTGGCCCAGCACCCCTAGAGGAGCCCAGGGAGAAATCCTCTGCTGCCGATCCTGGGGGTGGGATCCAGGTGGAGGCGGGGCTGGCTGGCGCGGCCAAGCCGTTCGCTTCGCACTGCGCGGCGGACGGGTCGGCCGCTGGTGACGACCCCCTGGAGGAGGATGGGGACACGGTGATGGGCACGGAGGACGATTCGGACTCCAGCGCTGACGAGGCGATGGATGACCTCGTGCCCCTTGCCGAGTCTCCCCTCATTCCCATAAGGGAACCCCGGGATTTTATGGCCACGTGCCTGGGTCGGCGCAAAAAGGTCTGGCTGGCCCTCGACAGGTGTTCGGAGCTGGCGCTGCTCATCGTATCCGCCCGCGCCGCCGTTAAGATCATGGGCGCGGACAAGGGTGTGAACCCACTCGAGCTGCGTCGGCTCAGAACGTTTCTCACTGGGCTGCTGAGGAAGTGGCGGCTGACCAGCGGCTGTGCTTGCTCCCCCCGTTCGGTGTAGGTAGAGGTTGCACTATGCTTCTGACATGAAGATAACCATAGCCAGCCTCAACATCAACGGCAGCAGGGAGGCGCGCCGCAGATTCAATAACTTCTCGGTCCTTCGGGACGGGAAGTATGCGGTGTGCTTCCTGCAAGGATCCCATGCCATACCGGGAGACGAAGCCACGTGGCTCCTGGAGTGGCAAGGAGGGGTCAGCATGAGTCACCTCTCCAACAATTCCAGCGGGGTGGCTATCTTGCTGGCCCCGCATTTTCAGCCGGAGATCTTGGGGGTCAAGGAGCACGTGCCGGGCCGCTTGCTCCATGTCACTGTTCGCCTGGGGGGCGTGCCGCTCCATCTAGTGAACGTGTACGCCCCTCAGACCGGTGCGCAGCAAGTGCGCTTCTTCGAAGAAGTGTCCGCTCTCTTGGGCTCCGTCGACGTGGGCGAGTGCGTCATCCTCGGGGGGGATTTTAACTGCACCCTCGAGGCGAGGGACCGTTCGGGTCCCCCGCGAAGCCCGGCGGCGATGGAGAAGTTGAGGGACCTGGTTGGGTCCTTCGACTTGGTGGACGTCTGGCGAAATCTCCACCCCGACTCCAGCGCCTTCACTAGCGTGAGGTCTGGGGGAGGAAGGTCCAGAATCGACCGCCTCTACATTTCCCGGGCGTTCGTCTCCTGCGTTCCGGCAGCTTCCATGCGGCCGGTGCCGTGCACGGACCACCACCTGGTGTGGGCGGAGCTCGCTCCGCTGCGCACGCGGGGGGGGTCCGTGTACTGGCATTTTAACAACCTGCTGCTGGAGGACGCACGGTTCCGGGATTCGTTTCGTCGATTCTGGGCCGACTGGAGAAGGAAGCAGGGGGGCTTCCCCTCCTTGAGGCTATGGTGGGATGTGGGCAAGGCTCACATCCGTCTCTTCTGTCAGGAGTACGCGAAGGGGTCGACCAAGAGGCGGGAGGCCCGGGTCGGGCGGTTGGAGAAGGAGGTGCTCGACCTGGAGTCCCGTCTCGGTCAGGTCGTCGAGGACCCGGCCCTGCGGAAGGTGTACGAAGAGAAGAAGGGCGCGCTGAAGGACCTGCAGCTCGTCGGGTCCCGAGGCGCGTACGTGAGGTCGCGGATCCAGCTCCTGCGGGACCTGGACCGCGGCTCCCCCTTCTTCTACTCGCTGGAAAAAAGACGGGGGGTCCGTAAGCAGCTCTTGGGGCTGCTGGCCGACGACGGATCTCTGGTCTCGGATCCGGAGGGAATCAACGCGGAGACCCGCGCCTATTACGGGGCTCTGTTCTCTCCGGATCCGTCCAGCGAGGATGCGCGCAGAGTTTTGTGGGAGGACCTGACGAAGGTTGGCCCGGAGGGCGCCGAAAAATTGGACGCTCCGCTAAGTCTGGCGGAGCTGACCGGCGCCCTCCGCCAGCTCTCTAGGGGAAAGTCCCCGGGGCTGGACGGGCTGACCGTGGAGTTCCACAGGGCGTTCTGGGACGTCTTGGGGGGCGACTACGCGCGGGTCCTGGGGGAAAGTTTGGCGACCGGGGAGATGCCCCTCTCTTGGCGCAGGGCGGTCATTGTCCTGCTGCCTAAGAAGGGCGATCTCCGCCTCCTTAAGAACTGGCGCCCGGTCTCCCTCCTCAGCACGGACTATAAAATCTTTGCCAGGGCCATGTCTGCTCCATGGCCACCGTGCTGGCCCACATGATCCACCCCGACCAGTCCTACACGGTCCCGGGCCGGACCATCCACGATAACATCCATCTGGTCCGGGACCTGGTCCACCACTCCCAGAGGGCTGGTCTGTCGGTCGCCTTCCTTTCCCTGGATCAGGAGAAGGCGTTCGACAGGGTGGATCACGAGTATCTCTTCGGGACTCTGCGCGCATTCGGGTTCGGGACGCATTTCGTCGCCCGGATCCGACTTCTGTACGCCGCCGCGGAGTGTCTGATTAAAGTTAACGGGTCCTTGACGGCGCCCCTTCGCTTCGGGAGGGGGGTGCGTCAGGGATGCCCCATGTCCGGTCAGTTATATGCCATTTGCGTGGAGCCTTTCCTGCGCCTCTTGCGGAAGAGGTTGACGGGACTGGCTCTGCAAGGGCCGGGCGTGGAGGTGGTCCTCTCGGCTTACGCCGATGACGTGCTCCTCACGGTCACGGATCCCGCTGACTTGCGGAGGATGCGGGAATGCCAGCAGATTTACTCGGACGCATCCTCCGCCAAGATCAACTGGGAGAAATGTTCCGGACTCCTGGTGGGTCAGTGGCGGGTGGACTCCCTGCCGGAGGAGTTCAGGCCTTTCGCCTGGAGCACCACGCACCTCCTCTATTTGGGAGTCTACCTTAGCCCTGCCGAGGACGCTTGGCCGGCGAACTGGCAAGAGCTGGAGGCCAAAGTCACCGCTCGCCTAGGACGCTGGACAGGACTGCTCCGAGTGTTGTCCTACAGGGGTCGAGCGCTAGTCATAAACCAGCTGGTGGCCGCCATGTTGTGGTACCGGTTGGTCACTTTGATCCCTCCCCCTGCGTTTGTCGCCAAGATTCAGAAGAAGCTCATCGACTTCTTCTGGGACAAAAGGAAGCACTGGGTCTCTGCCGCGGTTCTGTGTCTCCCGCTTAGGGAGGGCGGTCAGGCGCTGGTGTGCCTTCGCACCCAGGCTGCGACTTTCCGTCTTCAGACGCTGCAGAGATACCTGTACGTCGAGAATCCTCCGAGATGGTGTGCGCTGGCGACGTTTTTTCTTCCGCCAGCTGCATGGCCTCAATTACGACACGCAGCTCCTGTTTGCGAAAGTGGGCAGCAGGCGTGCCGGCCTGCGGGAGCTGCCTGTCTTCTACCAGGAACTACTATGGGTTTGGAACTACGTCGCTTCCAGGCGGAGCTCTCCCCCGTCAGGAGCGGCGGCTCTCCTTCGGGAGCCGCTGCTCAGGAATCCGCACCTCCACGAACACGGGTTCGGGCGGCTGGCGGAGGATAGGGCTGTGGCTGGCAAGGTGACCAGAGTCGGGGACCTGCTCGATGGCGGAGGAGCGGGCTGGATGGCGCCAGAGGAGCTGGCGCGGCGCCTGTCCTGGGCCAACGTCCAGCTCGCGGTCGAAACCATCGAATCGGTAAAAGCGGCACTAGGCCCCGACTCCACTAGGTGTATCGAGGCGGCTCAAGCACGTGGGGCGATCCCGTCCGAGCTTACCCCCGTTCGGACGGAATTCCTCATCGGCGCCCGGCCCCGAAACTCCCCTCGGGAACCGGCGCCTCACAACTTGAGCCGTCTCGAGGAAATACCCTCCGTGCCTTTTCATTCCGCGCGGAGGGGTTTCCTGTACGGGCTGCTCCTGCACACTCTCCACTTTGCCATCTTCGTCTACCGTCCGGACACGCCTTGGCGTGGCGTTTTGCCGACCGGCGGTAGCGGAGGTCCCCAATGGAGGGCTCTCTATGCGGGAGTCCTCCCTTGTTCCATCGGGGACTTGGCCTGGAGGGTGTTGCACGGAGCGGTCCCGTGCAATAAGGTTTTAAGTAGGTTCACGGACTCCCAGGCCGCCTGCATTTTTTGCGGCCTGGAGGAGTCCGTGTTTCACGTTTATATGGATTGTGAGAGGTTGCAGCCCCTCTTTCACTACTTGAAGGGGCTGCTCCTCGATTTTTGGTTGCACTTCAGTCCCACGCTCTTGATCTACGGTCACCCGGTGCGGAGGGGAGCGGACAGGTTGGAGGACCTCCTTGTGGGCCTGCTCCTGGGCCTGGCTAAAAGAGCCATCAATTGGTCCAGGCAGCGGGCGGTCGAGGGGGTCGTCCAGCCGGATTGCCTGCATCTCTTCCGCGGCCATGTTCGCGCCCGGGTGGCCCTGGAGATGGAGCACGCGGTGTCCGCCGGTGCGCTTGAGTATTTCCGCGACCGGTGGGCGCCGCGGGGACTGGAGTGCATCATCAACACGGAAAACCAAATTTTAATTTGATTTGTTAAGCTTTAGTTGAACTTTTGTTTATTTACAGTCGAATTGGTTTTTTTTTGGGTCCAAATAAAAGAGTACCCTCTTTTCAAGTAAATACCTGTTTTATTGTTCTCCTGCAGTCTGTGTATTATTTATACTCGGACACTACACTGGCGACGGGCAGGTTCGAACTCACCTGCAGTACTGCATCAACTCACGGGGATCTTTTCCCTGAAGAGAAGCTTCTTGGAGGTCGAAGTCAGAATGGCGGGCGTCGACCGCGGGCAACCGCCCAGGGATCCATCGGAGAGTTGCAAGGGAGGCTGTGGCGAGCTGGGCCTGGCTCCCAAGTCGAGGTGTTCCAGCAAGTCGTGCTGGTAGCTGACCCTTTCGGACTGCGGCGGGCTCGGGCTCGATCGAGCGGCTCTGCAAAGGGGCCATGCAGCGTCGTCTGGAGGAAGAGAGAGAGAGAGGGTGGAGCACACAGGGCGCGGTCGGGGCTCAAGAACCGGGCAGCGTGGAGAGGATAGAACGAGGGGAAGGAAAAGTGATACGCGCCGAAGCCGCGGGTCGCCGCCATTACCCTGTAGAATGCTAGGAGCAGCGTGGCAGCAAGGGGAAGAAGGAAAAGCACGGGAGGTGCCATTTTATTCCATTGGGGAAGAAGAAAAAGCGCGGGAGGCGCCATTTTAAATCACTCAAGATGCTTTCGACAACGAGGTAGAAGACTGGACCATGTATGTGGAAAGAATTGAAGTGTACTGCGAGGCAAATGAGGTGGCCAATGGAAAGAAGGCGTCGGTATTATTAAATTTGATGGGCGTGAGAACGTACGGCCTATTGCGAAATTTAATTACCCCAGTTAAACCAATGGAGAAAAGTTTTGAAGAGATTGTTAATATCTTACAGGAACACCTAAACCCTACACCGCTGCTGATAGCAGTAAGATTCAAGTTCCATAAAAGAATCCAGCACAAAGATGAGAGCAATGCTGACCATTTTACGGAACTACGCAAGTTATCGAAGCACTGCCAGTTCGGAGCAGGACTGGCAGACACCTTATGGGATAAGTTTGTCTGCGGGCTCCAGAGTGAAGGAACCCAGAAACGACTACTTTCGGAAAAGGACCTGACGCTAGAACAGGCTTTCAGCGTGGCAGTATCCTACGAAGCAACAGCACGGGGAGCTGCGGAAATACAACAGAAACCATAGGAATCCAGCGCTAACGAAATGGCATATGGAGCAGAAAAGTGCTATCGCTGCGGCAGAACAACCCATGATCAGAAGGACTGCTGGTTTAAGGACAAAGTATGCAGGCAATGTGGGAAAATGGGACACATAGCAAGAGTCTGCAGGTCGGGAAAGAAAACCAACACTACAAGAACTACTAAGGAAAAGTACAAGAAAGTAAAGAAATTGACAGGCAGTAGTTCGGAAGATCAGGAGAGTGATAAGGACTCCGGGAGCAGGAGACTAAGTTGTCTAAAGTTACACAACGTGATCACAAAGGAGGATCACCGAACCATTTGGGTCACCCTCATGATAGCAGGGTCCCCAGTAAAGATGGAATTGGACACAGGATCAGCCCTAACTGTCATGAATCGACGAGACTATGAGCGGCTATTCTCACACATACCCTTGAAGGACATGTCCATTGTATTGAAGACATTCACGGGGCAAAAAGCCTACCCCAGAGGAAAAATAAGGGTGCCAGTTGAATACAACGGCAAGGAAACACAGAAACTGTATCTATATATATTACCAGATGGAGGACCACCATTATTGGGACATGAATGGATCTGAAAAATACAATTGGATTGGCATTCCATTCAGGCGCTAACTGTGACTGGTAAAAAGGATGATGACGTCACACCTGGACGACTGTCAACGATTCTAACTGACGCGAAAGAGGTGTTCCAACAAGGACTTGGGACTCTAAAGGGAGTAACGGCAATGATAAAAATCGAAGATAACGCAAACCCAAAATTTTTTAAGGCCAGACCGGTACCTTACGCGAACCGCCCAGCCGTTGAAGCAGAGCCGGAGAGTCTGGAGCGTTCGGGTGTGCTGTCCAAGATGGACTGGAGCGAGTGGGCCACACCCATCATTCCTGTAATGAAGAAATCATTGAGCAGCACGCCTGGGGAACCGAAGAAGGTTTGCATCTGTGGGGACTTCAAGGTAACTGTGAACCCAGGCCTGCACACAGTACAATACCAACCTCCACGGATAGAAGATATTTTCGCCTCACTATCTGGAGGGAAACGCTTTACAAAGATTAATCTGGCCCAAGCGTAACTACAAATGGAGGTGGAAGAAGCATCTAGGAAACACCTCACGATAAACACTCACAAAGGCCTTTACCAGTACAATCGACTGGTATTCGAGGCAGCATCAGCCACGGCTATTTGGCAGAGGGTGATGGAACAAGTCCTGCAAGGGATCCCGGGGACCCAGTGTTATTTGGACGACATCCTGGTTACGGGCGAAAATGACAGTGAACACCTTGCCAACCTGGAGCAGGTGCTCACGAGATTACAGGAATATGGGCTATGAGCCAACCGCCCCAAATGCGAGTTCTTCAGGAGACAAATCTCGTATTGTGGGCACATGATTGATGAGGAAGGGTTGCATAAGTCGCCGGACAAAATTGAGGCTGTAGTCAAGGCTCCAGCACCGGAAAATGTGTCACAACTGAGGTCGTTCCTCGGGTTGGTGAACTACTACCATCAGTTCTTGCCGAATTTATCTACAATTCTGCACCCACTGAACGCCCTGCTGCAAACTGGAGTAACATGGAAATGGAGTGATGAGTGTAAGCGTGCCTTTCAGAAATGTAAATGCCTAATCACTTCAAAAGAAGTATTGGCCCACTACAATCCAACACTACCAATTCGGTTAGCATGTGATGCGTCTCCCTATGACATCGGAGCAGTGCTGTCACACAAATTCCTTGACGGTTCAGAGAGGCCAATAGCCTTTGCGTCGCGCTCGTTAACCTCAGCCGAGCGTAACTACGCCCAGATTGACAGGGAGGCCCTCAGCCTGGTGTGGGGGGGGGGGGTGAAGAAGTTCAATCACTATCTGCACGGGCAGAAATTCACTATACTGACTGATCATCAGCCCCTGGTCTCCATTTTTAACCCAAAGAAGGGTGTTCCAGTGATGACGGCGCAACGGCTGCAAAGATGGTCACTTTTTCAAGGGGCACATCAGTACGACATAGAGTACAAGGGTACGAAACAGCATGGAAACGCTGATGGGCTGTCGCGCCTACCGTTGCCTTAGGTAGAGGAAGCACCTGCAGTGGACCCTGTTGAGATATTCCATGCGACCATAGTCAAAAGTCTACCCGTTACAAACTCAAGTATAGAGAACGAAACCCGAAATGACCCGACACTCTCTCGGGTCTATGATTTGACGGTGAAGGGATGGCCAGCACACGGCAACTCACTGTTGCCAGCATTCTCGCCAAGGAGCGAACAGCTGTCAGTGTGCCGGGGGACCTTGATGTGTGGATCCCGAGTGGTAATTCCACCCAAGTTGAGAGATAGAGTGCTCAATGAGCTTCATGAGGGTCATCTGGGAGGGGTAAAAATGAAGAGTCTAGCCAGGGCGTTTGTGAGGTGGCCGGGAATCGATAAAGAAATCAAGGATATGACCAAGAGATGCACAGGATGCCAGAAGGTCCAAAACGCTCCACCACAGGCCCCGCTACATCCATGGGAGTGGCCCTCATCTCCATGGCAACGGGTAGACATTGATTTTGCTGGTCCATTTATGGACTCAATGTTTCTAATCACTGTGGACGCCCATTCGAAATGGCCAGAGGTCATCAAAATGTCCTCCACCACCACGGAGAAAACTATTGCAGTCCTACGGACCATCTTCACCAGGAATGGCTTGCCAGAACAGATTTGCTCCGACAATGGGCCACAGTTTGTGTCAGAGGATTTCCGGAGGTTTCTGAGGAATAATGGGGTGAAGCATTACACATCTGCCCCATATCATCCAGCCACAAATGGATTGGCTGAGAGGTGTGTTCAGACCTTTAAAAAGGCAATAAAGGCAATGCATAATGACGACATACCACTACAACACAAGGTGGATAATTTCTTGTTTGCTTACCGGAATGTGACACATGCAGTCACCAACCAAGCTCCAGCCATAATGTTCTTCAACCGAAGGCTAAGATGTCGCCTGGATTTGCTCAAACCAAACATAAGACGAGATGTTGAGGATAAGCAATTCCAGCACATAAATGAGAAGCCAACCAGGAGCTTCAAAATAGGGCAACCAGTCTTGGCCCGCGACTACCGAACAGAAAAATGGCAGCCAGGAACGATATGCACACAGCAGGGACCACAAATGTACACAGTGGACGTTGGAGAGAACATCGTGAGACGCCATGCTGACCAGATTCTAGAGTCACAGGAACAAGCCAAACCCATACCACGAGCAGGTGCACCTGGTAATCAACCCGAAGTACAGATTGCGTCTACCTCAGAAGCAGTGGTATTGGAAGCTGACGAACCAACCAATGACAATGAACCAGAATCAACTCCACCGCAAGAACAGGATACTCGAGAAAGGCGCTATCCAGTCAGGATCAGGAAGCCTCCTCAAAGACTGAACTTATAAATGATTATTTCAGTTGATGTATATAGTACAGAGAAAATTGTAATTGTAATTAGTTATTATTTAGTTGTTAAATGAATGTTATGTACTGTGTATCTAAAAGGGGAGGAATTGTTGTGTATGTACCTTTAAGAGAAGAACTGATTCTATACTGCAGTACCGGCAGTGACCACCACTGTATATAAAGCCATAGCAGGCTTCTGTTCGTCAGTCTTAAGTTACCCTCTGTTCAGCTGCAAGCACGAGCAGAGGGAGCAGCCAGACTTTGGAGAGTGGATTAAAGTGGTGGTCCCCTGACCAGGAAGAGGAGGAGAACGTTGGACCACCACCACCAACTCCACCATCATTACATCAACTGAGGTGCCTGGAGAGAGAGGACAGAGGAGGAGAAGGAGAAAGGAGGCCTACATCAACATCAACCAGGGGAGAGGCCTTTCTATCACTGCCTCCCCAATTTGGCCTCCACTTCAGGAGAGGGAGAGAGGGGAGAGAAACCAACTGCTTGAAAGGAGGGAAGGAAACTTCATCCGGAACATCTACAGGTGGGTGTTATTTGGGGCACTCTCCCAAGACTTTGTATTTTAGGTGGGGGGAGAAAAGAAGAAGCAAGGCCGGATCATCAAGGGGTGTAGTGTGTGTGTGTGTGTGCTCTTGTTAAAAGCTAGGCCACACACACCACTAATTAGCATCCCTTCTATTGCCTGCCCTGGGAGAGCTTGGAGCTGCCCAAGGTGAAGTCTTTAATTTAATTTAATTACATCGTTAAGACCTGTTGCAGGACTAAGCCTGGGCTTCTCCAGCTTTTCCAGGTGAAGACGTCTTCTCCCCCTGCCAGAAGACCACCATCACCAAAGACTTTTTCCATCGGAGAGTGCAACCCTGCCTACACCCACCCACCATCCTGAGTGGCAACACTGCCCTTTGCGGCCTCCCTCCTTCCCACCCCCCCCACCTCTCTCTCTCTCTTTGTCTCTCTCTGCCTGTCTTTCTAAGGCACCTTAGTTTCATCTATTTTATTAATTGCCAATTGAGCAGAGGGGAGAGGCCACTCTCCCAATTTAAATCAATAAGGAGAGAGGTGTGTCCTCATTTTAATCAGCTCCCTCTGCTCAATAGAGGACAAAAAAATATATATATATATACACCGAGGCCATTAACACCTTCAGGCCTGTGACTTGGGGTGAGTGTAGCCCTTAAAAAAAAAAAAGCACCCCAGAATGGCGACTGCATCTTCGCCGGTGGCGGGGCCAGCCGGGACCTATGCGAGAGTGGTAGCCACAGCCACAGCTGCTCCCGCTGTTCCTGCTGCCCCGTCACCTTTTCGATTAATAACGAAAAAGCTTGGGGTGAAGAGCTACACTCACCCCACTATGACCATCGAGGCCTGCGTCAAGGCCATGGCTGGGGTTGTCGGCCCCTCAGCCATCGTCGCGGCCTCGAAAATGTATGGGAAGGCTGTGTTCTTCCTGGGGTCGGAGCGGGCGGTGTCCCTGGCTGTCGCCAAGGGGCTCACCGTGGGCGGGACCTTCCTGCCGGTGGATCCTCTCGAGGCCACCGCGCAGAGGATCATTATTTCCAACGTCCCGCCCTATGTTCCTGGTGAGCTCCTCCTCCCCCATTTGCGACAACTTGGGGAGGTGAGGTCGGGGATCACGCCCATCCCGCTCGGCTTCCGGGAGGCCAGCCTTCGCCACGTCTTCTCCTTCCGGCGCCAGCTGTTTATCCAGCTGGCGCGGGAGGAGGACACTGAAGGGGCGTTCGTCGTCCTCCATGAGGGGACCGCCTACCGCGCCTTTTGGACGTCGGACGGTGTGAGGTGCCATGCCTGCAGGGAGGTGGGGCACATCAGGAGGAACTGCCCTGCCTCCAAGGCCACCGGATCATCTCGTGCGGCCGAGGCTGGCGCCGCTGCCGCCGCCCTTCCCCCCGGATCTGCCCGCGCGTCAAGTACGTCTGATGCGCGGTTGACGTCGGGGGCCGATGCCACCAAGGCCTCCGGCGGGGGGGAGGGAGCGTGTCCGGCCGGAAAGAAGGCGCGGGGAAAAAAGAAGCACCTTGGGGCAGGCCCCCCCGTGGATGGTGAGCCCTTGCCCCTTGAGCCCCTTACACCCGCGCTCCTCGCGGAGTTGATCAGGGCAGATGTGAGCGGGAGGGGCCCCGTGCCCGAGCCTGTGGCCGCAACCGCCGCAGCGGTAATGCCAATACCTGCGGCCGGGCTCGGGCCCGAGGAACCCGACAAACCTGCTCCGCCGGAGGGAGTCGAGGAGGAGGCCTTTGCAGACATGGAGGTCTCCCTCGCTCCCTCCGTGCTAAAAAGAAGGCGCGACCCCCTGGATGAGGAGGAGGACCGGGAGGAGGAAGGTCCCTCCGAGCAGGGGGAGTCGTCGCCCGCCGCGGGTACTGCGCCCCCCCGCCCCCCCAGCGCTGTCGTCATCACCAGCGATCGGCAGGGGTCGCCTGTCCCTCGGGAGGCTGAGGCAGATGTGTCTGTCCAGCACGTGCCTCCCGGGGATGGGGATGAGACCCTGCCCGTGGGGGGGGTTGCAGAACAACCCGCGGCAGTAATTGAAGTTGACCTTTTATCGGTGTCGTTACCACTCGCCGGGTCGGGCAGCCTGGGGGCTGGGTCGGGCGAGCTCGAGGACAATGAGCTCGCCCAATGCGACCCGGACGTCTCCCAGGGGATGCTCGTCCTGGTAGAGCTTTTAATTCAAAACCCCCCGTCCGCTGGGTCGGAGGTTGGTGGCGGGGAGGAGGATGGCCCCCTGGCTGCGTCTCTGGTGCCGGACGTACTGGAGGAGCTGGAAATTGTTCTCTCCCCGGTTTCTCCGGTCGTTCCGGCGTCTGAGGCGGAGGGGAGCTCTGAACCGCCGCCGTCTTCTGGCCCGGCACCCCTAGAGGAGCCCAGGGAGAAATCCTCTGCCGCCGATCCTGGGGGTGGGATCCGGGCGGAGGCGGGGCTGGCTGGCGCGGCCGAGTCGTTCGCTTCGCACTGCGCGGCGGACGGGTCGGCCGCTGGTGACGACCCCCTGGAGGAGGATGGGGACTCGGTGATGGGCACGGAGGACGATTCGGACTCCAGCGCCGACGTGGCGATGGATGACCTCGTGCCCCTTGCCGAGTCTCCCCTCATTTCCGTAAGGGAACTCCGGGATTTTATGGCCACGTGCCTGGGTCAGCGCAATAAGGTCCGGCTGGCCCTCGACAGGTGGTCGGAGCTGGCGCTGCTCATCGATTCCGTCCGCGCCGCCGTTAAGATCTTGGGCGCGGACGAGGGTGTGAACCCGCTCGAGCTGCGTCGGCTCACAACGTTTCTCACTGGGCTGCTGAGGAAGTGGCGGCGGACCAGCGGCTGCGCTTCCTCGCCCCGTTAGGTGTAGGTAGAGGTTGCACTATGCTTCTGACATGAAGATAACCATAGCCAGCCTCAACATCAACGGCAGCAGGGAGGCGCGCCGCAGATTCAATAACTTCTCGGTCCTTCGGGACGGGAAGTATGCGGTGTGCTTCCTGCAAGAAACCCACACCGTTCCGGGAGACGAAGCCACGTGGCTCCTGGAGTGGCAAGGAGGGGTCAGCATGAGTCACCTCTCCAACAATTCCAGCGGGGTGGCTATCTTGCTGGCCCCGCATTTTCAGCCGGAGATCTTGGGGGTCAAGGAGCACGTGCCGGGCCGCTTGCTCCATGTCACTGTTCGCCTGGGGGGCGTGCCGCTCCATCTAGTGAACGTGTACGCCCCTCAGACCAGTGCGCAGCAAGTGCGCTTCTTCGAAGAAGTGTCCGCTCTCTTGGGCTCCATCGACGTGGGCGAGTGCGTCATCCTCGGGGGGGATTTTAACTGCACCCTCGAGGCGAGGGACCGTTCGGGTCCCCCGCGAAGCCCGGCGGCGATGGAGAAGTTGAGGGACCTGGTTGGGTCCTTCGACTTGGTGGACGTCTGGCGAAATCTCCACCCCGACTCCAGCGCCTTCACTAGCGTGAGGTCTGGGGGAGGAAGGTCCAGAATCGACCGCCTCTACATTTCCCGGGCGTTCGTCTCCTGCGTTCCGGCAGCTTCCATGCGGCCGGTGCCGTGCACGGACCACCACCTGGTGTGGGCGGAGCTCGCTCCGCTGCGCGCGCGGGGGGGGTCCGTGTACTGGCATTTTAACAACCTGCTGCTGGAGGACGCACGGTTCCGGGATTCGTTTCGTCGATTCTGGGCCGACTGGAGAAGGAAGCAGGGGGGCTTCCCCTCCTTGAGGCTATGGTGGGATGTGGGCAAGGCTCACATCCGTCTCTTCTGTCAGGAGTACGCGAAGGGGTCGACCAAGAGGCGGGAGGCCCGGGTCGGGCGGTTGGAGAAGGAGGTGCTCGACCTGGAGTCCCGTCTCGGTCAGGTCGTCGAGGACCCGGCCCTGCGGAAGGTGTACGAAGAGAAGAAGGGCGCGCTGAAGGACCTGCAGCTCGTCGGGTCCCGAGGCGCGTACGTGAGGTCGCGGATCCAGCTCCTGCGGGACCTGGACCGCGGCTCCCCCTTCTTCTACTCGCTGGAAAAAAGACGGGGGGTCCGTAAGCAGCTCTTGGGGCTGCTGGCCGACGACGGATCTCTGGTCTCGGATCCGGAGGGAATCAGCGCGGAGACCCGCGCCTATTACGGGGCTCTGTTCTCTCCGGATCCGTCCAGCGAGGATGCGCGCAGAGTTTTGTGGGAGGACCTGACTAAGGTTGGCCCGGAGGGCGCCGAAAAATTGGACGCTCCGCTAAGTCTGGCGGAGCTGACCGGCGCCCTCCGCCAGCTCTCTAGGGGAAAGTCCCCGGGGCTGGACGGGCTGACCGTGGAGTTCCACAGGGCGTTCTGGGACGTCTTGGGGGGCGACTACGCGCGGGTCCTGGGGGAAAGTCTGGCAACCGGGGAGATGCCCCTCTCTTGGCGCAGGGCGGTCATTGTCCTGCTGCCTAAGAAGGGCGATCTCCGCCTCCTTAAGAACTGGCGCCCGGTCTCCCTCCTCAGCACGGATTATAAAATCTTTGCCAGGGCCATGTCTGCTCGCCTTGGCACCGTGCTGGCCCACATGATCCACCCCGACCAGTCCTACACGGTCCCGGGCCGGAGCATCCACGATAACATCCATCTGGTCCGGGACCTGGTCCACCACTCCCAGAGGGCTGGTCTGTCGGTCGCCTTCCTTTCCCTGGATCAGGAGAAGGCGTTCGACAGGGTGGATCACGAGTATCTCTTCGGGACTCTGCGCGCATTCGGGTTCGGGACGCATTTCGTCGCCCGGATCCGACTTCTGTACGCCGCCGCGGAGTGTCTGATTAAAGTTAACGGGTCCTTGACGGCGCCCCTTCGCTTCGGGAGGGGGGTGCGTCAGGGATGCCCCATGTCCGGTCAGTTATATGCCATTTGCGTGGAGCCTTTCCTGCGCCTCTTGCGGAAGAGGTTGACGGGACTGGCTCTGCAAGGGCCGGGCGTGGAGGTGGTCCTCTCGGCTTACGCCGATGACGTGCTCCTCACGGTCACGGATCCCGCTGACTTGCGGAGGATGCGGGAATGCCAGCAGATTTACTCGGACGCATCCTCCGCCAAGATCAACTGGGAGAAATGTTCCGGACTCCTGGTGGGTCAGTGGCGGGTGGACTCCCTGCCGGAGGAGTTCAGGCCTTTCGCCTGGAGCACCACGCACCTCCTCTATTTGGGAGTCTACCTTAGCCCTGCCGAGGACGCTTGGCCGGCGAACTGGCAAGAGCTGGAGACCAAAGTCACCGCTCGCCTAGGACGCTGGACAGGACTGCTCCGAGTGTTGTCCTACAGGGGTCGAGCGCTGGTCATAAACCAGCTGGTGGCCGCCATGTTGTGGTACCGGTTGGTCACTTTGATCCCTCCCCCTGCGTTTGTCGCCAAGATTCAGAAGAAGCTCATCGACTTCTTCTGGGACAAAAGGAAGCACTGGGTCTCTGCCGCGGTTCTGTGTCTCCCGCTTAGGGAGGGCGGTCAGGCGCTGGTGTGCCTTCGCACCCAGGCTGCGACTTTCCGTCTTCAGACGCTGCAGAGATACCTGTACGTCGAGAATCCTCCGAGATGGTGTGCGCTGGCGACGTTTTTCTTCCGCCAGCTGCATGGCCTCAATTACGACACGCAGCTCCTGTTTGCGAAAGTGGGCAGCAGGCGTGCCGGCCTGCGGGAGCTGCCTGTCTTCTACCAGGAACTACTATGGGTTTGGAACTACGTCGCTTCCAGGCGGAGCTCTCCCCCGTCAGGAGCGGCGGCTCTCCTTCGGGAGCCGCTGCTCAGGAATCCGCACCTCCACGAACACGGGTTCGGGCGGCTGGCGGAGGGTAGGGCTGTGGCTGGCAAGGTGACTAGAGTCGGGGACCTGCTCGATGGCGGAGGAGCGGGCTGGATGGCGCCGGAGGAGCTGGCGCGGCGCCTGTCCTGGGCCAACGTCCGGCTCGCGGTCGAAACCATCGAATCGGTAAAAGCGGCACTGGGCCCCGACTCCACTAGGTGTATCGAGGCGGCTCAAGCACGTGGGGCGATCCCGTCCGAGCTTACCCCCGTTCGGACGGAATTCCTCATCGGCGCCCGGCCCCGAAACTCCCCTCGGGAACCGGCGCCTCACAACTTGAGCCGTCTCGAGGAAATACCCTCCGTGCCTTTTCATTCCGCGCGGAGGGGTTTCCTGTACGGGCTGCTCCTGCACACTCTCCACTTTGCCATCTTCGTCTACCGTCCGGACACGCCTTGGCGTGGCGTTTTGCCGACCGGCGGTAGCGGAGGTCCCCAATGGAGGGCTCTCTATGCGGGAGTCCTCCCTTGTTCCATCGGGGACTTGGCCTGGAGGGTGTTGCACGGAGCGGTCCCGTGCAATAAGGTTTTAAGTAGGTTCACGGACTCCCAGGCCGCCTGCATTTTTTGCGGCCTGGAGGAGTCCGTGTTTCACGTTTATATGGATTGTGAGAGGTTGCAGCCCCTCTTTCACTACTTGAAGGGGCTGCTCCTCGATTTTTGGTTGCACTTCAGTCCCACGCTCTTGATCTACGGTCACCCGGTGCGGAGGGGAGCGGACAGGTTGGAGGACCTCCTTGTGGGCCTGCTCCTGGGCCTGGCTAAAAGAGCCATCAATTGGTCCAGGCAGCGGGCGGTCGAGGGGGTCGTCCAGCCGGATTGCCTGCATCTCTTCCGCGGCCATGTTCGCGCCCGGGTGGCCCTGGAGATGGAGCACGCGGTGTCCGCCGGTGCGCTTGAGTATTTCCGCGACCAGTGGGCGCCGCGGGGACTGGAGTGCATCATCAACACGGATAACCAAATTTTAATTTGATTTGTTAAGCTTTAGTTGAACTTTTGTTTATTTACAGTCGAATTGGTTTTTTTTGGGTCCAAATAAAAGAGTACCCTCTGTTCCTGCATTTCCTGCCTGTGCAGCTGCCTCAGTCAGCAGGAGGAGAAGGAGCAGACAAACCAGGAGAGTGGAGAGTTTAAAGTGGTGGTCTCCTGACCAGAAAGAGGAGGATATCGTTAGACCACCACCACCTCCACCATCACCATCATCACAGCAACTGAGGTGCCTGGAGAGAGAGGACAGAGGAGGAGAAGGAGAAGGGAGGCCAGCAACAACACCAACCAGGGGAGAGGCCTTTCCCATTACTGCCTCCCCAAATTGGCCTCCATTCCAGGAGAGAGGGGAGAGAAACAACCAACAACTACCAACTGTTTGGAAGGAGGGAAGAACAACAGCATCTTTCAGGTGGGTGTTATTTGGTGCACTCTCCCAAAGACTTTGTATTTTAGGTGGGGGGAGAAAAGAAGAAAAAAGGGCCGGATCATCAAGGGGTGTGTGTGTGTGTGTGGCTCTTGTAAAACACTAGGCCACACACACCACTAATTAAGCACCCCTTCCTATTGCCTGACCTGGGATAGCTGGAGCTGCCTAGGTGATCAGCCCAATTGTACATCGTTAAGACCTGGTGTGGGACTGAGCCTGGGGCGTCTCCAGCTTTCCCAGGTGAAGACATCTTCTCCCCCTGCTAGAAGACCACCTTCAAAGACTTTAATTTTTCATCGGAGAGTGCACCCCTGCCGACACCCACCCACCCACCATCCTGAGTGGCGACCCTGCCTTTGCGGCCTCACTCCTTCCCATCCGCCCCTCTCTCTCTCTCTTTGTCTTTCTCTGCCTTTCTCTCTGAGGCACCTCATTTTATCTTTAATTATTAATTGCCTATTGAGCAGAGGGGTGAAGGCCCCTCTCCCAATTTCAATCAATAAGGGGGAGAGGTGTGCCTTCAATTTAAACAGCTCCCTCTGCTCAATTGAGGACCAAAAAAATACCTGAGGCCACATTAACACCTTCAGGCCTGTGACTTGGGGTGAGTCTATCCATTTTTTTAGAAAACACCCCAGAATGGCGACTGCATCTTCGCCAGTGACGGGGCCAGCCAAGACGTATGCGGGAGTGGCAGCCACAGCCACAGCTGCTCCCACTGCTCCTGCTGCCCCGTCACCATTCAGACTAATAACAAAAAAGCTTGGGGTGAAGAGCTACACTCACCCCACTATGACCATTGGGGCCTGCATTAAAGCCATGGCTGGGGCTGTCGGCCCCTCAGCCATCGTCGTGGCCTCAAAAATGTATGGGAAGGCTGTGTTCTTCCTGGGGTCGGAGCGGGCGGTGTCCCTGGCTGTCACCAAGGGGTTCACCGTGGGCGGGACCTTCCTGCCGGTGGACCCCCTCGAGGCCACCGCGCAGAGGGTGGTTATTTCGAACATCCCGCCCTATGTTCCTGGTGAGCTCCTCCTTCCCCATCTACGTCAACTTGAGGAGGTGAGGTCGGGGATCACACCCATCCCGCTCGGCTTCCGGGAGGCCAGCCTTCGCCACGTCTTCTCCTTCCGGCGCCAGCTGTTCATCCAGCTGGCGCGGGAGGAGGACACTGACGGGGCATTCGTCGTCCACCATGAGGGGACCGCCTATCGTGTCTTCTGGACGTCGGATGGTGTGCGGTGCCACGCCTGCAAGGAGGTGGGGCACATCCGGAAAAACTGCCCCGCCTCCAAGGCCGCCGGATCATCTCGTGCGGCCGAGGCTGGCGCCGCCGACGCTCCTCCCCCTGGATCTGCCCGCACGTCGGGAACGTCTGATGCACGGTCGACGTCGGGGGCCGATGCCACCAAGGCCTCCGGCGGGGGGGAGGGAGCATGTCCGGCCAGAAAGAAGGCGCGGCGGAAAAAAAAACACCTTAGGGCGGGTCCCCCCGTGGATGGCCAGCCCTTGCCCCTTGAGCCCCTTACACCCGCGCTCCTCGCGGAGTTAATCGGGGCAGATGCGAGCGGGAGGGGCCTCGTGCCTGAGCCTGTGGCTGCAACCACCGTAGCCGAAACGCCATTACCTGCGGCCGGGCTCGGGCCCGAGGAGCCCAACAAACCTGCTCCGCCGGAGAGAGCTGAGGAGGAGGCCTCTGCAGTCATGGAGGTCTCCCTCGCTCCCTCCATGCTAAAAAGAAGGCGCGACCCCCTGGAAGAGGAGGAGGACCGGGAGGAGGAAGGTCCCTCCGAGCAGGGGGAGTCGTCGCCTGCCGCGGGAACTGCGCCCCCCCCCCCCCGCTGTCATCATCACCAGCGATCGGCAGGGGTCGCCTGTCCCTCGGGAGGCTGAGGCAGATGTGTCTGTCCGACGCGTGCCTCCCGGGGATGGGGACGAGACCCTGCCCGTGGGGGGGTCGCGGAACAACACGCGGCGGTAATTGAAATTGACCTTCTATCGGTGCCGTTACCCCTCGCTGGGTCGGGCGGCCTGGGGTCTGGGTCGGGCGAGCTCGCGGATAATGAGCTCGCCCAATGCGACCCGGACATCTCCCAGGGGCTGCTCGTCCTGGTAGAGCTTTTAATTCAAAACCCCCCATCCGCTGGGTCGGAGGTTGGTGGCGGGGAGGAGGATGGCCCCCTGGCTGCGTCTCTGGTGCCGGACGTACTGGAGGAGCTGGGAATTGTTCTCTCCCCAGTTTGTCCGGTCGTTCCGGCGTCTGGGGCGGAGGGGAGCTTTGAACTGCTGCCGTCTTCTGGCCCAGCACCCCTAGAGGAGCCCAGGGAGAAATCCTCTGCTGCCGATCCTGGGGGTGGGATCCAGGTGGAGGCGGGGCTGGCTGGCGCGGCCAAGCCGTTCGCTTCGCACTGCGCGGCGGACGGGTCGGCCGCTGGTGACGACCCCCTGGAGGAGGATGGGGACACGGTGATGGGCACGGAGGACGATTCGGACTCCAGCGCTGACGAGGCGATGGATGACCTCGTGCCCCTTGCCGAGTCTCCCCTCATTCCCATAAGGGAACCCCGGGATTTTATGGCCACGTGCCTGGGTCGGCGCAAAAAGGTCTGGCTGGCCCTCGACAGGTGTTCGGAGCTGGCGCTGCTCATCGTATCCGCCCGCGCCGCCGTTAAGATCATGGGCGCGGACAAGGGTGTGAACCCACTCGAGCTGCGTCGGCTCAGAACGTTTCTCACTGGGCTGCTGAGGAAGTGGCGGCTGACCAGCGGCTGTGCTTGCTCCCCCCGTTCGGTGTAGGTAGAGGTTGCACTATGCTTCTGACATGAAGATAACCATAGCCAGCCTCAACATCAACGGCAGCAGGGAGGCGCGCCGCAGATTCAATAACTTCTCGGTCCTTCGGGACGGGAAGTATGCGGTGTGCTTCCTGCAAGGATCCCATGCCATACCGGGAGACGAAGCCACGTGGCTCCTGGAGTGGCAAGGAGGGGTCAGCATGAGTCACCTCTCCAACAATTCCAGCGGGGTGGCTATCTTGCTGGCCCCGCATTTTCAGCCGGAGATCTTGGGGGTCAAGGAGCACGTGCCGGGCCGCTTGCTCCAGGTCACTGTTCGCCTGGGGGGTGTGCCGCTCCATCTAGTGAACGTGTACGCCCCTCAGACCGGTGCGCAGCAAGTGCGCTTCTTCGAAGAAGTGTCCGCTCTTTTGGGCTCCGTCGATGTGGGCGAGTGCGTCATCCTCGGGGGGGATTTTAACTGCACCCTCGAGGCGAGGGACCGTTCGGGTCCCCCGCGAAGCCCGGCGGCGATGGAGAAGTTGAGGGACCTGGTTGGGTCCATCGACTTGGTGGATGTCTGGCGAAATCTCCACCCCGACTCCAGCGCCTTCACTAGCGTGAGGTCTGGGTGAGGAAGGTCCAGAATCGACCGCCTTTACATTTCCCGGGCGTACGTCCCCTGCGTTCCGGCGGCTTCCATGCGGCCGGTGCCGTGCATGGACCACCACCTGGTGTGGGCGGAGCTCGCTCCGCTGCGCGCGGGGGGGGGGTCCGCGTACTGGCATTTTAACAACCTGCTGCTGGAGGACGCGCGGTTCCGGGATTCGTTTCGTCTGTTCTGGGCCGACTGGAGAAGGAAGCCGGGGGGCTTCCCCTCCTTGAGGCTATGGTGGGATGTGGGCAAGGCTCACATCCATCTCTTCTGTCAGGAGTACGCGAAGGGGTGGACCAAGAGGCGGGAGGCCCGGGTCGGGCGGTTGGAGAAGGAGGTGCTCGACCTGGAGTCCCGTCTCGGTCAGGTCGTCGAGGACCTGGCCCTGCGGAAGGTGTACGAAGAGAAGAAGGGCGCGCTGAAGGACCTGCAGCTCGTCGGGTCCCGAGGCACGTACATGAGGCCGCGGATCCAGCTCCTGTGGGACCTGGACCGCGGCTCCCCCTTCTTCTACTCGCTGGAAAAAAGACGGGGGGTCCGTAAGCAGCTCTTGGGGCTGCTGGCCGACGACAGATCTCTGGTCTCGGATCCGGAGTGAATCAGCGCGGAGACCCGCGCCTACTACAGGGCTCTGTTCTCTCCGGATCCGTCCAGCGAGGATGAGCGCAGAATTTTGTGGGAGGACCTGCCGAAGGTCAGCCCGGAGGGCGCCGAAAAATTGGACGCTCCGCTAAGCCTGGCGGAGCTGACCGGCGCCCTCCGCCAGCTCTCTAGGGGAAAGTCCCCAGGGCTGGACGGGCTAACTGTGGAGTTCCACAGGGCATTCTGGGATGTCTTGGGGGGCGACTACGCGCGGGTCCTGGGGGAAAGTTTGGCGACTGGGGAGATGCCACTCTCTTGGCGCAGGGCGGTCATTGTCCTGCTGCCTAAGAAGGGTGATCTCTGCCTCCTTAAGAACTGGTGCCCGGTCTCCCTCCTCAGCACGGACTATAAAATCTTTGCCAGGGCCATGTCTGCTCGCCTTGGCACCGTGCTGGCCCACATGATCGACCCCGACCAGCCCTACACGGTCCCGGGCCGGACCATCCACGATAACATCCATCTGGTCCGGGACCTGGTCCACCACTCCCAGAGGGCTGGTCTGTCGGTCGCCTTCCTTTCCCTGGATCAGGAGAAGGCGTTCGACAGGGTGGATCACGAGTATCTCTTCGGGACTCCGCGCTTTCGGGTTTGGGACGCATTTCGTCGCCCGGATCCGACTTCTATACGCCACCGCAGAGTGTCTGATTAAAGTTAACGGGTCCTTGATGGCGCCCCTTCGCTTCGGGAGGGGGGTGCGTCAGGGATGCCCCATATCCGGTCAGTTATACGCCGTTTGCATGGAGCCATTCCTGCGCCTCTTGCGGAAGAGGTTGATGGGACTGGCTCTGCAAGGGCCGGGCGTGGAGGTGGCCCTCTCGGCTTACGCCGATGACGTGCTCCTCACGGTCACAGATCCCGCTGACTTGCGGAGGATACGGGAATGCCAGCAGATTTACTTGGACGCATCCTCCGCCAAGATCAACTGGGAGAAATGTTCCGGACTCCTGGTGGGTCAGTGGCGGGTGGACTCCCTGCCGGAGGAGTTCAGGCCTTTCGCCTGGAGTACCACGCACCTCCTCTATTTGGGAGTCTACCTTAGCCCTGCCGAGGACGCCTGGCCGGGAACTGGCAAGAGCTGGAGGCCAAAGTCACCGCTCGCCTAGGACGCTGGACAGGGCTGCTCCGAGTGTTGTCCTACAGGGGTCGAGCGCTGGTCATAAACCAGCTGGTGGCCGCCATGTTGTGGTACCGGTTGGTCACTTTGATCCCTCCCCCTGCGTTTGTCGTCAAGATGCAGAAGAAGCTCATCGACTTCTTCTGGGACAAAAGGAAGCACTGGGTCTCTGCCGCGGTTCTGTGTCTCCCGCTTAGGGAGGGCGGTCAGCCGCTGGTGTGCCTTCACACCCAGGCTGCGACTTTCCGTCTTCAGACGCTGCAGAGATACCTGTACGTCGAGAATCCTCCGAGATTGTGTGCGCTGGCGACGTTTTTCTTCTGCCAGCTGCACGGCCTCAATTACGACATGCAGCTCCTGTTCGCGAAAGTGGGCGGCAGGCGTGCCGGCCTGCAGGAGCTGCCTGTCTTCTACCAGGAACTACTATGGGTTTGGAACTACGTCGCTTCCAGGCGGAGCTCTCCCCCGTCAGGAGCGGCGGCTCTCCTTCGGGAGCCGCTGCTCAGGAATCCGCACCTCCACGAACGCAGTTTTGGGCGGCTGACGGAGGGCAGGGCTGTGCCTGGCAAAGTGACCAGAGTCGGGGACCTGCTCGATGGCAGAGGAGCGGGCTGGATGGTGCCGGAGGAGCTGGCGCGGCGCCTGTCCTGGGCCAACGTCCGGCTCGCGGTCGAAGCCATTGAATCGGTGAAAGCGGCACTGGGCCCCGACTCCACTAGGTGTATCGAGGCGGCTCAAGCATGTGGGGCGATCCCGTCCGAGCTTACCCCTGTTCGGACGGAATTCCTCATCGGCGCCCGGCCCCGAAACTCCCCTCGGGAACCGACGCCTCACAACTTGAGCCGTCTCGAGGAAATACCCTCCGTGCCTTTTCATTCCGTGCGGAGGGGTTTCCTGTATGGGCTGCTCCTGCACACACTCCACTTTGCCATCTTCATCTACTGTCCGGACACGCCTTGGCGTGGCGTCTTGCCGACTGGCGATGGCGGAGGTCCCCAATGGAGGGCTCTCTACGCGGGAGTCCTCCCTTATTCCATCGGGGACTTGGCCTGGAGGGTGTTGCACGGAGCGGTCCTGTGCAATAAGGTTTTAAGTAGGTTCACGGACTCCCAGGCCGCCTGCATTTTTTTCGGCCTGGAGGAGTCTGTGTTTCACGTTTATATGGATTGTGAGAGGTTGCAGCCCCTCTTTCACTACTTGAAGGGGCTGCTCCTCGATTTTTGGTTGCACTTCAGTCCCACGCTCTTGATCTACGGTCACCCGGTGCGGAGGGGAGCGGACAGGTTGGCGGACCTCCTTGTGGGCCTGCTCCTGGGCCTGGCTAAAAGAGCCATCAATTGGTCCAGGCAGTGGGCAGTCGAGGGGGTCGTCCAGCCGGATTGCCTGCCTCTCTTCCGCGGCCATGTTCGCACCTGGTTGGCCCTGGAGATGGAGCACGCGGTGTCCGCCGGTGCGCTTGAGTATTTCCATGACCGGTGGGTGCCGCGGGGACTGGAGTGCATCACCAACCCGGATAACCAAATTTTAATATGATTTGTTAAGTTTTAGTTGAACTTTTGTTTACAGTCAATTTGTTTTTTTTTTGGTACGAACAAAAAGAGTACCCTCTGTTCAAGTAAATACCTGTTTTATTGTTCTCCTGCAGTCCGTGTATTATTTATACTCGGACACTACATCCACTACCTCCTCTTTTACTATGACTTTGGCAGCATCCTCTTCCTTGATGAAGACAGATGCAAAGTACTCATTTAGTACCTCAGCCATACCCTCTGCCTCCATGTGTAGGTCTCCTTTTTGGTCCCTAATTGGCCCCACCCCTCCTCTTACTACCCATTTATTATTTATATGCCTATTGAAGACTTTTGAATTCCCTTTTATGTTAACTGCCAATCTATTCTCATACCCTCTCTTTGCCTCTCTTATTTTCTTTTTCACTTCCCCTCCGAACTTTTTATATGCAGCCTGATTCTCACTTGTATTCTCAACCTGACATCTGTCATAGGCACTCTTTTTCTGCTTCATCTTACTCTCTATCTCTTTCGTCATCCAGGGAGCTCTGGCTTTAGTTGCCCTACCTTTCCCCCTCGTGGGAATGTACCTCGACTGTACCTGAACCTGCTCCGCTTTAAAGGCAGCCCATTGTTCGATTACAGTTTTGCCTGCCAACCATTGATTCCAGTTTACCTGGGCCAGATCCATTCTCAACCCACTGAAATTGGCCTTCCTCCAATTAAATATTTTTACTCTAGATTACTTCCTGTCCTTTTGCATAGCTAATCTAAACCTTATGATACTATGATCAACGTTCCCTAAATGTTCCCCTACTGACACTTGCTCCACTTGACCCATCTCATTCTCCAGAACCAGATTCAGGAATGTCTCCTTCCTCCTTGGGCTGGAGGCTTACTGATCAAGAAAGTTCTCCTGAACACATTTCAGAAATTCTTCTCCCATCTCTGCCCTTTACACTATTACTATCCCGGTCTATATTAGGATAACTGAAATCCCCCATTATTACTATTCTATAGTTCTTGCACATCTCTGTAATTTCCCTGCAAATTTGCTCCTCTATATCTTTCCCAGTAGTAATACATATAGTAGTGTCATGGCACCTCTATTATTTCTTAACGCTAACCAAATAGATTCTGTCCTTGACCCCCCCAGGACATCCTGTCTCTCTCCAGCACTGTAACATTCTCCTTAACCAATACTGCCACCCCACCTCCTTTCTTTCCTTCCCTATCTTTCCTGAACACTTTATATCCAAGTAATATTTAAAACCCAATCCTGCCCTTTTTTGAGCCAAGTCTCCGTTATCGCCACAACATAATTTTCTCATGTGGCTATTTGCGCCTGCAGCTCACCAACCTTATTTACCACATTTCGTGCGTTTACACACATGCACATGAAAACCTCTATTTGACCTTCTTGCATTCTCTCTTAATCTGACCTCACCTAATACCTTACTATTTCTTACTCTAGTGCTATCTGTCTCTCCCAATCCTTTGTGCACTTTGTTTCTCCTTTCTAATGGTACACCCTGTTGCCCATCCCCCTGCCAAATTAGTTTACACCCTCCCCAACAGCACTAGCAGCCACCCCGCCATGACGACATTGGCTTCGGCTCTGTTGCGGTGCAACCTATCCAGCCTATACAGGTCCCACCTCCCCCAAAACCGGTCCCAATGTCCAGGAATCTGAAGCCCTCCCTCCTGCACCATCTCTCCAGCCATGCATTCATCTGCTCTATCCTCCTATTTCTGTACTCACTCGCTTGTGGCACCGGGAGCAACCCGGAGATTACTATCTTTGAGGTCCTGCTTTTTAATCTCAGTCCTAGCTCCCTAAAATCTGCCTGCAGGAACTCATCCCTTTTTCTACCTATGTCGTTGGTACCGATATGGACCATGATCTCTGGATGTTCACCCTCCCCACTCAGAATGTTCTGTAGCCACTCAGTGACATCTTTGACCCAGACACCAGGGAGGCAACATACTATCCTGGAATCATGTCTGCGGCCGCAGAAACGCCTATCTGTTCCCTTAACTATCAAATCCCCTACCACTATTGCCTTCCCGATCTTCCTCCTCCCCCCCCCCCCCCGTAAAGCTGAGCCACCTGTGGTGCTGTGGACTTGGCTCTGGCTGTACTCCCCAGAGGAACCATCGGTTGGAGAGTGAGATGCCCTCAGGAGACTCCTTCACTACCTGCCTGGTCCTCCTTTTCTGTCTGACATTCACCCATTCCCTCTCTGACTGCACAGCTCAAGTTCCTCCAGCCAACGACACTTCCTGCACATGTGGTTGTCTAGGGCACGGGAAGCGTCCTGGATTTCCCACATGGCACAGGATGTGCATTCCATGGGACTGAGGTGCCCTGCCATGCCTCAGAGGGCTGAAGGTGCTCAGACGTTGAGTATATTGAAGACAGAGATCGATAGATTTTTGGATACTAAGGGAATCAAGGGATATGGGGATAGTACGGGAAGGTGGAGTTGAGGTAGAAGATCAGCCGTGATCTTATTGAATGACGGAGAAGGCTCGAAGGGCCGGAATGGCCTACTCCTGCTCCTATTTCTTATGATCCTATGTTTTGAAATCAGATAAAAGCAGTCCAGCTTCAGAAAAAAGTCTTCTCAGAAGTTAGAAATCAATTGTAGAAGTGAGAAAATGGGCCAAGAAACACCCAAAAGTTAAGTAGCAGCCTAAAATGTCAAAACTAGCAACTAACCTGTATGGAGTGGATGAGCCCTTTAAATAGCACTGCTGAAGGGTCCTTGCTGCCTGGTAGCAGCACGAGGTACTGAGCGAGTTTATCACCTGGCGAGTCAGACACTGGGACAGTATTTAAATATTTTAATTACCATTTTGAATACTTACAGCAGACCCTTGGACGCCTACGCACGTCCCCGCCCCAATATTTTCGACACAGGATGGGCACACACATTTTGGCCACTATGCTGGATACTTAGGTGCCAACAAATTTCTTGGTCAGTTTTTCCAAGCAAGACCATTTTTTGGCGCTGCATCCCCAGCTCTCACAATGACTGGTGCGATGTACATAAACATAGAAATGACTAACCAGCCTGCACACGAGATGGTGCTGTTGTGGAAACTTAGATCTAAACTGGCTGTTAGCTGCTTCAGCAATGCAAGTTAGCTTGGAACATTAAGAAAAATTCCAGTTGCTCATTTCTTAAAATGTTCAGCTCACACATTGTGATGCTAATGTAAATGCTAATATAACAGTAATAATACTGCTAAAATATCAGTAGCATTTTTACTGTAATACAACCCATATACAGTAGCAATAGAATGCATATTTTTACTTAAAAATATCTTGCTCCTTAAACCCTACCAAGCTTTGTGACATCTGCCTGTATATCTCCTTATGTGGCTCGGTGTCAAACTTTGTTTATCAATGCTCCTGTGAAGCACCTTGGGACGTTTTACAATGTTAAAGGCGCGATATAAATTCACGTTGTTGTTGTTGATAAAATAATTTTTTCCTTTGCATCCATTTAGCAAGTACTACACACAATGGAAGAATTGGTCTTTGATTGCCTGATAGTTGACTGCTTTTAACCAATTGAGACTGTGTTTATTGTCACAGTCACGTCATCAATACTACCAGGTCAACTCTTGATGTGTTGGCACAGGTCCAAAGCAGATGGGGCAGCTACGGGATAAGTTACCACATCTGTGGTCCTGGCAGTGTGCTCATGCCAGGGCAGTAACTGAGCCTTTATCTTATCCTATGTAAAAATCAGAATATAAACTTGATCTTCATTACCTCTGCTTGCCGTCATATGTTTCATTCATATGAGCAGTCCATTATCATTTCAAAATGAATAATAAAAGAAATTACAAAAACAAAATACTGCAGATGCTGGAAATCTGAAATAGAAACAGAAAATGCTGGAAATACTCAGCAGGTCAGGCAGCATCTGTGGAGAGAGAAACTGAGTTAGCGTTTCAGGTCGATGACGATGGAAAAAGTTAGAGATGTAACAGGTTTTAAGCAAGTGCAGAGGCAGGGAAAGTGGGGAGGGGGGAAAGAATAGAAGGGAAGGTCTGTGATAGGGTGGAAGGCAGGAGTGATTAAATGACAAAAGTGATGATAGTGCAAAGTGAAAGGAGATGGTAACGGGACAAGTAAAGAAACAAAAGATGGGTCTAGAAGAGGTGTAAATGGGAATGGCAGAAACATCAACAGCTGCCGTGTGAAAAAATAGGGGCAGAGGTTATGGTCTAAAATTGTTGAATTCAATGTTGAGTCTAGAAGGCTGTAAAGTACCCAATTGAAAGATGAGCTTATGTTGAGCTTCGTTGGAACAGTGTTAGAGGCCGAGGACAGAAAGGTCAGAGTGGGAGTGGAGCAGAGAATTAAAGTGACAGGCGACCAGAAGCTCGGGGTCATGCTTACGGACTGAATGGAGGTGTTCCACAAAACGGTTACCAATCAGCGTTTGGTCTCCCCACTGTAGAGGAGACCGCATCGTGAGCAGCGAATACAGTATACTAAATTGCAAAAATTACAAGTAAATCGCTGTTTCACCTGGAAGGAGTGTTTGGGGCCCTGGACAGTGGGAAGGGAGGAGGTAAAAGGTGTTGCATCTCCTGTGCTTGCACAGGAAGGTGTCATGGGAAGGAGTGTGGGTGTTGAGGGTGATTGAGGAGTGGGCCAGGGTGTCTCGGAGGGGGCGGTCCCTTTGGAATGCTGAAAGAGGAGGGAAGGGGAAGATTTGTTTGGTGGTAAGATCACGCTGGAGGTGGCGGAAATGGCAGAGGGTGATCCGTTGAATGTGGAGGCTGATGGGGTGAAAGCTGAGGACAAGGGGAACCCTACCGTGGTTCTGGGAGGGAGGGGAAGGGGTGAGAGCAGAAGTGCGGGAAATGGAATGGACATGGTAGAGGGGAATCCTCAGTTGAGGAAAAAGGAAGACATATCAGAAGCACTAGAATGGAAGGTAGCATCGTCAGAACAGATGCGGCAGAATTGGAGAAACTGGGAGAATGGAATAGAGTCCTTACAGGAGGCAGGGTGGGAGGAAGTTTAGTCCAGGCAGCTGTGGGAGTCAGTGGGCTTATAGTGGATGTTTGTCGATAGCCTATCCCCAGAAATGGTGACAGAGAAGTCGAGGAAGGGAAGGGAAGTGTTGGAGATGGACCATGTGAAAGTGAGGGAAGGGTGAAAATTGGAAGCAAAGTGAATGAAATTATCTAGTTCAGGACGAGAGCAGGAAACGGCACCGATACAGTCATCAATGTACCGGAAAAAGAGGTGAGGGAGGGGACCTGAGTAGGACTGGAACAAAGAATGTTCCACAAAGCCCGCGAAAAGGCAGGCATAGCTGGGACCCATGCGGGTTCCCATAGCAACACCTTTAATTTGGAGGAAGTGAGTGGAGTCAAAGGAGAAGTTGTTCAATGTGAGAACAGGTTCAGCCAGGTGAAAGAGGGTGGTGGTGGATGGGGACTGATTGGGCCTCTGTTCAAGGAAGAAGCGGAGCGCCCTTAGGCTGCCCTGGTGGGGGATGGAGGTGTAGAGGGATTGGATGTCCATAGTGAAAAGGAGATGATTAGGGCCAGGAAACTGGAAGCTGTTAAAATAGTGGAGGGCGCGGAAGAGTCGTGGATGTAGGTGGGAAGAGACTGGACAAGAGCAGAAAAAATAGTTGAGATAGGAAGGAATCCGTTCTGTGGGGTAAGAACCGGCTGAAACGATAGGTCTACCAGGGCAGTCCTGCTTATGGATCTTGGGAAGGAGGTAGAAGCAGGCTGTGCGGGGTTGGAAAACTATAAGCTTGGTGGCCGTGGAGGGAAGATCTCTAGAGGAGATGAGGTCAGTGACAGTCTTAGAAATGATGGCTTGATGTTCGGTAGTGGGGATAGGGTTCCCCTTGTCCTCACCTTTCACCCCCCCAGCTTCCACATTCAATGGACCATCCTCTGCCATTTCCGCCACATCTAGCATGATCCCACCACCAAACATATCTTCCCTTCCCCTCCTCTTTCAGCATTCCGAAGGGACCGTTCCCTCTGAGACAACCTAGTCCACTCCTCAATCACCCCCAACACCCTCTCCCCTTCCCATGGCACCTTCCCATGCAAGCGCAGGAGATGCAACACATGCCCTTTTACCTCCTCTTTTCCTATTGTCCAGGACCCCAAACACTCCTTCCAGGTGAAACAGCGATTTACTTGTACTTCTTGCAATTTAGTATACTGTATTCGTTGCTCACGATGTGGTCTCCTCTACATTGTGGAGACTAAATGTTGGTTGGGTGATCACTTTGCTGAACACCTCCATTCAGTGTCCATCATGACCCCGAGCTTCCGGTTTCCTGTCACTTTAATTCTCCGCTCCACTCCCACTCTGACCTCTCTGTCCTCAGCCTCTTACACTGTTCCAATGAAGCTTAACGTAAGCTCGAGGAACAGCACCTCATCTTTCGATTAGACACTTTTACAGCCTTCTGGACTCAACATCCAGTTCAACAATTTCAGACCATAACCTCTGCCCCTATTTTTTCACATGATAGCTGTTGATGTTTCTGCCATACCCATTTACACCTCTTCTAGGGTCATCTTTTGTTTCTCTACTTGCCCCATTACCATCTCCTTTTGCTTTGTACTATCTTACCTTTTGTCCCTTAATCTCTCCTGTTTTTCCCCCTATCGAAGACCTTCCCTTTTATTCTTTTCTCCCCTCCCCACTTTCCCTGCCTCTGCACCTGCTTAAAATCTGTTACATCTCTAACTTTTTCCAGTTCTGACGAAAGGTCATCGACCTGAAATGTTAACACTGTTTCTCACTCCACAGATGCTGCCTGACCTGCAGTATTGCTAGCATTTTCTGTTTCTATAATAAAAGAAATGAGTTGGGCATGAATGATGATTTATTTCCTAGTTGCGCAGTACTTTAGTTTCTGGGACATGTGACAGTCCTTCATCTTTTGGACTTCAGCTTTTAAATTTATTCGTGACTAAAGTGTAATCACTGGTACTAAATAGATAGCAAAAATCTGTAGTGTGTTAAATCAAGTGAGAATCAAAACAAAATGCTGGAAATAAACAGTGAGGTTCATGTGTTAGTTGTAACTCTTCATCAGGCTAGGCCTGATATATTGAAGGGTACGTGTTCAAAATGCTGACCTTTCTTTATCTAGCCCCGTTTGGGGTGCTAACTTTTAAAAGTTGAGAAAATTAGAGCCAGGCGCTAATGTTTCTCAACTTTAAAAATATTCAGTTTTGCGTTCCAGGAAGGAAGTGGAGCGCTAAATCAAGGACCCCACTTCATTCCTGAAGCACCACAGGCAGCAGGCGGGGTGGTAGGTGGGCAGCGCACAACAATGGGCTGTGCAGCGCTGCCACATTGGAAGGCTCCTTCCTGCCCTTAAAGGGAAGGACCATCGCTGTAGGCTCTGCAAGGAAAAAACTTACCTGGTCCCCGACGGCAGTCGCGATCCAGCCTGATCAGCCCAATGCACTGCAGCAGAGTGCCGATGGCTGTGATCGATGGCTGGCGACGAAAAAAAAAATGCAAAGAGTATTTCAGATTTTTTTTTCACCTACTTCAGCCACCTCGCCTTTAAGTCTCATCTCCGAAGCATCTGGCCTCCCGATCAACGGCTCCTCCAGCTGTCGGTATCTTTGCCTGGCGATGCTGCAGGGGGCAGAAATGAATTTCAGGTCCGGGGAGCTACCGGGGTGATGTGTGGCTGGATAAAGTTACGAACTTCGGATGCAGGAGATCGTGACGCTAGGGGTTACCGCCTCCTCAAACTGCCAGGTGAATTTTGTGGGTGGCGGAAACCTCGCCGTGCCCAGGCGGTAAGTCCTTAGCGCCCCATTATCGGCCCCCAGGAGGCGCTAACAGGAGGCGCTAATGCATCGAATTTCTAGCTGCTTGAGGTGACCTGATGTGCTTTTCCAACATTTTCCTTTATTTGTTCAGATTTCCAGCTTTATGCAGCTTTTTAAAAAATCTCAAATTATAATATTTCAAGTAGCCTTTTCAATTATATATCATAGAATCATAGAATCAAAAGGCTATTTGTTTCTGAGACAAACAATGGAAAATAAAATAAAAATGCATCAGACATTGCATAATACTGAAAACACAGAGCTCTATAATAAATTAGCATTGGTGCCCAGAAAACAAAATGTATCTGTGAGCAAATACCAGGAAAAGAGATTTACTTCAATTTGACCTTAGTAGCACACAGTTGAAGGAGAAGACATTTTAGGGGCAGTCTTTTTTCAAAGCACACCCACATTAACTAAGAACTCATTAACACTTTTAAAAAGGGATTTTAAAAAAATCTCATTGGAGACGCCGAGGTTAAAATTAGGATCGAGGTGAAGTTTGCAAGAAAATGGTGGGTAAGTCACTTGGGGCATTTTAACTGCCCACTTGCCAGGTTTTCATGGGGTGGATAGGGTCAAGATGGACCCCTATATTTCCAAAGTGACTCAAAGAAAAATAAACAAGAAAGGCTTCCATTTATATGATGCTTTAACAGGGGGAATTTTAACCCCCAAAAACCTCGGGTCGGGTGGGAAGAAAATGTAAAAAATCTCAAACCAAACACAACCCGCAGCCATAGTGCCTTCATTACATAAGAACATAAGAAATAGGAGCAGGAGTAGGCCATTTGGCTCTTCGAGCCTGCTCCGCCACTCAATGAGATCATGGCTGATCTTCTGCCTCAACTCCATTCACCGGCCCTATCGCCATATCCCTTGATGCCCTTACGAGGCAGCAATCTATCGACTTCTGTTTTGAGTATACCCAATGACTGAGCCTCCACCGCCCTCTGGGGTAGAGAATTCCAAAGATTCACCACCCTCAGCGGCAGACTGCTGTGCCATCAGCATTTGAGACACCACGGCAAACCAAAGGGTGGCTATTGGGCGATAAGGGCTATCCATTGGCGAAATGGCTCACGACTCCGGTGTGCAACCCATGCACAAGTGGGCAGCATGCATACAACGAAAGCCATGATGCCACACAGAAATGTGCTGAAACAACACTTCCACTGCCTGGAAAGCTCTGGAGGAGCCCTGCAGCACTCGGCAGAGTGGGTGTCAAAATTCGTGTTGGTCCGCTGCAGGCTGCACAACTTTGCTATTGTGAGGGCACAGCCCTTGCCACAAGCCATACGGTGAGCAGCTGAGGAGCAGGAGGAGGAGCAGGAAGCATAGGAAGACGAGGAGGAAGAGGAAGGGAGGAGGCAACCTAGACAGTACCTTTCTGGCCGAGCTGCCCATGAATGACTCATCCAACTGCGATACCAATAACTGCAATCCCAATTCCCCATTCACAGTCCTACACCTTCCCTTCCCTCTGTCACTGACCATCACTTTGTCCGCTTGGCCACAATACAAAAATAAAAGTCACCACAAAATAAACATTTCAAACCAGATTTGTAAATTAAATCATGCCACATTGCATACAAAAGTCAACTAATCACTCTTGTGCATTCCCTTTGTGCCTTTCCTCCATGTTCCTTTGCCTGTTCTCGTGCTGCTATGCAGTGCTATCCCAGTGGCTGCAGCATGGCTGGTGGAAGGTTGCTGACTTGCAGTGGAGAAAACTGCAGATGGTCTTGCAGGATGACCTCGAGCAGCTCTGAGCCTAGAAGGCCCAGCTGTTGGCTGCTCCCACTCGGCATGGCCCCGGCAGTAGTCTAGGCTGGCTGACTGACAGGCAACAGCAATGGCACTGGAGGAGTGGCAGTGGTGGGAGGACGAATGCTGTCATCCTGAGAAAGGACAGCAGGTTTGTGCTCCACAGAGCCACTGCCACTCCCCCGGGGCGGCGCCTCAACAATCAGAGTAATCTGTTGGAGGACAGATCTGCTGTGACACCCTGCAAGCCCCTTTAAACACTGGTATTGGCAACCATGATGGCAGCAGTCTAAGCTTGCATGGCAGCAAGCTGAGCTTTCATGAGAGCAGTCTGAGCTTCCACCCAGACTTTGGGTGTCTCCTGTTTGTGCTGCAATGTAAACTGAGACATCGGCCATCAGACGCTGCATTCTGGTTGGGTCCACAAGTGTGTTAATGGAGTTGGCTGCCACTTCCATGCTGGAAAGGATGGGCTCCAAGCTCTGCGTAAAGGCCTGTGCCAAGTTGGTGCTGGACACCTCCATGCTCCTTGACATTGCACACGGGCTTTCTAGCAGGCTTCCCAATGCACCAAACATTTCATTGTGCATACCCATTAGCCTTCTGTAGCTCGCCCCTTCTAAGTCCTCATTTGAGTCCTCTGCAGCAGAACTAGTGTGTGACCTTGCCTTCTGGTGAGCTGGCACCTGCGCTATCCTTACCACCTGCTCTGGCTGCAGGCCACTCGTGCCTGGTGCCTCACCATGTGCAGATCCTGCCTCTACGCTATCCTCTAAATTACGCGCAGTGTCAGTATCTGGGCTGGTGGCTGCGAGTGTGAAATCGAGTGACTGTGTTTCTTCTTCATCACTGTCTTCTTGATCTTCCTCCACTGCTTGGCCAGGTTGCAATTCTTGGGTATCTGAAAGGAGAAAGGCACAAGGGTCGGGCTGCGGTGCAGGGAGGGGGAAAGCAAGAGGTGAATGCTTACACCATCTGCAGCTTTTAAATCAAAAGACATTGTGGGATGAGGGGAAATTGAATGTGAGGAGGAGGATTAGGTATGGGGATACCGTCATCTTCGATGGTTTCAGCCATGCCGCTGGCCATGGCCTCAGCATGGCCACTCCAATGATGGTGACCACCATCTCCTCCATGGGGGTAAGGACATGCAGCCATGCCTGTCCCCCACCGGTTAGCTCCTGCTACCTCTGAATATGCACCGACTTGTCCTGCAAGAAAGAGGGAACTGTGTCAGTGAGTGTGGTGCAATCTGTTTGGATGATGTGCCTTTCATGGTTGAATATCTGGCAGTGTGCGCAAGCTGTGAGGTGTGGGTGTGAGGTTTGCAGCAGTGCTAAGTGCGTGAGGGTGAGGTGAAACTATGAATGTGAGGTATGAGTCCTATTTGGTAGAGATTGTTGGTAAGTGAGTGATGAGAGTGGGGTGCATTGAGCAGTATTTGAAGGTAGTGGTGCAGATGTTGGGATATGGAATTTGAAGATTAATTCACTGACCTTGACCACTCGTGTGAGTTCATTGAACCTCTTGCGCCACTGCATCCAAGTCCTCGGGGCTTGACTTCTGACATAGCTATCTGCTCCCAGTGCCTTTGCAGAATTTGTCTGGAGGGCCTCCTGGCCCTCTATGGATAGAGGACCTACTTCCTCCTCTCCACCTCCTCCAACAAGGCCTTCTGTGCAGTGTTAGAGAACCTTAGAGCACACTCTCTCCCCTGTTGCACCTTAATTCATTCTTCTTCCTGCTCAGACTCTCTTCCATAAACAGTTCCAACACCTGCTCCAGCCAGAATGCACTTCCCCTTTAAAAGGTGCAGGCTAGCTTTAATAGTGCAGGCTAGCTTTAAGTGGTGCTAGCCTCGCATAATCTTGCCCCCCCCCTCCCCCCCCATGCTGAGGCGTGCAGTAACTCAATAGTGCAGTTAGCGCTGGGTGCATGCACGAAGTTGCCATGCTGCCTGCATTGGAAGCAACGGGCATGGGTTAATCGTGCATCACATTCCCCGTGCCAGTTTTTGGGGGGTTATCAAATTTAGCACCCTCTATATTTAATATTATGAGAATGTTGTAGCAATTACTGTGTCTGTTGGATCACCACCAGTAGAAATATACACTGCATTTAGAAGTAAATATTCAAAAACATTACCCCACACTTCATTAAAAAGCACCTTGGTTGTCGAATAGCTTATTAAAATTTAAATAAGTAGAAAATGTGCTTTCCAATTCATGTCAGATAAAGTTGTGAGATAGAATTAGTCTGCTTGCAAACAGATAGTTCCTGACTAGCAGTGAAAACTCTGTTTTTTTTCAGATTTAGCTTCGAACAGTCCACGTTTGGGTATTTAGAAAACTAAATCAGATATCTAATATTAGAAGCTGCATCCCATGGTCTGGGTTGATGAAGCATGCCCTGAGTCCTTCTATCACCCTCTCCTTTCAATACCCAAAGAGCAAATGGCTGTACCACCATTACAAGAAAACAATCTACCCACCCGTCCAAAACCATTAGATTGCCAAAATCTCATAGTCCACCGAGAACTAGATTCCACCAAACTACCAGAAATTAGATGCAGAATTTGCCTGAAAATGGATGACCTAATGTCCAACCCGATCACCAGTGAAGTTTTTATTGATCAAAATTAAAAACAAGAAAAAAGCAACGTGTCTTCAGAAAGCTTCAAATTCATTTGGTACCCGATGTTTTTGTCCCAGTACACAAACACAGCACTTTCCTTAAAGAGAACATGCTCTCCTGGTTTCCCAGTTGTCCTACTTAAATGTTTTGGATTTCTACTCGATTTTTAATCTCACTCCTGTTATTTATGTAACATATGCAGGACTATGACAATATTTTGCTCTTTTGTTGCAATCAAATCTTTTTCCTTTTATTTGAAATTTAGCAGCTACGAATTACCGTGGATGCTGTTGGCCATTTTGTTCTTTTTTGTATGAGTGAATTGCAAATCCCCTCATACTAATAGCTAAAAAGTTGCCCAATCACACTACCCCTGTTATTTTGCTGGTTCCCAGGCAGCTAATGGGCTAGAAATGCTGAAAATGTCAGCAATTCACCTGTGAAGTACTGGGTGTACACAACTAAAGGGCGCTGGGGTGAAAAGTTAGGGAAGCTAGATTTCATGCCTGGGTCTTTCAGCCCAAAAGCGATTAACATAGGAATAATATTCTATCCCAAATTTGAATAGTTAATGCCCACCCTGCTGAATTAGGAGGAAGTTTCCACTTTGTATTCTCAACACCCATTTCGCTCAACATTTCAAAGGTGCTCCAGACTGTAACTTTAACCATGAGCTCATTATAAGATGCCAATCAGTGGAGCATGTGTTGAATGTAACACCAGCTGGTTACTTTATTACCTGGTTACATCCTCTATGTCGAGTAGCTTGGGGGTGCAGAGAGGCAGAAGATTGACATTTTACACACATGCCTATTTAAAATTAAAGTGCTGGCGAGGGGACTTGCATGGGGACTGTAACACCAGCTAATTTACTGTACGGCCCATGATCCGATGGTTGGGGAGAGGCGAAGAAGGAGATTTATTTGTGATCTGATTTAAATGTTTTGTGACAACCCGTCTCTTCAAAAAAGTACCTCAGTAAAATGCTTTTGGTAAACGTTACTTTTCATAATGTGAAATATCAGTATCATCTCAAAGCTATGTTATTGCTTCTCATGTTTTCACTGGCTTTCTCAGTCTGTAGTTAAATTTTAATGATCATTTATTGGCAAGATTAGAAATGTTCTCTTAATTCTGCACAGACATTGATCAGAAGACAGGACAACACCGAATGTAGCTCAACACTGTATTTAATACTAAAGGAAACCGCTTTGAAGTTAAATCACTGCCAGAGATCACATTTATATATTATATATTCTTGAAAAGGCCTCCATTGGTTCCACTACTGAAAACTTATAGCACAGCAGATCCATTTATCCTTTCCTATTCCACAACTCCCTCATTATAAATGCACACATTTGTAAAAAATTGTATAAACAGTGAGAATGGGCAGAAAATATTGGGCCGTCTTTTGCGACCCCTACAGGTACATACAAGGTGTCCACGTGCCCGTAGGGGCCACGCAAGTGCCAGGTTTAGGCATGCGCTGAAACCCGGCACGTGCAATCTGTCCGCATCCCCGGGAGAAGGGCCTCTGCGGGTGGAGAATTGCGCTATTTGCCCAACTTCCGCCCGCTGAAAGACCGTGGAATTCTTACGCCAGGTAAAAGCAGGTGTATGGCCTGCTTTTACCAGCATAAGAGTTTTAAAAAATAGAAAAATAAAATGTTATCACTCACTTATACATTAAAAATCCTGTCCAATAAGGTAAGTTTATATTTAGCCCCGTTAAAACAGTTCAAAAAATTTAATTTTTGTTTAAAATATTTAATTAAATGCCATTTTAATTAATTATATATATGTAATTTAAAAAAAATTATTTCATGTGCTCGTGTATTTTTTAAGTATTCCCCATTCATATTTATGACAGTTCCGTACGTACGGAACTCGCATAAGTATGAATGGGGATTCCCTTCTTTTATTGGTTGGGCTGGCCCACGTGATCCCAGGGCTCTGGCAAACCGCCTGCACCCCTGGGATACATGGGCCTCTACGCATTTCTACCAGGAGAGGGCCAGGATCGCAAGCCTCCGTATCTCCCGGACCACCAGGTAAATGCGTAGATTTTTTTATGATTGGGGGCATCCGCCCGCGGGAAGCTGCCGATCGCAAATTCAGGCCCAATAATTCATAAGCAGGATCATTGAGTACAGCACATGCTTAATGAAATCACCCATCCACCTGCAGCTGCATTTCATTAGCCAAATATATCCACTGGAGTGGAGCTAATTTACAGAACTAACGGGAAACTGTTCAACCTCCGTCGCCTCCTGTCCAGATCCAAGGTCATCCCGTCCTCTGTCATCGAATTACAGTATGCAGATGATGCTTGCATCTGCGCTCACTCAGAGGTCAAACTCCAAACCATCATCAACACCTTCACCGAAGCGTACGAGAGCATGGGCCTTACACTAAACATCCGTAAGACAAAGGTCTTCTACCAACCTGTCCCCACCACACAGTACTGCCCCCTGATTATCAAAATCCACGACAAGGCCTTGGACAACGTGGACCACTTTCCATACCTCGGGAGCCTACTGTCAACAAGGGCAGACGTCGACGACGAAGTCCAACACCGCCTTCAGTGCGCCAGTGCAGCCTTCGGTCGCCTGAGGAAGAGAGTGTTTGAAGACCAGGACCTCAAATCTGGCACTAAGCTCATGGTCTACAGAGCAGCAGTGATACCCGCCCTGCTGTATGCCTCAGAGACATGGACCATGTACAGCAGGCACCTCAAAGCATTGGAGAGGTACCGCCAACGCTGCCTCCACAAGATCCTGCAAATCCATTGGCAGGATAGGTGCACCAACGTCAGTGTTCTTGTTCAGGCCAACATCCCCAGCATCAAAGCTTTGACCGCGCTCAATCAGCTCCGATGGACGGGTCACGTTGTCCGCATGCCCGATACGAGACTCCCAAAACAAGCGCTCTACTCGGAGCTCCGGCATGGCTAGAGAGCCCCAGGTGGGCAGAGGAAATGCTTCAAGATCACCCTCAAAGCCTCCTTGAAAAACTGTAACATCCCCATCGACACTTGGGAATCCCTGGCCCAAGACTGCACAAAGTGGAGGAGAAGCATTCGGGAAGGCGCCGAACACCTCGAGTCTCTTCGCCGGGAGCAAGTGGAAGCCAAGCGCAAACAGCGGAAGGAGCACACGTCAACCCAAGCACCCCACCCACCCGCCCCTTCAACCACCGTCTGCCCCACCTGTGACAGAGACTGTAGGTCCCACATTGGACTCATCAGTCACCTGCAAAATCATTTTTAATGTGGAAGCAAGTCATCCTCGGTTCCGAGGGACTGCTTAAGAAGATGATATCAGTTCTACAACTATATTCATTGTTGTTGGAGTTTTATTGAAATAAATCAATCAATCAATCAATCAACTTTATTGTCATTGTTAGTGCACAAGTGCAGTACAACGAAATGTAGGCTTGCGGCTCCCGAGAGTGTACATTTAGATTAAGACATTTAAACATTCAACATTCATTTGGCTTGTAATACATTAACATAAACATAATAAAGTGCATTGGCAGATGTGCAGGCTTTAGAGTTTATTTGTGCAGTTCAGTAGAATGACAGCCCTGGGAAAGAAGCTGTTCCTAAATCTGGTCGTTCGGGTGCGAATGCATCTGTAGCATCTCCCAGATGGCAGGAGGGCGAACAGACTGTGGCTGGGATGGGTAGGGTCTTTGATGATGGTCAGTGACCTCCGTAAACAGCGTTTCTGATATATGTGCTCTATGGTCGGTAGCTGGATGCCGGTAATGCATTGGGCAGTTTTGACTACCCGCTGCAGGGCTTTTAGCATTTAAAAAAAAATTCTCGTGTCATTTTAAACATAGAATCTTATCAACAAACCAGAAATGAAACTTAAGTGCCCATCAAATAATCTGATATCTACATACAACACAGCTGTTTATGCATTAATATACAAAAATTAATAACATTCAGCAATCGAATGAAAGCATTCATAACAGTAACTGCCAGCAAGGATTCCAAATACAAGAAATTTAACATTTATAGTTAATAAAATATTTTTGTAATTATAAAAGTTGGAAAGTATCTGCTGCACAGATAATATAAAATAGGCAATAATAATCTTGCCTATTTATATTCTTTGTTATTAGTACCAAGGTTCTATGGTCATTTCTTCTCAGCTCTGCACTCCAGTCTTCTCCCATACTCTCCTGAAGAGGCAGACCCGTGCTGGGGCACGTCACCATGGGTGTCGACTGCCCTCCCACACCTTGTTCTTAAAATTACTGGCCAAGGGGGAGAACTAAGAGGATTTTACTCGGAGATTTCAAAGAACCAAGACAGCAAGAAAATCACATATAGAGTTGAGATGGCGATTTCAGAGAACCAAGAGAAAGGTAAACCATGATTGGATATTTAGAGGGACTAAGTCAGAGAGGGAGGCAAACCTAATGATAGAAAAGCTGGAGAATTTGAGCATGAAAAATTGATAATGCATTAGAAGAGAAATTGATCCAAAATAGAATTGAAAGAAAATATGGAAGGAAAGGACAGGTAAAACAGAGACGTTATAGTTTGTTTAAATTTACTTCCATCTTTCGAATGAGAATTTAAACCGAGGCCACATCTGTCTTCTCAGTGGACGTAAAAGATCCCACGGCACTATTCAAAGACGAGCAGGGAAGTTCTCCTGGTGTCCTGGTCAATATTTCCCCCTCAATCAACATCACTAAAACAGATTATTTCATTGCTGTTTGTGGGAGCTTGCTGTACATAAATTTGATGCCATATTTCCTACATTATATCAGTGACACACTTCAAAGTACCTCGTTGGCTGTAAAGTATTTTGGAACATAAGAACATAAGAATTAGGAGCAGGAATAGGCCATACGGCCCTTCGAGCCTGCTCTGCCATTCAATAATTCCACTTGCCCGCCCGAGCCCCATATTCCTCGATTCCCCTGGAGTCCAAATATCTATCTATCTCAGCCTTGAATATGCTCAATGACTCAGCATTCATAGCCCTTTGGGGAAGAGAATTCCAAAGATTCACAACCCTCTGAGTGAAGAAATTCCTCCTCATCTCGGTCTTAAATGGTCGGCCCCTTATCCTGAGACTATGCCCCTAGTTCTAGACTCTCCAGAAAGAGGAAACAACCTCTCAGCATCTACCCTGCCAATCCCCCTCAGAATCTTATATGTTTCAATGCGATCACCTCTCATTCTTCTAAACTCCAGAGAGTATAGGCCCATCCCACACAATCTCTCCTCATAGGACAACCCTCTCATCCCAGGAATCGATCTAGTTGAAAATTCTGAGGCCGTAAAAGGCTTTATATCAATACAAGTCTTTCTATATTTCTTTCTTATGACAAATTCGTTCTAAGTTGTTAGATTTTCAATTAAATTATCACATGAATGACTAATGTTGTATGTATATCATTTAGAATTTTTGGAGTTTGAATTGTAATTAGCCTGATTTTCTGGTACAGTATTTTATCTGTCTCTGTTAGAGGAGTTATTAATAAGTTAATTTACTTCCAATAAAATATTCACACAGAGGAATTGAAGAATGAATTTCCATGAGTGGCAAATGACCCTCCGATCTGCCAGTGGGACTTGCCTTAATATGGGGAATGTGGCCTAAATCTGCCACTGATTATTTCTCAACAGTAGCTTATTAGAGCTTACCCAAAGGCTGAATAGAATTAAACAACAGAAATTTCTTTTATATCTCACAATGAGCAAAACTGTTTATTTCATCGATGTTTTGAACCCTCCCCCAGATATGCACTTCAGGCTTTCATGTACTTATCTCCTTTATCTCCAATATGATTGGGTATACCTACAGCTAAAGTAACTAAGTCTGTGTAATGACTCATTTTAAGTGTCTTAGGTTTATATTCAGGGCTGTTCTTGAGTTGTCAGCTTTTTGGGGCCTGGGCCAGCTTTTTTGTATGTATATTGGTCAGCTTTTGCTATTTTCTAGGTTGGCATAGAGGTCATTTCTTAACTTAGGCCTTTTGCAATCTCATCACAACCATTAACAAGCCTCTAACCAGCTATATTTCGGGCTCTTCTTATTCTCCTTGCAACCCATTTAAGACCGAGTAAAAATGAAAGCCAATAAGGAAAGATGATTCTATAATTGATTTTACTTACCAATTTAGTCTCATCTTTTTTTTAATAAACATTAATGCTCAGATCAAAATATAACCATATTGCTATTACTGTGAACAGTTCTGTCCTCCATATTATAAAGAGGCTTTAGAGCCACTGGAAAAGGTACAAAAAAGAGTGACTAGGGTGAAAGCAGAACGGAGAGGTTATGCCGAGCAGGAAAGATTGAACAGGCTCGGGCTCTTATCTAGAAAAGTGAAGACTGAAGGGTGTCCTGATAGAGGTCTTTAAGATTATGAAAGGGTTTGATAGGGTAAACGTAAACGTAGAGAAGATGTTTCCACTTGCGGGGGAGACCAGAACTAGGGCCCATAAATGTAACAGAAAACATGGAAAAACTCAGCAGGCCAGGGCAATATTTTGCTATCCCATAAATATAAGCTTGGGCCAGAACTTTGGGTCCCCACGGGTGAGTAAGCGCTGGGTACTCACGCGTAGGCCCAACGAAAGTGCTGGTTTCATGCGTGCACTGCACATGCACGGGAAACCGGAACTTCCGTTCCCTTAAAGGAAGGGGTTCACAGGTCACACACGTGCGCCGGAGAGGCAGCGCGTACGCCTGGAACTTCTGTTTTTTTGCAGGTTTCTCCGGGAGGGTAAGTCTCCAGGAGCTACGCTTGTAAAAAAACATTTTTTCCACAGGTTTATTATTTTTAAATACTTTAAAGAAAGGTAAGTTGATTTTTAGCCTCGTTAGAAACTGTAATTAATTTTTTCAAAAATTTAAATTATTGTTTAAAATAGTTATTTTATGTAATTTATAGTTATTTTAAAAATATGATTTAAAAAAAATTTATTTGAAGTTTTAGTGATGTTTTGGGGCTGAATTGTATTCATAGATTTGGTAGGTCTTCCAGTCAAATCTATGAATACAGATTCCCTGCTACCATTGGCTCTCAATGGCCCACATGATCCCAGGGGACGCTTCGAACTAACTGTGCCCCTGGGATACGCAAGCACTGCGCGCCGGCAGTTGGAGGAGGCCCAGGATCGGAATCCCATGCTGGCCCACAGCACAATGGCTGGCGCGCTAGGTAAGTGCAGGTCGGGGGCTTGCACCCACGGGAAGCCTCTGACCCAAATATCTGGGCCCTTATAGTCACTAATAAATCCAATAGGTAATTCAAGAGAAGCTTCTTTACCCACAGAGTGGTTAGAATGTGGAACTCGCTACCACAAATACTGGTTGAGGCGAATAGCATAGATACATTTAAGGAGAAGCTAGATAAGCACATGAGGGAGAAAGGAATAGAAGGATATGTTGATAGGGTGAGATGAAGAGAGGTGGGAGAAGGCTTGTGTGGAGCATATACACAGGCATGGACCAGTTGGGCCGAATGGCCTGTTTCTGTGCTGCAAATACTATGTAATACCATGTAAATTATTAAATTATTTTAGCACATTTTGGCCCAGAAATTCAGTTGCGTGCGCCAGCCGTTAGCGCCTTAGGAGGAGTAGATCTCGAGCGCTAGGCACTTAGCGGCCGGGCGCAGGGCGATCTGCGCCTACGCCCAACTTCAGTAGACATTTAGCGCCGGCGCAAAGTGTTTGCGCGCGCTCAGCAGCGCGCGCAGATTATGACGTCATTCCCTCGTGCAACGCCCTTTGTGCGCCCCAATCCGAAACTTCAGTCGCGCCCGCCCAATGTGGGCGTGGCGCTCCTAAGAACTGTGAACTGGAACGCAGCAGAGGCCATGCGGGCCTCGGGGAGCGCTAATTAAAGGGCACTTACCCTGAACTATAAAGGCCAGCCATTTTGCAGCAATCACTCTTGTGCAACGGATTTCTGGACAGAGACCAAGGAAGAGAGCTTACTGCTTTGGCCCAACATAGGAGAGGTATTTTTGGCTTCAGGCCAGAGCTTGGCAATTCGCCTTCATTGTGAGGTCATTGTTTGCCAGTATATTATGGGGGCTGCATGGGGTGCCAACCCTCAGTTTCAGCATTATGTGCAAAGGGCTCGCAGACGCTGTGTGAGAGGGGCAGCCCTGGCTAGACGCAGAGGGGGCAACAGGCGTCGGCAACCTAGGCCTTACCCACTCAGGAAATACCGCCAGCAGGTGTCCTATCTCACCATGCCTGTCGCGCAGTGTGTTAGGAGGCTGCGCTTCAGAAGGGAGGTGGTTGCAGAGATCTGCCAGCTGCTTCACAGAGATCTGTGTCCACAGCTGAGGTGCAGGACATCTCTGTCGGTGGAAGTGAAGGTCACGGTGGCTCTGAACTTCTATGCAAGCGGCTCCTTCCAAGCCACTGTTGGGGACATTGCTAACATATCCCAGTTCGCCGTGCATTGCTGCATCCGCCAGGTGACCAATGCCCTTTTCAGAAGGAGACACCAATTCATCTCCTTCCCCATGACCCTGGAGAAGCAGCAGCAGCGTGCAGTGGGATTTGCGAGAACAGCGGGCTTCCCCATGGTGCAGGGCGCCATTGACTGCACGCATGTGGCTTTACGGGCACCTATCCACAATGCCGAGGATTACCGCAACCGGAAGGGCTACCATTCCCTCAATGTACAGCTGGTGTGTGACCACAGGCAGCGCATCCTAGCTGTCAATGCCCGCTTTCCAGGCAGCAGCCACGATGCATTTATCCTGCGACAGACTACTGTGGCTGACATGTTCCAGGCACAGCCTCCCCCAAGAGGATGGCTTATCGGGGACAAAGGCTATCCTTTGTGTACCTGGCTCATGACTCCGCTCCGCGCGCCCAGGGCCCCTGCTGAGGAGGCATACAACGAAAGCCATCAAGCCACTAGGAACATCATAGAACAAACGATTGGCATCCTCAAGCAACGGTTCCGCTGCCTGGGTCGTTCCGGAGGATCTCTGCAGTATTCGCCGGAGAGCGTCTCCCAGGTCGTGGTCGTCTGCTGCATGCTGCACAACCTGGCTATTCGCAGGACTCAGGCACTGCCACCTCACGCTGGAGCACCACCTCAGGAGGAGGAGCAGGAGGAGCATGAGGAGGAGGAGGAGGAGGAGGAGGAGGAGGAGTACCAGCCCAGGAGGGAGGCACAAGGTCCAAGGGCCGCCCGTCGGCGGCTTATTGAACGTCACTTCTAGGCCCCCTGTCAAGGAATGGCTTGTGGCAATGAAGGGACCTGAATGCAGCCGCTCCGCAAGCCCTCAGCCGGTTAAGGCAACAACCACTTCAAACATCAAACATGGACAAGCTGAATAAATAAAATGCTTTATTGAACAAACTCAGGGCCCTTCCCACATGAAACCCAAAAACAGACAACACACCCAAAAAACTGTCAGACACATGACTCACTCCCACAACCTGGGGAGGAATAACAAAACATTTCCACAAAAATGGCCTTCATCCTCGGCCTTACAAAAACAACCATCCCCATAAACAAAACAACCATCCCCATATAAAAACACATTTGCCCACACCCTCTACTTTGTGGCCCGCGAGGGCGATTCCTTGACCAGCCTTTTGCGGCCCCTGGCCGCCCTGCTGCTCCTCCTCAAAGTGTGCCCAGTGGCTGCTGCAAGGCTGGGGGAAGGCTCCTGAGGGGCACATGGCGTGACGGGAGATGCCCTTGGGGGTCAGCCTAGACGAGCTATGGCCCTCGAGGGTCCGGCTGGTGACTGCTGCAGCTGTGGCTGGGCAGCAGCAGTCTCTCCAGCAGCTCGTCGCAGCTCCACTGGGGGAGTGGCAGTGGCGGCTGCAGGAATGGGGGCAAGCTGGCTGATGGCAGGTGCTCGCTGCTCGCCTGAGACACTGGCACTCGCCCGGGCCAGCACTGCAGCATGCGCAGCAATCTGCTGAAGGACAGACCGCTATGTTGCTGCAGCGCGGCGGGTGCCCTGGCGATGCCTGGCTGACACAGCGAGTGTGGCAGCAGTGAGTGCCCGTACTGCCCTGGTCTGTGCCCGCATCAGACCAGCCAGTGACTGCACGGCACCACTGATCACCTGGCGACTCGCGGACTGCTCTGCCCCGAAATCGGACCGACTCGCGGACTGTTCTGCCCCGAATTCTGCCCGACTCGCGCACTGTTCTGCCCCGAATTCGGCCCGACTCGCGGCCTGTGCTGCTTCGAATTGCTCGAAACTCCTGGCCTGTGAGGTGCCGAAATCGGCCACACTATGAGCCAGGGACTCGATGGCCTCAGGCAACCGTGCCACAACCCCCATGAACTCGGTGTGCCGGCGATCCGAGTCCACGGACATTTGATCGAGGAGGCGCACCTCCTTGGCGAGGACCGTCTCCGGACTGGAGGCCGGATTCTCCCTCTGGGGAGAAGGCCGCCGAGCTGGCCGACCCTTCCCGCGTTGCTGGATGCCACTGAGCCCAGCAACTACACTCACTGCGACCCTTCCCCCCTCTGGGAAGAAGGCCGCCGAGCTGGCCGACCCTTCCCGCGTTGCTGCACGCCACTGGGCACAGGAGCTACACTCCCCTGCGACACTTCTCCCTGGCTGTTCTCCAGGGAAGACGTGTCCCCTCCATTGGCATCCCCTGGCGCGGCTGAGGGTTCCCCTGATGGGCCGCCTTGCTCTTCCTCTTCCTCCTCCTCCTCCTCCTCTTCCGAGGGGCTGTCACTGGCAGCTTCAGGGACCTCCTCCTCACCATCTGAAAGCAGGAAGGCACAAGAGTAGCTTTAGAGTGAGGAGAGGGCGTCAGCGAGGGAGGCATGAGTGGTGGCATTCAGCGCATTGGTCGGACAGTGGCAAAGGATGTAGATCTGAAGCGCAAGTGGGACGAGAGAGGTCCAAAAGGTGATGTCCTTACCATTGGTGCCCAGAACAGGGTCGGCATCTCCAGATGCAACGGGGCCAATCACCCGGGCACCCATGAGGCTACCCACGTGCTCTTCAAGGTCACTGAGCTGCTGGATCTGGGGACCGCCTCCCCCGGTCACAGTCCGGCTCTTCTGATTGTGTGCCAGTTTGGCCTGCAAGAGAAAGGACGGCCTCTAAGTACAGTGTGGTGGCCAGATCTTGTGTGCACTGCCTCCCATGGTCGAATAGCTTGGCCAGCGTGGTGCCGTGATCTTGTGTGCACTGCCTCCCATGGTCGAATAGCTTGGCCAGTGTGGTGCCCTGATCTTGTGTGCACTGCCTCCCATGGTCGAATAGCTTGGCCAGTGTGTAAAGTGCAGACTGTGCAATTGATGTTCATGCCAGTCCCATAGCTGCTGGATGAGGGCTGGCCATTAGGGCTTTTAGGTCCCTTTGCCCATAATGTGAGGTGCACATGCAAGGATGAGGAGGACACTGGAAAGGGGACTCACCCTGACAATCCTTGTGAGGTCATTGAACTTTTTCCGGCATTGGACACCAGTCCTGGGGACCTCGCTGTTGGATGTGACCCTGTGGGCGACCTCCCTCCAGGCTTTCCTGTAGACGCTGGTGGCAGGCTTCTTGCCACTGTCCGGGAACAAGAGTTTACGTCTCCTCTCCAAAGCCCTAACCAGCACCCTCAGATCATGGCCAGTGAAGCGCTGCGCTCGTTCACGGGCCTTCTGCATCTTTCCCGGCGCTATTTCTGTTCAGCAGCAGTGTTTAGGCCTAGCTGGAGGGCTGCAGTGTCCAGGGCGTGGCAGCAGACGAACTCGACCCTTCCCCCTTTAAGAGCTGGCCGGCGCCAGGGTGTCTGCTGTCAATCAAGAAATGAACGCACCTGCGCTGCGCCCGGCCTCGGCGGTTTAGCTCAGCACCGCCGGCTTTGCGCCTAAAGATAGTTGTGTAACGCCAGTTTTAGCGCTCGAGCAAACTCTTAGGGCGAAGCTACTGAATATCGGCGAAGTGGCCTCGACTTTGCGCCGGGCGCAAACTTTAGCGGCCGCCCGACTTTTCCGCCCCAAAAGTGGCTATACTGAATTTCTAGGCCTTTGTTTTTAATTTTCTTATTTCCTAATCTAACAGCATCAGAATTTTGTCTTAAGACCATTTATTATATTGAGGTGCGATTTCCTCAATGCACTAAACTGAATGAAAATCATCAAAGCATCTTTTGTAAGTTGGCTTTGATTTGATTTCTAAAATATACTACTGTTTCTAGAGGTGATGTAAAAATGAGTTTATTATAGTTAGACAGCAAAGCATTTTAAATGCAAATAATCAGTGTTAGTCATTGAGTTGTGCTTAGTTTAGGTGTTCTATGTAACTGGCAGGAATGGGAACTGTACTGATAAATTGCAATTCTGTGCTACGATCAACTTATGCTTGGACCAGGTATGCTTTATCTGGAAGTAACTGATGTACTTATTTTTGCATCTGTGAAGTGCCATTTTCAGTTTGATTAAAGTCACGCTAGCCCTTTCTGCAGTCGTGAGAGTAGGTAATAATGCAGGTCTACACAATTATAATGATGGCACTAGTGTTTTAATGTATTTAGTTCTTGTTGAGTAGTTAAGTGCCTCTTAGCTCTAGCTACCTTCAACTAACAAGCTACATTTCTGTCATGTTCTCCTTCTTACAGGGAAAAATGCAAGGGAGAGTAAAGTTTCTATAAATTTTGATGTGGTGAGTATAGTTGTGCAACTGCATTAGGGATTCCATTATTTTTTGACAGGGAGAAAGCACTTTGCCAAGTACAGATCCAGATTCTTCAGCTAGTGTAACCTCAGCTGATCCCAGAATTATGGATTTTGGGCCTGCCTTACATGTCCTCTTGGGTACAGTGGGGCTGGTCACCCCTGTAAGTGGCCTGAGCATCTTACATTTAGGGGTGTGCCGATACTGCCCATTGTCTAACTATACAATAATGTGACCCAGGGGTGTAAACAATAGGACCCCCTTGTGGTCTGATTTGGATACTCACATCTTTCACCTGTACCCCTAAGCACAGCTCTCCAATCTTTTCAAATTTGGACCAAGAAAGTACTTAATCAAACAAGGCCAGATGCGAATTGTTAAGATGCTTTATTTCACAGCAAGTGTGCATTCAAAGCAACAGTTATGATCAGACTCATTTTGTCTGCAGAGCGGGATTAAAATGGAGTGTGCTTAAACAGAGGGCCCGATTTTCCTGGAGCCGTCAGGCGGGGTTTCAGGCGTGCGGGGGTTGAAAAATCGCAGAAATAGGGGGTCGCGACCCCCCCCTGCCCAATTCCTCGCCCCGTCCAACTTTCGCCCCGGTGTTTCAACATGACCCGAATCAGTCCCGTCCGCAGCAGGCGGGACTGGTCGTCGGGAGCCTAATGGGCAATAATTGGCATCTGTAATCCAATTTTAAGGGGCCCTTGCAATTTTCAGCCTTTCCCCACGTAAACCACGCCTGGTGGGAACACCGCTGATGAAACCTGGCATGAACAATGTCGGCTTGCTTACTTTCAGCTGCAGGCCAATCAGGAATGAAGAGATTTAATCAGACAGCATTTGTAGGCTGCAGGACCTTGTTGCTCCAGGCTTGGGGCAACTTGTTGAAGGCTTAGGCACAGCTGTGGAAGGCTGGAGCCTCACACACTTCTCCAGTGTGGAGCCCCTCTCACCACCCTCACTCAGCGCTTCCTCAACGGAGGCATCTGCCAGAAGCATGGGAGGCCTTTTGTTCCTTCTCTTCTTGCCATTAGAGGATCTCCAACAGCAGAGGAGGCTGCAGCAGATCCAGCAACAACAGCAGCACCAGCAACAGCAGCACCAGCAGGCGCGACAGGCTGCGGCTCAGCCACTTGAGGCAGCACAGGCCAGAAGGGGCCATGGAAGGCCGTCGGCGCAGGAGATACCCCCCAAACAGGGTCGACAGACACAGGGTGAGCTACCTCAACATGACTGAGCAGCAGTGCCAAAGGCAGCTCCGACTTTCGCGAGAGGTAGTGACTGACATCTGCGCAATGCTGCAGCAAGACCTGGAGCCCAGAACACCAGGTCGACACTCCTTACCAGTGACCATCAAAGTCACCACCGCACTCAACATTTATGCCTCAGGCTCCTTCCAGGGATCAGCAGCAGACATCAGCGGCATCTCCCAGGCGGCCGCACACACTTGCATCAAACAGGTCACCGATGCCCTCTTTGCCCTCGCGCACAATCACATCCATTTCACCCGGGATTGCGCAAGTGTTAGGGCGCGAGCGCTTGGATTAGCTCAGCTGGCAGACTTTCCAAGGGTGCAGGGCATCATTGACTGCACACATGTGGTCCTTAGGGCACCCCATCGCAATCCAGGAGTTTTTGTCAACCGCAAGGGCTTCCACTCCCTTAACGTTCAGCTGGTGTGTGTGTGGCCACAAGAAGTTGATTTTGCATGTTTGTGCCAAGTACCCTGGCAGCTGCCATGACTCCCTCATACTGCGCCAGTCTACTGTGCCTCCGCTATTCAGTCCGCCAAACGAACTTCAGGGATGGCTAATTGGAGACAAGGGATATCCCCTGCGGACTTGGCTAATGACGCCGTTGAGGAGACCAGCCAACGAAGCTGAGGAGCGCTACAACTCCAGCCACATTTCCACCAGATGCATTATCGAGCAAGCCATCGGATTGCTGAAGATGCGCTTCAGATGCCTCGATAGATCAGGTGGAGCCATACAGTACTCAACAGCCAGGGTCTCCAAAATCGTCGTGGTATGCTGTGTGCTTCACAACATGGCACAGCGTCGTGGCTTGCCGATTCCGCAGGACCAAGAGGCTCCTCACAGAGCCACCTCAGATGAGGATGATGCTGAGGACGAGGACGAGGACGAGGACGAGGATGATGGAAATGAGCATCCTGCAGAGGCCCGTCAACCAGCGGCACCAGTGCGCAAGAACATTGCTGGGCGGAATGCAAGGAACGCACTCATCCTGGCCAGATTTGCGTAGCCTGGTACCTCAAACACTGTAGCCTCACTGCTTCTTAACTTACCATGGACAGTGGCCCATCCCTGCGCATTTCTACCTATTTGACCAGCTTGCTGACATCTGCAAGTAATCCTAAGACCTCAATGTGAAATCCCCATTCGCCAAATGACAGACGCCACAACTGCAGCAGTTGCCACCAGATTTTTTATGTACAAGAAACTGATGGCATTAAAACTATATGCAAGACTTTTCACCCAAGTGACTACCCTTGTGATTAGTAGTGCTTTATTTTTCTCCTACGTGTGCTCCTACGTAGTGGTACCCCTGTGTCTTCAGCAGATGTGGAGGCCCCTTGCTCACTTTCCTGCTGCTCCTGTCTCGACACCTTTGGCAGGCGTCCTCTGGGGTGGCGAGTCTGTGAGGGCTCGCCAGTAGTCTGCTGCTCCTGTGGCTGTGCAGGGGTTGAGACTCCTATCTCACTTGGGTGTGGACCCCGGCGGGGCTCTGACCGAGGGCTCTGAAGTGGCATGGAAGTGTGAGCACATGGAGAGGAGCCCCCACTTCCTTGAGGTGTGCCAACAACCTCCCTCTCATGGGTCAGCTCCCCCTCAGTGCCTGCAAGTGGCTGGAGAGCACCTTGCTGCACATCAGGGGGGCTATGGGGACCCGTATCTGCACTGGAAGTCCTGCTCAGAGGGACTTCCATGAAGGTCTGGTTTCGGTGCTCAGTAGATGCCCATCGCTCCTCAAGAGATGTCATTCTATTCTGAGCACTCACCATATTTTCCATACCCTGGCGACTATGCTCCTCCATGACCGTAGCCCTCCTCTTCTCGGCCGCAGCCCTCCTCTGCTCAGCCTCAGCCCTCCTCTCCTCGGCCGCAGCCCTCTTCTCCTCAGCAGTAGCCAGCCTTACCACGGAGGTAGCCATCCTTTCTGTGGTGATGCTTTCATGTGCCAATGACTCCAATAAGGCTCTGCTCATGCTTGCCATGGACTCCTCCATTTGCTCCACACTCGCAGTGACCCTGGAGACAAAACCTGCCAGAGACTCCTGCGTCTGTGCATGGAGATCCATCACCTCCTCTCTTGCGATGGATCCAGAGGCATAGGGTCGACATGCAGCTGAGCTGAGCAGGCAGAGTCCTGCGCCCTCCGACGCGGACTCTCCACTGCTGTCCCTGTCTCCACAATCTGCTGATGCTCACTTGTGAGCTGTGATACACCAGGTGACAACACTACTCTATCTTGCGAAGGTCCCACCGAGGTGTGAGTGTCTGCGCTGGTGCTCGGTGCGCTGAATTCTGCTGATGCTTTGCCCTCAGAGGTTGGAGCTTCCTCTGAGGCGTCTGGCTGCTCAGCCTCTTCCTCCTCTGCAGTGGGGATGGGGGCTTTGGATGGTCCTGTGGGGGAGTCAAGAGATGTGATGCCAAGGTTACATGCATATTGGATTTTGCAGATGCTCATAAGTCCAAATGATGTAGCTTCAGAATTGTTACAGCGACTCATGCTATGTCAATGAGAGAGATGGAAAACTATTCAATCACCAGCTTGCGGGCTTGCTCCTGTCTCTCCTGCCCCAGATTCCGGAGCCACATCAGCCCCAGCAATCTCCATCACTGCTTCCTCCCAGGGGGTCAGGTGGGCGATTGAGGGTGGTCCTCCTCCAGTCCTTGCTCGCTCTCTCCTGTTGTGAGCTCTCTTTTCCTGCAATGAGGGAGACAAGTGGAGTTTGAGTGAGAGTGCAGGAGTGAGTGTAGAGATTGCATAGCATAGATACTTAGAAGGAGACAAAGATGGTGTGAGGCTGCAAGACCAAGGGCCCTCCCTATGTGTTGTCAGTTGTGTTCCAAGCATCAGAGTGAGAGGCAGTGTGAGGGCTGGATGGTGGAATAGTTATGTGAATGTGAACATAGAGAGAGAGGGAATGGGTAAGGGTGCATGGATGTGACTGTGAAGTGGGATGTGGAGGAAGAGATTGCTGAAGCTGAGTGCTGTTGGGGAAAGGTAATGGGGATCAGGTTGAGGGTGATGGAAACCTCATACTTACTTTTCCTGTACGGTGAAGGTCATGGAAGCGCTTCCTGCACTGCATCCAGTTCTGTCGGGTGACTCCCTGAGAGCTCACCTCTGCAGCCACCTCCATCCATGCAGCCCTGGTCTCTTTGGGAGGCCTCTTCCTCCCTGAGCTAGGGAAGAGGACCTCCCTGTGGGCCCTAACCCCATCCACCAATGTCTGCAGTGACTCTCATCAAATTTGGCGGCAGCTCGGGCTCTGCCGCTGGCAGCAGCTGGTGCAGGCTCCTTTGCCATTCTGTACGACTGGTTGGGAAGCCTGCAGAGGTTGAAAAGCTTGCTGGAGACTTTAAAAGCACCACGAATTATGACATCATACTGTGGGGCTTTCTGACTGGAAATGGACACTTAGCAAGGGTGCCCAAACGCTGGAAATTAATTGGCCAATTGAGGGAAAATTGCGTCCAGCTGGCAGATCCATTTAGATTCGTGTCGGAACCCGACATTCGGGGAACCCGACAATTCCCCGCACCTGCGGGAAAATTGGCCCCAGAGTGTTTTATTTGGTAATTTGGAAAGAGTGGGAATTTGGAGAGGAGGGGGAAAGAGTTGCTGCTTTTTGCCTACACTACTTGTAGTGCTTTGTGTTACAGGTAGACATTTAATTTCAGTACCCTTAACTTAATCTAGATCAAATAAATAGTCAAGAAACTACACTGAAAATTAACTTCCCTTTTTTACAAATTTCATTAAATGTAATTAAATAAAACAAGGTCATATAGGGATGGCAGTGCAGGTGGTATGCCACAACAGCAGCATGTGGGAGATTGTGGAGAGCATTGTGATCCTGGACAACTGTTGTGTATGTACCTTTAAGGGAATAACTGGTCTCAGACTGCAGTACCGGCAGTGACCACCCCTGTATAAAAAGCCCTAGCAGGCTTCTGTAGTTTCAGTTTCCAGGTTGTCTCCATTCAGTAAAGACTTGTTATAATCAACTCCTGCAGTCCGTGTCTCAATTATACACGGACATAATACTGGCGACGAGTAAGAAACGAACTTACCTGCAACTCGGCAGCACCTCAGACGACGTTATTGAAGGTCGAAGCCAGGAGAAAGAAAAAAAAAAATTCAAAGAAACTCGAGAAACGGGCGTCGACCATGGGCAACCGCCCTCCAAATCATCGAATTGAAAAGCGCAGGAGAGACTGTCGAGAGCCAGGCTTGGTTCTCCAGTCTGTGGTTTCCCAGCTAATCGGGCTGGTGGCAGGTAGTGCACTGATCCTTCCTGGGCTGCGGCGGGCTAGAGCTCAATCGGGTGGCTCTGCAATGGGGCCGGGCAGCGAGTCGGGAAGCAAAGAGAGAGAGAGAGGGTGGAGCACACAGGGCGCGGCCGGTGCTTCGCAGCCGGGCAGCGTTCGGACCTAAGAAGAGGGAGGGAAGTGTCCCAGAGGGTCCGCTCCACGACGGGAATGGTTCTTCAATTAACGGAGTAAATATTGAAGCGCGATAGAAAAATAAAAATACCGTGGAGAGCAGCGTTGGCAGCAGCGATCGGGGAGGCGCGAAGACCATAGGGCGTCGCCATTACAGGATAGTAAAATAAATATAATCGCCAGCAACAGCGTTGGCAGCAGCGGCAGCGGCGGGAAAGCACGGGAGGCGCCATCTTAACTCGGCGGGGAAGAAGGAAAAGCACGGGAGGCACCATTTTGATTCTTCAAAGACGAAGGCAAAGCACGGGAGGTGCCATCTTAGATTTTCAAGATGCCAAAGACTGGCGATATCACTGCCTTCGATAATGCAATAGAAGACTGGACCTCGTATGTGGAAAGAGTCGAGGTATATTGCGAAATAGCCGATGAGAAAAAGGCATCGGTATTGCTAAATTTAATGGGGGCAAGAACGTACGGCCTATTGCGGGACCTGATTACTCCAGCCAAACCGAAGGCGAAGAGTTTTAACGAAATTGTTGCTATCCTACAGGAACACCTAAATCCTACATCGCTGCTGATAGCAGAAAGATTTAAATTCCACAGGAGAAATCAGCATAAAAATGAGAGCAATGCTGATTACCTTACGGAGCTACGCAAGCTATCAAAGCACTGCCAGTTCGGAGCAGGACTGGCAGATACCTTACGGGACAAATTTGTCTGTGGACTCCTGAGTGAAGGAACACAGAAGAGGTTACTCTCAGAGAAAGAGCTGACGCTAGATAAGGCTTTCAGTGTGGCAGTATCGTACGAAGCAGCAGCAAGGGGAGCTGCGGAAATACAACAAAAGCCACAGGATTACGGCACCCACGAAATGAAACGGGGATTTGCAAAATGTTATCGCTGCGGCAGAACAAACCATGACCAGAAGGACTGCTCGTCCAAGGACAAAATATGCAGGCAATGCGGAAAGATGGGACACATTGCACGAGTTTGCAGGTCTGGGAAGAACACCAATGACAACAAAAAGGCTACTAAGGAACCGTACAGGAAAGTACAAAAGATGACGGACAGTAGTTCCGAAGACCAGATGAGCGATAGTGAATCCGGGAACAAGAGACTAAGCTGTCTCAAACTTCACAACGTAATCGCAAAAGAGGATCACCGAACCATTTGGGTCACCCTTACAATAGCAGGGTCCCAAGTCAAAATGGAATTGGATACAGGATCAGCTCTAACCATCATGAATCGACGAGACTACGAGTGGCTATTCTCACACATACCCTTGAGAGAGACATCTATTGCCTTGAGGACGTATATGGGGCAAAAATTATACCCCAGAGGAAAAATAAGGGTCCCTGTCGAATACAACGGCAAGAAAATACGGAAATTGTACCTCTACATTCTGCAAGATGGTGGACCACCGTTATTGGGACGTGAATGGATCAGAAAGATAAGTTTAGACTGGCACTCCATTCAGGCACTGACGGTGGCTGATAAAAAGGATGACGACGTCACTCCTGGATGATTGTCAACAATCTTAGCTGACGCCAAAGAGGTATTTCAACAAGGACTGGGCACTCTTAAAGGCATAACCGCCTCGATAAAAATAGAGGAGAATGCAATTCCCAAGTTTTTAAAAGCAAGACCGGTATCATATGCAATTCGCCCAGCCGTCGAGGCAGAGCTGGAGAATCTGGAGAATGCAGGCGTGTTATCTAAGGTAGACTGGAGCGAGTGGGCGACACCCATCGTTCCTGTCATGAAGAAAACGTTAAACAATAAGTCTGAGGAGCCAAGGAAGGTTCGCATCTGTGGGGACTTCAAGGTGACGGTGAACCCAGTCCTTCACACAGTACAATATCCTCTTCCAAGGATAGAAGATATCTTCGCCTCACTATCTGGAGGGAAGCGTTTTACAAAAATTGACCTAGCACAAGCATATTTGCAGATGGAGGTTGAAGAATCCTCTAGGAAGTATCTCATGATAAACACTCACAAAGGTCTTTACCAGTATAATCAACTGGTATTCGGAGTAGCATCAGCTCCGGCGATATGGCAAAGAGTGATGGAACAAGTCCTGCAAGGGATTCCGGTGACTCAGTGTTACTTGGACGACATCCTAGTGATAGGTGAAGATGACAGTGAACACTTTGCCAACCTAGAGCAGGTGTTCACTAGAATACGTGAACATGGGCTACGAGCCAATCGCCCCAAGTGCGAGTTTTTTAAGAAACAGATATCGTATTGTGGCCACGTGATTGATGAAGAGGGGTTGCATAAGTTCCCTGACAAAATTGAAGCAGTAGTTAAGGCTCCAGCACCTGAAAATGTGTCGCAACTGAGGTCATTCCTCGGATTGGTGAATTACTACCATAAGTTTTTGCTGAATTTGTCCACAATTCTGCATCCACTGAACGCCCTGGCTCACTACAACCCATCACTACCGATAAGACTGGCGTGTGATGCGTCTCCCTACGGCATTGGGGCGGTGCTGTCACATAAATTTCTTGATGGTTCAGAGAGGCCGATAGCTTTTGCGTCACGCTCGTTAACTTCAGCCGAGCGTAACTATGCCCAGATTGACAGAGAGGCCCTCAGCCTGGTGAGGGGGGTGAAGAAGTTCAATCACTACCTGCACAGTCAGAAATTTACTTTACTAACTGATCATCAACCTCTCGTCTCCATTTTCAACCCTCAGAAGGGCGTACCGATAATGACGGCACAACGGCTACAGAGGCGGTCCCTTTTCCTAGGGGCACACCAATATGACATCGAGTACAAAGGAACCAAACAGCATGGGAATGCTGATGGATTGTCGCGCCTACCGTTGCCAACGGTGGAAGAAGAACTGGCAGTGGATCCAGTGGAGTTATTCCACTCGACTATCGTCGAGTGTCTCCCTGTGACGAATGCAAACATAGAAAAGGAAACACGAAATGACCCGACACTCTCCTGGGTCTATGATTTAACGGTGAAGGGATGGCCAGCGTATGGCGAACCACTGCTGCCAGCATTCTCACTGAGAAGAGAACAGCTGTCAGTGTGCAGAGGAACCTTGATGTGTGGATCCAGAGTAGTAATTCCACCCAAATTGAAGGATAGAGTGCTCAATGAGCTTCATGAGGGTCATCTGGGAGGGGTAAAAATGAAGAACTTAGCCAGAGCGTTTGTGTGGTGGCTGGGAATCGATAGAGAAATCGAAGAGATGACCAAGAGCTGTACAGGATGCCGGAAGGTCTAAAACGCCCCACCACAAGCCCCTCTACATCCATGGGAGTGGCCCTCATCTCCATGGCAAAGGGTGCACATTGATTTTGCTGGTCCCTTTATGGACTCGATGTTTTTAATTGCGGTGGATGCACATTCAAAGTGGCCAGAGGTAATAAAAATGTCCTCAACCACCACAGAAAAAACTATCACAGTCTTACGAACCATATTCGCCAGCAATGGGCTGCCCAAACAGATTTGCTCTGACAATGGACCACAGTTTGTGTCTGAAAAATTCCGGAGGTTCTTAAAGAACAATGTTGTTAAGCATTACACATCCGCCCCATATCATCCAGCCACTAATGGATTGGCCGAGAGGTTTGTTCAAACATTCAAGAAGGCTATCAACGCAATGTGTAATGAAGATATACCCCTACAACACAAGGTGGATAACTTCTTGTTTGCCTACCGGAATGCGACACATGCGGTTACCAACCAAACTCCAGCCATGATGTTCTTCAATCGAAGACTACGATGCCGCTTGGATTTGGTTAAGCCAAACGTCAGAAGAGATGTGGAGAACAGACAGTTTCAGAATATGAATGAAAGGCCGACCAGGAGTTTTAAGATAGGCCAATCAGTTTTGGCCCGGGACTACCACACAGAGAAATGGCAGCCAGGAACGATCTGTACACGGCAAGGACCTCTAATGTATACCGTGGACGTTGGAGAGAGCATTGTAAGACGCCATGCTGACCAGATTCTAGAGTCACTGGAAAACGTCAACTCCATACCACGATCTGATACACCTGGCGATGAAACTGAAGTACCAATTGCATCTACCGCAGAATCGGTGATATTGGAAGCAGACAAACCAAACAACGACATTGATCCCGACTCAACCTTGCCAGAAGAACCTGATATCCCAAAGAGGCGTTATCCAGACAGAATCAGGAAGCCTCCTCAAAGACTGAACTTATAATTGCTTAACTTCAACCAATGTATCTAGCAACCGTAATTGTAATTGTAATTAGTTATTATTTAGTTGTTAAATGAATGTTATGTACTGTTTATCTAAAAGGGGAGGAATTGTTGTGTATGTACCTTTAAGGGAATAACTGGTCTCAGACTGCAGTACCGGCAGTGACCACCCCTATATAAATGGCCCTAGCAGGCTTCTGTAGTTTCAGTTTCCAGGTTGTCTCCATTCAGTAAAGTACTTGTTATAATCAACTCCTGCAGTCCGTGTCTCAATTATACATGGACATAATAACAACCACGTTTGCAGTAAGTGCCTGCATCTTGAGGAACTTCAGCTCAGAGTTTTTGAGCTGGAGTCTGAAGTGCAGATATTGCAGGGCATCAGAGATGGGGAGAGTTACCTGGACACTTTGATCCAGGAGGCAGTCACTTCAATTCAATTCAATTTTTTTATTTGCCATATGTAACTAGTACAATGGAATGCTTACTCCTCATAGGGACACGTCAACTATTCTTACAGCGCCGTGTTCAGAAAGTCAATTCTTTGGCATCCAGTGGCAGTGGGAGCACGATGTCCCTCAGCCGCTCCGTACTCCTCGTCACCGCGGCCTCCTCCTCACTGTTGCTGGCTCGGCTCCACATGTGGTGGCCTGCTTCTCCCGCTCACCCTCTGGCCACCATTCCCGGCTCCCCTCCTCCCAGTCGGACTGCGAGTCGTCGTGGCTGCTGCTGCTGCTCGATGCGCTGCGCTGCCTCTGCCCGACTCGCCGAGCACATCCTCCGGTCGCCGCGGCCTCCACCTCACCGTCGCCGGCTCCATGGTCCAACGGCCTGGGGCCTCCCCCCATTAATTAGTTTTAAGCCCTCTCTACAGCCCTAGTTATTCGATTTGCCAGGACTCTAGTCCCAGCACTGGCAAAGTGAAGTCCGTCCCAACGGAACAACTCTCTCCTGTCCCATTAAACTGTTCTCCGCTCCGGCTCTCGCTCTTTTTAAACTATTCTCCACTCCAGCTCTTGCTCTTTTTAAACTGTTCTCCGCTCCGGCTCTCGCTCTTTTTAAACTGTTCTCCGCTCCAGCTCTCGTTCTTTTTAAACTGTTCTCCGCTCCAGCTCTCGCTCTTTTTAAACTTTAGTTAGGTAGTGTTACAGGTCGGGTTAGTGGTCAGGGACAGGAGGGTGTGACTGCAACTCAGGCAGGTAAGAGGACCCCAGGTGCAGTGCTGGAGGAGCCTCAGCCTTTGCCCTTGTCCAACAGGTATGAGGTTCTTGCTGCCTGTGTGAATGAGGGAAAAGCCTGCAAGACGGATGAGCAGGCTGACCATGACACCATGGTGCAGGAGGCCATTCAAGTGGGGGGAGTGAAAGGGAATGTAGTTGTGGTAGGGGACAGTATAGTCAGGGGGATAGATACTGTTCTCTGCAGGCACAACTGGAAGTTCTGAAGTAACAACAGAAAATGCTGGAAAAACTCAGCAGGTCAGGCAACATCCGTGGAGAGAAATTTGAGTTGACGATTCGGGTCGAAACCCTTTTTCAAAACTGGAAAGGAAATAAAATAGATCGAAGGCAGGGCTGCGATCGAACAAAAAAAGTAAAAGAGACATTAAAAGGTATTCAAAACCAGACGAGATGGTAATAGGCCAGTGGAGACAAAAGACAGCTGAGATTAGGTGTGAAGTGTACTGGCAGGATAAGAGACAGTTGCCAGGTTGGGGGCAGGGGGGGGAAAGGAGGACCCAAAACAAAGGGGTGGAAAAAAAGTAATAGGGGCTGAGGTTATGATCTGGAATTGTTGAACTCGATATTGAGTCCGGAAGGCTGCAAAGTGCCTAATCGGAAGATGAGGTGTTGTTCCTTGAGTTTACGTTGAGCTTCCGTGGAACAATGCAAGAGGCCAAGGACGGTGAGGTCCGAGTGGGAATGGAGCGGTGAATTAAAATGACAGGCGACCGGAAGCTCGGGGTCACCCTTACGGACTGAACGGAGGTGTTCCGCAAAGCAGTCACCCAATCTGCGTTTGGTCTCCCCAATGTAGAGGAGACTGCATCGTGAGCAGCGAATACAGCATACTAGATTGCAAGAAGTACAAGTAAATCGCTGTTTCACCTGGAAGGGGTGTTTGGGGCCCTGGACAGTGGGAAGGGGGGAGGTATAAGAACAGGTGCTGCATCTCCTGCGCTTGCACGGGTAGGTGCCAGGCAAAGGGGAAGGGCTGTTGGGGGTGATAGAGGAGTGGACTAGGGTGTCTCGGAGGGAGCGGTCCCTACGGAATGCTGAAAGGGGAGGGGAGGGGAAGATGCATTTGGTGGTGGGATCACTTTGGAAGTAACGGAAATGGCGGAGGATGATCCGTTGAATGTGGAGGCTGGTGGGGTGAAAGGTGAGGACAAGGGGAAACCTATCGTGGTTCTGGGAGGGAGTGGCAGGGGTGAGGGCAGAAGTGCGGGAGATAGAAAGGACACGGTCGAGGGCCGTGTCAACCATGGTAGAGGGGAATCCTCGGTTGCGGAAAAAGGAAGATATGTTGGAAGCACTGGTGTGGAAGGTGGCATCATCGGAGCAGATACGGCGGAGACGGAGAACCTGGGAGAATGGAATAGAGTCCTTACAGGAGGCTGGGTGGGAGGAAGTGTAGTCCAGGTAGCTGTGGGAGTCAGTGGGCTTGTAGTGAATATTGGTCGATAACCTATCCCCAGAGATGGAGACAGAGAAGTCGAGGAAGGGAAGGGAAGAGTCAGAGATGGACCATGTGAAGGTGAGGGAAGGGTGGACATTGGAGGCAAAGTGAATGAAATTGTCTAGTTCGGGGCGAGAGCAGGAAACGGCACCGATACAGTCATCAATGTATCGGAAAAAGAGGCGAGGGAGGGGACCTGAATAGGACTGGAACAAAGATTGTTCCACATATCCCACGAAAAGGCAGGCATAGCTAGGACCCATGCGGGTACCCATGGCAACACCTTTGATTTGGAGGAAATGAGTGGAGTTAAAGGAGAAATTGTTCAATGTGAGAACAAGTTCAGCCAGGCGGAGGAGGGTGGTGGTGGATGGGAACTGGACGGGCCTCTGTTCAAGGAAGAAGTGGAGTGCCCCCAGGCCATCCTGGTGGGGGATGGATGTGTAGAGGGATCGTACGTCCATGGTGAAAAGGAAGCGGTTGGGGCCAGGAAACTGGAAACTGTTAAAGTGGCGGAGGGCGTCTGAAGAGTCGCGGATGTAGGTGGGAAGAGACTGGACAAGGGGGGAAAAGATAGAGTCGAGATAGGAAGAGATAAGTTCCGTGGGGCGAGAACAGGCTGAAACGATGGGTCTACCAGGGCAGTCCTGTTTGTGGATCTTGGGAAGGAGGTAGAAGTGGGCTGTGCGGGTTTGGGGAACTATGAGGTTGGTGGCAGCAGGGGAAAATCTCCAGAGGAGATGAGGTCAGTGACAGTCTTGGAAACGGTGGTTTGATGTTCGGTAGTGGGGTCATGGTCCAGGTGGAGGTAGGAGGAGGTGTCGGAGAGTTGGCGTTCAGCTTCCGCTAGGTAGAGGTCAGTTTGCCAAACAACAACAGCACCACCCTTGTCAGCGGGTTTAATGACAATGTCAGGGTTGGATCTAAGGGAATGGAGTGCTGCAAGTTCAGAGGGAGGTAGGTTGGAGTGAGTGAGGGGAGCAGAGAAATGGAGACGGCCGATGTCACGGCGGCAGTTAGCGATGAAAAGATCTAGAGAGGGTAAGAGGCCAGGGGGAGGGGTCCAGGTAGAACGGGAATTCTGCAAGCGGGAAAAAGGGTCAGTCGTGCGGGGAGAAGACTCCTGGCCAAAGAAGTGGGCATGGAGACAAAGGCGGCGGAAAAAGAGCTCAACATCGTGCCGAGCTCGAAATTCATTGAGGTGGGGGCGTAAGGGGATGAAGCTCAGGCCTTTGCTGAGGACTGATCGTTCAGGGTCAGAGAGTGGAAGGTCAGAGGGGATAGTGAAAACGCGGCAGGGGGTGAGATTGGGAGAAGGGGGGTCAGAGGAAAGTGAAGGGGAAGAAGGTTCCGGAGGGGCGTGGGTGTCCAAGAGTTGATGAAGCTTGCGATCCTTGACATCGGAAAGGAAGAAAAAAAGTTTTTTGTTGAAGCGTCGGATGAGTCGAAGGATGAAATGGAACTGTGGACCTGGACAGCTTTGAGATAGAGTGCGCCGGTGTTGCTGAAGAGAGAGGTCGAGAGTGTTCATGTGGTGCCGCATGGCGTTGAGCGTGGATCTCAGGATGCGGCAAGAGCAGTAGTTCGAGGAACGATGAATATCTTGGAGATATTTGTAATCTTGGGTGGATCCAAAACACGAAGGGTGGAAGTTTAATTGGAATCCACGTGGAATAAGTCGGAACCGGAGACAGTTGCTGAGGAAAATGATGTGGCTGTGAAACCGAGTCTTGGCAGATACCTGATCAAACACGAGAAGGGAAACTGAAAGTAATGAAGATGAACAAGGTTGAAGAGCCAAACGGAGATCCCGTCGAAGAGAAGAGCAGAACTTCTTCAAGTTCTGAAGATTGTGTTGCCTGCCCGGTGCCAGGGTTAAAGGCATCTCCTCGTGGCTGAAGGAGAACTTGGAGTGGGAGGGGGAGGATCCAGTTGTCGTGGTCCACGTAGGAACCAATGACATAGGTAGAACTATGAATGAAGTTCTGCTGAGGGAGTTTGAGGAGCTAGGATCCAAATTAAAAAGCAGAACCTCAAAGGTAATAATCTCTGGATCGTTACCTGAGCCATGCGCAAGTTGGCATAGGGACAAACAGATTAGAGGTTTAAATGCGTGACTCAAAGAGTGGTGTGGGAGGAAGGGGTTTTAGTTCATGGGGCACTGGCACCAGTACTGGGGAAAGAGAGAGCTGTTCTGTTGGGACGGGTTCCACTTAAACCGGGCTGGGACTTGTGTCCTGGCAAATCGAATAACTAGGACAGTAGACAGGGCTTTAAACTAATGAAGGGGGGGACGGGAGGATTCAGGAAAGAGTAATTTAAAACAGCGAGAGAAATGTCAAGGCTCTCGAGCAGAGTAGAGTTTTGGGTAAAAATAAGCAGAGTGGGTCAGGAAGGGACAGAGAGAGTAACAAAGACTAAGGTGACATCAGGGAAAAATAGAAATAAGTCAAACTAAAGGCACTATCTTTGAATGCGCGAAGCACTCACAACAAAATTAATGAATTAATAGCACAGATAGAAATTAATATGTTTGATCTAACAGCCATTATGAAGGCATGTTTGCAATGTGGCTAAGGTTAGAAACTAAATATTCTAGGATACTTAACTTTTAGAAGAGATAGGCAAAATGGAAAAGGAGGAGGGGTAGCCCTGATAATAAAGTATGGGATAAAGACAGTAGAGAGAAAGGATCTTAGCTCCGAAAATCAAGAAGTAGAATCAGTTTGGGTGGAGCTAAGAAACAGCAAGGGGCAGAAAACATTGGTGGGCCTTGTTTATAGGCCCCCAAACAGTAGTTGTAATGTAGGGCAGAGCATAAATCAGGAAATTAGAGGTGCATGTAACAAGGGTAATACAGTAATCATGGGGGCTTTAATCTACATATAGACTAGGCAAACCAAATTTGCAGTAATAGTGTGGAGGACCAATTCATGGAATGTATGCAAGATAGTTTTCAAGATCAGTATGTTGAGGAACCAACTAGGGAACAGGCTATTTTAAATCTAGTATTGTGCAAAGAGAAAGGGTTAATTAATAACATTGTAGTAAAGGGGCCTTTAGGAAAGAGTGAACATAATGGCCCGTATTTTCCGATCGGAGGCATCCTGAGTGCAAGGCCTCTGATCTGGAAAAAATCTACATCCTTACCTGAAGGCTCCAGAGGTCCGGCCATTTCCGATCCTGGGCCTCTCCACGAGGAAATGCGCAGGGCCCACGTATCCCAGGGGCGCATGCGGTTCGCAAGCGTCCCTGGGATCATGTGGGCCATGGGAAGCCAATGGGAGAAGGGACTCTTCCTTCATACTTTTGACAGGTCTCTCAGCTTAGACCTGTCAAAAGTATGAATGGAGATCACTCCAAAAACACATCAAAACATTAAATAATTTTTTTTGAAATCATATTTTTAAAATTAGTTAAAATTACATTAAATTAAATATTTTAAACAAAAATTTAACTTTTTGAAACAAAAATTAAAGTTTTTTATGGGGCTAAAATAAACTTACCTTTTTTACAAGTATTTTTAAATTATAAATGAGTGAAAAAAACATTTCTTTTTTACTTTTTTAAACTCTTAAGCTTGTACACACCCGCAGGGATCGGAAAATACAGGCCAATATGATAGAATTTTATATTGAGTTTGCAAGTGATTTAGTTAAATCCAAAACTAGGGTCTTAAATCTAAACAAAGCAAACTACGTAGGTATGAGGGACGAGTTGGCTAAGGTAGATTGGGAAACTACATTAAAAGATATGATGGTAGAGAAGCAATGTCTAGCATTTAAAGAATTAATACATAATTTACAACAAATATACATTCCTTTGAGGCACAAAAACCCCACAGGAAAAGTATTCCAACTGTGGCTAACAAAAGAAGTTAAAGATAGTATTAGATCAAAGGAAGAGGCGTATAATGTTGCCAAAAAGAATAGTAAGCCTAAGGATTGGGAGGATTTTAGAATTCAGCAAAGGAGGACCAAAAAATTGATAAAGGCAAAATAGTATATGAGAGTAAACTAGCGAGAGACATAAAAACAGACTGTGAAAGCTTCTATAGGTATGTAAAAAGGAAAAGATTAGTGAAAGTAAATGAGGGTCCCTTACAGGCTGAGGCAGGAGAAATTATAATGGAGAATAAGGAAATGGCAGAGAAATTAAATAAATACTTTGGGCTGGATTTTGTGAATGGAGGCGAGTTGGAGGCGTGACAGCTGCTTGTCATGTCAATGTCCCGCCTCCATTCTCGCCTGACCAACCAGAGGGATTTTCCCCTGGTTGAGCTTGTTAAGCCTGCCCTGCGGGCTCAGCAGGCCAATTATGGAGGAAGTCACTGACAGATCACATCAACGTCAGACATGCTATCTGTCAAGACTTCTTGAAAGAAGAAATGTCAGTGTTTGACAGCTCTGTGAAGCTGTCAAACACTGACATTCTCTTTAGTTTGATGAGGCCTTGTGTTCAGGACTCATCAAACCTTTCAAATTTGTAAATTTCACATGGCTGTTGGAACGGAGGTTACAGAGGCAGTTAAAAGGATTAAATGCCTTTCCTGCCTCCTGGAGATGGGACCCGAAGCTGCACATCTTCCCGCCTCCTGGCAAAGGGGCACGGAGGCGGGAATGGGGGCGGGTTTGTCATCCACCCTCACTTTCTCCGATTTTACTGGCTGTCCCGCCTCCATGCCCGCCTCCTCGAGGCTTGGAAAATCTAGCCCTTTGTGTCTATCTTCACGGAATATGACGCAAAAAACTTCCTGGAATTAGTGCAGAACCAAGGGCCTAGCGAGAATGTGGAACTGAAAGAAATTAGTATTAGTAAAGAAATAGTACTGGAAAAATTAATGGGACTGAAAACCAATAAATCTCCTGGACCTGATGGCCTATATCCTAGGGTTTTGAAAGAGGTGACTATAGAGATAGTGGATGCATTGGTTGTCATTTTTCAAAATTCCATAGATTCGAGAATGGTTCCCATAGATTGGAAGGTAGCAAATGTAACCCTACTATTTAAGAAAGGAGGGAGAGAGAAAACGGGGAACTACAGACCAGTTAGCCTGACATCATTAGTAGGGAAAATGCTAGAATTTATTGTTAAGGATGTGGTAACAGGGCACTTAGAAAATCATAATAATAGGATTGGGCAGAGTCAACACGGATTTATGAAAGGGAAATTGTGTTTGACGAATCTGTTAGAGTTTTTTGAGGTTGTAACCAGCAGAATAGATAAGGGGGAAACAGTGGATGTGGTGTATTTGGATTTTCAGAAGGCATTCGATAAGGTACCACACAATAGGTTATTAAACAAAATTAGGGCTCATGGGATTGGGGTAATATACTAGCATGGATTGAGGGTTGGTTAATGGACAGAAAACAGAGAGTAGGAATAAAGGGGTCATTTTTGGTTTGGCTGTAACTAGTGGGGTACCACAAAGATCACTGCTTGGGCCTCAGCTATTCACAATCTATATCAATGATTTGGATGAGGGGACCAAATGTAATATATTCAAGTTTGCTGATGATACAAAGCTGAGTGGGAATGTAAGTTATGAAGAGGATGCAAAAAGGCTTCAAGGGGATATAGACAAGCTAAGTGAGTGGGCAAGAACATAGCAACTGTGGAGAAAGGTGAAGTTATCTGTTGTGTATGTACCTTTAAGGGAATAACTGGTCTTAGACTGCAGTACCGGCAGTGACCACCCCTGTATAAAAGGCCCTAGCAGGCTTCTGTCGTTCCAGTTTCAAGCTGCCTCTTGTTCAGTAAAGTACCTGTTAAACTGTTCTCCCGAAGTCCGTGTATTATTGAGGCGCGGACTTTACATTATCCACTTTGGTAGCTAAAATAGAAAAGTATTTTTTAAATGGTGAGAGATTGGAAATGTTGATATTCAGAGGGACCTGGGTGCCCTTGTACATGAATCACTGAAAGTTAACATGCAGGTACAGCAAACAATTTAGGAAAGCAAAAGGTATGTTGGTCTTTAATACAGGAGGATTTGATTATAGGAGTAAAGACGTCTTACTGCAATTATATAGGGCCCTGGTGAGACCACACCTCGAGTATTATGTACAGTTTTGGTCTCCTTACCTAAGGAAGGATATACTTGCCATAGAGGGAGTGCAAGAAAGGTTCTCCAGACTGATTCCTGGGATGGGGGATTGTCCTATGAGGAGAGATTGAATAGACTAGGCCTATATTCTCTAGCATTTAGAAGAATAAGAGGTGATCTCATTGAAACATATAACATTCTTATAGGGCTTGACAGGGTAGATGCAGGGAAGATGTTTCCCCTGGCTGGGGAGTCTAGAACCAGGGGTCACAGTCTCAGAATAAGAGGTTGGTCATTTAGGACTGAAATGAGGAGAAATGTCTTCACTCAGAGGGGTGGTGAATCGTTGGAATTCTCTACGCCAGTGGGCAGTGGAGGCTCAGTCGTTGAGTATATTCAGGACAGAAATCGATAGCTTTTTGGGTATTAAGGGAATCAAGAGATATGGGGATAGTGCAGGAAAATGGAGTTGAGGTAGAAGATCAGCCATGATCTTATTGAAATGGTGGAGCAGGCTCGAAGGGCCAAATGGCCTACTCCTTCTCCTATTTCTTATGTTCTTATGTCTTTGAATAATAAAACGCTATGTTTCCCCACATCACTGAATCATCTTGCTTAGCTTAAATAAAATGATTTCTAATTATTCTACGGCATTCTGTTCTTCCAAGCCAGGCAAAAGCTTGCCCTTGAAGCTCCTGTTTAAAAATGGACTGACTCCATGCATCTCGCTGTTTTTACCTCCCTGTGTTAACACAGAAAAGGCCTCTGCCAGACAACCCCTGCTGAATGCCCGGGACCGGGGATTTCACAGCACAAAGGGTGTGAGAAGTTCACCAAGCACCATGACAGGCTAACACGCTGTTTCTTGTTTATAGTCTTTGGGGCAACAACCTCTAAAGCCTGGCTCCTCAACATTTTAATCAGCTTTCGACTCCGAGCCTTTTTCTTAAAGTTGTGTGAATACACTTTGCTTTAAAACAGTATCATTAAATGTAATTCTTTTTTCTAAATTGTTTCCTTGGAAAAGTGATCAAAAAATCTCAAAACATGATACTAATCAATGGAATTCAAACTCACTAATATTTAAAGCCAAAGTACAGCTGCTGAAACAATGATTGCTTGTTCAATAAATAAATAATTTTGTAAGTATAAAAAGGTCCTTAAATAGGCATTAGGCCCATCATTAACATATTTAAGGGGCCCAACACCTATTTAATGCAGGTGCCCAGGATGCCTAAATATTGTCCAAGGCCAATATTTCAGAGGGCCTTAGGGCGCAGAACATAGCCCCATAAAATTGGTCTTTTTTGGCCCCCTTTTCCGCCTGGAGAACGGAACGAGGAACCTTTCTCCCCCAGTAATGTTTAAAAAGTCCATGAAAAATTCGTTAGCGACCATTTTGGGTCGCTAACTTTGCCTGGGTGCTAAATTTAGCCCCCCGGTGAAAAATAGCACCTTGGGATCTTTTATTACATTAAAGGTGCTATATAAATGCAAGTTGTTGTTGTTAAAATCATTGCTCTATTATTCGGTATCTACTTACTTTATCTGTCTTTCTTCGACCAGGAGTTTCCATTTCCACAGGTAAACAGGGTTTCCGCCGCACTTCCAGCAAAGTTATGATGGTGGAGTGGGAAATTCTTGTCATTAGCCTTCAATGAGGCCGATTTTGGGTTGCTGCGGTGTTCGGGCGGGCATCAGGCATTGTGATCAGGCCACCTGCCCAGTCATAGCAGCGAGAGGCCCTAAACAGTTTGGTGGTCGGGCCTTATTTGCATGCATCCGGCCAGCACTCCTACTCCTGCTCCTGCTCCTGCTCCTGCTCCTGCTCCTCCTGGCCTCCCATTAATGGGAAAAGAAAATTGTCTCCGTTTTTGGAGCAGCCTGCAGCGGCCCCTTTTAAGGACCTCGCGTTAGGCCGTGCCACATCAGGGGCCAATGAGCAGGGGTAGCTCTCATGTCCTGTAACTTTACCCCTCCTCGCTCATATCAGGAATCCCCAAAATCACTAAAGGTAGTGTTCCCTTCACGGGCTCCATAGGGCGTAGAAGTTTCATGATCATGCTCTTGCTTTGTCTGCCCGAACGCGCTTCCATCACTCTCCGCATTACCGGAAGGCCATGTGTACTGTTGCGGGGTGACAAGCGTCGGAGGAGCCGAAGAGGCTTCTAACTGCTCCGCCTCCATAACTAACATTGCCACTCGAACCACGCAGGTTCGAAGTTCCAAAGTCGGAGAAGACAAAGGAGGTGTGGAAGGGAACAGTGGGCATGCTCCCTGTCACCTAATCCTCTTTTCAACTCTTGGACGTGGAAAATCCTCTGAACACTACCAGGCTTCATCAATGTCCGCCTCAGTTGGGCAAGCTAATACCGCCATCTGTTGCAGCTCAGATATTCCTTTCTCTAAATCTTGATTATGATTCTGTTCATCTGCAAGATGCTGATCCAGCGTCAGAACAGTCCTGGCTGCTCCGAGCACCTGGAATCGTCAGTTTTCTACCTCTTTCCTGGTTGCTACTAGCTGTTCTGTAAGTTCTGAGACTTCTCTATCTCTAGCCTGAGCCTCTTCTCCTAACTTTTGAATCACCAGCATTAGACACTGTGGGCTGGATTTTCTCAGCTCCGAGGAGGCGGGTATGGAGGCGGGGCTGCCGGTAAAGTTGCAGAAAGTGGGGGCGGATGGCAAACCTGCCCCCATCCCGTCTCCGTGCCCTTTTGCCAGGAGGCGGGAAGCCATCTTGCCCCAGGTCCCGTCTCCTCGAGGCGGGAAAGGGATTATATCCTTTTAACTGCCTGATAACAGGTAGTTAACAGGCACAAAAAAGGATTAGTTCCATTTTACCTTTTCAAGTGCAGGCTTCCTGACCTCGGAGAACCCCACCAGGGTGGAGGAGTCGAGTAGGAGGTCTGCGGGGGTCGGAGGGGTCTGAAAGTGCAATGTAGAGGTGAGTGATGGGTGCAAGTGTGGAATGGTAAGTATGTAAGGTGAGTGTAAAGTGTTATCATGTGGCAGAACCACTGAATGACTCTGGCTAACTGTATATAATTCTCTTTAACGAGGTTCTAACACCAGCCTAAACCTGTACCATTGTGTTAGGCATTACTGTGTTTTGTATATAGAGTTTGCATGTACGGGGCGTGGCCCCTTTAAGAGCGCGGGAAAACGCGGGCAAACACGATGACATCACGTTGCAAACCACGGGACTGCCCAGTCAGTCCTCGTGGCATCTCCGTTGAGTAAAGACCTGTTTAATCATTCTCTGGTGTCGCTCTCAGTTATTCGTAGGAATTCGTTAATTCCAACAATAAAATGTTTACTTACCTTTGTTTCTGCCTACAGCCTTCAGCCGCGGTGGTTCCGGAGTCCTGACATCTTCATTGTAGATTTCACAGACTGGCTGTTCGATCCTCCAAACCAACAGTCATCTGATTTCCACAAACTAGAAAGGTTTGATGAGTACTGAACAAAAGGGTTCATCAAACTACACAGAAAGTCAGTGTTTGACAGCTTCACAGAGCTGCCAAACGCTTACATTTCTTCTTTCAAGGAGTCTTGACAGATGGCACGTCAGACGTTGACATGCTCTGTCAGTGACTTCCCCCTAATTGGCCTGCTGAGCCTGCAGGGCGGGCTTAACAAGGTCAATCAGGGGAAAATCCCGCTGGTTAGCCAGAGGCTGATGGAGGCGGGGCTGAGACCTGACAAGCAGCAGTCCTGCCTCTAGCACGTCTCCATTCACAATATCCAGCCCTGTTACACTAATGCTTTTCTCTTTTTATCACCTTTTAACCCTAACACCTTCATTTTTTTTAACCGGACACTTTCCACTAAGGACTGCTGTGTCTCTCTTCATCTTCCTGTCATTGTTTCCTGCCCTATCCCATAGGGCCCACTTTAGACTCAATCCCTTCATTAAGAAATGACCAAACCTCATCAGTAATATTCCCTGACCCTCCCATTGCTGGCTGGAGATCCCTTTAAGTCACACCAATTAAGAGAATACTCGAACTTCCTCGGACCAACTTTGACTAACAAAATTCAAAAATATCACATCGGGGTCACCAAGATGTTGGACTGCTTTCTTGTTCTTTTTCGTTTTGTTGCTTTAAACGTCAGATTACACACACACTCAGTTGTGGTAATGCAGGATCGGGTCTTTATTGAAACCTCATCCTACACAAAACCAGTATGAGAGCTGCTGAGATACACACTTTCCACGATTCCAGTGTGAGCTACTAAACAGTGTTCCCTTACATTTCTTATACTAATTTCCCCCTTTGATCACTACATTCCATGCATACTGTCAATAAATCAAGGTATGTATAAATGCCACAGAATAACAACATAAACTAAACATCCAGGCTCTCAACTCTTCTAATTGTTTTATTGCTGCAATAAAACCTTTCACTCCCTAAACAGAGTTATCAAGTTGACACATTCAGATATGGCTGAAGGATTCTTACACATCCTACTATTATATTTCCCCCTACGACATCCTTTCCCCAAAATCCTCTTAGCCAATTTACAACCCAGGCTCAGCAGAAAGCTGTTTGAACTTTTAACCCAGCATGTGCTGATCACACAGACTGTGCAGAAAGAATAGCGAGGTATTCAGGTAATAGACTTTCACTCTCACACTGTCCATGACATTTCAACAATCTATGTATATGGACACAAAAGCAAAATACTGCGGATGCTGGAAATCTGAAATAAAAACAGAAAATGCTGTAAATACTCAGCAGGTCAGGCAGCATCTGTGGAGAGAGAAACAAAGTTAACGTTTCAGGTCGATGACCCTTCGTCTCTTTGGACCTTCACTGTTCCTAGCTATTCACCATTTAGAAAGTACTCTGATCAATCCTTTTTAGCTACAAAGTGGATGACCTCAAACTTGCCTATATTGAAATCCATTTGCTCCAGTTTTGCCCATTCACGTAATCTATTAATATCTCTTTGTAATTTTATACTTCCATCTATACTGCTTATAGTGCCGCCTTTCTTTGTGTCATTAGCAAACAGCGCATGGGAATATGATGTTGTGGCGATAACGGAGACCTGGCTCAAAAAAGGGCAGGATTGAGTTTTAAATATTCCTGGATATAAGGTGTTCAGGAAAGATAGGAAAAGAAAGAAAGGAGGTGGGGTGGCAGTATTGGTTAAGGAGAATGTTACACTGCTGGAGGGACAGGATGTCCTAGAGGTGTCAAGGACAGAATCTGGTAAAACTAAAGAAATAATAGAGGGGCCATTAGACTACTAGGTGTATTCGATAGGCCACCAACTAGTGGGAAAGATATAGAGGAGCAAATTTGCAGGGAAACTACAATGCGTTGCAAGAACCAAAGAGTAGTAATAATGGGGGACTTCAATTATCCTAATATAACAACAACAGCAACTTGTATTTCTTTAGCCCTGTGGCGGAGCCACCAAGGGTCTCAGAACAATTAGTAATAATCCCTTTAACTACAGTGTAGTGCAGCTGCGGACTGCACCTTTAAACTGCCTGTTAACGTAGTACAATGTAGTACAATGTCCCAAGGTGCTGTACAGCAGTATTTTAAGACAAAATATTTGATGTTAATCCACATAAGGATAAATTAAGGCAGGTGACCAAAAGCTTGGTCAAAGAGGTAGGTTTTAAGGAGCGTCTTAAAGGAGGAAAGAGAGGTAGCATGGCAGACAGGTTTAGGCAGGGAATTCTAGAGCTTAGGACCTAAGCAACAGAAGGCGTGGCCACCAAAGGTTGAGCGATTATAATCAGGGATCTTCAAGAGGGCAGAATTAGAGGAGCACAGATATCTCGGGGGTTTGTGGGGCTGAAGGAGATTATAGAGATAGGAAGGGGAGAGGCCATGGAGGGATTTGAAAACATGGATGAGAATTTTGAAATCGAGGCGTTGCTTAACCGGGAGCCAATGTAGGTCAGCGAGCACAGCGGTGATGGGTGAACGGGACTTGGTGCGTGTCAGGACACGGGCAGCTGAGTTTTGGATGACCTCAAGTTTACGTAGAGTGGAATGTGGGAGGCCAGTAGTGCATTCGAATAGTCAAGTCTAGAGGTAACAAAGGCATGGATGAGGGTTTCAGCAGTGGGTGAGCTGAGGCAAGGGCGGAGACGTGCGATGTTACGGAGGTGGAAGTAGGGGGTCTTTGTTATGCCACGGATATGTATTCGAAAGCCCAGTTCAGGGTCAAATATGACACCAAGGTTGCAAACAGTGTGGTACAGACTCAGACAGATGTTAGGGAGAGGGATGGGGTCAGTGGCTAGGGAACTGAGTTTGTGGCAGGGACTGAAAACAATGGCTTCAGTTTTCCCAATATTTAATTGGAGAAAATTTATGCTCATCCAGAACTGTATGTCGGACAAGCAGTCTGACAATTTAAACACCGTGGAGGGGTCAAGAGAAGAAGTTGTGAGGTAAAAGTCGTCAGCGTACATGTGGAAACTGACGCTGTGTATAGACTGGGATAGTAATAGTGTAAAGGGCAGAGAGGGGGAAGAATTTCTGAAGTGTGTTCAGGAGAACTTTCTTCATCAGTATGTTTCCAGCCCAACGAGGAAGGGGGCATTGCTGGATTTGTTTCTCGAGAATGAGGTGGGTCAAGTGAAGCAAGTGTCAGTAGGGAAACATTTAGGGAATGTAGTGTATATGCCTTTAAGACAGAACTACTTTTTCAGCTCCTGTATACTGAAGTACCGGCAGTGACCACACCTGTATATAAGCCTTGCGCATGCCTCTGTACCCCCAGTCTTGAGACTACCCTCCTCCAGTAAATACCTGTTTATTGTTAAGTTACAGCATCCGTGTGGTTATTGAAAAACAGCATACTCTCAGAATCATGGATCTAACAGTGGTGACGAGTGTCGATTCGAATCTGCCTGCAACTAAAAAAAAAAAAAGTCGAGGCCAGGAACACGGGCGTCGACCACGAGCAACCGCCCAGTCATCCGGCAGAGAGTGAACATTGCAGGGGAGGATGTGGAGAGCCAGGCTTGGTTCCGCAGCCACGACGATCAGTAAGAGACTGACGACAGGTCCAGCGCAGACCCTTCCCGGACAGCGGCAGCTGGAGCCGACCGACGGCGGATAGAAAGCTGAGCAGCGTCGACGGGGTAAGACAGAGGGTGAAGCGCACAGGGCGCAGCCGGGGGTTGAAAACCAAGCGGCGTCGAGAGAAAAAAAAAAACAAACCGGAGAGAGAGAAGGTAAAGCAACAGCCGGGTTCAGGACGGAGCGGCGTCGAAAAAAAAAGAAGAACGCGCAGAGCACAGCCAGGGCTCAAGGGCTGAACAGTGTCCGCGGGAAGAATGGAGAGCGCGGGAGACGCCATTGAGCCGCGGAGAAGAAGGAAGAGCGCGGGAGACGCCATTTATAGAAGACGCAGCGGAGAAGAAGGGCGAGCGCGGGAAGGAAGGAAAGCGCGGGAGACGCAATTTTGTGCCAGCGGAGAAGAAGGGGAAGCGCGGGAGATGCCATTTTTGACAGTTAAATCACACCCAGGGATGCCGAAGAGTGGCAGTATCTCTACGTTCAACAATGAAGTCGAAGATTGGGTGACATATGTGGAACGTATTGAGGTGTACTGCAGGGCGAATGAAGAGCCAGATGCTAGTAAAGCGCTGGTTTTGTTAAATTCCATGGGTGCAAAAACTTATGGGTTACTGCAAAATCTAATAACCCCAGAGATGCCGGTGAACAAGAATTTCGAAAGCATAGTAGAAATCCTACAGGACCACTTAAACCCCACACCGCTGCTGATAGCAGAACGATTTAAGTTCCATAAAAGGAACCAACACAAAGACGAAAGCAATGCTGAGTACCTAACGGAACTGCGCAAGCTATCGAAACACTGCCAGTTTGGAGCAGGACTAGCAGATACGTTAAGGGACAAGTTTGTGTATGGGCTACAAAGTGAAGGAACCCAGAAACGGCTTCTATCAGAAAAGGATCTTACGCTGGACAAGGCTTTCAGTATGGCAGTATCACATGAAGCAGCCGCAAGGGGCGCTGCAGAGATACAACGGAGACCGCAAGAATATGGCACCAATGAAATGTCCTATGGAACAGGGAAGTGCTATCGCTGCGGCAGAACAACACATGACCAGAAGGATTATTGGTTCAAGGACCAAGTGTGCAGACAGTGTGGAAAAGCAGGACACATAGCAAGAGTCTGCAGGTCTGGGAAGAAAACCAACAGTAAGAAATTTCCACAGGAGAAGTACTAAAAGGTACACCAGGTGATGGACAGTGGTTCAGACGAACAGAAAAGTGACACAGACTCCGGAAGCAAGGAGCTGGGTTGTCTGAAACTACATAAGGTAACCAAAATGGAGGATCACCAGACTATCTGGGTTACACTCAAGATAGACGGAGTCCAGGTGAAAATGGAATTGGACACAGGATCAGCCCTAACAGTCATAAACCAAAGGGACTACAAGCGGCTATTTTCACATATACCCTTGAAAGCTACAGAGATTGTCTTGAAGACGTATACGGGGCAAAAAGTCTACCCCAAAGGAAAAATAAGGGTGAAAGTGATATATAAAGGGCAGGAAATACCTAAAATGGATATATATGTATTGCCAGATGGAGGACCACCACTGCTAGGACGTGAATAGATCCGGAAGATACAATTAGATTGGCATTCCATACAGGCACTGAAGGTTGAGGCCAAAAAGGATGACGACGCCACACCTGGACGACTGTCAAAAATGCTAACTGATGCAAAAGAAGTGTTCCAGGAGGGACTCGGAACACTAAAAGGCATAACAGCAATGATTAAAATAGTGGAAAATGCAAGCCTAAAGTTTCTTAAGGCCAGACCAGTGCCTTATGCGATCAGACCAGCTGTTGAAGCAGAGCTGGAAGGGTTGGAACGTTCAGGAGTACTGTCCAACGTGGACTGGAGCGAGTGGGCTACACCCATCATTCCTGTAATGAAGAGGTAATTGAGTAATACGCCTGGGGAACCAAAGAATGTCCGCATCTGTGCGGATTTTAAGGTGACAGTGAACCCAATCCTTCACACGGTACAATATCCGCTTCCACGAATTGTGGATATTTTCGCCTCGCTATCTGGAGGTAAACGCTTCACCAAAATTGATCTAGCACAGGCGTACTTGCAAATGGAGGTAGAAGAAGCTTCGAAACAATAACTTACGATTAACACTCATAAAGGTCTCTATCAATACAACCGGCTAGTGTTCGGTGTAGCCTCGGCTCCGGCTATCTGGCAAAGGGCAATGGATCAAGTCCTGCAAGGGATTCCAGGGACCCAGTGTTATTTGGACGATATCTTGGTCACGGGCGAAAATGAGAGTGATCACCTCGCCAACTTGGAGAAGGTGCTCACCAGATTAAAGGAGTATGGGCTACGAGCTAATCGCCACAAGTGCGCGTTTTTCCAGAAACAGATCTCGTATTGTGGCCACGTCATCGATGAAGAGGGGTTACATAAGTCCCCTGAAAAGATTGAGGCAGCAGTCAAGGCTCCAGCACCGGAAAATGTGTCACAACTGAGGTCGTTCCTCGGGCTGGTAAACTACTACCACGAGTTCTTACCAAATTTGTCCACGGTATTACACCCACTGAACACCCTACTGCAAACAGGGGTACCATGGAAGTGGGATGACAAACGTAGACGAGCTTTCCAGAAGTGTACAGAATTGATCACATCAAAAGAGGTGTTGGCCCATTTCAACCCAGCACTACCAATTCGTTTGGCATGTGATGCATCACCCTATGGTATTGGAGCGGTGCTGTCGCACAAATTCCCAGACGGGTTGGAGAGGCCAGTAGCCTTTGCGTCTCGGTCACTAACCTCAGCCGAGCGCAACTATGCCCAGATTGACAGGGAGGCCCTCAGCCTAGTATGGGGAGTAAAAAAATTCAACCACTATCTGCATGGGCAGAAGTTCACCTTGCTGACTGACCACCAACCACTTGTCTCCATCTTTAACCCTAAGAAGGGCGTTCCAGTGATGACTGCACAACGGTTACAAAGATGGTCCCTGTTTCTAGGGGCGAATCAATATGAAATAGAATATAAAGGCACGAAACAGCATGGGAACGCTGATGGGCTATCGCGCCTGCCACTGCCTACTGTGGAGGAAGCACCAGCAGTGGACCGTATAGAGATATTTTATTCGTCAATAATTGAACGATTGCCAGTAACGAACGCGGATATAGAGAAGGAGACCCGCAATGATCCGACGCTGTCTCGGGTATATGATTTGACGGTGAGGGGATGGCCAACACATGGCGACTCACTGTTGCCAGCATTCTCATCCAGAAGAGAACAGCTGTCAGTATGCCAGGGGACAGTGATGTGTGGATCCAGAGTGGTGATTCCACCCAAGTTAAGGGAGAGAGTGCTAAATGAACTACATGAAGGTCATCTGGGGGGAATGAAAATGAAAAGCCTTGCTAGGGCTTATGTGTGGTGGCCGGGAATTGATCAACAAATCGAAGACCTAAATAAGAGCAGCTCAGGATGGCAGAAGTTCCAAAATGCACCACCACATGCCCCTCTACACCCATGGGAGTGGCCCTCCTCTCCATGGCAACGGGTGCATATTGATTTCGCTGGTCCATTCATGGACTCAATGTTCTTAATAGCAGTGGATGCTCATTCGAAGTGGCCTGAGGTGATAAAAATGTCCTCAACCACTACAGAGAAAACGATTGCAGTCCTACGGACCATATTTGCCAGAAATGGTTTGCCAGCGCAGATTTGCTCTGATAATGGACCACAGTTTATGTCTGAAGTATGAGAAGGAATGGGGTAAGGCATTACACATCCGCCCCGTATCATCCAGCCACAAATGGATTGGCTGAGAGGTTCGTACAAACCTTTAAGAAGGCGATAAAGGCCATGTGCGACAATGAAATTCCACTACAGCATAAGATGGACAATTTCTTATTAGCCTACCGAAACGCGACACATACAGTTACCAACCAGACCCCGGCCATGATGTTCTTTAACCGAAGGTTGAGATCTCATCTGGACTTGCTCAGACCAAATGTGCGAAGAAATGTTGAGGACAAACAATTCCAGCACATCAATGAGAAGCCGACAAGGAGCTTCAATGTAGGACAACCAGCCTTGGCCCGTGACTATCGAACAGAGAAATGGCAACCCGGAACGATATGCACAAGGCAGGGGCCATTAATGTACACAGTGGATGTCGGGGCGAACATTGTGAGACGCCACATCGATCAGATCTTATCGTCACAGGAACGCGTCAACCCCATGTCTCGAGTACCTGGGGATGAACCCGACATCTACCTCAGAACCAGTAGCGTGGAACCCGATGAACTACCCGATGAAAAGGGGTCAGAATCGCCTCTGCACCAAGAACAAGGACCTCAGGAAAGGCGCTATCCCGAAAGGGTCAGGAAGCCGCCCCAAAGACTGAATCTATTAATGGACTATTGTTGTTTAATGTACATGTTAAAGTGTTAATTGTTATTTGAATATTAGGGGTACTACTAATCTAAAAGGGGAGGAATTGTAGTGTATGTGCCTTTAAGACAGAACTACTTTTACAGCTCCTGTATACTGTAGTACCGGCAGTGACCACACCTGTATATAAGCCTTGCGCATGCCTCTTTACCCCCAGTCTTGAGACTACCCTCCTCCAGTAAATACCTGTTTATTGTTAAGTTACAGCATTCGTGTGGTTATTGAAAAACAGCATACTCTCAGAATCACGGATCTAACAGGAAACAGTAGTCACAGTATCATAAGGATTAGATTAGCTATGGAAAAGGACAGGGAGCAATTTCGAGTAAAAATACTTAATTGGAGGAAGGCAAATTTCAGTGGGTTGAGAATGGATCTGGCCCGGGTAAATTGGAATCAAAGATTGGCAGGCAAATCTGTAATCAAACAATGGGCTGCCTTTAAAGAGGAGATGGTTCGGGTGCAGTCAAGGTACATTCCCATGAGGGGGAAAGGTAGGGCAACTAAAGCCAGAGCTCCCTGGATGACAAACGAGTTAGAGAGTAAGGTGAAGCAGAAAAAGGGGGCTTAGGACAGATGTCAGGCTTTAGAATACAAGTGAGAACCAGGCTGAATATAGAAAGTTCAGAGGGGAAGTGAAAAATAAAATAAGAGGGAAAAGAGAGAGTATGAGAATAGATTGGCAGCTAACATAAAAGGGAATTCAAAAGTCTTATATAGGCATATAAATAATAAACAGGTAGGAAGAGGAGGGGTGGGGCCGATTAGGAATCAAAAGGCAGACCTACGCATAGAGGCAGGGGGCATGGCTGAGGTACTAAATTAATACTTTGCATCTGTCTTTACCAAGGAAGAAGATGCTGCCAAAGTCATAGTCAAAGATGAGGTAGTTGAGATACTGGATGGGATAAAAATGGATAAGGAGGAGATACCAGAAAGGCTGGCTGTAATTAAAATGGATAAGTCACCAGAACTGGATGGGATACATTCTAGAATGCTGAGGGAAGTAAAGGTGGAAATTGCGGAGGTACTGGCCATAACCTTCCAATCCTCCTTAGATACAGGGGTGATGTCCGAGGACTGGAGAATTGCAAATGTTACACCCTTGTTCAAAAAAGGGTGTAAGGATAAACCCACCAACTACAGGCCAGTCAGTTTAACCTTGGTAGTGGGGAAGCTTTTAGAAAAGATAACCTGGGACAAAATTAACAATAACTTGGACAAGTATGGATTAATTAAGGAAAGACAGCACGGATTTGTTAAAGGCAAATCATGTTTAACTAACTTGATTGAGTTTTTTGATGAGGTAACAGAGAGGGTTGATAAGGGCACTGCGGTTAATGTGATATACATGGACTTCCAAAAGGCGTTTGAAAAGTGCCACATAATAGATTTGCCAGCAAAGTTGAAGCCCATGGAATAAAAGGGACAGTGGCAGCGTGGATCCGAAATTGGCTAAGTGACAGGAAACAGAGAGTAGTGGTGAATGGTTGTTTTTCAGACTGGAGGAAAGTATACAGTGGTGTTCCCCAGGGGTCGGTACCAGGACCACTGCTTTTCTTGATATATAATAATGACTTAGATTTGGGTGTTCAGGGCACAATTGGAAAATTTGCAGATGAAACAAAACTGGGAAGTATAGTGAACAGTGAGGAGGATAGTGATAGACTTGAAGAAGACATAGACAGGCTGGTGAAATGGTTGAACAACGTGGCAGATGAAATTTTACGCAGAAAAGCGTGAAGTGATACATTTTGGTAGGAAAAATGAGGAGAGACAATGGCCCAGAAATTCGGGGTGGGGGCTTCCCGCGGGTGCAAGCCCCCGTCCTGCACTTACCTACCGCGCCGGCCATTGAGCTGTGAGCCCCCGTGGAATTGCGATCCTGGGCCCCCTCCAACTGCCGGCGCACAGTGCTTGCGTATCCTGGGGCACAGTTAGTTCGAAGCGTCCACTGCGATCACGTGGGCCATGGAGAGCCAATGGTAGCAGGGAATGCTTCATTCATAAGTTTGACAGGAAGACCTGTCAAACCTATAAATACTATAAGCCCCAAAACATCACTAAATCTTCAAATTAAAAAAAAAACACATTTTTAAAATAAACTATAAATTACTTGAAATAACTATTTTAAACAATTTAAATTTTTGAAAAAATTATTTACATTTTCTAACAGGGCTAAAAATAAACTTACCTTTCTTTAAAGTATTTAAAAATAATAAACCTGTGGAAAAAATGTTTTAATTTTAATTAATTCACCACTTACCTTGTAAAAAGCAGGCCTTGCGACTGCTTTTTACATGTCTAACTTCTGGAGATTTAGCTTCCCGGGAAAACCTGCAGAAAAAACATAAGTTTGATGCGCACGCGCTGCCTCTCCTGCGCACGTGTTCGACTTCTGAACCCCTTCTTTCAGGGGAACGGAAGTGCCGGTTTCCCACGCATGTGCAGTGCATGCACGAAACCGGCACTTCCATTGGGTTTACAGGTGAGTACCCCGTGTGTACTCACCCGTGGAGACCTGAATTTCTGGGCCATTATAAACCAAAGGGCATAATTCTAAAGTGGGTGCATGAACAGAGAGACCTGGGGATATATATGTACAAATCGTTGAAGGTGGCAAGGCAGGTTGAGAAAGTGGTTAAACAATGAATACGGGATACTGGGCTTCATAAATAGAGACTTTGGCCTAGAAATTCGGTTTTGGCGCAGCGAGGGCTTTAGCGCCGGAAGTTAGTGCCGGCACTAAGTCCCCCTACGTGCGCCAAAAATTCAGTAGCGCCGCGCCCAAACGGCTGCCGGCGCTACTGAGGGGTCTCAGCGCCTCAAAACTGGCGCCACGCGCCGCATTGCGGCACTATTCTGGCACTGCGGCGCCCGCTGCGGTGCGGCAGGCTCGGGAAGTGCAGGCCTCCTCCTTCCGTTAAGGAGGAGTTGCCTGCACCCGACCGCGGCCCGCGATAATCTTTTTAAAAATGAGCCCGGCACCTCGGACAAGTGCCGGGCTTGCTTCTGTTCCGGGGGGGGGGGGGGAAGTCCGGGGAGGGAGCTGCGGCCAGGCGGCCGGCGGGAAAGCGGGCGGCCGCCGCGGGGCCTTTAATGCGCCGGCGCAAAGTTCTGTAAGGCACCTCTGCCAGAACGTTGCTTGCGGCTGCCACGGGCGAGGCGGCCGCAACTCAATTTCCAAGTTCGGGCGGGTTACCATGGCAACCGGGACGCTGCGCACACCGATGACGTCATCGGTGCCGGCGCAGCGCTACCGGCCTAACGCCGATTTAGGGCCCCTGTCAATTTCTAAACTGGCCATAACTTCGGCGCTAGGCCCTCTAGCGCCTCAAAAGCGGCGCTAAGGCCAGTGAATTTCTAGGCCATAGAGTACTAAAGCAAGGAAGTTATGATGAACATTTATAAAACACTGGGTCAGCCTCAACTGGAGTATTGTGTCCAATTCTGGGCACCGCACTTTAGGAAAGATGTGAAGGCTTTAGAGAGGGTGCAGAAAATATTCACAAGAATGGTTCCAGGGATGAGGGACTTCAGTTATGTGGATAGGCTAGAGAAGTTGGGGTTGTTCTCCTTAGAGCAGAGAAGGTTGAGAGGAGATTTGATAGAGGTGTTCAAAATCATGAGGGGTCTAAATAGAGTAGAGAGTAGAGAGAAATTGTTCCCATTGGTGCAAGAGTCAAGAACCAGAGGACACAGATTTAAGGTGATTGACAGAAGAGCCAAAAGCGACATGAGGAAAAGCCTTTTACGCAGCGAGTGCTTAGGACCTGGAATGCACTGCCTGAAAGGGTGGTGGAGGCAGATTCAATCGTGACTTTCAAAAGGGAATTGGATAAGTACCTGAAGGAAAGAAATTTGCAGGGCTGCGGGGAAAGGGCGGGGGAGTGGGACTAGCTGAAATGCTCTTGCAGAGAGCTGGCACAGGCTCAATGGGCCAAATGGCCTTCTGTGCTGTAACCAGTCTATGATTCTATGATTCTGATATGACTTGAATATGTGGCTCTCTATCCCATCATCTAAGTCATTAATCAATACGGTGAATAGTTGAGGCCCCAACACAGATCCCTGTGGGATGCCACTAGTCACATCCTGCCAATTAGAGTACCTGCACATTATCCCTACTCTCTGGGGCAACATTGGGCTCAGTAGCATTCATTTTTTGGGTGCTACAAGGCCCCTTAAGGTTCCAAAATGTTGTTTGTGTTGCGCACGCACACTTCTGACACGAAGCGTGCCGGACAACATCTTCGTAAAGGTGTTTGCACGCGCGCATCTAATATCCACCTGCAGCATGCAGAGCAGGCAGCTCATGACGTCAATCAGCGTGCAACGCAGATTTGATACCAGTGCTGTCATTTTGGAGCTCCACACTCCAGCCTATGCCCTCTTTTAGCCTTCCACAGCGGAACACGCGTTCAACGGCATGAAGGTAACCCAACAACACTATTTAAAGGGATCATCAACTACTTGCAGGTTAGTTGCTGTATTATTTCTTCTGGCTGTTGGTGTAAGTCTATGCATTTTTGCTGCTTTTCCAAACTTGTTAAAAGTTTCAATAGCCTACAGGGAGTGGTCTGGCTGGTGCTGAAGCACTTTTTGTTACTTAAAGGCATGTGCATAAACCAATTGCTCCCAGACATGGGTGGCTTAGTCACGCTTCCTCTTGGCATTGAGCTTGACTGCGAGGATGCGCAGAGGCCACCCAGAACAGGACAAGCTGCTAGAAGAGGGAGGATGAGGAGGGGGAGAAGGGCTCTCAGCAGGAGGCCTTATCCGTAAAGGGTCTTTAGAGAGTATATTTGTTGGCGAACAGATTGCTGGAGTGCTGTGATGCCCTTGCAGCCCCTTTGCACACTGGTATCCAGAGCCATGATGGCAGCAGTCTGCAACTCAATGGCAGCAAGCTGAGATTGCATGACAGGAGTCTGAGCTTCCACTGCAGCACTCAGACGTTGAGTGACTGCTCCTTGTGCTGCAATGGAAGCTGAGACATCAACCATCAGACGCTGCATCAAGCTTAGCTCCACAGGTGTGCTGCTGGAGGTAGCCATCTATTTCATGTTGGAAAGGATGGGCTCCAAGCTCTGCGCAAAGCCCTGTGCCAATTTGGTGCCGAAATCCTCCATGCTCCTTGACATTGAATGCAAATTTCTGGCAGGCTTTCCCATGCACCAAACATTTGGGTGTGTACACCCATCAACTTTCTTCTGTAGCTTGGTGTATCGAAGTCAGAATGTAAGTCTTCTGCAGCAGAACTAGTGTGTGACCTCACCCTCTGGCGAGCTGGCAGCTGCGCTATCCTTTCCCCCTGCCCTGGCTGAGGTGCACTTGTGCCCGGTGTCTCACGTGCAGATCCCGCCTCTATCCTATTCCCTAAATTATGCGCAGTGTCAATATCTAAGCTGGTGGATGCAACTGTGAAATGGAATGATGACGTGTCTTCATCTTCACTGTCTTCTTGCTCTTCCTCCATTGCCTGGGCAGGTTGCAGTTCTGAAAGGAAAAGGGGCAAAGGTAGGGTTGTGATGAGGGGAGAGGAGACAGTAAGAAGTGCAGTCTTACACCATCATTTGCTTCTCAGTCAGAAGAGATTGTGGGATGAGGGAGAAGTGGGATGTGAGAAGTAGAATTAGGTATGTGGATACCCTCATCTTCAATCATTTCAGCTCCACCAGTGGTCACGGCCTCAGCAATGGCCCTTCCCATAATGGCCAGCACCATCTCCTACATGGGGGTTAGAACATGCAGGCGCACCTCTCCTCCTCCAGTTAGTTCCCAGTTAGTTCCTGCTGTTCTGGTTGTGTTCCACTTTCTCCTGCAAGAGAGAAGGAAGTGTGTCAGTGAATATTGTGCAATATGTTTGGGTGATGTGGCTGTCAAAGTTGAATAGCTGCCATTGTGTGCGAGCTGTGAGTTGTAGCTGCGAGGCTTGCAACAGTGCTAAGTGTGTGAGGGTGAGGTAAACCATGTGAATTTTAGGGTTGAGTACTTATTGATAGAGATTGTTGGTAGGTTGGTGATGGGGGTGTGGTGAATTGAGCAGTGGATGTGGCTGGTGGTGCAGTTGGTAGGATATGCCTTTTGAAGATCAACTCACTCACCTTGACAACTCGTGTGAGATCATTAAACTTCTTCCTGTACTGCATCCGTGTGCTTGGAGCAACACTCCCGACATTGACCTCCAACGCTATTGCTTCCCACTACTTCCTGAGCATCTGTCTGGAGGGCCTCCTGCACTGCTGCGGATACAGGACGTCTTTCTTTTTCACCCCTTCCGCCAAGACCTCCAGTGCAATGCCTGAGAGCTTGGTGCTCTCTCTCTCTCTCGCGCATGTTCAGACATTGTTCAATGTATCAGAGCACAGATTCAGTTTTCAAATGACTCCCACCACTTCTTGCAGCCACGATGCACTTCCCCTTTAAGAGGTGCAGGCTGCCTTTAAGTAGCGCTAGCCACTCACGATATCGGGCCCCTGCTGATGCGTGCAGCCAGTGAACAATGCGGGGAGCACTGACTGCATGCAGCAATCATGTAACACAACAGCCAGCACCAATTCAGCATGCTGCCAGCAACACGATGAACGGTCGCCTATTAAATGCGTACCACGAGCCTCACGCCCGTTTTTGTGACTTAGCCAATTTCTCCCGTGTTAGTTGCTTCAATAAGTAGCTTTTACTGCTGCCTTCTATAAATGTCTCGATGTGTTTAGTAGTCTAATCTGTTATCAAATTATCTGATATTAATCATCTTCTGAAGTGATATGGGCATGTAGAACAACACCACCTTGCATTTATGCAGCACCTATAACATAGTAAAATGTCCCAAGGCACTTCACAGGAGCGTAATCAGACAAAAGTTGACACAGAGCCAAAGAAGGAGATTTTAAGATAGGTGACCAAAAGCTTTGTCAAAGAGTTAGGTTTTATGGAGCGTCTTATAGGAGGAGAGATAGGTAGAGAGGTCGAGAGACTTAGGAACAGAATTCCAGAGCTTAGGGCCTAGTCAGCTCAAGGCACAGTCGCCAATGGTGGAGCAAAGGAAGCCAGGGATTCACAATAGGCATGGAATTTGGAGGAATGCAGAGTTCTCGGAGGATTGTAGGGCTGGAGGAGGTTACAGAGATAGGGAGGGTCGAAGCCATGGAGCGATTTTAACACAAGGATGAGAATTTTAAAATCGAGGCATTGCTGGACCAGGAGCGTAGGGATGATGGGTGAATGGGTCTTGGTGCGAGTTAGAACACGGGCAGCAAAGTTTTGGATGAGCTCAAGTTTATGTAGGGTGCAGGATGGGAGGCTGGCCAGGAGAGCATTGGGTAGTCAAATCTAGAGGTAAGAAAAGCACTGATGGTTGTTTCAGTCGGTGGGCTGAGGCAGCAGCGGAGACAACAACAACAACAACTTGCATTTATGTAGCACCTTTAATGTAGTAAAACATTCCAAGGCATGTAGAGATGAGCGATATTACGGAGGTGGAAGTAGGTGGTCTTGGTGACGGACAGGAGATGAAGTCGGTAGCTCAGCTCAGGGTCAAATAGGATGCAGAGGTTGCAAACATTATGATTCAGCCTAAGATTCTGGCCAAGGAAGGGGGTGGAATCGGTGGCTAGGGAATAGAGTTGGTGGCGAGGGCCAAAGGCAGTGGCTTTGGTCTTGACATTGTTTATTGGAGGAAATTTCTACTCATCCAGTACAAGCAGCGTGACAACATTAGAGGCAGTGGAGGAGTCGGAATCCTACAAGTAAATCTAGGGACAGTAAACAGGTCTATAATTCATCCTTGGCACATTATCTCAGATTACATTGTGCACAAGGTCTCGCTTCAGTTCATAGGCTGTTGGAACTGACTTTTGCATTGGGTACAGAAAAGAATGTCTGGAGAAGCCATGAATTGTAACATCAGGTTACTTAATACAGAATTACAGGAAACAAGCAGAAAACTGGCGTGTCTCAAATTCAAATTGAAATTAGAAGCATGTTTAGAAGACAGAGCACTAGTTGGGTGGAATAGACTCCCATCAAAAGAAATGAATGTCGATTGGAGTTAGTCAATTATACGGTAATAAAAGTGATTGAAGGTCATGTTGATTGTAATCATGGAGTATGTTTGCCTTGGTGGCACTTTTAAAGTATCCCGATGAGTTGCATTTTTACTGTATTACCATAGTTGGGGCGGTTTGCTACAATGTAATGTAAGGGGTTTTCTCTCCGAGATCGCAGAGGTTTCTCTCACCAGAGGCCTCGCTCTCTCTTTTGCACAGTAAAACCTTGAGTGGTTCGACCCACTCGCCCCTTAGGTTCTAGACACTGGACTTAGGTGCAGGAACTACAATGCAGAGAAGACTCTTATGGACCAAGTTTAATGAATCGAAATGGAATTTTATTGCATATGGAAAAACAAATCAAATGCAAGCAAATGAGAGGGTACATGGGAGGGAAAAACATCATAACAATACAGTACTAGCTAAAATAGATACAGGCATATTATACTTTACAAAAATCATCATGAAATGGGGAAACACACGGAACATCGAGGGACAACAACTCATGTTAATTATACCCAAAATGACTGTACTGGCCGCGCTAGACGTGCTCCTATCTAGTTATCCAGCAAGTTAAATACTTATTCAAAAATAATTCTTCGTGAAGCTGTTTGCTGTTTTGAAGCTTTACTTGAACAACTTTGTGAAACTGTAAACAAAGATAAAGTGTGTTTTGTACATAAACTGAGTACTATACATTCGATATTACATAAGATATAAACATATTTACAACAGTAGAATAGACTAATTGTCTAACTAACTAACATTTGGACTAACTTCTGTAACTATCAAATATTAACCTTTTATAAACATGTTATTGTCAAAATACTACTCTGACAATGTTACTATTATGCTAACAAACAAAGATACTCACTGATATTGTGCTTGGCCTAACATATGAAATCAGATTACATTGGATTGTGAAACCCTTATGGAATCCTCCATTACTGCCAGGTTCTTCCTGGAATTCTACTTCCTGGGATTCTACTTCCTGGGTTACACAGGAAGAAAGGTACGAAGGTCAAATGACCTCTCACAGGCAGAAAAAAACAAAGGTCCAATGACCTCACACAGGAAGAAAGGAACAAAGGTCAAATGACCTCTGTTTCATACAAACACACTGCTAACACATAACCACCACCAGAGGGTGCTATCTGCACATAAAAAAGTCCATCGGTCCAGAACAATGACCACCCCATTTAACCTATCTAGATCCGATTATGAAGGGCCAGAAACATGCTCACCAATCCAACTAGGAATTGCAAGGTTTTAAAACAGGTCTGCGTTTTGATCCTTTCAGGCGTCCTGTCTCCTCGTGGTCAGCGCTGCGGGCTGCGAGCTGTGACACGCCTTCTCTTCCTCGAGGTGAAGGTCACGGACAGGCTGGGTCTCAGCGGGCCTGGATGTCGATGTGAGGGAAGAGACCATCTGCTTGACCACGGTTGGAAGCCTCTAGCCGGCTTTCATATAGGTTTCTTCTGTAGTTTTGTCTCATCAAACGGCCAGGGGTTTGTCGACGATCTCCCGATGGTTACCCCGGGGCGGGATGTCGACTCGAACCGTCTTCTTCTTCTTCAATCACCACGATGGCCACGATGGCGCTCTGTGATGGCTCTGATGGCTTTCTGACCGCTACGATGGCTACCGATCGCTACCACGGGTGTCTCCAATTATACTTCTCAATCGAGGCCTTATCTCCCGCCTAATCAAGGTTGGTCTTTGCTTAACTTTTGGCGGTCTTATAGCACAGCAGGGTAGTTATTATATTTAAACTGCTTTCGGGATGGCCGGTGATGGCCATCTCTGGTCTGGAATGACCTTGTAATGTTTTAATGTTTTCTTGATGTCTTTAATGTGTCCTTGATGCATCCTTTATGAATATGGAACTGTTCCCCTTTGTCTGGGTAAACATTTAGATGGCCTTTATCTACAGGCCGATCTGACTGGATCTGCATCCAATCTTTATGTATGTGTTAAAGTCTGGTTTCGTTTTCTCAGAAACGGCTTCCAGAACTTACTGTGGGTTGAATCCACAAAGGCTGTCTGGGGACTGCAGGAACCATTTTAAAGTGTTCCAATAAGTCGGTCACGGGGTCTGGCGGCCATTTTATGTGTCCCTTTTCTGGGCTTCTTTTAAAACAGTCTTTTAAAAATCACGGCCTCTTCTGCCAGAGGACCCTTATAATACAATATTAATTTTGCGAATTCTACAGTAAAGACAATGTAAATCAAGGAGCTAAAAATTGCATGCAAGCACAAAAAGTCTCAAACATTAAAGGGCAGCAAAAGTGCCTATAATTTTAAAACTAGAGCTTCAGTCATTTAAAACAAATGCACACTGGGCTGTTTTTACTTCATTTGTCAGTATTTAATTGGCTTTGAAGTGCAGCTGAGCGTTCAGAGAACAAAACAGGTCCTAAACAAATTCCTTCTGTGTTACCTGTGAGGAGAAGTGGTGCTTACAAGGATCTAGAACTGGTTGAAAACCAGGCAGCCAACACTTCAAACTCCTAAACACTTAGAAGACGTTAACCATTACAAAATTATCAAAAATCCTTATTGACTTGTCATCAAGTTACTGCGACAGGAAATGAACTTAGTGTGCTGCGTTAGTTTCCATTGTCTTTCATTAAAATGAAGATAACAAAGGAACCAGAAGAGGCATCGATCTTTCTCTGAAGGTACTATCGTGTTCTGGCAAATATCAGCATGATGGGGTTTCCCCAGACCTTACTCAATGCCCAGAAGTGCATCTGTAGCGCTGCGCTCGCTAAACCAAATTAAGTACAGCAAACTTTAGTCCTTGTAGAATTATAAATTCAAAAAGGTTTTCTCCTCAAATAACTATACTTGGGTAGATAGGTCAGTCGGTAGGCAAGCAAGTATGCTGATAGTAAGAAAACTTTTAAAATGTTGCCTTCCTCTTTGTCTTATTGAGATTGGACAACACATCTATTTCCAAGTAGTCCCTTAGGGCACATAACCACAGAAAAAAATAAGAGTTGACTCAGCATTAGTAAATACACTACAGCAGGAGGTCAAATCTTACCAACTGACTGCTACCAAATCTAAGCCGATAAAATATGCAGTTCTTTCTAAATGATTAATTTTTGTCGCGAGTCGATTGCTTTCTTTAATGCTCAAAAAGCAAATACTTTTATTCTTTCATGTCATTTTCTGTCAGGCTTGTACATTAAATTACATCTATATTAAAACAGTAAAGACTGCAGTGTGTTTCTTTTCCTATTTTACCAGTTGATCTCTGATGGCATTGCAGCTGGGGACTGAAGGCCAGAGCCCTGTATTTAAACCAACCTGCCCAGCCGAAACGGGATGGCTGAGCGGTGAAAATAGCAAAAGTCGACTTACCGTCCTGTTCTCACCGGGAAGTCATCGATCGCCATCTTAACTGGCCAAGTGAAATGTGCATTATGGTAGCATTGTTGGTATGTTACTGGACTAGTAAGCCAGAGGTCTGGACTAATGATCCGGAGACATAAGTTCAAATCCCAGCACAGCAGCTAGGGAATTTAAATTCAATTAAGTAAATAAATCTGGAATAAAAAGCCAGTATCAGTAATGGTGACAATGAAACTAATAAAACCCATCTGGTTCACTAATGTCCTTTAGGGAAGGAAATCTGCCGTCCTTACCCGGTCTGGCCTATTTGTGACTCCAGACCCACAGGAATGTGGTTGACTCTTAACTGCCCTCGGAAATGGCCAAGCAAGCCTCTCAGTTGTACCAAACCAATACGAAAAACTACAATATGAATAAAATCGGATGAACCACCCAGCATCAGCCTAGGCACTGGATTCAGACACGACAAAGGCACACCCATCCCAATCAACCCTGCAAAGTCCACCTCACTAACATCTGGGGACTTGTGCCCAAAATTGGGACAGCTGTCCAACAGACTAGTCAAGCAATAACCTGACATAGTCATGCTCACAGAATCTTACCTTTCAGCCAACAACCCAGTCTCCTTCATCACCAACTCTGGGTAAATCTGTCTCACCGGCAGGACAGATCCACCAGGGGTAGCGGCACAGTGGTATACAGTTAGGAGAGGGTGGGCTTGGGAGTCCTCAACATTGCCTCCGGACCCGATGAAGTCTCATGGCATCAGATCGAACATGGGACCGCTTTGACCTCCGTTCAGTCTGTAAGGGTGACCCCGAGCTTCCGGTCGCCTGTCATTTTAATTCACCGCTCCATTCCCACTCGGACCTCACCGTCCTTGGCCTCTTGTATTGTTCCACGGAAGCTCAACGTAAACTCGAGGAACAGCACCTCATCTTCCGATTAGGCACTCTGCAGCCTTCCGGACTCAATATCGAGTTCAACAATTTCAGATCATAACCTCGGCCCCTATTACACATTTTTTCTTGCAATTTTTCCACTCCTTTTCCTCCCCCCCCTCTTTCCTTTTGTTTTTCTCTCACACCTGGCAGCTATCTCTTGCCCTGCCAGTACACTTTACCTCTAATCTCAGCCCATTACCATCTCGTCTAGCTCTTTTGTTTCTTTCACTTCTTTTGTCCGATCGCAGCCCTGCCTCCGACCCAATTTCTTTTCTTTCCAGTTTTGAAGAAGGGTTCGACCCGAAACGTCAACTCAAATTTCACTCCACGGATGTTGCCTGACCTGCTGAGTTTTTCCAGCATTTTTTGTTGTTATATGGGAAAGGAAAACTCCTGCTGATTACCTCAGATGATGAATCAGTACTCTTCCATATTGAACTCCACTTGAAAGAAGCACTGAGGGCTGCAAGGGTACAGAATGCACTCTGGGTGGGGGACTTCACTGCCCAACACCAAGAGTGGCTCGGAAATACCACTACTGACCAAGCTGACCAAGTCCTGAAGTACATCGCTGCAGGACTGAGCCTGTGGGCAGAGAACCAACATGAGGGAAAAACCTACTTGACATTGTCCTCACCAGAAGATGCATGTCATTGACAGTATTGGGAAGAGTGAATGCCGCACAGTGCTTGTAGAGATGACGTCCCATTTTCACACGGAGGACACCCTCCATTGTGGTGTGTGGCATTACCACCATGCTAAATGGGATAGATTCAGAACAGATCTAGCATCCATAAGGTGCTGTGGGCCATCAGCAGCAGCAGAATTATTTTCTACCATCCGTAACCTCATTGTCCATCATATCCCTCATTCTACCATCACAATCATGCCAAGGGACCAACCCTTGTTCAATGAGGAGTGTAGAAGAGTGTGCCAGGATCAGCACCAGGTGTAAATCTGAAACATATATGGAGATATTTATTTACAGAGATTAGGTCAGGTATCTTTTCCATTACATTTTGAAATGTTCTTACTACAAAATTATAATATTATGGTCCTACTCCCAGGAATATGGAATATGGATTTTAGAAGAAGCAAAATGGTTCATTGCTATTCGTCAGTTATTCTTCTCAATGACTGAAATTAAAATTTGGCCTGAGTCACTTAACTCAAAGTCAACCCCTCCTCCCATGCCCGTTCCTTCCACAGACTGTATGCAATGTACCTTATCTTCTGCACATTTTCTAGAACATATAGCCATCTATCCCAACGTTCCATTGAAGAAGAAAGAAATAACTTTCATTTATATACTGTCTATCATGCCCTCAGGATGGCCCAAGCACTTCACAGCATATGAAGTATTTTTGAAATCTGGTCACTATTGTAATGTAGGTAAACACAGCAGCCAATTTGCACACAGCAAGGTCCCACAAAAAGCAATGAGATAAATGATCAGATAATCTGTTTTAGTTGTATTGGCTTAGGGATAAATGTTGGTCAGGACACTGGGAGAACTGCCCTGCTCTTCTTCAAAATTTCCATTCGACCTTTTACATCCACCGCACAGGGGAGACAGGGCCTTGGTTTCACGTCTCGTCTAAAAGATCGCACCTTCAACAATGCAGTACCCTTTTTATACTGCATTGAAGTGCCAGCCTACAGTATATGCTCAAGTCTCTGGAGTGGGATTTGAACCCATGACCTTCTGACTCAGAGATGAGAATGCTACCACTGAGCCAAGGTTTACATAATTCAACTCTCACTGGTTCATCCCTTCGGATTACATTTTCTTTGTTTCAGAGGCTCAGGAAACATGGCCCAGAAATTGGGCTACATACCGCCATCCGCATGCGCCGCTATCCTGGTGAAAAATGGTGGCCGCCACTCTAGTGCCCTTCTCTAGTGCGGAACTCGGCAGCTGGCATTTTGGTGAGGGCCTTAGCACTGCCAATAACTTTAACATTAGTGCTGAGTTCAGCGCTGGGTCCTAAGCTCGCTCTGAAAAGCAAGCGTTCAACAGACTGACAGAGACACGGTCAGCATTTCTGAAAGGGACACATGCATAAGTTTGCATTCCAGCTTTTGGACTGGATTTTTAAAAAAATATTTAAGTAGTGACTTGGTGCAATACATTTAAACGTTTTTTAGGTGTGCAGGGCATGTAGGAAGTGCTGCTGGATGCTTGCAAGGCCTCGGATGGCAAAGGAAGGCCTCTGAGAAGATAGAAATGCTGGAAATACTCAGCAGGTCAGGCAGCATCCATGGAGAGAGAAACAGAGTTCACATCTTAGGTTGAGATGTTGCCTGACCTGCTGAGTATTTCCAGCGTTTTATGCTTTTATTTCAGATTTACAGCATTTGCTCACAGAGGGAAGAGGAAGACGCAGAAGAGGAAGACGCAGAAAAGGAAGATGTAGAAGAGGAGGAAGCACAAGAGGAGGATGCAGAAGGAAGGATGCAACCTAGACAGCCCTTTTCTGGTCAGAATATCCAGGATGGAATCATCTGCCTGCAGTACCAGTGACCACAATCCCAATTCCCCTTTCAACATTTGTCCCATACTTTACCTTCTCTCTGTTACTGTCCATCACAGAGTCCTCTTGGCCACAATGCTGAAATAAAAGCCACCACAAAGCAAACTTTCCAATCCAACTTAATACATCTATCCATCCTGTGGTGTATGTAACCTGTTCCACCTTAAGAGAACTTAAGCCTGTTCCACCTTAAGAGATGTACTACTTTCTCTGGCTGCTGTATACGTAATACCGGTGGTGACCACCGGTATATAAGCACTGTGTAGTAATATTGTATTTAGTATAGTCCTGACCTCCAACCAGTAAAGACCTGTTGAACTTTAATCTTGTAGTCTGTGTTAGTAATTACAACTAGAACACACAGACTTAACAGTGGCGACGAGTCCGATTCTTACCCTGTGGCAGTTTATATCCACGGCGGCTTCGTCCACAGAACGGACGTCGAAGAGAGGCTTCCACCTTCATCACCCTGCTGGAAGACACGTCGCGCGGCAGTCATCGAGAAACCAGAGTGCAGAAGACATCCTGAACTCGAAGCCTCCATCAGCGGCTGTCAGCTATCTTCTTTCTACCTTGGTGGTGGGTAAGCCGGGCAGCGACGCGACCAGAAAGTCGGCCGCATTGGCTGTACAGACGGGGAGGGAAGACGGAGGAATAAGGGCGGTGAGATCGATCGCGACCGGAGATAAGGGCCGGGCCGCATTCGGGCCGAAAGGCGCAGCGTGGGGACATCGATCGCAGCTGGTGATAAGGGCCGGGCCGCATTCGGGCTAAAAAGGCGCAGCGTCTGGGGCAACTGAAGGCGCGAGAGCCGCGGTGAAGCGGAGACAGCGTCGGGGGACGGGTGAAGACCGCCAAGCGTGGGAAAACCGCCATTTTGTAGGCGGAGGACGAAGACAAGAGCGGGAAGCCGCCATCTTGGATAAAAATAAAAAGAAATTAAATTGCAACGATGCCTAAACATGGGAACATTAATACCTTTGATAGCGACATCGAAGATTGGGCCATGTATGTAGAACGCATACAAAATTATTGTAAAGCAAATAAAATCCCAGATGAAGAGAAAGCACTAACATTATTAAACTTAATGGGTGCGAAGACATACGGGCAATTGAAACACTTTTTATCACCAGATGAACCGGCGGATAAGACGTTCGAGGAGATTGTTACTGTCCTGAAAAATCATCTAAACCCCACGCCGCTGGTGCTAGCGGAACAATTTAAATTTTACAGCAGAAGGCAGCTGAAGGATGAAAGCAATGCTGAATATTTAATGGAATTGCGTAAGCTAGCAAAGTACTGTCAGTTTGGAACGAGACTGACAGAGGCGCTACGAGATAAATTTGTGTGTGGTTTATTAAAAGAAGATACACAAAAGCGACTGCTCGAGGAGAATGAGCTGACACTTGAGAAAGCGGTCACTATGGCAGCAGCACATGAAGCCGCAGTGAGAGGCACGGCAGTAATGCAGCTACGGTCACCGGAGCTCAGTAGAAATAAATTGGGTTTGAGTACTGTAAAATGTTATCGTTGTGGAAAGACAACGCACGATCAGAACAAGTGTTGGTTTAAAAACCAAGAATGCAGAACGTGTGGCAGGCTTGGCCACATAGCTAAAGTATGCCGGTCAGGAAAGAAGACCAGCAACAAAAAGTCACCGCAAGGAAAATACATAAAGGTACACAAGGTGACAAAGAACAGTTCGACCGAACAGAAGTCAGATTCAGACGCTAGCAGTAATGAACTGGGTAGCTTAAGAGTACACAACGTTGGTAAGGATGCAGATCTCCAGACAATTTGGGTCACCCTTCAGATAGCAGGAGTCCAAGTAAAGATGGAATTGGACACTGGATCGGCATTGACGGTCATGAATAAGAAAGATTACAAAAGGTCATTCCAACATATTCCCCTACGGGATACGGAGATTATATTGAAAACATACACGGGGCAAAGAGTGTACCCCATCGGAAAAATAGAGGTAAAAGTGGTCCACAAGGGCGAAGAAAGCCAAGTAATGGACTTATATGTGCTACCTGAAGGAGGTCCACCACTACTGGGACGGGAGTGGATTAGGAAAATGAATATGGACTGGCACTCCTTGAAGGCACTAACGGTAGATTCCGGGGAAACAGATGTCAAACCTAAACGATTGTCCAAAATATTGGAAGATTGATGAACATGCACACCCAAAAATTTTTTAAAGCCAGACCGGTACCCTATGCAATACAACCTACTGTAGAAGCGGAACTGGAAGCGCTAGAACGTTCAGGTGTACTGTCTAAGGTAGATTGGAGTGAGTGGGCTACGCCCATTGTTCCCGTTATGAAACGTCCTTCGAGCAACAACCCAGGAGAACCAGGGAAGGTTCACATCTGTGGAGATTTCAAAATCACCGTTAATCCGGTGCTTCACACGGTGCAGTATCCGCTTCCGCGGATTGAGGATATTTTTGCTTCGTTGTCTGGCGGGAAACACTTCACCAAGATAGACCTGGCGCAGGCGTACTTGCAGATGGAGGTTGAAGAAGAGTCACGCCAATACCTCACGAGCAACACGCATTGAGGTTTGTACCGGTACAATAGGCTGGTTTTTGGAGTGGCATCGGCTCCAGCAATTTGGCAGAGGGCCATGGAGCAGGTATTACAGGGAATTCCAGGCACACAATGTTACCTGGACGATATTCTGATTACAGGTGATGGTGATGAAGAACACCTCGCAAACTTGGAACTGGTGCTCAACAGACTGAAAGAGTATGGACTTAGAGTTAATCGGCAGAAATGTGAGTTCTTCCAGAAGCGGATCTCGTACTGTGGTCATGTCATTGACCGGGAGGGGCTTCATAAGTCTCCTGACAAGATAGAGGCAGTTGTAAAGGCTCCCGCTCCAGATAATGTCTCTCAGTTGAGGTCGTTTCTAGGATTGATGAACTATTACCATAAATTTCTACCAAATCTATCCACGGTACTGCACCTGCTAAACGCTCTTTTACAGAAGGGGGTACCATGGGAATGGAGCGAAAACTGTAAGAAGGCATTTCGCAAAAGCAAAGAATTGATCACCTCAGAGGAAGTGTTGGCTCACTTCAACCCGACACTGCCTATTCGGTTGGCTTGTGATGCTTCTCCATATGGCATTGGGGCAGTACTCTCACACAAGTTGCCAAATGGCACGGAAAGGCCAGTCGCGTTTGCATCCAGATCATTGACCTCCGCTGAGCGCAACTATGCGCAGATCGATAGGGAGGCTCTCAGCCTTGTATGGGGAGTGAAGAAGTTTAATCATTACCTGCAGGGCCAAAAATTCACACTTCTGACAGACCATCAGCCGTTGGTATCCATTTTTAACCCTAAGAAGGGTGTTTCAGTGATGACAGCACAGCGTCTCCAGAGATGGTCCCTTTTCCTAGGGGCACATCAATATCAAAAAGAATTCAAAGGTACGAAGCAGCATGGCAATGCTGATGGGCTGTCACGCCTGCCACTACCTGAAGAAGAAGAAACGACGAAAGTTGACCCTGTTGAGTTATTTCATTCGACCATCATCGAGTGTTTACCAGTCACCAGTGCAAGTATTGAAAGAGAAACCAGGAACGACCCGACACTGTCCAGAGTCTACGAGGTGACAGTGAAAGGATGGCCAACACGTGGTGACCCTCTGTTACCGGCATTCTCGGCAAGGCAAGACCAGCTGTCCGTCTGCCATGGTACTATGATGTACGGGACAAGAGTGATTATTCCTCCCAAGTTAAGGGAAAGATTTCTAAAAGAACTGCATGAAGGTCATCTGGGGGGAGTTAAGATGAAAAGTCTTGCTAGGGCTTATGTATGGTGGCCGGGTATTGACCAACAGATAGAGGAGTTGACGAAAAGCTGCGCTGGGTGCCAAAAAGTGCAAAATGCACCTCCGATCGCACCACTACACCCATGGGAATGGCCTTCAGCCCCATGGCAACGTGTACATATTGACTTTGCTGGTCCATTCATGGACTCCATGTTCCTAATTGCGGTGGACGCACATTCCAAATGGCCAGAAGTGATCAAGATGAATACCACTACTTCAGAAAAGACAATTGCGGTGTTAAGAACAATATTCGCAAGGAACGGATTGCCAGAACAGATCTGTTCGGACAACGGACCACAGTTCATGTCGGAAGAATTCCAAAAATTCTTAAAGAAGAATGGGGTGAAACATTATACCTCTGCCCCATATCAACCGGTGACAAACGGGTTGGCCGAGAGATTTGTCCAAACATTCAAAAAAGCAATAAAGGCCATGAACGATGATCAGATTCCGCTACAGCACAAGGTGGACAATTTCCTAAAGGCACATCGAAACGCCGCTCATGCAGTGACTAACCAAAGTCCTGCCATGATGTTTTATAACAGGAGGTTGCGGTCCAGGTTGGACTTGTTAAAACCAAATGTGCGGAGGGAAGTGGAAAACAAACAGTTCCGGCATATTAATAACAAGACCACTCGAAGTTTCGACGTAGGACAACCAGTGTTGGCAAGGGGCTATGGAAACGAAAAATGGCAGTCCGGAACAATTCGGGCCAGACAAGGACCTCTGATGTACACAGTAGATATTGGTAACAATGTGATAAGGCGTCATGCGGATCAACTGGTAGAATCGAGAGCAAGGGTCGAACCCATGGTTGCGACAGAGACAACTGTGGAAGACGTTAATGAACCTGAAGCATCTACCTCGGCAGGGAATGTACCTGATGATGATAACACCCAATTCATGGGAGACCAACTAGAGGAGTCACCTCAGCAACAGGAATCAGAGACCACTGAAAGGCGTTATCCAAACCGAATCAGAAGGCCTCCTGAGAGACTGAACCTTTGAACTGTTTATACCTGAAGTTATATATGTTATTATGTTATGTTAAATGGGGATATGACTGTTAAGCTAAAAAGGGAGGATTGTGGTGTATGTAATCTGTTCCACCTTAAGAGAACTTAAGCCTGTTCCACCTTAAGAGATGTACTACTTTCTCTGGCTGCTGTATACGTAATACCGGTGGTGACCACCGGCATATAAGCACTGTGTAGTAATATTGTATTTAGTATAGTCCTGACCTCCAACCAGTAAAGATCTGTTGAACTTTAATCTTGTAGTCTGTGTTAGTAATTACAACTAGAACACACAGACTTAACACATCCAATATTACATCAAGAAATGAACTCATCACCTGTATGCATTCTCTTAGTGGCTGTCTTGTGTGTGCCTTTGCCTATCCCACTGATGTTGTGCAGTGCTACCCCAGTGGCTGCAGCATGGCTGGTGGAAGGCTGCTGACTTTCAGTGGGGTCACTGCAAATGGCCTTGCTGGTTGACCTTGTGGAGCTGGGGGCTGGGAGTTTGAAATTGAGTGACGGTGTTTCTTCTTCTTCTTCTCTGTCTTCTTCATTTTTTTCTTCTTCTTCACCCTCGTCTCCCTCTTCTTGGTCAACCACTGGCTGGGCAGGCTGGATTTCTTGGGTGTGTGAAATGAGGAAGGCACAAGGATCGCGTTGTTGTGAGAGGATGGTGGGAAAGCAAGAGGTGCATGCGAGAAGGAGGATAATGTATGAGGATACCAGCATCTTTTATCCTTTCAGCCCCACCGCTGGCCAAGGGCTCAGCCATGCCCCTGCCAAGAATCTCCATCACCGTCTCCTCCAAGGGGGTGAGGTGAAGCTAGGAATGGGAGGTGTGCCTCGTGCTTGGTACAGATTGTTGATAGGTGAGTGATGGGGTGTAGTCATTTAGTGAGAAGTGTGAGAGGCTAGTGGTGCAATTGGTAGGATATGGCTTTTGAAGAGGCATCCACTGACCTTGACCAGTGATCTGAGGTCATGACGCTTCTTTGGGCACTGGAGCCAGGTCATGGAGGTAACATTGCTGGCAGTGGCAGCCTTGGTGATCTGGTCCCACATCGTTCTTTCTGGAGGGCCTCCTGACCCCTGTGGGTAGAAGACCACTCTTGTAGTGTTGACCCCCTGCACAAAGCTGGAGTGTTGCATGTGAGACCCTGGGTGCCCTTTCCCTGGCTTGCTGAGCCATTTATGTTAGTGCTGAAGCACTTTTGCCATTTTTTAGGTGCGGAAAGAAATTCAGCTTTAAGAGCTGAAGACTCCCATTTGTGAATTCTCTTTGATGTTATTTTTTTCAGAAGGCAATTGAGCTGTAAATGCTAAGAACTGCATATTTTTACATGATATTTATTTTTTTCATTTCAGAAGGCAATTCCCCTTTAAGAGACTGAACTACTTTCTGAAATGACAGCCTCGCTTTCAGAGCAAGCTGTTCTTGCTGCAAAGACGCGATGGCCATGCTACACTGGGGCTTCCTGCCAGGATGAATGCCACCAAGACGGCATTGCACAGTGAGTTTAGCACTGGGCTAATGTTAATAAGTCCCCAGCGCCAATTTTCCGGTGCTGTCAGCGCCACCATTTTTGACGGCCGTCAGTACTGGCCCCGGTGGTAGTGGCATGTTTTTACCGCTATCGAGTTTTTAGCCCCATGTGTACTATGAAATATTTGATAGTCTGTGTCTGAATCTATAGCTTTCATTTCCATTCCAAAGAGATTGGCCCAGTAATTCGGGTCCCAACGCGTGAGTACGGACGGGGTACTCACGCGTGGGCCCGATGGAAGTGTCAGTTTTCAGGATGCACAGCGCATGCGCTGAAAACCGGCATTTCCTCTCCTCTGAACCAAGGGGTTAAGAGGCGGAACGCGTGCGACGTATCAGGCAGCGCGTGCGCGCTGAAATTCCTTTTTTTGTAAAGAGTTGCCCGTGCGTAAAGGCCTCCGGTTTTTACGCTTGAAAAAACCAGACGTAAGTACTTAGTTTTACAGGTAAGTGGTCTATTAATACAATTTAGAATTTTTTTTCCACAGGTTTATTATTTTTAAAGAATTTACAGTAAGTTAAGTGTATTTTTAGACCTGATTTGATAAAAAATTATTTTTTTTAAAAATGTGATTAATTGTTTAAAATAGTTTTTTTTACAGTTATTCATAGTTCATTTATTTAGTGGGATGGTTTTTTAACTTTTATTTGTAGTTTAAGTGCTGTTTTGGGTGCCCTGAGTTTTCATGAGTTTGACAGTTCTTACTATCAAACTCATGAATGAACTTTTGCAACCTCCCATTGGTTGCCCAGTGCCCACGTGATCCCAGCCGGCTCATCAAAATAACTACGCTTTAATTCTGTTTAAAACTACTTTACATTCTTCAAAACAATGTAAAAGTATTTAAAACTTTATAAAAGTTACCTAAAGATTAATAAAAATACAATGTAAAATTGCTTTGCAGCTTGTGTTAAAAATTGGGGGCATGGCCTATGTTAAGGAGACCTCAAGGGGCGTGTCTAACTTAGACTCCGTGCTCGAGGCTTCGCGCTGGCTGCACTCCTGGGCGGTGTGACGTCAGACACTGCCCGGGAGTAATCAACTGAAAACAGGAATTGCAAGCGTCCCGGGAGCAGAATGGCAGGCGCGCTGGGTAAGTGCACATCGGGGGCTTGCACGCGCGGCAAGCCCCCGAACCTAATTTCTGGGCCATTAAACCAGTTTGAAGAAGTTAATGAACACTTCATTAACTGCTTTTGAAAGGAGTATATCCACTGCTCTTTGGGGGGAAGTTCTTCTCATCTCTAATCTTGCTTGATGCTTGTTCATTTTGGAATTATATCCTTTAATCTAGTCTGGTTCAAGTGCTCACAGTCCAAGTTAAATAACCTACCTGCATCTATATTATCCATGTCTCTCATAATTTTAAAGACCTGGATAACATCTCCCCTCAGACTATGCAATGATTGATAAATGACATATATTACCATCCATTTTAACTGGGTGATGGGGGTTGTGGAGGGGTGGTGTGTTGAAACAAGGGAAAGGGAAGAGCCCGGGACAGGAAAAGCCTGCGGCCTGAAGGAGCACTCCTGTAACTTTTGCCCCAGAACGAAAGTTAAAAAATAAACCTACCTTCAACAGCCTCTTCTGGTCCCGGATCCTCTTCTCGGTGCGTTCATCTGGTGAGGTTGGCTGGAAGGTTGAGTTGGAGGTAGGCAATCTGAAGTGGTGAGGTGGGGATTCATGCCAATTAACTGCCTGTTAACAGGTAGTTAACAGGCAGTTTTTAGCCTAATCCCTATTTTTAAGGTTGAAGTGTGGGATTCCCGACAGCTCAAAACCACACCAAGTTAGAGGAGGCGGGCCGTCGGGTTGAAGGACTTGGAGTGGTCGAGATGTCGGTGTTCAGGTGAGTGATGTGTGCATGAGTGCAAAGGTAAGTGTGTTTGGTGTGTCTAAAGTGATTAAAGAAGTTTAAATGACCTTTTCTTACCTTTTCAGCCTTCCTTCCTTTAGGTCCCGGGAGTCCCTCATCTCACCGGCACAGAAAGCAGAATGGCTGCGAACTGTCAAAAGTGACAGCCTTCAGCTTACTGTGCAGGAGAGATTTCTAACTGAGTCTGTGGAGAAGGACTCAGGTTAGAAGTAAGACTGTCAGTGTTTGACAGCTTCAAACAGCTTTCAAACACTGATATTTCATCTGTCAAAACCTCTTGACAGATGAAATTTCAGTCTGTGATGTCACCTTTTGCCGGGTGGCCCTTAATTGGCCAGCTGAGCCCGCTGGGCGGGCTCAACCAGGTCAATCAAGTTGAAATCGTGTGGATTGGCCGCATCTCGATGGAGGCGGGACTACAACCCTGAAAGTTGTCCCGCCTCCAACCCGACTCCCAAATGAAAATCCTGCCCTTTATCTCTATCTACCCTCTCAGCTCCTTGAATCATTGTAAACACCTCAATTAGATCATCCATTTACCTTATATCCTCAGGGGAATACAAACACTGTCAAATAATCCAATAGACTTGTAGCCTCCTTGAATTCAAGTATTCATCCATCAATATTCTAAATTATACCATTTGAGAAATCTTTCATTTCTGAGCAAATTTTAAACAAAACTACTGTCGCCATTAGCATCCCATTGTAAAAAAAGTAGCCATTGCCGATACCTTAGTATTGTCTATTTATTTCAGCATTTCGATAGATTTATTCAGATAGTTTTGCTTAAACAGTGAAAGCTGATGGTTTTCTTGAGGGTATTAGAGTAAACGACTTACTAAGCCTGACAGTGCGAGGGCACTTAGCCAATATTAGTAGAAATGGAGGCTTGGATTTTCCTGTGGACAGAAATTGTGTTGTGTAATTTTCCATTAATTCTATCTGGTAAAGCTGCTTTTCTGATGTTGCGATAGTGACGTATCGTACACGTGGGTAGAGTAAGATAAATGGGGCATGGAAGCTGAGTCATTGCCGCAAGGTTGATTTGAACAATTTTGTGAGAAGTCTTGATAGGAGCAAATAATAGTTGCCATTATCTCTGCACCTATTTGTTATTTTTTTATATAAATAACTCTCTTCTGACATAAAGCTGGAGTCATGTCTTTAACATTATGGGACTCTTGTCAGATCATTTTTAAAAAAAATAAAAGGATAAAGTCAGTAATTCCAGCAGGGAGCTTCACTCAAATAAAGCATGGGTCAGAAAGAGGACTACAACACTGTTGTCAGAACTTTGGGATTGATACCCTGACTAGAATATTCATCAACAAATCCATAACTCCTTCACCCTAACTCAGCAAGGAGCTATCTGGTGTTTACAACCCACTCAAAGGCCAGGATTTTGTTGAGTCTGTGTTTCCAAATGTAGTTATGCTGAATAACTGGACACAGACTACAGAAATAATTAAACAGGTCTTTAGTAATTGAGGGTCAGGGCTGAACTGGAATACACTTTGCTCCACAGGGTTTATATACCGGTGTGGTCACCACCGGTACTACAATGTACAGGAGCCATCAAAAAGTAGTCCATCACCTTAAGGTATCCTCTTAAGGTGGTACAGGTTACATACACTACAATTCCTCCCCTTTTAGCTTAACAGTGTACACCCCAATTTAAACATTACATGGATAACATATATACAACTTTCACACAAAACTGTTCAAAGATTCAGTCTCTGAGGAGGCCTCCTGATCCGGGCCGGATAATGCCTTTCAGGGGTCTCTGGTTCTCGTTGCTGGGGTGACTCATCCATTTGATCTCCTATGGATTGAACATCATCATGTACATTCGAGTCTGAGGTAGATGCTACAGGCTCAATAACTTCTTCAACTGGTGTCTCTGCCGTAGACATGGGGTCGACCCTTGTTCTCGATTCCACAAGTTGGTCAGCATGACGTCGTATTACGTTCTCTCCAACGTCTACCGTGTACATCAAGGGTCCTTGTCGGGCACGAATTGTTCCGGATTGCCATTTATCATTCCTATAGTCCCTGGCCAACACTGGTTGTCCTATTTCGAAACTCCGAGTGGCTTTGTTATTTATGTGCTGGAATTGCTTGTTTTCGACTTCCCTACGCACATTGGGTTTTAACAAATCCAACCGGGACCGCAACCTGCTGTTATAGAACATTATGGCAGGGCTTTGATTTGTCACTGCATGCGTGGCGTTTCGATATGCCATCAGGAAATTGTCCACCTTGTGTTGTAGTGGAATATAATCTTCGCTCATGGCCTTTATCGCCTTTTTGAACGTTTGTACAAATCTCTCGGCCAACCCATTTGTAGCCGGATGATATGGGGCAGATGTATAGTGTTTCACCCCATTCTTTTTCATGAATTTCTGGAATTCTTCTGACACGAACTGTGGTCCGTTGTCTGAACATATTTGTTCCGGCAACCCATTCCTTGCAAATATGGTTCTTAGAACTGCGATCGTCTTTTCAGAGGTAGTGGTCGACATCTTAATCACTTCTGGCCATTTAGAATGTGCGTCTACTGCTATCAAAAACATGGAATCCATGAATGGACCTGCAAAGTCGATATGCACACGTTGCCATGGGGTTGAAGGCCATTCCCACAGATGCAGCGGTGCAATTGGAGGTGCGTTTTGAACTTTTTGGCACCCTGAGCAGCTTTTAGTCAGACCCTCTATTTGTTTGTCGATACCTGGCCACCACACATAAGCCCTATCAAGGCTTTTCATCTTGACTCCCCCCAGATGACCTTCATGCAATTCCTTCAGAACTCTCTCCCTTAATTTAGGAGGAATAATCACCCTTGTTCCATACATCAATGTTCCTTGACAGACGGGCAGCTGTTCTCGTCTGGCTGAGAATGCTGGTAACAGTGGGTCGCCATGTGCTGGCCATCCCTTCACTGTCAAATCGTAGACCCGAGACAGTGTCGGGTCATTTCGGGTCTCTCTCTCAATACCCGCATTGTTGACTGGTAAGCATTCGATGATGGTCGAGTGAAATATCTCGACAGGGTCAACTGCCGGTGCCTCTTCCGCTGTAGGTAGTGGCAGGCGCGACAGCCAATCAGCATTACCATGTTGCTTTGTACCTTTGAATTCGATATCATATTGATGTGCCCCTAGGAAAAGGGGCCATCTCTGAAGCCTCTGCGCCGTCATAACTGGAACACCCTTCTTAGGGTTAAAAATGGAAACCAACGGCTGGTGATCTGTCAGCAGCGTAAACTTTTGGCCTTGCAGGTAATGGTTAAATTTCTTAACTCCCCACATGAGGCTGAGAGCCTCCCTATCTATCTGAGCATAGTTGCGCTCTGCGGAGGTCAATGATCTGGATGCGAACACGACTGGCCTTTCCAAGCCATTTGGAAACTTATGTGAGAGCACTGCCCCGATACCATATGGAGAAGCATCACAAGCTAAGCGAATAGGCAGCGTTGGGTTAAAGTGAGCCAACACTTCCTTAGAGGTGATCAGTGCCTTGCTTTTTTGAAAAGCCCGCTTACAATCATCGCTCCACTTCCATGGTATTCCCATTTGCAAAAGAGTGTTCAGCGGGTGTAACACCGTGGATAAATTTGGAAGAAACTTGTGGTAATAGTTAACCAACCCAAGGAACGACCTCAACTGGGATACATTTTCCGGAGCGGGAGCTTTCACAACAGCTTCGATCTTGTCAGGTGACTTATGGAGCCCCTCCTGGTCAATGACGTGGCTGCAGTACGAGATTCGCTTTTGAAAGAACTCACATTTCTGGTGATTAACTCTGAGCCCATATACTTTCAATCTGGTGAGCACCTGCTCCAAATTCGCGAGGTGATCCTTATCATCATCTCCTGTCATCAGAATGTCGTCCAGGTAGCATTGTGTGCCTGGAAATCCCTGCAATACCTGCTCCATGGCCCTTTGCCAAATCGCTGGAGCCGATGCCACTCCAAAATCCAGTCTATTATACCGATATAAGCCCTTATGTGTGTTGATCGTGAGATACTGGCGTGACGCTTCATCATCTTCCATCTGTAGGTACGCCTGCGCCAGGTCTATCTTGGTGAAGTGTTTCCCGCCAGACAGCGAAGCGAAGATATCTTCAATCCGCGGAAGCGGATATTGCACCGTGTGAAGAACCGGATTAACAGTGATCTTGAAATCGCTACGGATGCGAACCTTCCCAGGTTCCCCCGGCTTGTTGCTCAACGAACGCTTCATGACAGGAACAATGGGTGTGGCCCATTCGCTCCAGTCCACCTTTGACAGTACTCCTGAACGTTCTAGCCCTTCCAGCTCTGCTTCCACAGCAGGCCGTATCGCATAAGGTACCGGTCTGGCTTTGAAAAATTTTGGGTTTGCATGTTCTTCAACCTTGATGTTTGCCGTAATCCCTTTCAGTGTTCCCAGTCCCTGTTGGAACACCTCCTTAGCATCGTCCAATATTTTGGACAGTCGTTTAGGTTTGACATCGTCCTCTTTACAGGAATCTACAGTCAGTGCTTGTATGGAATGCCAGTCCACATTTATTCTCCGGATCCATTCCCGTCCCAGTAGTGGCGGACCTCCATCAGGTAACACATACAAGTCCATTTCCTGACTTTCTTTACCATTGTAGACCACATTTACTTTTATCTTTCCGATGGGGTATACTATTTGCCCCGTGTATGTTTTCAATACAATCTCCGTATCCCTCAGGGGAATGTGCGAGAATAACCTTTTGTAATCTTGCTTATTCATGACCGTCAATGCCGATCCAGTGTCCAATTCCATCTTCACTTGGACTCCTGCTATCCGAAGCATGACCCAGATAGTTTGGTGGTCTGCTGTGTTACCCACATTATGTATTTTTAGACAACCCAGTTCCTTACTGCTGGAGTCTGAATCCATCTTCTGTTCATCCGAACTGTTCTCTGTCACCTTGTATACTTTTTGTACTTCTCCTGCGGCGACTTTTTGCTGCTGGTCTTCTTTCCTGACTGGCATACTCTCGCTATGTGACCAAGTTTGCCACATTGCCTGCATTCTTTATCTTTGAACCAGCACTGGTTCTGGTCATGCGTTGTCCTTCCGCAATGATAGCACTTTACTGCGCCCAATGCCATTTCATTGGTGCTGAATTCCAATGGCCTTTGCTGTATCTCTGCAGCACCTCGTGCTGCCGCCTCGTGCGATGCTGCAATGCTGAAAGCTTTGTCCAACGTAAGATCCTTTTCCTCTAGCAGTCGCTTCTGGGTTCCTTCCCTTAGGAGCCCACACACAAACTTATCTCTCAGTGCGTCTGCTAGTCCTGTACCGAACTGACAGTACTTTGATAACTTGTGCAGTTCGATTAAGAATTCAGCGTTGCTTTCCTCTTTAAGTTGAATTCTTTTGTAGAATTTAAATCATTCCACTATCAGCAGCGGCGTGGGGTTTAAATGCTCTTGCAGGATAGTAACAATATCCGCGAAACTCTTTCCTACCGGTTTATCTGGTGTTACAAGGTTCCTTAATAACCCGTATGTCTTTGCACCCATCGAGTTTAATAGGGTTAGTGCTTTCTTATCCTCCGGTACCTCATTCGTTGTACAGTAAACTTCAACACATTCCACATAAGTTGCCCAATCTTCCACATCGCTATCAAAAGCAGTGATGTTACCCGTTTTTGGCATCCTTGTTGAGTTTCCTTTCCTTCGGATATGAATATTATTTTTTTTTTTTTTTTTTCAAAATGGCGGCTTTTCCCGCGCTTGTCTTCTTCCCCCGCCGACTCAAAATGGCGATTACCGCGCTGTTGCCGTTCTCGCCTCCCAGTGGTCCTTTATTTTCCCCTACGCTGCTGCTCTTGTTCCCCGCCGCTCCCGCGGTCCTTGTGGACATAAAAGCTTTTCTGGCTGCTGTGCGTCTCTGCCCCGATTGCAGTCCGGCCCCTGACACCGGCTGCGGTCGTGTTCTCCGCCATTTTCGTCGTTTCCCTCCCCTTCTCTTACTGACAACTCGGCCGACTTCCCCCCCGTGCCGCTCGATCGCTGTCGTCGAAGGGATGTTCACTGACGTTTGACTTCGTGGCCAGAATCCAACCCGGGTTCCCGATTGCCTCCCGTGCTATGCAGTGCCCAGCAGGATGTTGAGGGTGGATGTCCTTGATCGACGCCCGTTTCAGAGGCGAAGCTTCCTTTGATGCAACTGCCGCTAGGTAAGATCAGACTCGTCGCCACTGTTGTCTGTGTTTCCAAATGTAGTTATGCTGAATAACTGGACACAGACTACAGAAATAATTAAACAGGTCTTTAGTAATTGAGGGTCCTCTTTTTATTTGAACCAAAAAAAAACCCAATTCAACTGTAAATAAACAAAAGTTCAACTAAATCTTAATAAATCAAATTAAAATTTGGTGTTCCGAATTGATGATGCACTCCAGTCCCCGCGGCGCCCAACGGTCGCAAAAATATTCAAGCGTACCGGCGGACACCGCGTGCTCCATCTCCAGGGCCACCCGGGCGCGAACATGGCTGCGGAAGAGAGGCAGGCAATCCGGCTGGACGACCCCCTCGACCGCCCGCTGCCTGGACCAATTGATTGCTCTTTTAGCCAGGTCCAGGAGCAGGCCCACAAGGAGGTCCTCCAGCCTATCCGCTCCCCTCCGCACCGGGTGACCGTAGATCAAGAGCGTGGGACTGAAGTGCAACCAAAAATCGAGGAGCAGCCCCTTCAAGTAGTGAAAGAGGGGCTGCAACCTCTCACACTCCATATAAACATGGAACACGGACTCCTCCAGGCCGCAAAAAATGCAGGCGGCCTGGGAGTCCGTGAACCTACTTAAAACGTTATTGCACGGGACCGCTCCATGCAACATCCTCCAGGCCAAGTCCCCGATGGAACAAGGGAGGACTCCCGCGTAGAGAGTCCTCCATTGGGGACCTCCGCCACCGCCAGTCGGCAAGACGCCACGTCAAGGCGTGACCGGATGGCAGACGAAGATGGCAAAGTGGAGAGTGTGCAGGAGCAGCCCATACAGGAAACCCCTCCGCGCGGAATGAAAAGGCACGGAGGGTATTTCCTCGAGACGGCTCAAGTTGTGAGGCGCCAGCTCCCGAGGGGAGTTTCGGGGCCGGGCGCCAATAAGGAATTCCGTCCGGACGGGGGTAAGCTCGTACGGGATCGCCCCACGTGCTTGAGCCGCCTCGATACACCTAGTGGAATCGGGGCCCAGTGCCGCTTTCACCGACTCGCTGGCTTCGGCCGCGAGCCGGACGTTGGCCCAGGACAGGCGCCACGCCAGCTCCTCCGGCGCCATCCAGCCCGCTCCTCCGACATCGAGCAGGTCCCCGACTCTGGTCACATTGCCAGCCACAGCCCTGCCCTCCGCCAGCCACCCGAACCCGCATTCACGGAGGTGCGGATTCCTGAGGAGCGGCTCCCGAAGGACAGCCGCCGCTCCTGACGGGGGAGAGATCTGCCTGGAAGCGACATAGTTCCAAACCCATAGTAGTTCCTGGTAGAAGACAGGCAGCTCCTGCAGGCCGGCATGCCTGCAGCCCACTTTCACAAACAGGAGCTGCGTGTCGTAATTGAGGCCGTGCAGCTGATGGAAGAAAAACGTCGCCAGCGCACACCATCTCGGAGGATTCTCAACGTACAGGCATCTCTGCAGCGCCTGAAGATGGAAATTCGCAGCCTGGGTGCGAAGACACACCAGCGCCTGACCGCCCTCCCTAAGCGGGAGACACAGAACCGCGGCAGAGACCCAGTGCTTCCTTTTGTCCCAGAAGAAGTCGATGAGCTTCTTCTGCATCTTGGCGACAAACGCAGGGGGAGGGATCAAAGTGACCAACCGCTACCACAACATGGCAGCCACCAGCTGGTTTATGACCAGCGCTCGACCCCTGTAGGACAACACTCGGAGCAGTCCTGTCCAGCGTCCTAGGCGAGCGGTGACTTTGGCCTCCAGCTCTTGCCAGTTCGCCGGCCAGGCGTCCTCGGCAGGGCTAAGGTAGACTCCCAAATAGAGGAGGTGCGTGGTGCTCCAGGCGAAAGGCCTGAACTCCTCCGGCAGGGAGTCCACCCGCCACTGACCCACCAGGAGTCCGCAACATTTCTCCCAGTTGATCTTGGTGGAGGATGCGTCCGAGTAAATCTGCTGGCATTCCCGCATCCTCCGCAAGTCAGCGGGATCCGTGACCGTGAGGAGCACGTCATCGGCGTAAGCCGAGAGGACCACCTCCACGCCTGGCCCTTGCAGAGCCAGTCCCGTCATCCTCTTCCGCAAGAGGCGCAGGAATGGCTCCAAGCAAATGGTGTATAACTGACCGGACATGGGGCATCCCTGACGCACCCCCCTCCCGAAGCGAAGGGGCGCCGTCAAGGACCCGTTAACTTTAATCAGACACTCTGCGGCGGCGTACAGAAGTCGGATCCGGGCGACGAAATGCGTCCCGAACCCGAATGCGCGCAGAGTCCCGAAGAGATACTCGTGATCCACCCTGTCGAACGCCTTCTCCTGATCCAGGGAGAGGAAGGCGACTGACAGACCAGCCCTCTGGGAGTGGTGGACCAGGTCCCAGACCAGATGGATGTTATCGTTGATGGTCCGGCCCGGGACCGTGTAGGACTGGTCGGGGTGGATCATGTGGGACAGCACGGTGCCAAGGCGAGCAGACATGGCCCTGGCAAAGATTTTATAGTCCGTGCTGAGGAGGGAGACTGGGCGCCAGTTCTTAAGGAGGCGGAGATCGTCCTTCTTAGGCAGCAGGACAATGACCGCCCTGCGCCAAGAGAGGGGCATCTCCCCGGTCGCCAAACTTTCCCCCAGGACCCGCGCATAGTCACCCCTCAAGACGTCCCAGAACGTCCTGTGGAACTCCACGGTCAGCCCGTCCAGCCCCGGGGACTTTCCCCTAGAGAGCTGGTGGAGGGCGCCGGTCAGCTCCGCCAGGCTTAGCGGAGCGTCCAATTTTTCGGCGCGCTCCGGACTGACCTTCGGCAGGTCCTCCCACAAAACTCTGCGCACATCCTCGCTGGACGGATCCGGAGAGAACAGAGCCCCGTGGTAGGCGCGTGTCTCTGCGTTGATTCCCTCCGGATCCGAGACCAGAGATCCGTCGTCGGCCAGCAGCCCCAAGAGCTACTTACGGACCCCTCGTCTTTTTTCCAGCGAGTAGAAGAAGGGGGAGCCGCGGTCCAGGTCCCGCAGGAGCTGGATCCGCGACCTCACGTACGCGCCTCGGGACCCGACGAGCTGCAGGTCCTTCAGCGCTCCCTTCTTCTCTTCGTGCACCTTCCGCAGGGCCGAGTCCCTGACAACTTGACCGAGACGGGACTCCAGGTCGAGCAACTCCTTCTCCAACCGCCCGACCCGGGCCTCCCGCTTCTTGGTCGACCCCTTCGCGTATTACTGACAGAAGAGACGCACGTGAGCCTTGCCCACGTCCCACCACAGCCTCAAGGAGGGGAAGCCCCCCTGCTTCCTTCTCCAGTCGGCCCAGAAACGACAGAACGAATCCCGTAACCGCGCGTCCTCCAGCAGCAGGTTGTTAAAGTGCCAGTACGCGGACCCCCATCGTGCGCGCAGCGGAACGAGCTCCGCCCACACGAGGTGGTGGTCCGTGCACGGCACCAGCCGCATGGAAGCCACCGGAACGCAGGAGACGTACGCCCGGGAAATGTAGAGGCGGTCGATTCTGGACTCTCCTCCTCCAGACCTCACGCTAGTGAAGGCGCTGGAGTCGGGATGAAGATTCCGCCAGACGTCCACCAAGTCGAAGGACCCGACCAGGTCCCTCAACTTCTCCATCGCCGGCGGGCATCGCGGGGGACACGGACGGTCCCTCGCCTCGAGGGTACAGTAAAAATCCCCCCCAAGGATGACGCACTCGCCCACGTCGATGGAGCCCAGAAGAGTGGACACTTCTTCAAAGAAGCGCACTTGCTGCGCACCGGCCTGAGGGTCGTACACGTTCACTAGATGGAGCGGCACGCCCCCCAGGCGAACAGTGACCTGGAGCAAGCGGCCCGGCACTTGCTCCTTGACCCCCAAGAGCTCCGGCTGAAAATGCGGGGCCAGCAAGATAGCCACCCCGCTGGAATTATTGGAGAGGTGACTCATGCTGACCCCTCCTTGCCACTCCAGGAGCCACGCGGCTTCGTCTCCCGGAACGGTGTGGGTTTCTTGCAGGAAGCACACTGCATACTTCCCGTCCCGAAGGACCGAGAAGTTATTGAATCTGCGGCGCGCCTCCCTGCTGCCGTTGATGTTGAGGCTGGCTATGGTTATCTTCATGTCAGAAGCATAGTGCAACCTCTACCTACAACTAATGGGGGGAGGAAGCGCAGCCGCTAGTCAGCCGCCACTTCCTCAGCAGCCCAGTGAGAAACGTTCTGAGCCGACGCAGCTCAAGCGGGTTCACACCCTCGTCCTCGCCCATGATCTTAACGGCGGCGCGGACGGATACGATGAGCAGCGTCAGCTCCGACCACCCGTCGAGGGCCAGCCGGACCTTACCGCGCCGACCCAGGCACGTGGCCATAAAATCCCAGAGTTCCTTTACGGGAATGAGGGGAGACCCGGCAAGGGGCACGAGGTCGTCCACCGCCTCGTCGGCGCCGGGGTCCGAATCTTCCCCATGCCCATCACCGAGTCCCCATCCTCCTCCAGGGGGTCATCACCAGCGGCCGACCCATCCACCGCGCAGTGCGCAGCGAACGGCTCGGCCGCACCAGCCAGCCCCGCCTCCGCCCGGATCCCACCCCCAGGATCGGCAGCAGAGGATTTCTCCCTGGGCTCCTCTAGGGGTGCTGGGCCAGAAGACGGTGGTGGTTCAGAGCTCCCCTCCGCCCCAGACGCCGGAACGACCGGAGAAACCGGGGAGAGAACAATTCCCAGCTCCTCCAGTACGTCCGGCACCAGAGACGCAGCCAGGGGGCCATCCTCCTCCCCGTCACCAACCTCCGACCCAGCGGATGGGGTGTCCTGAATAAAATCCTCAACCAGGTCGAGCAGCCCCTGGGAGATGTCCGGGTCGCATTGGATGAGCTCATTATCCCCGAGCTCGCCCGACCCAGACCCCAGGCCGCCCGACCCGGCGAGGGGTAACGGCACCGAAAGAATGTTAATTTCGTTCTCCGCCGTGGGTTGTTCCGCGACCCCCCCCACGGGCAGTGTCTCGTCCCCATCCCCGGGAGGCACGCGCCGGACAGACACATCTGCCTCAGCCTCCCGAGGGACAGGCGACCCCTGCCGAACGCTGGTGATGACGACAGCGGGGGGGGGGCGGTGCAGTACCCGCGGCGGGCGACGACTCCCCCTGCCCGGAAGGACCTTCCTCCTCCCGGTCCTCCTCCTCTTCCAGGGGGTCACGCCTTCTTTTTAGCACGGAGGGAGCGAGGGAGACCTCCATGTCTGCAAAGGCCTCCTCCTCTACTCCCTCCGGCGGAGCAGGTTTGTCGGGTTCCTTGGGCCCGAGCCCGGCCGCAGGTACTGGCATTACCGCTGCAGCGGTTGCAGCCACAGGCTCGGGCACGAGGCCCCTCCCGCTCATATCTGCCCTGATCAACTCCGCGAGGAGCGTGGGTGTAAGGGGCTCAAGGGGCAAGGGCTCGCCATCCACGGGGGGACCCGCCCTAAGGTACTTCTTTTTTCCCCGCGCCTTCTTTCCGGCCGGACACGCTCCCTCCCCCCCGCCGGAGCCTTGGTGGCATCGGCCCCCGACGTCAACCACGCATCAGACGTACTTGACGCGCGGGCAGACCTGGGGGGAGGAGCAGCGGCGGCGCCAGCCTTGGCCGCACGAGATGATCCGGCGGCCTTGGAGGCAGGGCAGTTCCTCCTGATGTGCCCCACCTCCTTGCAGGCGTGGTACCGCACACCGTTCGACGTCCAAATGGCGCGATAGGTGGTCCCCTCATGGAGGATGACGAACGCCCCGTCAGTGTCCTCCTCCCGCGCCAGCTGGATAAACAGCTGGCGCCGGAAGGAGAAGACGTGGCGAAGGCTGGCCTCCCGGAAGCCGAGCGGGAAGGGTGTGATCCCCGACCTCACCTCCCCAAGTTGTCGCCAATGGGGAAGGAGGAGCTCACCAGGAACATAGGGCGGGACGTTAGAAATGACGATCCTCTGTGCGGTGGCCTCGAGAGGATCCACCGGCAGGAAGGTCCCGCCCACGGTGAGCCCCTTGGTGATAGCCAGGGACACCGTCCGCTCCGACCCCAGGAAGAATACAGCCTTCCCGTACATTTTCGAGGCCGTGACGATGGCTGAGGGGCCGACAACCCCAGCCATGGCTTTGATGCAGGCCTCGATGGTCATAGTGGGGTGAGTGTAGCTCTTCACCCCAAGCTTTTTTGTAATCAATCTAAATGGTGACGGGGCAGCAGAAACAGCGGGAGCAGCTGTGGCTGTAGCTGCCACTCTTGCATAAGTCCTGGCTGGCCCCGTCACCGGCGAAGATGTAGTTGCCATTCTGGGGAGCTTTTACAAGGGCTACACTCACCCGAAGTCACAGGCCTGAAGGTGTTAATGGCCTCGGTATATATATATATATTTTATCCTCTATTGAGCAGAGGGAGCTGATTAAAATAAGGACACACCTCTCCCCTTATTGATTTAAATTGGGAGAGGGGCCTTCTCCCCTCTGCTCAACAGGCAATTAATAAAAAAGAGATGGAACTGAGGTGCCTTAGAGAAACAGGCAGAGACAAAGAGAGAGAGAGAGGGGGGTGGGAAGGAGGGAGGCCGCAAAGGGCAGTGTTGCCACTCAGGATGGTGGGTGGGTGTTGGCAGGGGTGCACTCTCCGATGGAATTCAAAAGTCTTTGGTGGTGGTGGTCTTCTGGCAGGGGGAGATGATGTCTTCACCTGGGAAAGCTGGAGAAGCCCAGGCTCAGTCCTGCAGCAGGTCTTAACGATGCACTTAAATGAAATTAAAGACTTCACATGGGCAGCTCCAGCTCTCCCAGGGCAGGCAATAGAAGTGATGCTACTTAGTGGTGTGTGTGGCATAGCTTTTAGCAAGAGCCACACACACACACACTACACCCCTTGATGATCCGGCCTTGCTTCTTCTTTTCTCCCCCCACCTAAAATACAAAGTCTTGGGAGAGTGCCCCAAATAACACCCACCTGTAGATGTTCAGGATTATGTTTTCTTCCCTCCTTCCAAACAGTTGGTTTCTCTCCCCTCTCTCCCTCTCCTGAAGTGGAGGCCAATTTGGGGAGGCAGTGATAGAAAAGGCCTCTCCCCTGGTTGGTATTGATGCTGGCCTCCTTTCTCCTTCTCCTCCTCTGTCCTATCTCTCCAGGCACCTCAGTTGTTTTGATGATGTTGGAGGAGGTGGAGGTGGTGGTCTATCGTTCTCCTCCTCTTCCTGGTCAGGAGACCACCACTCTCCACTCTCTTGCTTTGGCAGCTTCTTCTCCTCCTGCTGCTTGAAGCAGCTGCACAGCCAGAAAAGCACACAGGTCTTCAGTAATTGAGGGTCCTCTTTTTATTTGAACCCAAAAAAGAACCCAATTCAAATGTAAATAAACAAAAGTTCAACTAATTCTTAATAAATCAAATTAAAATTTGGTGTTCCGAATTGATGATGCACTCCAGTCCCCGCAGCGCCCAATGGTCGCGGAAATACTCAAGCGTACCAGCCGACACTGCGTGCTCCATCTCCAGGGCCACCCGGGCGCGAACATGGCCGCGGAAGAGAGGCAGGCAATCCGGCTGCACGACCCCCTCGACCGCCCGCTGCCTGGACCAATTGATTGCTCTTTTAGCCAGGCCCAGGAGCAGGCCCACAAGGAGGTCCTCCAGCCTATCCGCTCCCCTCCGCACCGGGTGACCGTAGATCAAGAGCGTGGGACTGAAGTGCAACCAAAAATCGAGGAGCAGCCCCTTCAAATAGTGAAAGAGGGGCTGCAACCTTTCACACTCCATATAAACGTGGAACACGGACTCATCCAGGCCACAAAAAACGCAGGCGGCCTGGGAGTGCGTGAACCTATTTAAAACCTTATTGCACGGGACCGCTCCATGCAACACCCTCCAGGCCAAGTCCCCGATGGAACAAAGGAGGACTCCCACATAGAGAGCCCTCCATTGGGGACCTCCGCCACCGCCAGTCAGCAAGACGCCACGCCAAGGCGTGTCCGGATGGCAGACGAAGATGGCAAAGTGGAGAGTGTGCAGGAGCAGCCCGTACAGGAAACCCCTCCGCGTGGAATGAAAAGGCACGCAGGGTATTTCCTCGAGACGGCTCAAGTTGTGAGGCGCCGGCTCCCGAGGGGAGTTTCGGGGCCGGGTGCCAATGAGGAATTCCGTCCGGACGGGGGTAAGCTCGGACGGGATCGCCCCACGTGCTTGAGCCGCCTCGATACACCTAGTGGAATCGGGGCCCAAAGTCACTTTCACCGACTCGATGGCTTCGGCCGTGAGCCGGATGTTGGCCCAGGACAGGCGCCACGTCAGCTCCTCCGGCACCATCCAGCCCGCTCCTCCGACAACGAGCAGGTCCCCGACTCTGGTCACATTGCCAGCCACAGCCCTGCCCTCCGCCAGCCACCCGAACCCGCATTCACGGAGGTGCGGATTCCTGAGCAGCGGCTCCCGAAGGAGAGCCACCGCTCCTGACGGGGGAGAGCTCCGCCTGGAAGCGACATAGTTCCAAACCCACCGTAGTTCCTGGTAGAAGACAGGCAGCTCCTGCAGGCCGGCACGCCTGCAGCCCACTTTCACAAACAGGAGCTGCGTGTCGTAATTGAAGCCGTGCAGCTGACGGAAGAAAAACGTCGCCAGCGCACACCATCTCGGAGGATTCTCAACGTACACTCTGCAGCGTCTGAAGACGGAAAGTCACAGCCTGGGTGCGAAGGCACACCAGCGCCTGACCGCCCTCCCTAAGCGGGAGACACAGAACTGCGGCAGAGACCCAGTGCTTCCTTTTGTCCCAGAAGAAGTCGATGAGCTTCTTCTGCATCTTGGCGACAAACGCAGGGGGAGGGATCAAAGTGACCGAACGGTGCCACAACATGGCAGCCACCAGCTGGTTTATGACCAGCGCTCGACCCCTGTAGGACAACACTCGGAGCAGTCCTGTCCAGCGTCCTAGGCGAGCAGTGACTTTGGTCTCCAGCTCTTGCCAGTTCACCGGCCAGGCGTCCTCGGCAGGGCTAAGGTAGACTCCCAAATAGAGGAGGTGCGTGGTGCTCCAGGCGAAAGGACTGAACTCCTCCGGCAGGGAGTCCACCCGCCACTGACCCACCAGGAGTCCGGAACATTTCTCCCAGTTGATCTTGGCGGAGGATGCATCCGAGTAAATCTGCTGGCATTCCCGCATCCTCCGCAAGTCAGCGGGATCCGTGACCGTGAGGAGCACGTCATCGGCGTAAGCCGAGAGGACCACCTCCACGCCCGGCCCTTGCAGAGCCAGTCCCGTCAACCTCTTCCGCAAGAGGCACAGGAATGGCTCCACGCAAATGGTGTATAACTGACCGGACATGGGGCATCCCTGACGCACCCCACTCCCGAAGCGAAGGGGCGCCGTCAAGGACCCGTTAACTTTAATCAGACACTATGCGGCGGCGTACAGAAGTCGGATCCGGGCGACGAAATGCGTCCCGAACCCGAATGTGCGCAGAGTCCCGAAGAGACACTCGTGGTCCACCCTGTCGAACGCCTTCTCCTGATCCAGGGAGAGGAAGGCGACCGACAGACCAGCCCTCTTGGAGTGGTGGACCAGGTCCCGGACCAGATGGATGTTATCGTTGATGGTCCGGCCCGGGACCGTGTAGGACTGGTCGGGGTGGATCATGTGGGCCAGCACGGTGCCAAGGCGAGCAGACATGGCCCTGGCAAAGATTTTATAGTCCGTGATGAGGAGGGAGACTGGGCGCCAGTTCTTAAGGAGGCGGAGATCGCCCTTCTTAGGCAGCAGGACAATGACCGCCCTGCGCCAAGAGAGGGGCATCTCCCCGGTCGCCAAACTTTCCCCCAGGACACGCGCATAGTCGCCCCCCAAGACGTCCCAGAACGTCCTGTGGAACTCCACGGTCAGCCCGTCCAGCCTCGGGGACTTTCCCCTAGAGAGCTGGTGGAGGGCGCCGGTCAGCTCCGCCAGGCTTAGCGGAGCGTCCAATTTTTCGGCGCCCTCCGGACTGACCTTCGGCAGGTCCTCCCAGAAAACTCTGCGCGCATCCTCGCTGGACGGATCCGGAGAGAACAGAGCCCCGTAGTAGGCACGGGTCTCCGTGTTGATTCCCTCCGGTTCCGAGACCAGAGATCCGTCGTCGATCAGCAGCCCCAAGAGCTACTTACGGACCCCTCGTCTTTTTTCCAGCGAGTAGAAGAAGGGGGAGCCGCGGTCCAGGTCACGCAGGAGCTGGATCCGTGACCTCACGTACGCGCCTCGGGACCCGACGAGCTGCAGGTCCTTCAGCGCGCCCTTCTTCTCTTCGTACACCTTCCGCAGGGCCAAGTCCCCGACGAATTAACCGAGACGGGACTCCAGGTCGAGCACCTCCTTCTCCAACCGCCCGACCCGGGCCTCCCGCCTCTTGGTCGACCCCTTCGCGTACTCCTGACAGAAGAGACGCATGTGAGCCTTGCCCATGTCCCACCACAGCCTCAAGGAGGGGAAGCCCCCTGCTTCCTTCTCCAGTCGGCCCAGAAATGACAGAACGAATACCGGAACCGCGCGTCCTCCAGCAGCAGGTTGTTAAAGTGCCAGTACGCGGACCCCCCCCGTGCGCGCAGCGGAACGAGCTCTGCCCACACCAGGTGGTGGTCCATGCACGGCACCGGCCGCATGGAAGCCACCGGAACGCAGGAGACGTACGCCCGGGAAATGTAGAGGCGGTCGATTCTGGACCCTCCTCCTCCAGACCTCACGCTAGTGAAGGCGCTGGAGTTGGGATGAAGATTCCACCAGACATCCACCAAGTCGAAGGACCCGACCAGGTCCCTCAACTTCTCCATCGCCGGCAGACATCGCGGGGGACCCGGATGGTCCCTCGCCTCGAGGGTGCAGTTAAAATCCTCCCCGAGGATGACGCATTCGCCCACGTCGATGGAGCCCAGAAGAGCGGACACTTCTTCAAAGAAGCGCACTTGCTGCGCACCGGCCTGATGGGCGTACACGTTCACTAGATGGAGCGGCACGCCCCCCAGGCGAACAGTGACCTGGAGCAAGCGGCCCGGCACGTGCTCCTTGACCCCCAAGATCTCCGGCTGAAAATGTGGGGCCAGCAAGATAGCCACCCCGCTGAAAATATTGGAGAGGTGACTCATGCTGACCCCTCCTTGCCACTCCAGGAGCCACGTGGCTTCGTCTCCCGGAATGGTGTGGGTTTCTTGTAGGAAGCACACCGCATACTTCCCGTCCCGAAGGACCGAGAAGTTATTGAATCTGCGGCGTGCCTCCCTGCTGCCGTTGATGTTGAGGCTGGCTATGGTTACCTTCATGTCAGAAGCATAGTGCAACCTCTACCTACAACTAACGGGGGGAGGAAGCGCAGCCGCTGGTCAGCCGCCACTTCCTCAGCAGCCCAGTGAGAAACGTTCTGAGCCGACGCAGCTCAAGCAGGTTCACACCCTTGTCCGCGCCCATGATCTTAACGGCGGCGCGGACGGATACGATGAGCAGCGCCAGCTCCGACCACCTGTCAAGGGCCAGCCGGACCTTCCTGCGCCGACCCAGGCATGTGGCCATAAAATCCCGGAGTTCCTTTACGGGAATGAAGGGAGACTCGGCAAGGGGCACGAGGTCGTCCACCGCCTCGTCGGCGCCGGAGTCCGAATCGTACCCCGTGCCCATCACCGAGTCCCCATCCTCCTCCAGGGGGTCGTCACCAGCGGCCGACCCATCCACCATGCAGTGCGCAGCGAACGGCTCGGCTGCACCAGCCAGTCCTGCCTCCGCCCGGATCCCACCCCCAGGATCAGCGGCAGAGGATTTCTCCCTGGGCTCCTCTAGGGGTGCTGGTCCAGAAGAAGGCGGCGGTTCAGAGCTCCCCTCCACCCCAGACGCCGGAACGACCGGAGAAACCGGGGAGAGAACAATTCCCAGCTCCTCCAGTACGTCCAGCACCAGAGACGCAGCCAGGGGGCCATTCTCCTCCCCGTCACCAACCTCCGACCCAGAGGATGGGGTGTTCTGAATAAAATGCTCAACCAGGTCGAGCAGCCCCTGGGAGATGTCCGGGTCACATTGGGCGAGCTCATTATCCCCGAGCTCGCCCGACCCAGACCCCAGGCCGCCCGACCCGGCGAGGGGTAATGGCACCGAAAGAATGTTGATTTTGTTTTCCGCCGCGGGTTGTTCCGCGACCCCCCCACGGGCAGGGTCTCGTCCCCATCCCCGGGAGGCACGTGCCGGAGAGACACATCTGCCTCAGCCTCCCGAGGGACAGGCGGCCCCTGCCGATCGATGGTGATGACGACAGCGGGGGGGGGCGCAGTACCCGCGGCGGGCGACGACTCCCCCTGCTCGGAGGGACCTTCCTCCTCCCGGTCCTCCTCTTCCAGGGGGTCGCGCCTTCTTTTTAGCATGGAGGGAGCGAGGGAGACCTCCATGTCTGCAAAGGCCTCCTCCTCATCTCCCTCCGGCGGAGCAGGTTTGTCGGGTTCCTCGGGCCCGAGCCCGGCCGCAGGTATTGGCATTACCGCAGCGGCGGTTGCGGCCACAGGCTCGGGCACGAGGCCCCTCCCGCTCGCATCTGCCCCGATCAACTCCGCGAGGAGCGCGGGTGTAAGGGGCTCAAGGGGCAAGGGCTCGCCTTCCACGGGGGGACCCGCCCTAAGGCGCTTCTTATTTCCCCGCACCTTCTTTCCGGCCGGACACGCTCCCTCCCCCCCGCCGGAGGCCTTGGTGGCATCGGCCCCCGACGTCAACCGCGCATCAGGCGCACTTGACGCGCGGGCAGACCAGGGGGGAGGAGCGGCGGCGGCGCCAGCCTCGGCCGCACGAGATGATCCGGTGGCCTTGGAGGCGGGGCAGTTCTTCCTGATGTGCCCCACCTCCTTGCAGGCGTGGCACCGCACACCGTCCGACGTCCAAAAGGCGCGATAGGCGGTCCCCTCGTGGAGGACGACGAACGCCCCGTCAGTGTCCTCCTCCCGCGCCAGCTGAATAAACAGCTGGCGCCGGAAGGAGAAGACGTGACGCAGGCTGGCCTCCCGGAAGCCGAGCGGGATGGGTGTGATCCCCGACCTCACCTCCCCAAGTTTACGCAAATGGGGAAGGAGGAGCTCACCAGGAACATAGGGCGGGACGTTAGAAACGACGATCCTCTGCGCGGTGGCCTCGAGAGGATCCACCGGCAGGAAGGTCCCACCCACGGTGAGCCCCTTGGTGACAGCCAGGGACACCGCCCCCTCCGACCCCAGGAAGAACACAGCCTTCCCGTACATTTTCGAGGCCACGACGATGGCTGAGGGGCCGACAACCCCAGCCAAGGCTTTGACGCAGGCCTCGATGGTCATAGTGGGGTGAGTGTAGCTCTTCACCCCAAGCTTTTATGTAATTAATCTAAATGGTGACGGGGCAGCGGAAACAGCGGGAGCAGCTGTGGCTGTGGCTGCCACTCCCGCATAAGTCCTGGCTGGCCCCGTCACCGGCGAAGATCTAGTCGCCATTCCGGGGTGCATTTATAAGTGCTACACCCACCCCAAGTCACAGGCCTGAAGGTGTTAATGGCCTCGGGTAATTTTTTTTTCCCTCTATTGAGCAGAGGGAGCTGATTTAAAATGAGGACACACCTCTCCCCTTATTGATTTAAATTGGGAGAGGGGCCTTCTCCCCTCTGCTCAATAGGCAATTGATAAAAAATAGATGAAACTGAGGTGCCTTAGAAAAACAGGCAGAGAGAGACAAAGAGAGAGAGAAAGGGGGGTGGGAAGGAGGGAGGCCGCAAAGGGCAGTGTTGCCACTCAGGATGGTGGGTGGGTGTTGGCAGTGGTGCACTCTCCGATGGAATACGTCTTTGGTGGTGGTAGTCTTCTGGCAGGGGGAGAAGATGTCTTCACCTGGGAAAGCTGGAGAAGCCCAGGCTCAGTCCTGCAGCAGGCCTTAATGATGCAAATTCAATGAAATTAAAGACTTCACCTGGGCAGCTCCAGCTCTCCCAGGGCAGGCAAGAGAAGGGGTGCTAATTAGTGGTGTGTGTGGCCTAGCTTTTAGCAAGAGCCACACACACACACACTACACCCCTTGATGATCCGGCCTTGCTTCTTCTTTTCTCCCCCCACCTAAAATACAAAGTCTTGGGAGAGTGCCCCAAATAACACCCACCTGCAGATGTTCAGGATGATGATTTCTTCCCTCCTTCCAAACAGTTGGTTTCTCTCCCCTCTCTCCCTCTCCTGAAGTGGAGGCCAACTTGAGGAGGCAGTGATAGGAAAGGCCTCTCCCCTGGTTGATGTTGATGTAGGCCTCCTTTCTCCTTCTCCTCCTCTGTCCAATCTCTCCAGGCACCTCAGTTGTTTTGAAGATGTTGAAGGAGGTGGCGGTGGTGATCTATCGTTCTCCTCCACTACCTGGTCAGGAGACCACCACTCTCCACTCTCTAGATTTGGCAGCTCCTTCTCCTCCTGCTGCTTGAAGCAGCTGCACAGCCAGAAAAGCACACAGGTATTTAGTAATTGAGGTCAGGGCTGAACTGGAATACACTTTGCTCCACAGGGTTTATATACCGGTGTGGTCACCACCGGTACTACAATGTACAGGAGCCATCAAAAAGTAGTCCATCACCTTAACTCTTTTTATTTGAACCCAAAAAGACTGTAAATAAACAAAAGTTCAACTAAACCTTAACAAATCAAATTATAATTTGGTTTTCCGAATTAATTATGCACTCCAGCCCCCGCGGCGCCCACCGGTCGCGGAAATACTCAAGCGTACCGGCGGGCACCGCGTGGTCCATCTCCAGGGCCACCCAGGCGCGAACATGGCCGCGGAAGAGAGGCAGGCAATCCGGCTGGACGACCCCCTCGACCGCCCGCTGCCTGGACAACTTGATTCCTCTTTTAGCCAGGCCCAGGAGCAGGCCCACAAGGAGGTCCTCCAGCCTGTCCACCCCCCTCCGCACCGGGTGACCGTAGATCAAGAGCGTGGAACTGAAGTGCAACCAAAAATCGAGGAGCAGCCCCTTCCAGTAATGAAAGAGGGGCTGCAACCTCTCACACCCCATATAAACGTGAAACACGGACTTCTCCAGGCCGCAAAAAACGCAGGCGGCCTGGGAGTCCGTGAACCTACTTAAAACCTTATTGCACAGGACCGCTCCATGCAACACCCTCCAGGCCAAGTCCCCGATGGAACAAGGGAGGACTCCCGCGTAGAGAGCCCTCCATTGGGGAACTCCGCCACCGCCAGTCGGCAAGACGCCACGCCAAGGCATGTCTGGACGGCAGACAAAGATGGCAAAGTGGAGAGTGTGCAGGAGCAGCCCGTACAGGAAACCCCTCCGTGCGGAATGAAAAGGCACGGAGGGCATTTCCTCGAGACGGCTCAAGTTGTGAGGCGCCAGCTCCCGAGGGGAGTCTCGGGGCCGGGCGCCGATGAGGAATTCCGTCCGGATGGGGGTAAGCTCGGACGGGATCACCCCACGTGCTTGAGCCGCCTCGATACACCTAGTGGAGTCGGGGCCCAGTACCGCTTTCGCCGACTCGATGGCTTCGGCCGCGAGCCGGATGTTGGCCCAGGACAGGCGCCACGCCAGCTCCTCCGGCGCCATCCAGCCCGCTCCTCCGACATTGAGCAGGTCCCCGACTCTGGTCACATTGCCAGTCACAGCCCTGCCCTCCGCCAGCCGCCCGAACCTGCGTACGTGGAGGTGCGGATTCCTGAGCAGCGGCTCCTGAAGGAGAGCTGCCGCTCCTGACGGGGGAGAGCTCCGCCTGGAGGCGACGTAGTTCCAAACCCATAGTAGTTCCTGGCAGAAGACAGGCAGCTCCTGCAGGTCGGCACGTCTACCGCCCACTTTCACAATCAGGAGCTGCGTGTCGTAATTGAGGCCGTGCAGCTGGCGGAAGAAAAACGTCGCCAGCACACACCATCTCGGAGGAATCTCAACGTACAGGTATCTCTGCAGCATCTGAAGACGGAAAGTCGCAGCCTGGGTGCGAAGGCACACCAGCGCCTGACCGCCCACCCTAAGCGGGAGACACAGAACCGCGGCAGAGACCCAGTGCTTCCTTTTGTCCCAGAAGAAGTCGATGTGTGTGTGTGGCTCTTGTTAAAAGCTAGGCCACACACACCACTAATTAGCATCCCTTCTATTGCCTGCCCTGGGAGAGCTGGAGCTGCCCAAGGTGAAGTCCTTAATTTAATTTAATTGCATCGTTAAGACCAGTTGCAGGACTGAGCCTGGGCTTCTCCAACTTTTCCAGGTGAAGACGTCTTCTCCCCCTGCCAGAAGACCACCACCACCAAAGACTTTTTCCATCAGAGAGTGCACCCCTGCCAACACCCACCCACCATCCTGAGTGGCAACACTGCCCTTTGTGGCCTCCCTCCTTCCCACCCACCCCCCCTCTCTCTCTCTCTTTGTCTCTCTCTGCCTGTCTCTCTAAGGCACCTTAGTTTCATCTTTTTTATTAATTGCCTATTGAGCAGAGGGGAGAAGGCCCCTCTTCCAATTTAAATCAATAAGGGGAGAGGTGTGTCCTTATTTTAATCAGCTCCCCCTGCTCAATAGAGGACAAAAAATATATATATTACCCGAGGCCATTAACACCTTCAGGCCTGTGACTTGGGGTGAGTGTAGCCCTTATAAAAGCACCCAAGAATGGCGACTACATCTTCACCGGTGGCGGGGCCAGCCAGGTCCTATGCGAGAGTGGCAGCCACAGCCACAGCTGCTCCTGCTGTTTCTGCTGCCCCGTCACCATTTAGATTAATTACAAAAAAGATTGGGGTGAAGAGCTACACTCACCCCACTATGACCATCGAGGCCTGCGTCAAAGCCATGGCTGGGGTTGTCGGCCCCTCAGCCATCGTCACGGCCTCGAAAATGTACGGGAAGGCTGTGTTCTTCCTGGGGTCGGAGAGGGCGGTGTCCCTGGCTGTCACCAAGGGGCTCACCGTGGGCGGGACCTTCCTGCCAGTGGATCCTCTCGAGGCCACCGTGCAGAGGATCGTCATTTCCAATGTCCCAGCCTATGTTCCTGGTGAGCTCCTCCTTCCCCATTTGAGTCAACTTGGGGAGGTAAGGTCGGGGATCACACCCATCAAGGCCTCCGGCGGGGTGGAGGGAGTGCGTCCGGCCGGAAAGAAGGCGCGGGGCAAAAAGTCACACCTTAGGGTGGGTCCCCCCGCGGAGGGCGAGCCCCTGGATCTGGAGCCCCTGACACCCGCGCTCATCGCGGAGTTGGTCGGGGCAGACGAGGGTGGGAGGGACCTTGTGCCCGAGCCTGTGGTCGCGACCGCCGAGGCGGAAACGTTAATACCTGCGGCCGGGCTCGGGCCCGAGAGACCCGGCAAACCTGCTCCGCCGGAGGGAGCAGAGGAGGAGGCCCCTGCAGGCATGGAAGTCTCCCTCGCTCCCTCCGCGCTATAAAGATGGCGTGACCCCCTGGAAGAGGAGGAGGACCGGGAGGAGGAAGGTCCCTCCGAACAGGGGGAGTCGTCGCCCGCTGCGGGTACTGTGCCCCCACCCACCGCTGTCACCATCACCGGCGATCGGCAGGGGTCGCCTGTCCCTCGGGAGGCTGAGGCAGATGTGTCTGTCCAGCACGTGCCCCCCGGGGATGGGGACGACACCCTGCCCATGGGGGTAGTCGCGGAACAACCCGCGGCGGAAATAGACTATCTGTTGGTGCCGTTACCCCTCGACGGGTCGGGCGGCCTGGGGTCTGGGTCGGGCGAGTTCGAAGAAAGTGAGCTCGCCCAAAGCGACCCGGACATTTCCCAGGGGCTGCTCGACCTGGTCGAGGTTTTAGTTAAGAACACCCCATCTGCTGGGTCGGAGGCCGGTGGCGGGGAAGAGGAGGGCCCTCTGACTGTGCCTCCGGCGCCGGACGTCTTGGAGGATTTCGGTTTTGTTTTTTCTCCGATTTCTCCGGTCGTTCCGGCATCTGGGGCGGAGGGGGGCTTCGAACCGCCGCCGTCTTCTGGCCCGGCTCCCCCAGAGGAGCCCAGGGAGGATTCCTCTGCCACCGATCCTGGGGGTGGGATCCGGGTGGAGGCGGGGCCGGCTGTTGCGGCCGAACCGTTCGCTGCGCACTGCGCGGCGGACGGGTCGGCTGCAGGTGATGACCCCCCGGAGGAGGACGGGGACTCGGTGATGGGCACGGAGGACGAGTTCGATTCCATCGCCGACGAGGCGATGGATGACCTCGTGCCCCGCTCCGACTCTCCCCTCATTCCCGTCAGGGAACTCTGGGATTTTGTGGCCGTGTGCCAGGGTCGTCCAAACAAGACCAAGCTGGCCCTCGCCAGGTGTTCGGAGCTGGCGCTGCTCATCGGGTCGGTCCGCGCCGCCGTCAAGACCATGGGCGCGGACGCGGGCGTGAGCCCGCTCGCGCTGCGTCGGCTCAGGTCATTCCTCACTGGGCTGCTGAGGGAGTGGCGGTCGACTAGCGGCTGCGCTCCCTCCCCCCGTTACTTGTAAGTAGAGGTTGCACTATGCTTCTGACATGAAGATAACCATAGCCAGCCTCAACATCAACGGCAGCAGGGAGGCGTGCCGCAGATTCAATAACCTCTCGGTCCTTCGGAACGGGAAGTATGCGGTGTGCTTCCTGCAAGAAACCCACACCGTTCCGGGAGACGAAGCCACGTGGCTCCTGGAGTGGCAAGGAGGGGTCAGCATGAGTCACCTCTCCAATAATTCCAGCGGGGTGGCTATCTTGCTGGCCCCGCATTTTCAGCCGGAGATCTTGGGGGTCAAGGAGCACGTGCCGGGCCGCTTGATCCAGGTCACTGTTCGCCTGGGGGGCGTGCCGCTCCATCTAGTGAACGTGTATGCCCCTCAGGCCGGTGCGCAGCAAGTGCGCTTCTTTGAAGAAGTGTCCGCTCTTCTGGGCTCCATCGACGTGGGCGAGTGCGTCATCCTCGGTGGGGATTTTAACTGCACCCTCGAGGCGAGGGACCGTCCGGGTCCCCCGCGATGCCCACCGGCGATGGAGAAGTTGAGGGACCTGGTCGGGTCCTTCGACTTGATGGACGTCTGGCGAAATCTTCATCCCGACTCCAGCGCCTTCACTAGCGTGAGGTCTGGAGGAGGAGGGTCCAGAATCGACCGCCTCTACATTTCCCGGGCGTACGTCACAAACGCAGGGGGAGGGATCAAAGTGACCAACCAGTACCACAACATGGCTGCCACCAGCTGGTTTATGACCAGCGCTCGACCCCTGTAGGACAACACTCGGAGCAGTCCTGTCCAGCGTCCAAGGTGAGCGGTGACTTTGGCCTCCAGCTTTTGCCAGTTCGCCGGCCAGGCGTCCTCGGCAGGGCTAAGGTAGACTCCCAAATAGAGGAGGTGCATGTTGCTCCAGGCGAAGGGCCTGAACTCCTACGGCAGGGAGTCCACCCGCCACTGACCCACCAGGAGTCCGGAGCATTTCTCCCAGTTGATCTTGGCGGAGGATGCGTCCGAGTAAATCTGCTGGCATTCCTGCATCCTCCGCAAGTCAGCGGGATCCGTGACCGTGAGGAGCACGTCATCGGCGTAAGCCGAGAGGACCACCTCCACGCCCGGCCCTTGCAGAGCCAGTCCCGTCAACCTCTTCCGCAAGAGGCGCAGGAATGGCTCCACGCAAATGGTGTATAACTGACCGGACATGGGGCATCCCTGACGCACCCACCTCCCGAAGCGAAGGGGCGCTGTCAAGGACCCGTTAACTTTAATCAGACACTCTGCGGCGGCGTACAGAAGTCGGATCCGGGCGGTGAAATGCGTCCCGAACCCGAATGCACGCAGAGTCCCGAAGAGATACTCGTGATCTACCCTGTCAAATGCCTTCTCCTGATCCAGGGAGAGGAAGGCGACCGACAGACCAGCCCTCTGGGAGTGGTGGACCAGGTCCCGGACCAGATGGATGTTATCGTGGATGGTCCGGCCCGGGACAATGTAGGACTGGTCGGGGTGGATCATGTGGGCGAGCATGGTGCCAAGGCGAGCAGACATGGCCCTGGCAAAGATTTTAAAGTCCATCCTGAGGAGGGAGACTGGGCGCCAGTTCTTAAGGAGGCGGAGATCGCCCCTCTTAGGCAGCAGGACAATGACCGCCCTGCGCCAAGAGAGGGGCATCTCCCCGGTCACCAAACCTTCCCCCAGGACCCGCGCGTAGTCACCCCCCAAGAAGTCCCAGAATGTCCTGTGGAACTCCATGGTCAGCCCGTCCAGCCCCGGGGACTTTCCCCTAGAGAGCTGGCAGAGGGCGCCGGTCAGCTCCGCCAGGCTTAGCGGAGCGTCCAATTTCTCGGCGCCCTCCAGACTGACCTTCGGCAGGTCCTCCCACAAAACTCTGCACGCATCCTCACTGGACGGATCCAGAGAGAACAGAGCCCCGTAGTAGGCGCGCGTCTCCGCGCTGATTCCATCCGGATCCGAGACCAGAGATCCGTCGTCGGCCAGCAGCCCCAAAAGCAGCTTACGGACCCCCCGTCTTTTTTCCAGCGAGTAGAAGAAGGGGGAGCCGCGGTCCAAGTCCCGCAGGAGCTGGATCCGCAAACTCACGTACGCGCCTCGGGACCCGACGAGCTGCAGGTCCTTCAGCGCGCACTTCTTCTCTTCGTACACCTTCCGCAGGGCCGAGTCCCCGACGGCTTGACCGTGACGGGACTCCAGATCGAGCACCTCCTTCTCCAACCGCCCGACCCGGGCCTCCCGCCTCTTGGTCGACCCCTTCACGTACTCCTGACAGAAGAGATGCACGTGCGCCTTGCCCACGTCCTACCACAGCCTCAAGGAGGGGAAGCCCCCCTGCTTCCTTCTCCAGTCGGCCCAGAAATGACAAAACGAATCCCGGAACCGCGTGTCCTCCAGCAGCAGGTTGTTAAAGTGCCAGTACACGGACACCCTCCCCGTGCGCGCAGCGGTACGAGCTCCGCCCACACCAGGTGGTGGTCCGTGCACGGCACCGGCCGCATGGAAGCCGCCGGAACGCAGGAGACGTACGCCCGGGAAATGTAGAGGCGGTCGATTCTGGACCCTCCTCCCCCAGACCTTACGCAAGTGAAGGCGTTGGAGTCGGGATGAAGATTTTGCCAGACGTCCACCAAGTCGAAGGACTCAACCAGGTCCCTCAACTTCTCCATCGCCGGCGGGCATCGCGGGGGACCCGGACGATCCCTCGCCTCGAGGGTGCAGTTAAAATCCCCCCCGAGGATGACGCACTCGCCCACGTCGATGGAGCCCAGAAGAGCGGACACTTCTTCAAAGAAGCGCACTTGAGCGCACCGGCCTCAGGGGCATACACTTTCACTAGATGGAGCGGCCCGCCCCCCAGGCGAACAGTGACCTGGAGCAAGCGGCCCGGCACGTGCTCCTTGACCCCCAAGATCTCCGGCTGAAATTGCGGGGCCAGCAAGGTAGCCACCCCGCTGGAATTATTGGAGAGGTGACTCATGCTGACCCCTCCTTGCCACTCCAGGAGCCACGTGGCTTCGTCTCCCGGAACGGTGTGGGTTTCTTGCAGGAAGCACACCGCATACTTCCCGTCCCGAAGGACCGAGAAGTTATTGAATCTGCGGCGCGCCTCCTTGCTGCCGTTGATGTTGAGGCTGGCTATGGTTATCTTCATGTCAGAAGCATAGTGTAACCTCTACCTACAACTAACAGGGGGGAGGAAGCGCGGCCGCTAGTCAGCCGCCACTTCCTCAGCAGCCCAGTGAGAAACGTTCTGAGCCGACGCAGCTCAAGCGGGTTCACACCCTCGTCCGCATCCATGATCTTAACAGCGGCGCGGACGGATACGATGAGCAGCGCCAGCTCCGACCACCTGTCGAGGGCCAGCCAGACCTTCCCGCGCCGACCCAGGCAGGTGGCCATAAAATCCCGGAGTTCCTTTACGGGAATGAGGGGAGACTCGGCAGGGGGCACGAGGTCGTCCACCGCCTCGTCAGCGCCGGAGTCCGACTCGTCCTCCGTGCCCATCACCGAGTCCCCATCCTCCTCCAGGGGGTCGCCACCAGCAGCCGACCCGTCCACCGTGCAGTGCGCAGCGAACGGCTTGGCCGCACCAGCCTGCCCCGCCTCCGCCCAGATCCCACCCCCAGGATCAGCGGCAGAGGATTTCTCCCTGGGCTCCTCTAGGGGTGTTAGGCCAGAAGACGGCGGCGGTTCAGAGCTCCCCTCCGTCCCAGGCGCTGGAACGACCGGAGAAACCGGGGAGAGAACAATTCCCAGCTCCTCCAATACGTCCGGCACCAGAGACGTAGCCAGGGGGCCATCCTCCACCCCGCCACCAACCTCCGATCCAGCGGGTGGGGTGTTCTGAATTAAACCCTCTACCAGGTTGAGCAGCCCCTGGGAGATGTCCGGGTCGCATTGGGCGAGCTCATTAGCCTCGAGCTCACCCGACCCAGACCCCAGGCCGCCCGACCCGGCGAGGGGTAACGGCACCGATAGAATGTCGATTTCAGTTTCCGCCGCGGATTGTTCCGCGACCCCCCCCACGGGCAGGGTCCCGTCCCCATCCCCGGGTGGCACGTGCTGGACAGACACATCTGCCTCAGCCTCCCGAGGGACAGGCGACCCCTGCCGATCGCCGGTGATGGTGACAGCGGTGGGGGGGGGCGCAGTACCCGCGGCGGGCGACGACTCCCCCTGATCGGAGGGACCTTCCTCCTCCCGGTCCTCCTCCTCTTCCAGGGGGTCGCACCTTCTTTTTAGCGCGGAGGGAGCGAGGGAGACCTCCATGTCTGCAAAGGCCTCCTCCTCAACTCCCTCTGGCGGAGCAGGTTTGTCGGGTTCCTCGGGCCCGATCCCGGCTGCAGGTATTGGCATTACCGCTGCGGCGGTTGCGGCCACAGGCTCGGGCACGAGGCCCCTCCCGCTCACATCTGCCCCGATCAACTCCGCGAGGAGCGCGGGTGTAAGGGGCTCAAGGGGCAAGGGCTCGCCATCCACGGGGGGACCCGCCCTAAGGTGCTTCTTTTTTACCCGTGCCTTCCTTCCGGCCAGACACGCTCCCTCCCCCCCGCCGGAGGCCTTGGTGGCATCGGCCCCCGATGTCAACCGCGCATCAGACGTACTTGACGCGCGGGCAGACCCGTGGGGAGGAGCAGCGGCAGCGCCAGCCTCGGCCGCACGAGATGATCCGGCGGCCTTGGAGGCAGGGCAGTTCCTCCTGATGTGCCCCACCCCCTTGCAGGCGTGGCACCGCACACCGTCCGACGTCCAAAAGGCGCGGTAGGCGGTCCCCTCGTGGAGGACGACGAACGCCCCGTCAGTGTCCTCCTCCCGCGCCAGCTGGATAAACAGCTGGTGCCGGAAGGAGAAGACGTGGCGAAGGCTGGCCTCCCGGAAGCCGAGCGGGATGGGTATGATCCCCGACCTCACCTCCCCAAGTTGTCGCAAATGGGGAAGGAGGAGCTCACCAGGAACATAGGGCGGGATGTTGGAAATGATGATCCTCTGCGCGGAGGCCTCGAGAGGATCCACCGGCAGGAAGGTCCCGCCCACGGTGAGCCCCTTGGCGACAGCCAGGGACACCGCCCGCTCTGACCCCAGGAAGAACACAGCCTTCCCATACATTTTCGAGGCCGCGACGATGGCTGATGGGCCGACAACCCCAGCCATGGCCTTGACGCAGGCCTCGATGGTCATAGTGGGGTGAGTGTAGCTCTTCACCCCAAGCTTTTTTGTTATTAATCGAAATGGTGACGGGGCAGCAGAAACAGCGGGAGCAGCTGTGGCTGTGACTACCACTCCCGCATAGGTCCTGGCTGGCCCCGTCACCGGCGAAGATGTAGTCGCCATTCCGGGGTGCATTTATAAGGGCTACACCCACCCCAAGTCACAGGCCTGAAGGTGTTAATGGCCTCGGGTAATTTTTTTTTCCCCTCTATTGAGCAGAGGGAGCTGATTTAAAATGAGGACACACCTCTCCCCTTATTGATTTAAATTGGGAGAGGGGCCTTCTCCCCTCTGCTCAATAGGCAATTAATAAAAAAGATGAAACTAAGGTGCCTTGGAGAAACAGGCAGAGAGAGACAAAGAGAGAGAGAGAGGGGGTGGTGGGAAGGAGGGAGGCCGCAAAGGGCAGTGTTGCCACTCAGGATGGTGGGTGGGTGTTGGCAGGGGTGCACTCTCTGATGGAAAAAGTCTTTGGTGGTGGTGGTCTTCTGGCAGGGGGAGAAGATGTCTTCACCTGGGAAAGCTGGAGAAGCCCAGGCTCAGTCCTGCAGCAGGTCTTAACGATGCAAATTAAATGAAATTAAAGACTTCACCTGGGCAGCTCCAGCTCTCCCAGGGCAGGCAATAGAAGGGATGCTGATGCGCCATCAATTACTCAAATGACTGAGGTTGAGCGAGTAACAATCTGGCTTTTATTAACTAAAGAATGAAGGTCTTGTCTCGATTGGTCGACCCGTCCAGAATACTAAGGGACTGGGAGGTAGTCACTTATATACCTGGAATAGTGGGAGGAGTCAGCCGAGGCATGTCCAGACCTGTACCTAGTGGAATACACATACAGGCACAGACAGGTATAACAGTGTTTTACCACATTCACCCCTTGTTTAAAAATGAATCCGGCGGGGTGAAGTGTATTTAAAAGTTCATGTATTGGAGTCTCTCCGGGGGTCTTGTCTGCCGCTGTGATCGACATGGCGACGGCAGGGGTGGTGGAGCTTCCGGCGTCGCGTCCCGTGTAGGCTGGGGCCCTGGAGTGTAGTCCTCGTGGGTGATGTTCCAAGGCGAGCCGGCTGCTGGGGTTGGACATCGGGTCGTGGGTGGTAATGGGTAGTGGGTTACAGCGGTCCCCGAGGGTGCGAGGCCTCGTATGGAGACTGTGTCGTAGTGGGTTACAGCGGCCCCCGAGGGTGCGAGGTCTCGTATGGAGACTGTGTCCTCCCACCCGTCCGGGTACGCAATGTAAGCGTACTGGGGGTTGGCGTGGAGGAGGTCGACCCTCTCGACCAGGGGGTCCATTTTATTGGCCCTCACGTGTCTTCTCAGTAGTACCGGCCCTGGGGACGTCAGCCATGGCGGTAACGATGTCCCCGATGTGGACTTCCTTGGGAAGACAATCATTTTCTCATGAGGGGTGGCATTGGTGGCAGTGCAGAGCAGTGACCGAATCAAGTGGAGTGCATCGGGGAGCACCTCCTGCCAGCGGGAGGTCGGAAGGTCCCTAGACTTTAAGGCTAGTAGGACAGCCTTCCAAACTGTTGCATTCTCTCTTTCCACCTGTCCGTTCCCCCGGGGGTTGTAACTGGTGGTCCTGCTTGTGGCTATACCCCTAGCGAGCAGGTACTGGCGGAGTTCGTCGCTCATAAACGATGAGCCCCGGTCGCTATGGATATAGCTGGGGAAACCGAACAGGGTGAAGAGGCTGTTCAGAGATTTAATGACCGTGGCACTGGTCATGTCCGGGCAGGGGATAGTGAACGGGAACCGGGAGTACTCGTCAATGATGTTGAGGAAGTACACATTGCGGTCGGAGGAGGGGAGAGGCCCTTTGAAATCGACGCTCAGGCGTTCGAAAGGGCGAGTGGCTTTTATCAGGTGGGCTCTGTCTGGTCTATAAAAGTGCGGTTTGCACTCAGCGCAGACTTGGCAGTTCTTGGTCATGGCCCTGACCTCCTCGATGGAGTAAGGCAGGTTGCGGGCCTTGATGAAGTGGAAGAACCTGGTGACCCCCGGGTGGCAGAGGTCATTGTGGAGGGCCCTCAGCCTATCGATCTGCGCGCTGGCGCAGGTGCCACGCGATAGGGCATCTGGGGGTTCATTGAGCTTCCCAGGCCGGTACAAGATCTCGTAATTGTAGGTGGAAAGTTCGATTCTCCACCTCAAGATCTTGTCATTTTTGATTTTGCCCCTCTGCTTGTTGTTGAACATAAAAGCAACTGAACGCTGGTCAGTGAGCAGGGTAAATTGTTTTCCGGCCAGGTAGTGCCTCCAATGACGCACAGCCTCCACAATAGCCTGGGCCTCCTTCTCGACTGCGGAGTGTCTGGTCTCCGGGCCCTGGAGGGTTCGTGAGAAGAATGCCACAGGTCTCCCCGCCTGATTAAGGGTGGCGGCCAGAGCGAAGTCGGACACATCGCTTTCCACCTGGAAGGGGATGGATTCGTCCACTGCGTGCATGGTGGCTTTGGCAATGTCTTCCTTGATACGGTGGAAGGCTAAGCGGGCCTCTGCCGTCACGGGAAAAGAGGTGGACTTGATCAGCGGACGGGCTTTGTCTGCATAGTAGGGGACCCACTGAGCGTAGTAGGAAAAAAACCCTAGGCATCTCTTCAGAGCTTTTAGGCAGTGGGGCAGTGGGAGTTCCATAAGGGGACGCATCCGGTCCGGGTCGGGACCGATGACCCCGTGTTCCACAACACAGCCAAGGATGGCGAGGCGTTGTTTCTCGCCGGTCTTAACGACCACAACCTGGGCTCGCCAGGGGCTGGAGCTGCCCTCAATAATCAAAGTGTATTCCAGTTCAGCCCTGACCTCAATTACTAAAGACCTGTGTGCTTTTCTGGCTGTGCAGCTGCTTCAAGCAGCAGGAGGAGAAGGAGCTGCCAAATCTAGAGAGTGGAGAGTGGTGGTCTCCTGACCAGGTAGTGGAGGAGAACGATAGATCACCACCTCCACCTCCTCCAACATCTTCAAAACAACTGAGGTGCCTGGAGAGATTGGACAGAGGAGGAGAAGGAGAAAGGAGGCCTACATCAACATCAACCAGGGGAGAGGCCTTTCCTATCACTGCCTCCCCAAATTGGCCTCCACTTCAGGAGAGGGAGAGAGGGGAGAGAAACCAACTGTTTGGAAGGAGGGAAGAAAACTTCATCCTGAAAATCTGCAGGTGGGTGTTATTTGGGGCACTCTCCCAAGACTTTGTATTTTAGGTGGGGGGAGAAAAGAAGAAGTAAGGCCGGATCATCAAGGGGTGTAGTGTGTGTGTGTGTGGCTCTTGTTAAAAGCTAGGCCACACACACCGCTAATTTAGCATCTGTGGTAAACCACTGTTATACCTGTCTGTGCCTGTATGTGTATTCCACTAGGTACAGCCAGGTGATTTCTGCAAAGTTGAAAGGTTTAATGAGTCCTGAACACAAGGACTACAATGGAGATGTCGGGGACTCCAGCTCCACAGCGGCTGAAGGCTGTAGGTAGAAACAAAGGTAAGTTAACATTTTCTAACACTTTACACTCATCTCACATACTTACCACTCTACACTTGCACCCATCACTCACCTCTACATCACACTTTCAGACCCCTCCGACCCCCACAAACCTCCTATTCACCTCCTACACCCTGGCGGGGTTCCCCCAGGTGGGGAAGCCTGCACTTCAGCGCGAAAAATGGGAATAATCCTATTTTCTGCCTGTTAACTACCTGTTAACAGGCAGTTAATAGGCTTTAATCCCTTCCCACCTCCAAGGAGACGGGACCCGGGGCCGGGTAGCTTCCCGCCTCCTGGCAAGAGGACACGGAGGCGGGTTGGGGGCAGGTTTGCCACCCGCCCCCAAATTCTGCAACTTTCTCGGCAGTCCCGCCTCTGCACCCACCTCCTTGGGGCTGAGAAAATCCAGCCTATTGAGTCTTTGCAGGAAGAGGAGTGGGAAGAAATATAATCCAAATAGATGTGAGACCTGTGTGCTTGTTAGTCGATGTCTGTGGAAATGCCATTGCCAGAATTGAAGGCCAGGAAGGGGGGGGAAGAGTTAACGATAGAACATGTAAAGGTGAAGGAGGTGTGGAACTGGAAAGAACTCTATGAATTTCTTCAATTGGATTGAGAGCAGGCTGCAGCACTGACACATCATCAGTGTTATGGAGGAAGAGATCAGATAATGGGCAAAGAGTATTCCACATGCGCTATAAAAATAGAAGCCTATATCAGCCACAAAAGAAATGGACTAAAAACATGCAATAGGTATCCTTGCACAAGAAAAAGTACAGCAAAGCAACTAGACTGATGCCAAGTATAAAGTCAATGAGCTATGAGGACAAATCGGAGAAGCTTAAGCTTTGCACTCTAGAAAGAAAATAGTTATGTTGGATCTCATGAAAGCATATCAAATAATAAATTGGTAAGGTAAATCCAGATTATTACTTTGAAGTACACCATGAAATTGGAACAAGAAGATCTGAATGGAAATCCGTGAAAAATACATTAAAAACCTATTTGAAAACCTTCTTTATTTATGAGCGATAATCTACCAAACAAGGTAATAAAGGCAAAATCACTAGGGTTATTCAAAATACAATTACTTATCATCATAATTGATGGGAGAGTTAATATATTATAGCTATGAGCTTTGACGATGGGCCAAATATCCTTTTCTGATCCCTGATTTTTCCTGTATGCCTATCTTCTAGCCCAGGACGAGCAGTCGTTTAAGTGGAGATCATCAACTCATCTCATCAAATTAAATGCTGGTAAATCCAATTAATTTCTATTATCAAAAGAATATTTGTACGTACGATTGTTTCACTCCTTATTGACTGATCTACAAACAACATTATGACAGGAATGGCTATTGCCTGATTTTACAGTTCTTGACTACATTTTATTGTTTGTTTAATGTCAGCATATGTTTTTTTCCTATCTGTTTACAATCCTATGTTGAAATCTAATGAAACACAAAATACATTGGGGGCAGAACTTCCGTATGAATTCTCCGACTCCATGCCATAACTTTGATGGTAGATGGCTGTAAACCCTAGAGAAGTGGAGTAAACAGCCATTTATGCCATCTCTCTGGGTTTCCTTTGTTTTTCCACTGATGTTATGGCAGGACATCTAAAGAACCCACATGGAAGTCACTGGCGATTTGAGAATTACGATAATGTCTTCATTCTAATAACATTCTCCTACTGGTTAGTTAAACTTTATTTCAGTAGTTAGTCATAATTCAATTACATGGCACCCGATTAGCTTAAAAATGTCCCTTAGATATGAAAACTAGGATGAAAATTTAACTGCTCTCTCAATAGTAAATAATGAGACAGTATGAAGCAAAGGCTAATGGTCAATTTTCCAGGTCCTGCTGCAGGTTGGAAGGATAATTCTGGGCACACCGCCCTCGCTATCCAGTCCATTCATTTCCCCAGGAAATTCCTGCAGGAACCATGAACTTGGAAGTCCTGACATGGAAACATCTAGAAAAATATTTTGCTGGGTATTGATAAACTTCCCTATGTCATCAGGAACGATGGTTATTTTAAATATTCACCTCTATTTTGTGATTGTAAGCAAAATATAACCTTTCATGCTGGTTGGTTGATGTATTTGAGTTGAGCATAGGAAAGAGAGATATTGTACAAAAAAATGATTTTGATTCAAAGAGAATAAGCTTAAAGGCAAAAGAAAGTGAATTTATTGGAGAGTGACATCATTGTGTCATGGATACTACAGTACTTTTTGAGAATGGTGACAAGGAGTACTGCTCACAGAGGTAATTCATTGGCAGCCCATGAGCATGATTTCACCTGGATAAGATAACACATTTGTGACGTTAGGATATTTTAAGTTATTTAAGTTTTTCTCTCATAGAGTCATAGGGGTAGATTTTCATAAAGCTGTCGGGAAGGAGGCGGGACTACAACTTTTGGGTTTTAGTCCCGCCTACATCGACGTTCGGCCAATCCACGCGATTTTCCCTTGATTGACCTTGTTAAGCCCGCCCAGCGGGCTCAGCAGGCCAATTAAGGGCCACCCGGCAACAGGTGATGTCACAAACTCAGTTAGAAGTTTCACTGGCAATGCAAACTGAAGGCTGTCACTTTTGACAGCTCGCAGCCATTTTGCTTTCAGTGCCGGCTGAGTGATGGACTCCCGAAACCTGGAGGAAGAAAGGCTGTTAAGGTAAGTACAGGTAATTTAAACTTCTTTACACAATTTAGACACACCAAAGACACTTACCTTTGCACTCATGCACCCATCACTCACCTGAACACCGACATCGCGACCCCTCCAAGTCCTTCAACCCGACGGCCCGCCTGCTCCAACCTGGCGTGGTTTGGAGCCGTCGGGAATCCCACATGACACCCCTCAAAATAGGGATTAGGCTAAAAACTGCCTGTTAACTACCTGTTAACAGGCAGTTAATTGGCACAAATCCCATCCCGCCTCGCGTCGGCGCGTCCCAGTGCGGGGCGGGTACCCGCCTCCCCTGAAGCTTACATGGAGGCGGGTTTTGGGCGGGATGGTGGCGGGACCCCCGATTTCAGGATTTCCCCCCCCCACACGCCTGAAACCCCGCCTGACAGCTCCAGGAAAATCGACCACATAGAGTCATAACGGCACTGAAGGAGGCCATTCGGCCCATAGAGTCCGTCCCATTCCCCCGCTCTATCCCCGTAGCCCTGCAAGTTTATTTCCCTCAAGTGCCTATCCAGTCTCCCCTTGAAAACATTGAGGCCTAGAAATTCAGTTGTTAGCGCCAGCCGCTAGCGCCTTAGAAGGAGGAGAAGTGGGGCGCTAAGCGGCTAGCGCCCGGGCGCGGCACGATCTGCGCCTCTCGCGAACTTCACTTAAGATTTAGCGGCGGCGCAAATCTGTAGCGCCCGCTCAGCTGCGCGCGCAGATCCTGATGTCATTTCATGGTGCAACGCCCTTGTTGCGCCCCGAACCGGAACTTCAGTGGCGCCGCCCTTATGTGCGCCTGGCGCCCCCAGCGACTGGTAGAGGGGAACGGTTCCCAGTTGCTGCGGGGCGCGGGGGGCGCTAATTAAAGGGGACTCCTCCTGCAGTATAAGTGGCAGCCATTTTGCTCCACTCCTTCTTTGTGAGAGACGGATATTTGGAGAGAGACAAAGGGAGAGAGCTTTCTGGTTTGACTCAACGCTCGCACAGGTACTTGTGGCTTCAGGCCAGAGCTTTGCACTTGGATTTAACTTTCAGTGCCATAGCCTTGATTCGAAACATATAATGGGGGCTTCAATGGGTGAAAACGTTGGCTTACTGCATTGCATTCAAAGGGCTCAGAGACGCTGTGAGAGAGTGCCAGTCACGGCCAGATGGAGAAGGGCCAACAGGCGTTTGCACAGGAGGCCTTACCCACCCAGGGTATACCGCCAGCAGTTCTCATATCTGAACATGTCTGAGGAGCAGTGTGTTCGGAGGCTGCGATTCAGAAGGGAGGTGGTCAATGAGATCTGCCACCTGCTTCAGAGAGATCTGCAGCCACAGCTGAGGAGCAGGACGTCTCTGTCGGTGGCAGTGAAGGTGACGGTGGCTCTCAACTTCTATGCCACCGGCTCCTTCCAATCCGCTACTGGGGACATTGCCAACATCTCCCAGTTCGCGGTACATTGCTGCATCCGCCAGGTGACCAATGCCCTTTTCAGAAGGAGACGTCAGTTCATCTCCTTCCTCATGACCCTGGACAAGCAGCAAGAGTGTACAATGGGATTTGCAGCATTAGCAGGCTTCCCCATGGTGCAGGGCGCCATTGACTGCACGCATGTGGCTTTGCGGGCACCTCTACAGAATGCCGAGGATTGCCGCAACCGGAAGGGCTACCATTCGCTCAACGTCCAGTTGGTGTGTGACCACAGGCAGCTCATACTAGCTGTCAATGCCCGCTTTCCAGGCAGCAGCCACGATGCCTTCATCCTGCGTCAGACTTCTGTGGCAGATATTTTCAAAGCCCAGCCTCACCTACGAGGATGGCTTCTCAGGGACAAAGGCTATCCTTTGTGCACGTGGCTGATGACCCCGCTCCGTGCGCCCAGCACCCCTGCTGAAGATTGGAAAATTATGGCAAACCCTTCTTCTATCTCCTCCCCAATTCCCTTAGCAACCTGGGATGCAAGCCAACTGAACCAGGCGATTTGTCCACTATAAGCATACCCAGCCTTTCTAGTACATCCTGTCTATCAATTTTCACCCCTTCCATTGCTTCTATCTTTTCCACTTCTACCGATATTTTGTCAGCATCCACCTCCCTAGTAAACGCCGATACAAAGTACTCATTGAGTATTCTAGCCTTGCCCTGCGTCTCTAAGCATATATCACCTTCTTTGTCTCTAATAGGCCCCACCCCGCATCTTACCACCCACGTACTGTTTACATGCCGGCAGAGTATTTTTGGGTTCTCTTTTATGTTAACCGCCATTCAACTCTCATATTCTCTCTTTGCCAATGTTATTTTCATCTTCACATCCCCTCTCAACTTTTTGTATTTGGTCTGGTTCTCCCTTGAAGAATTCACCTGACATGCGTCATACATCCTCTTTTTTTGTTTCATCATCTTCTCTATCTCCCTCGTCATCCAAGGAGCCCTTGCTTTGTTTCCCTTACCCTTCCCTCTTGTTGGAATGTACCTAGCCTGTACTTGGAAAATCTCCTCATAAAGATCACCTATTGTTCTGTTACAGTTTTTCCTGTCAGTCTTTGATTCCATTTTACTCTGGCTAGATCCTTTCGCATCCCATTGAAGTTAGCCCTATTCCAGTTTAGAAGTTCCACTGTAAATTGCTCCTTGCTCCTCTCCATTGCTAATCTAAATCTTATGATACGATGATCGCTCATACCCAAGTGTTCTCCCACAGACACTTGGTCGACCTGGCCCACCTCATTCCCCAGCACCAGATCCAGCAATGCCTCCTTCTTAGTTGGGCCAAGAGCATACTGGTCAAGGAAATTCTCCTGAACACATTTCAGAAATTCCTCCCCCTCTTTTCCCTTTACCCTAGCATTATCCCAATCGATATTTGGGTAATTAAAGTCCCCCAATATCACCACTCTATAGCTCTTGCATATCTCTGCGATTTCCCTGCAGATTTGCTCCTTTACCTCCCTCTCACTATTTGGAGACCTGTAGAATACCCCCAATAGCGTGATCATACCCTTTTTGCTCCTCAACTCTAACCAAATGGGTTCTGTCCTTGCCCCCTCAAGAACATCCTCCCTTTCCAACACTACAATGTCTTCCTTAATCAACACTGCTACCCCACCTCCCTTTTTTCCTTCCCTATCTTTTCTGAATACCTTGTACCCTTGAATATTAAGTGCCCAGTCCTCACTGTTTTTAAGCCATGTTTCCGTTATTGCCACAACATCATATTGCCACACGGCTAATTGTGCTTGTAGCTCACCAACATTATTCACCACACTTTGTGCATTTATGTACATGCATTCTAAACCGATTTTTGAATTTTTTGTAGTCTTTCTTAGTCTGCTCCTATCTGATATGGTACTACTACCACCTCTAGTACTATCTTCTCTAATACTATCCAACACAATCACTCTTTTATGCAACTTATTCCTCTTTTCTACTCCTGTATGCTGGTGCCCATCCTCCTGCCAAGCTACTTTAAACCCTCCCTAACATCACTAACAAACCTCCCCACGAGAATATTGGTCCCGGTTCTGTTGAGGTGTAACCTGTTCGGCTTGTATAGGTCCCACCTTGCCCAGAAACGGTCCCAATGCCTCAGGAATCTAAAGCCATCCCTCCTGCACCATCTCTCCAGCCATGCATTCATCTGTTCTATCCTTCTACTCTTGTAGTCACTAGCACGTGGCACCGGGAGTAATCCAGAGACTACAACCTTTGAGGTCCTGCTTTTTAATCTCTCTCCTGGCTCCCTACACTCTGCCTGCAGGACCTCATCCCTCTTTCTGCCTATGTCATTGATATCGATATGGACAACGACCTCTGGCTGTTCACACTCCCCTCTGAGAATGTCCTGCAGCCGCTCAGTGATATCCTTGAACCTGGCACCAGGGAGGCAACATACCATCCTGGAGTCACGTCTTTGGCCACAGAAACACCTGTCTGCTGCCCTAACTATTGAATCCCCCACCACTATTGCTCTTTCACTCTTTTTCCTCCTGCCCTGTGCAGCTGAGCCACCTGTGGTGCTGTGGACTTGACTGGCTGCACTCCCCAGAGGAACCATCGCCCTTACCAGTACTCAGAACAGAATATTGTTTGGAGAGCAAGATGCACTCCGGGGACTCCTGCACTACCTGCCTGGTGGTCACACATTCCCTCTCTGTCTGCATACTCTTAGGCTGTGGGGTAACCACCTCTAGTAACGTATTATCCACGTAACTCTCAGCCTCGCGGATGCACCGCAGTGACTCCAGCCGCTGCCCAAGCTCCGAAACCCGGAGCTCGAGTTGCTGTAGCTGGCGACACTTTCCGCACATGTGGTCATCCAGGTAATGTCAAGTGTCCAGGACTTCCCACATGGCAAAGGATGTGCACTCCACAGGACTGAGCTGCCCTGCCATGCCTATATTTAATAGACTAAGAACTAATGCAGCAGAAATAAACTTAAAACTTAACAAAAAACACTCCCCAGCTACTCATCAATCAGCTCTTTCCCTCTAATTAATAGGCTATTAACTAACTTAGCAGAAATAAACTTATAAACTTAAAAAAATACACTCAGCAGCTACTCACCAATCAGCTCCTTCCCTTGTGCCAACGTCACCTTTTTTACTCTGTCGTCACTTTTTCCAAAAACTGCCTCTGTCGAGTTGCTGCCGCTCGGGAATGCTCCTTTTAACTGCTCTGCTCTCAATGTGCTCCCACCAGTACAGCTCCTTCTGGTGCTGCTCCTGCTCTCTGTGCTCTTTGTACCGCTGGTCCCGCTCTCGGCGCTCTTTGTGCTGCTGCTCCCACTCTCTGTGCTCTTTGTGCCGCTTCTCCCGCTCTCGGCGCTCTTTGTGCCACTGCTCCCGCTCTCGGCGCTATTTATACCGCTGCTCCCGCTCTCAGCGCTCTTTGTGCTGCTGCTCCCACTCTCAGCGCTCTTTGTGCTGCTGCTCCCGCTCTCAGCGCTCTTTGTGCCGCTGCTCCTGCTCTCAGCGTTCTTTATACTGCTGCCCCCTCTCTCGGCGCTCTTTGCGTCGCTGCTCCCGCTCTCGGCGCTTTTTATACCACTGCTTCCGCTCTTGGTGCTGTTTGTGTCACTGCTCCCACTCTCGGGACACTTTGTGCCACTGCTCCCGCTCTCGGTGTTCTTTATACCACTGCTCCCACTCTCGGCACTCTATGTGTCGCTGCTCCCACTCTCGGCGCTTTTTGTGCTGCTGCTCCCACTCTCAGTGCTCTTTGTGTCACTGATCCCACTCTCAGTGCTCTTTGTGTCGCTGCTCCCACTCTCAGTGCTCTTTATACTGCTGCTCCCACTCTCAGCGCTCTTTGTGTCACTGATCCCATTCTCGGTGCTCTTTGTGTCGCTGCTCCCACTCTCGGTGCTTTTCTGTCGCTGCTCCCACTCTCGGCGCTCTTTGTGCTGCTGATCCCACTCTCAGCGCTCTTTGTGCTGCTGCTCCCGCTCTCGGCGCTCTTTGTGCCGCTGCTTCCGCTCTCAGCACTCTTTGTGCCGCTGCTCCTGCTCTTGGCGATCTTTGTGCTGCTGCTCCCACTCTCGCGCTCTTTGTGCCGCTGCTTCCGCTCTCGGCACTCTTTGTGCCGCTGCTCCCGCTCTTCGCGATCTTTGTGTCGCTGCTCCCACTCTCGGCGCTCTTTGTGCCGCTGCTTCCGCTCTCAGCACTCTTTGTGCCGCTGCTCCCGCTCTTGGCGATCTTTGTGCCGCTGCTCCCACTCTCGGCGCTCTTTGTGCCGCTGCTCCCACTCTCGGCGCTCTTTGTGCCGCTGCTCCCACTCTCGGCGCTCTTTGTGCCGCTGCTTCCGCTCTCGCACTCTTTTTGCCGCTGCTCCCACTCTTGGCACTTTTTGTGCCGCTGCTCCCACTCTCGGCACTGTTTGTGTTGCTGCTCCCGCTCTCGGCGCTCTTTGTGCCACTGCTCCCACTCTCGGCGCTCTTTGTGTCGCTGCTCCCGCTCTCGGCGCTCTTTGTGCCGCTGCTCCCGCTCTCGGCGCTCTTTGTGCCATTGCTCCCGCTCTCGGCGCTCTTTGTGCCGCTGCTCCCGCTCTCGGTGCTCTTTGTGTCGCTGCTCCCACTCTCAGCGCTCTTTGTGCCGCTGCTCCCGCTCTCAGCGCTCTTTGTGTCGCTGCTCCCGCTCTCGGCGCTCTTTGTGCCGCTGCTCCCACTCTCGGCGCTCTTTGTGTCGCTGCTCCCGCTCTCGGCGCTCTTTGTGCCACTGCTCCCGCTCTCGGTGCTCTTTGTGCCGCTGCTCCCACTCTCAGCGCTCTTTGTGTCGCTGCTCCCGCTCTCGGCACTCTTTGTGCCGCTGCTCCCACTCTCGGCGCTCTTTGTGTCGCTGCTCCCGCTCTCGGCACTCTTTGTGCCGCTGCTCCCGCTCTCGGCACACTTTGAGTCGCTGCTCTCACTCTCGGCGCTCTTTGTGTCACTGCTCCCGCTCTCGGCACTCTTTGTGTCGCTGCGCCCACTGTCGGCGCTCTTTGTGCCACTGCTCCCACTCTCGGCGCTCTTTATACCGCTGCTTCTGCTCTCGGCACTCTTTGTGTCACTGATCCCTCTCTCGGCACTCTTTGTGTCACTGATCCCACTCTCGGTGCTCCTTGTGCCGCAGCTCCTGCTCTCGGCACTCTTTGTTCCGCTGCTGACGTTCGCGGCAACCTTGTGTTGCTGCTCCTGCTCTCAGCGATCTTTATGTTGCTGCTCCCACACTTGGCGCTCTTTGTGTCGCTGCTCCCATTCGCAGCACTCCTTTTGTTGCTGCTCCTGCTCTTGGCGCTCTTTATACCACCGCTCCCGCTCTCAGCGATCTTTGTGTCGCTGATCCTGCTCTCGGTATTCTTTGTGCCACTGCTCCTGCTCTCGGCGCTCTTTGTTCCGCTGCTCACGTTCGCGGCATTACTTGTGTTGCTGCTCCTCCTCTCGGTGCTCTTAGTTTTGCTGCTCCCACTCTCGGCGCTGTTTGTGTCGCTGCTCCCGCTCTCGGCGCTCTTTGTGTCACCGCACCCACTCTCGGCGCTCTTTGTGTCACTGCTCCCACTCTCGGCGCTCTTTGTGTCACTGCTCCCACTCTCGGCGCTCTTTGTGTCACTGCTCCCACTCTCGGCGCTCTTTGTGTCGCTGCTCCCGCTCTCGGCGCTCTTTGTTCCGCTGCTCACGTTCGCGGCATTACTTGTGTTGCTGCTGCTCCTCTTGGCGCTCTTAGTTTTGCTGCTCCCACTCTCGGCGCTGTTTGTGTCGCTTCTCCCGCTCTCGGCGCTCTTTGTGTCACCGCACCCACTCTCGGTGCTCTTTGTGTCACTGCTCCCACTCTCGGCGCTCTTTGTGTCACTGCTCCCACTCTCGGCGCTCTTTGTGTCACTGCTCCCACTCTCGGCGCTCTTTGTGTCGCTGCTCCCGCTCTCGGCACTCTTTTTGCCGCTGCTCCTGCTCTCGGCACTCTTTATACCACCGCTCCCGCTCTCGGCACTCTTTGTGTCTCTGCTCCTGCTCTTGGTGCTCTTTGTGCCGCTGCTCCTGCTCTTGGCGCTCTTTGTGTCGCTGCTCCCACTCTCGGCGCTCTTTGTGCCGCTGCTCCTGCTCTCGGCGCTCTTTGTGTCGCTGCTCCCACTCTCGGCGCTCTTTGTGCCGCTGCTCCTGCTCTCGGCGCTCTTTGTGTCGCTGCTACCACTCTCGGCGCTCTTTGTTTCGCTGCTCATGCCCTCGGTGCTCTTTGTGCCGCTGCTCCCACAATCGGCGCTCTTTGTTCCGCTGCTCCCACACTCAGCGCTCTTTGTGCCGCTGCTCCCACACTCAGCGCTCTTTGTGCCGCTGCTCCCACTCTCTCCGCTCTTTCTGTCGCTTGATTGGCACCCCATCCATCACCTTAAACATTCACTCCCTCCACCATCGGGGTACCGTAGCTGCAGTGTGTACCATCTACAAGATGCACCACAGCAACTCACCAAGGTTTCTTCAGCAGCACCTCCCAAACCCGCGACCTCCTCCACCGAGAAGAACAAGGGCAGCAGGCACATGGGAACCCCATCACCTCCAAGTTCCCATCCAAGTCACACACCATCCTGATTTAGAAATATATCGCCATTCCTTCATCGTCGCTGGGTCAAAATCCTGGAACTCCCTCCCTATCTGCACTATGGGAGTACCTTCACCACACGCGGTCTGCAGCGGTTCAAGAAGGCGGCTGACCAGCACCTTCTCGAGGGCAATTAGGAATGGGCAATAAATGTTGGCCTTGCCAGCAACGCCCACACCCCAAAAAAGAGATCCTCAGTCAATGTTCATTTTTTGATTAAAAGACAAAGGAGAAACAACTTCATTTGACCAATAGGTGTTTTCGGTAAATGATGTTTCCAAGAAGATGTCTTCTCCCAGGGTTTCAATAAAGGAAGCATTATAGCCGTTCTCACTCAATAGTATCCTAACTATTGAGCTAAAATTCTGACTTGAAGACATGTCAACCTGGTCCCACTATACAAACTCTATTTATCTGATGAAGATTTTCTAGAAACAGTCCTTAATCATTGCGCACCATATTGCCAGCTACAAATATATACTTGAATATAACACGCTTATTGGTAACATAGCCAAAGAAGAAAGTACCCTGGAAAATAAAGGACATAAAATAGTTTTAGTCAGAGAATATTTTACCTTTTGGATCAAATTACAATCAAGTATTATTAGCATAGATGAAATTAAGTAAATCATTTGAGAAAAAGGATACTAACATTTGGTAATATCTGCATTATTAAATGACTTAATGATAATGTTTAAATGTATTTTATAGTCTAAGGAACCTCAAGCTGATTAAAGCACTCAATCGTGTTTCATAGTTTAATTAACTCTCTATCACCTATTATTTATTAACATTCTTATAATATTTATTATTACTATAATAAGGCATCTGTGGTCATACAGTTGCATGAAAATAATAAAAGCCAGCAGTGGTCTACTTCTTCAGTCAAATAACTGATCCCTCATTTTGCATTACTGTTCTCCAAGTATTGCTGGAATCGATTTAAAGAATTGATATTAATCAGAATCGAAGAAATTTAAACAGAACACCAGGGGTAATTTTCAACGTTGACAGGGTTGGAGACTGGCAGTAGTGGACTAGCTACCCTTTATACACCATTGACATCAGTGGACAGGAAAATCAGGCGGAGTGTATAATGGGCAGCTGATCAGTTTTTCACTCCCACCGAAGGTGAAAATTAACCTCACTGATAAGAATATGAATTTAGGCCCAATTCAGATGGATAAGGCGAATTGACAGCCAAAATTTTCTGGGGTGGTAGCAGGCGAGATCGGTGGTGGGTTGGGTGGGAAAGTTGTTTTTTTCTTTGACAGGGGGTCGGGAACCCGCTGTCATCTCGCTCCCACGGGCTTTTCCCACAGGCGCATCTGTCTTTGTGGAGCCGACCCAACCGGCAGCGGCAGGAGACCCAATTTAAACAAATATTACTTTGTTGTCAATCCCTTAAGAGTGATTTTAGAACATAAGAACATAAGAAATCCACTGTAGATTGCTCCTTGCTCCTCTCCATTGCTAATCTCAATCTTATGATACGATGATCACTCGTACCCAAGTGTTCTCCCACAGACACCATGGTCGACCTGGCCCACCTCATTCCCCAGCACCAGATCCAGCAATGCCTCCTCCTTAGTTGGGCCAAGAGCATACTGGTCAAGGAAATTCTCCTGAACACATTTCAGAAATTCCTCCCCCTCTTTTCCCTTTACCCTAGCATTATCCCAATCGATATTTGGGTAATTAAAGTCCCCCAATATCACCACTCTATAGCTCTTGCATATCTCTGCGATTTCCCTGCAGATTTGCTCCTTTACCTCCCTCTCACTATTTGGAGACCTGTAGAATACCCCCAATAGCGTGATCAAAACCTTTTTGCTCCTCAACTCTAAACAAATGGGTTCTGTCCTTGCCCCCTCAAGAACATCCTCCCTTTCCAACACTACAATGTCTTCCTTAATCAGCACTGCTACCCCACCTCCCTTTTTTCCTTCCCTATCTTTTCTGAACACCTTGTACCCTTGAATATTAAGTGCCCAGTCCTCACTGTTTTTAAGCCATGTTTCCGTTATTGCCACAACATCATATTGCCACATGGCTAATTGTGCTTGTAGCTCACCAACATTATTCACCACACTTTGTGCATTTATGTACATGCATTCTAAACCGATTTTTGAATTTTTTGTAGTCTTTCTTAGTCTGCTCCTATCTGATATGGTACTACTACCACCTCTAGTACTATCTTCTCTCATACTATCCAACACAATCACTCTTTTATGCAACTTATTCCTCTTTTCTACTCCTGTATGCTGGTGCCCATCCTCCTGCCAAGCTACTTTAAACCCTCCCTAACATCACTAACAAACCTCCCCACGAGAATATTGGTCCCGGTTCTGTTGAGGTGTAACCTGTCCGGCTTGTATAGGTCCCACCTTGCCCAGAAACGGTCCCAATGCCTCAGGATTCTAAAGCCTTCCCTCCTGCACCATCTCTCCAGCCATGCATTCATCTGTTCTATCCTCCTACTCTTGTAGTCACTAGCACGTGGCACCGGGAGTAATCCAGAGACTACAACCTTTGAGGTCCTGCTTTTTAATCTCTCTCCTAGCTCCCTACACTCTGTCTGCAGGACCTCATCCCTCTTTCTGCCTATGTCATTGATATCGATATGGACAACGACCTCTGGCTGTTCACACTCCCCTCTCAGAATGTCCTGCAGCCGCTCAGTGATATCCTTGAACCTGGCACCAGGGAGGCAACATACCATCCTGGAGTCACGTCTTTGGCAACAGAAACACCTGTCTGCTGCCCTAACTATTGAATCCCCCACCACTATTGCTCTTTCACTCTTTTTCCTCCTGCCCTGTGCAGCTGAGCCACCTGTGGTGCTGTGGACTTGACTGGCTGCACTCCCCAGAGGAACCATCGCCCTTACCAGTACTCAGAACAGAATATTGTTTGGAGAGCAAGATGCACTCCGGGGACTCCTGCACTACCTGCCTGGTGGTCACACATTCCCTCTCTGTCTGCATACTCTTAAGCTGTGGGGTAACCACCTCTAGAAACGTATTATCCACGTAACTCTCAGCCTCGCGGATGCACCGCAGTGACTCCAGCCGCTGCCCAAGCTCCGAAACCCGGAGCTCGAGTTGCTGTATCTGGCGACACTTTCCGCACATGTGGTCATCCAGGTAATGTCAAGTGTCCAGGACTTCCCACATGGCAAAGGGTGTGCACTCCACAGGACTGAGCTGCCCTGCCATGCCTATATTTAATAGACTAAGAACTAATGCAGCAGAAATAAACTTAAAACTTAACAAAAAACACTCCCCAGCTACTCATCAATCAGCTCTTTCCCTCTAATTAATAGGCTATTAACTAACTTAGCAGAAATAAACTTATAAACTTAAAAAAATACACTCAGCAGCTACTCACCAATCAGCTCCTTCCCTTGTGCCAACGTCACCTTTTTTACTCTGTCGTCACTTTTTCCAAAAACTGCCTCTGTCGAGTTGCTGCCGCTCGGAAATGCTCCTTTTAACTGCTCTGCTCTCAATGTGCTCCCACCAGTACAGCTCCTTCTGGTGCTGCTCCTGCTCTCTGTGCTCTTTGTACCGCTGGTCCCGCTCTCAGCGCTCTTTGTGCCGCTGCTCCCACTCTCTGTGCTCTTAGTGCCGCTTCTCCCGCTCTCGGCGCTCTTTGTGCCACTGCTCCCGCTCTCGGCGCTCTTTATACCGCTGCTCCCACTCTCAGCACTCTTTGTGCTGCTGCTCCCGCTCTCGGCGCTCTTTGTGCCGCTGCTCCTGCTCTCAGCGCTCTTTATAACGCTGCCCCCTCTCTCGGCGCTCTTTGCGTCGCTGCTCCCGCTCTCGGCGCTTTTTATACCACTGCTTCCGCTCTTGGTGCTGTTTGTGTCACTGCTCCCACTCTCGGGACACTTTGTGCCACTGCTCCCACTCTCGGTGTTCTTTATACCGCTGCTCCCACTCTCGGCACTCTATGTGTCGCTGCTCCCACTCTCGGCGCTTTTTGTGCCGCTGCTCCCACTCTCGGCGCTCTTTATACTGCTGCTCCCACTCTCAGCGCTCTTTGTGTCACTGATCCCACTCTCGGTGCTCTTTGTGTCGCTGCTCCCACTCTCGGTGCTTTTCTGTCGCTGCTCCCACTCTCGGCGCTCTTTGTGCTGCTACTCCCGCTCTCGGCGCTCTTTGTGCCGCTGCTTCCACTCTCGGCGCTCTTTGTGCCGCTGCTCCCGCTCTTGGCGATCTTTGTGCTGCTGCTCCCACTCTCGGCGCTCTTTGTGCCGCTGCTCCCGCTCTTGGCGATCTTTGTGCCGCTGCTCCCGCTCTCGGCGCTCTTTGTGTCGCTGCTCCCGCTCTCGGCGCTCTTTGTGCCGCTGCTCCCGCTCTCGGTGCTCTTTGTGCCACTGCTCCTGCTCTCGGCGCTCTTTGTGTCTCTGCTCCCGCTCTCGGCACTCTTTGTGTCGCTGCGCCCACTGTCGGCGCTCTTTGTGCCACTGCTCCCACTCTCGGCGCTCTTTATACCGCTGCTTCTGCTCTCGGCACTCTTTGTGTCACTGATCCCGCTCTCGGCACTCTTTGTGTCACTGATCCCACTCTCGGTGCTCCTTGTGCCGCAGCTCCTGCTCTCAGCACTCTTTGTTCCGCTGCCGACGTTCGCAGCAACCTTGTGTTGCTGCTCCTGCTCTCGGCGATCTTTATGTTGCTGCTCCCACACTTGGCGCTCTTTGTGTCACTGCTCCCATTCGCGGCACTCCTTTTGTTGCTGCTCCTGCTCTTGGCGCTCTTTATACCACTGCTCCCGCTCTCGGCGCTCTTTGTGTCGCTGATCCTGCTCTCGGTGTTCTTTGTGCCACTGCTCCGGCTCTCGGCGCTCTTTGTTCCGCTGCTCACGTTCGCGGCATTACTTGTGTTGCTGCTCCTCCTCTCGGCGCTCTTAGTTTTGCTGCTCCCACTCTCGGCGCTGTTTGTGTCGCTGCTCCCGCTCTCGGCGCTCTTTTTGCCGCTGCTCCTGCTCTCAGCACTCTTTATACCACTGCTCCCGCTCTCGGCACTCTTTGTGTCTCTGCTCCTGCTCTTGGTGCTCTTTGTGCCGCTGCTCCTGCTCTCGGCGCTCTTTGTGTCGCTGCTCCCGCTCTCGGCGCTCTTTTTGCCGCTGCTCCTGCTCTCGGCACTCTTTATACCACCGCTCCCGCTCTCGGCACTCTTTATACCACCGCTCCCGCTCTCGGCACTCTTTGTGTCTCTGCTCCCGCTCTCAGCGCTCTTTTTGCCGCTACTCCTGCTCTCGGCGCTCTTTGTGTCGCTGCTACCACTCTCGGCGCTCTTTGTTTCGCTGCTCCCACTCTCGGCGCTCTTTGTGCCGCTGCTCCTGCTCTCGGCGCTCTTTGTGTCGCTGCTCCCGCTCTCGGCGCTCTTTTTGCCGCTGCTCCTGCTCTCGGCACTCTTTATACCACCGCTCCCACTCTCGTCACTCTTTGTGTCTCTGCTCCTGCTCTTGGTGCTCTTTGTGCCGCTGCTCCTGCTCTCGCCGCTCTTTGTGTCGCTGCTCCCACTCTCGGCGCTCTTTGTTTCGCTGCTCCTGCCCTCGGCGCTCTTTGTGCCGCTGCTCCCACACTCAGCGCTCTTTGTGCCGCTGCTCCCACACTCAGCGCTCTTTGTGTTGCTGCTCCCACTCTCTCCGCTCTTTCTGTCGCTTGATTGGCACCCCATCCATCACCTTAAACATTCACTCCCTCCACCATCGGGGTACCGTAGCTGCAGTGTGTACCATCTACAAGATGCACCACAGCAACTCACCAAGGTTTCTTCAGCAGCACCTCCCAAACCCGCGACCTCCTCCACCTAGAAGAACAAGGGCAGCAGGCACATGGGAACCCCACCACCTCCAAGTTCCCATCCAAGTCACACACCATCCTGATTTAGAAATATATCGCCATTCCTTCATCGTCGCTGGGTCAAAATCCTGGAACTCCCTCCCTAACTGCACTATGGGAGTACCTTCACCACACGCGGTCTGCAGCGGTTCAAGAAGGCGGCTGACCAGCACCTTCTCGAGGGCAATTAGGAATGGGCAATAAATGTTGGCCTTGCCAGCAACGCCCACACCCCAAAAAAGAGATCCTCAGTCAATGTTCATTTTTTGATTAAAAGACAAAGGAGAAACAACTTCATTTGACCAATAGGTGTTTTCGGTAAATGATGTTTCCAAGAAGATGTCTTCTCCCAGGGTTTCAATAAAGGAAGCATTATAGCCGTTCTCACTCAATAGTATCCTAACTATTGAGCTAAAATTCTGACTTGAAGACATGTCAACCTGGTCCCACTATACAAACTCTATTTATCTGATGAAGATTTTCTAGAAACAGTCCTTAATCATTGCGCACCATATTGCCAGCTACAAATATATACTTGAATATAACACGCTTATTGGTAACATAGCCAAAGAAGAAAGTATCCTGGAAAATAAAGGACATAAAATAGTTTTAGTCAGAGAATATTTTACCTTTTGGATCAAATTACAATCAAGTATTATTAGCATAGATGAAATTAAGTAAATCATTTGAGAAAAAGGATACTAACATTTGGTAATACCTGCATTATTAAATGACTTAATGATAATGTTTAAATGTATTTTATAGTCTAAGGAACCTCAAGCTGATTAAAGCACTCAATCGTGTTTCATAGTTTAATTAACTCTCTATCACCTATTATTTATTAACATTCTTATAATATTTATTATTACTATAATAAGGCATCTGTGGTCATACAGTTGCATGAAAATAATAAAAGCCAGCAGTGGTCTACTTCTTCAGTCAAATAACTGATCCCTCATTTTGCATTACTGTTCTCCAAGTATTGCTGGAATCGATTTAAAGAATTGATATTAATCAGAATCGAAGAAATTTAAACAGAACACCAGGGATAATTTTCAACGTTGACAGGGTTGGAGACTGGCAGTAGTGGACTAGCTACCCTTTATACACCATTGACATCAGTGGACAGGAAAATCAGGCGGAGTGTATAATGGGCAGCTGATCAGTTTTTCACTCCCACCGAAGGTGAAAATTAACCTCACTGGTAAGAATATGAATTTAGGCCCAATTCAGATGGATAAGGTGAATTGACAGCCAAAATTTTCTGGGGTGGTAGCAGGCGAGATCGGTGGTGGGTTGGGTGGGAAAGTTGTTTTTTTCTTTGACAGGGGGTCGGGAACCCGCTGTCATCTCGCTCCCACGGGCTTTTCCCACAGGCGCATCTGTCTTTGTGGAGCCGACCCAACCGGCAGCGGCAGGAGACCCAATTTAAACAAATATTACTTTGTTGTCAATCCCTTAAGAGTGATTTTAGAACATAAGAACGTAGGAAATCCACTGTAGATTGCTCCTTGCTCCACTCCATTGCTAATCTAAATCTTATGATACGATGATCACTCGTACCCAAGTGTTCTCCCACAGACACTTGGTCGACCTGGCCCACCTCATTCCCCAGCACCAGATCCAGCAATGCCTCCTCCTTAGTTGGGCCAAGAGCATACTGGTCAAGGAAATTCTCCTGAACACATTTCAGAAATTCCTCCCCCTCTTTTCCCTTTACCCTAGCATTATCCCAATCGATATTTGGGTAATTAAAGTCCCCCAATATCACCACTCTATAGCTCTTGCATATCTCTGCGATTTCCCTGCAGATTTGCTCCTTTACCTCCCTCTCACTATTTGGAGACCTGTAGAATACCCCCAATAGCGTGATCATAACCTTTTTGCTCCTCAACTCTAACCAAATGGGTTCTGTCCTTGCCCCCTCAAGAACATCCTCCCTTTCCAACACTACAATGTCTTCCTTAATCAGCACTGCTACCCCACCTCCCTTTTTTCCTTCCCTATCTTTTCTGAACACCTTGTACCCTTGAATATTAAGTGCCCAGTCCTCACTGTTTTTAAGCCATGTTTCCGTTATTGCCACAACATCATATTGCCACACGGCTAATTGTGCTTGTAGCTCACCAACATTATTCACCACACTTTGTGCATTTATGTACATGCATTCTAAACCGATTTTTGAATTTTTTGCAGTCTTTCTTAGTCTGCTCCTATCTGATATGGTACTACTACCACCTCTAGTACTATCTTCTCTAATACTATCCAACACAATCACTCTTTTATGCAACTTATTCCTCTTTTCTACTCCTGTATGCTGGTGCCCATCCTCCTGCCAAGCTACTTTAAACCCTCCCTAACATCACTAACAAACCTCCCCACGAGAATATTGGTCCCGGTTCTGTTGAGGTGTAACCTGTCCGGCTTGTATAGGTCCCACCTTGCCCAGAAACAGTCCCAATGCCTCAGGAATCTAAAGCCTTCCCTCCTGCACCATCTCTCCAGCCATGCATTCATCTGTTCTATCCTTCTACTCTTGTAGTCACTAGCACGTGGCACCGGGAGTAATCCAGAGACTACAACCTTTGAGGTCCTGCTTTTTAATCTCTCTCCTAGCTCCCTACACTCTGCCTGCAGGACCTTATCCCTCTTTCTGCCTATGTCGTTGATATCGATATGGACAACGACCTCTGGCTGTTCACACACCCCTCTCAGAATGTCCTGCAGCCGCTCAGTGATATCCTTGAACCTGGCACCAGGGAGGCAACATACCATCCTGGAGTCACGTCTTTGGCCACAGAAACACCTGTCTGCTTCCCTAACTATTGAATCCCCCACCACTATTGCTCTTTCACTCTTTTTCCTCCTGCCCTGTGCAGCTGAGCCACCTGTGGTGCTGTGGACTTGACTGGCTGCACTCCCCAGAGGAACCATCGCCCTTACCAGTACACAGAACAGAATACTGTTTGGAGAGCAAGATGCACTCCGGGGACTCCTGCACTACCTGCCTGGTCCTCCTCTTCTGTCTGGTGGTCACACATTCCCTCTCTGTCTGCATAGTCTTACGCTGTGGGGTAACCACCTCTTGAAAAGTATTATCCACGTAACTCTCAGCCTCGCGGATGCACCGCAGTGACTCCAGCCGCCGCCCAAGCTCCAAAACCTGGAGCTCGAGTTGCTGTAGCTGGCGACACTTTCCGCACATGTGGTCATCCAGGTAATGTCAAGTGTCCAGGACTTCCCACATGACAAAGGATGTGCACTCCACAGGACTGAGCTGCCCTGCCATGCCTATATTTAATAGACTAAGAACTAATGCAGCAGAAATAAACTTAAAACTTAACAAAAAACACTCCCCAGCTACTCATCAATCAGCTCTTTCCCTCTAATTAATAGGCTATTAACTGACTTAGCAGAAATAAACTTATAAACTTAAAAAAATACACTCAGCAGCTACTCACCAATCAGCTCCATCCCTTGTGCCAACGTCACCTTTTTTACTCTGTCGTCACTTTTTCCAAAAACTGCCTCTGTCGAGTTGCTGCCGCTCGGGAATGCTCCTTTTAACTGCTCTGCTCTCAATGTGCTCCCACCAGTACAGCTCCTTCTGGTGCTGCTCCTGCTCTCTGTGCGCTTTGTACCGCTGGTCCCGCTCTTGGCGCTCTTTGTGCTGCTGCTCCCGCTCTCTGTGCTCTTTGTGTCGCTTGTCCCGCTCTCGGCGCTCTTTGTGCCGCTGCTCCCGCTCTCTGTGCTCTTTGTGCCGCTTCTCCCGCTCTCGGCGCTCTTTGTGTCGCTGCTCCCACTCTCGGCGCTATTTATACCGCCGCTCCCGCTCTCAGCGCTCTTTGTGCTGCTGCTCCCGCGCTTGGTGCTCTTTGTGTTGCTGGTCCCGCTCTCGGTGCTCTTTGTGCCGCTGCTCCTGCACTCGGCGCTCTTTTTGTCGCTGCTCCCACTCTCGGTGCTCTTTGTGCCACTGCTCCTGCTCTCGGCGCTCTTTATACCACTGCTCCCTCTCTCGGCGCTCTTTGCGTCGCTGCTCCCGCTCTCAGCGCTCTTTGTACCGCTGCTTCCGCTCTTGGTGCTGTTTGTGTCACTGCTCCCACTCTCAGCACACTTTGTGTCACTGCTCCCACTCTCGGTGCCCTTTATACCGCTGCTTCCGCTCTCGGCGCTCTTTGTGTCACTGCTCCCACTCTCGGCGCTCTTTGTGTCGCTGCTACCGCTCTCGGCGCTCTTTGTGTCGCTGCTCCCACTCTCGGCACTCTTTGTGTCACTGCTCCCACTCTCAGCACTCTTTGTGTCACTGCTCCCACTCTCGGCGCTCTTTGTGTCGCTGCTCTCGCTCTTGGCGCTCTTTGTGTCGCTGCTCCCACTCTCGGTGCTCTTTGTGCCGTTTCTCCCGCTGTCGGCGCTCTTTGTGTCACTGCTCCCACTCTCAGCGCTCTTTGTGTCGCTGCTCCCGCTCTTGGCGCTCTTTGTGTCACTGCTCCCACTCTCAGCACTCTTTGTGTCACTGCTCCCACTCTCGAAGCTCTTTGTGTCACTGCTCCCACTCTCGGTGCTCTTTGTGCCGTTTCTCCCGCTGTTGGCACTCTTTGTGTCACTGCTCCCGCTCTCAACACTCTTTATACTCACCAAGGCTTCTTCAGCAGCACCTCCCAAACCCGCGACCTCCTCCACCTAGAAGAACAAGGGCAGCAGGCACATGGGAACCCCACCACCTCCAAGTTCCCATCCAAGTCACACACCATCCTGATTTAGAAATATATCGCCATTCCTTCATCGTTGCTGGGTCAAAATCCTGGAACTCCCTCCCTAACTGCACTATGGGAGTACCTTCACCACACGCGGTCTGCAGCGGTTCAAGAAGGCGGCTGACCAGCACCTTCTCGAGGGCAATTAGGAATGGGCAATAAATGTTGGCCTTGCCAGCAATGTCCACACCCCAAAAAAGAGATCCTCAGTCAATGTTCATTTTTTGATTAAAAGACAAAGGAGAAACAACTTCATTTGACCAATAGGTGTTTTCGGTAAATGATGTTTCCAAGAAGATGTCTTCTCCCAGGGTTTCAATAAAGGAAGCATTATAGCCGTTCTCACTCAATAGTATCCTAACTATTGAGCTAAAATTCTGACTTGAAGACATGTCAACCTGGTCCCACTATACAAACTCTATTTATCTGATGAAGATTTTCTAGAAACAGTCCTTAATCATTGCGCACCATATTGCCAGCTACAAATATATACTTGAATATAACACGCTTATTGGTAACATAGCCAAAGAAGAAAGTACCCTGGAAAATAAAGGACATAAAATAGTTTTAGTCAGAGAATATTTTACCTTTTGGATCAAATTACAATCAAGTATTATTAGCATAGATGAAATTAAGTAAATCATTTGAGAAAAAGGATACTAACATTTGGTAATACCTGCATTATTAAATGACTTAATGATAATGTTTAAATGTATTTTATAGTCTAAGGAACCTCAAGCTGATTAAAGCACTCAATCGTGTTTCATAGTTTAATTAACTCTCTATCACCTATTATTTATTAACATTCTTATAATATTTATTATTACTATAATAAGGCATCTGTGGTCATACAGTTGCATGAAAATAATAAAAGCCAGCAGTGGTCTACTTCTTCAGTCAAATAACTGATCCCTCATTTTGCATTACTGTTCTCCAAGTATTGCTGGAATCGATTTAAAGAATTGATATTAATCAGAATCGAAGAAATTTAAACAGAACACCAGGGGTAATTTTCAACGTTGACAGGGTTGGAGACTGGCAGTAGTGGACTAGCTACCCTTTATACACCATTGACATCAGTGGACAGGAAAATCAGGCGGAGTGTATAATGGGCAGCTGATCAGTTTCTCACTCCCACCGAAGGTGAAAATTAACCTCACTGATAAGAATATGAATTTAGGCCCAATTCAGATGGATAAGGTGAATTGACAGCCAAAATTTTCTGGGGTGGTAGCAGGCGAGATCGGTGGTGGGTTGGGTGGGAAAGTTGTTTTTTTCTTTGACAGGGGGTCAGGAACCCGCTGTCATCTCGCTCCCACGGGCTTTTCCCACAGGCGCATCTGTCTTTGTGGAGCCGACCCAACCGGCAGCGGCAGGAGACCCAATTTAAACAAATATTACTTTGTTGTCAATCCCTTAAGGGTGATTTTAGAACATAAGAACATAAGAAATAAGAGCAGGAGTAGGCCATTTGGCCCTTCGAGCCTGCTCCACCATTCAATAAGATCATGGCTGATCTTCTACCTCAACTCCAGTTTCCTGAACTATCACCATATCCCTTGATTCCCTTAATATCCAAAAATCTATCAATCTCTGTCTTGAATATACTCAACGACTGAGCCTCCACAGCCCTCTGGGGTAGAGAATTCCAATGATTCACCACCCTCTGAGTGAAGAAATTTCTCCTCATCTCAGTCCGAAATTGCTGACCCCTTATTCTGAGTCTGTGACCCCTGGTTCCAGACTCCCCAGCCAGGGGAAACATTCTCCCTGCATCTACCCTGTCAAGCCCTGTAAGAATTTTATATGTTTCAATGAGATCACCTCTCATTCTTCTAAACTCTAGAGAATATAGGCTTAGTCTACTCATTCTGTCCTCATAAGACAATCTCCCCATTCCAGGAACCAGTCTGGTGAACCTTCGGTGCACGCCCTCTATGGCAAGTATTACGTCCGTGAATGATTGAGACAGGGACAGCAGGAGTGGAACAAAATAAGTCTTGACTGATGGAAGTCAATAGTGAAACTGAAACAACAGAGGCTCACTAGCGCCTTTTATACAGGGGTGGTCACTGCCGGTACTGCAGTCTGAGACCAGTTCTTCTCTTAAAGGTACATGCACAACAATTCCTCCTCTTTTAGATAAACAGTACATAACATTCATTTAACAACTAAATGATAACGAATTACAATCACAATTACTGTTGCAAGATACATTGGTTAAGTTTAAGCAATTATAAGTTCAGTCTTTGAGGAGGCTTCCTGATTCTGTCTGGATAACACCTCTTTGGGGTGTCAGGTTCTTCTGGCAATGTTGAGTCGGGATCAATGTCGTTGTTTGATTCATCAGCTTCCAATATTACCGGTTCTGCGGTAGCTGCAATTGGAACGTCGATTTCATTACCAGGTGTATCAGATCGTGGTGTGGAGTTGACGTTTTCCAGTGACTCTAGAATCTGGTCAGCATGGCGTCTTACAATGCTCTCCCCAACGTCCACGGTATACATGAGAGGTCCTTGTCGTGTACAAATCGTTCCTGGCTGCCATTTTTCAGTGCGGTAGTCCCGGGCCAAAACTGGTTGACCTATCTTAAAACTCCTGGTCGGCCTTTCATTCATATTCTGAAACTGGCTGTTCTCCACATCTCTTCGGATGTTTGGCTTAACCAAATCCAAGTGGCATCGTAGTCTTCGATTGAAGAACATCATGGCTGGAGTTTGGTTGGTAACCGCATGTGTCGCATTCGGGTAGGCAAACAAGAAGTTGTCCACCTTGTGTTGTAGGGGTATATCTTCATTACACATTGCCTTGATAGCCTTCTTGAATGTTTGGACAAACCTCTTGGCCAATCCATTAGTGGCTCGATGATATGGGGCAGATGTGTAATGCTTAACGCCATTGTTCTTTAAGAACCTCCGGAACTCTTCAGACACAAACTGTGGTCCATTGTCAGAGCAAATCTGTTCAGGCAGCCCATTCCTGGCGAATATGGTTCGTAAAACTGTGATAGTTTTTTCCGTGGTGGTTGAGGACATTTTTATTACCTCTGGCCACTTTGAATGTGCATCCACCGCAATTAAAAACATCGAGTCCATGAAGGGACCAGCAAAATCAATGTGCACCCTTTGCCATGGAGATGAGGGCCACTCCCATGGATGCTGAGGAGCTTGTGGTGGGGCGTTTTGGACCTTCTGGCATCCTGGTCATCTCTTCGATTTCTCTATCGATTCCCGGCCACCACACAAACGCTCTGGCTAAGTTCTTCATTTTTACCCCACCCAGATGACCCTCATGAAGCTCATTGAGCACTCTATCCGTCAACTTAAGTGGAATTACTACTCTGGATCCACACATCAAGGTTCCTCTGCACACTGACAGCTGTTCTCTTCTCAGCGAGAATGCTGGCAGCAGTGGTTCGCCATGTGCTGGCCATCCCTTCACCGTTAAATCATAGACCCGTGATAGTGTCGGGTCATTCCGTGTTTCCTTTTCTATGTTTGCATTCGTCACAGGGAGACATTCGACTATGGTCGAGTGGAATAACTCCATTGGATCCACTGCAAGGTCTTCTTCTTCCACCGTCGGCAACGGTAGGCGTGACAATCCATCAGCATTTCCATGCTGTTTAGTTCCTTTGTACTCGATGTCATATTGGTGTGCCCCTAGGAAAAGGGAACATCTCTGTAGCTGTTGTGCTGTCATTATCGGTACGCCTTTCTGAGGGTTGAAAATGGAGACAAGAGGTTGATGATCGGTTAGTAGAGTAAATTTTTGACCATGCAGGTAGTGATTGAACTTCTTTACCCCCCACACTAGGCTGAGGGCCTCTCTGTCAATCTGGGTGTAGTTACGCTCGGCAGAAGTTAACGAGCGTGACGCAAAAGCTATCGGCCTCTCTAAACCATCAAGGAATTTATGTGACAGTACCGCCCCAATGCCGTAGGGAGACGCATCACACGCCAGTCTGATCGGCAGTGCTGGGTTGTAGTGAGCCAATACTTCCCTTGAAGTGATTAAGTCCTTACTCTTCTGAAAAGCACGCTTACAATCATCGCTCCATTTCCATGCTACCCCCATTCGTAGCAGGGCATTCAGTGGGTGCAGAATTGTCGACAAATTCGGCAAAAACTTATGATAGTAATTCACCAATCCGAGGAATGACCTCAGTTGCGACACATTTTCAGGCGCTGGGGCCTTAACAACCGCTTCAATTTTGTCAGGGGACTTATGTAACCCCTCTTCATCAATCACGTGACCACAATACGGTATCTGTTTCTTAAAAAATTCGCACTTGGGGTGGTTGGCTCGCAGCCCATGTTCCCGTAGTCTAGTGAGCAGCTGTTCTAGGTTGTTAAGGTGTTCACTGTCATCTTCACCTGTCACAAGGATGTCGTCCAAGTAACACTGAGTCCCCGGAATCCCTTGCAGGACTTGTTCCATCGCTCTTTGCCATATCGCCGGAGCCGATGCTACTCCGAATACCAATTGATGATACTGGTAAAGACCTTTGTGAGTGTTTATCGTGAGATACTTCCTAGAGGACTCTTCAACCTCCATCTGCAAATATGCTTGTGCTAGGTCAATTTTTGTAAAACGCTTCCCTCCAGACAGTGAGGCGAAGATGTCTTCTATCCTTGGAAGAGGATATTGTACTGTGTGACGGACTGGCTTCACCGTCACCTTGAAATCCCCACAGATGCGAATCTTCCTTGGCTCCCCGGACTTATTGCTTAACGTTTTCTTCATGACAGGAACGATGGGTGTCGCCCACTCGCTACAGTCGACCTTAGACAACACGCCCGCCTTCTCCAGATTCTCCAGCTCTGCCTCGACGGCTGGGCGAATTGCATATGGTACCGGTCTTGCTTTGAAAAACTTGGGAACTGCATTCTCTTCTATTTTTATCGAGGCGGTTACGCCTTTAAGCGTGCCCAGTTCTTGTTGAAATACCTCTTTGGCGTTAGCTAAGATTGTTGACAATCATCCAGGAGTGACGTCTTCATCTTTTTTACCGTCCACCATCATTGCATGAATGGAGTGCCAATCTAAGTTTATCTTCCTGATCCATTCCCGTCCCAATAACGGTGGTCCACCATTTGGCAGTATGTAGAGATACATTTTCCATATTTTCTTGCCGTTGTATTCGACAGGCACCCTTATTTTTCCTCTGGGGTATACTTTTTGCCCCGTATACGTCGTCAAGACAATGGATGTCTCTCTCAAGGGTATGTTTGAAAATAGCCGCTCGTAATCTCATCGATTCATGATGGTTAGCGCTGATCCTGTATCCAATTCCATTTTAACTTGGGACCCTGCTATCGTGAGGGTGACCCAAATGGTTCGGTGATCCTCTTTTGCGATTACATTGTGAAGTTTGAGACAGCTTAGTCTCCTGTTCCCGGATTCACTGTCGCTCATCTGGTCTTCGGAACTACTGTCCGTCATCTTTTGTACTTTCTTGTGCGGTTCCTTAGTAGCCTTTTTGTTGTCGCTGGTCTTCTTCCTAGACCTGCAAACTTGTGCAATGTGTCCCATCTTCCCGCATTGCCTGCATATTTTGTCTTTGGACCAGCAGTCCTTCTGGTCATGGTTAGTTCTGCCGCAGCGATAACATTTTGCAAATCCCCGTGTCATTTCGTGGGTGCCGTATTCCTGTGATTTTTGTTGAATTTCTGCAGCTCCCCTGGCTGCTGCTTCATACGATACTGCCACGCTGAAAGCCTTATCTAGCGTCAGCTCTTTCTCTGAGAGTAACTTCTTCTGTGTTCCTTCACTCAGGAGTCCACAGACAAATTTGTCCCGTAGGGTATCTGCCAGTCCTGCTCCAAACTGGCAGTGCTTTGATAGCTTGTGTAGTTCCGTAAGATACTCAGCATTGCTCGCATCTTTGTGCTGAGTTCTCCTGTGGAATTTAAATCTTTCTGCTATCAACAGCGGTGCAGGGTTTAGGTGTTCCTGTAGGACAGCAACAATTTTGTTAAAACTCTTCGCCTTCGGTTTGGCTGGTGTAATCAGGTCCCGCAATAGGCCGTACGTTCTAGCGCCCATTAAGTTTAGCAATATCGATGCCTTTTTCTCCTCCGCTATTTCGTTTGCCTCAAAATATACCTCGACTCTTTCCACATACGTGGTCCAGTCCTCTATTGTATTATCAAAAGCAGTCATACAGCCAGTCTTCGGCATCCTGCAAATCTAAAATGACGCCTCCCGCGCTTTGCCTTCTTCCCCGATTTAACAAAATGGCGCCTCCTGCGCTTTGCCATCTTCCCCTCTGATTAAGATGGTGCCTCCCACGCTTTGCCTTCTTCCCCCACTGTTGTTAGCGCTGCTTTCCACGGTTTCTTGCGCGTTTAATATTTTTTTGTTATTATTTTCCCGTCGTGGAACAACCCTGTGGGACTCTTGCCTCCCTCTTCACGGGTCTATACGCAGCCCGGCTTCGTAGCACCGGCCGCGCCCTGTGTGCTCCACCCTCTCTCTCTCTTCTTCCCGACAACGCTGCTCGGCCTCGTTGCAAACCACCCGCTCGAGTTCGCGACCGCCGCAGCCCAGGAAGGATCAGTGCACTACCTGCCACCAGCCTGATTAGCGGAAGCACCGTCGACAGGAACCAGGCCCCACATCCGACAGCTTCTCCAGCAATCTTCAACTCTGCAACACAGGGCGGATGCCCACGGTCGACGCCCGTTTCTACTGCCTCTTACTTTCTTTTCTTTCTGGCCTCGACCTCTGCTCACTTCGCTGTAGGAATGGATCCCAGGAGGTGGTGCAGACTGTAGGTAGGTACGTATATGCTCGTCGCCAGTATTACGTCCGTGAATGATTGAGACACGGACAGCAGGAGTGGAACAAAATAAGTCTTTACTGATGGAAGTCAATAGTGAAACTGAAACAACAGAGGCTCACTAGCGCCTTTTATACAGGGGTGGTCACTGCCGGTACTGCAGTCTGAGACCAGTTATTCTCTTAAAGGTACATACACAACAGCAAGTGTATCCTTTCTTAGGTAAGGAAGCCAAAACTGTACACAGTACTCCAGGTGTGGTCTCACCAGGGCCCTATATAATTGCAGTAAACTTACCTTGTAAATTTCACTGGATTCCCATGGGGACCACGCTGTTTGGGAAGCACGTCTGTAAACCTGTGGCGGGAGTTGAGTGACTATTGCTCCAGCTGATTACTTGACTGCATCAAATGTACTATAAAAGCAACCACCTGACAAGTGATCACTTTCCTCATGCAGAAGCTGTTTCTGATTGAGCAACACAGATTGAGCATTCTGTAACTGCAAGTCTTTCAAACAAAGTCTCCATCCACTGTCACCTCATTGGAAGAACCTCTCTCACCATTGACAGATTGCTTCTGTCATCTCTACTTCACCTGCCATCTATTCCATCAGCATGGGTACCATTTATACTGTCTCAACTTGGTCCTCAGAATCTGACCATGATCAGCCCCAACACCAGGCACACCAGCAGCACCAACAACAACACCACCAACCTTCTCCTCAACACACTGATGCGGCGCAGGACAGAGGGCATCAGCGCAGGGCTGCACCACGCCGGAGGCGATAGCCCCAAGACAGGGTATACAGGCAGAGGATGAGCATCCTCAACATGACTGAGCAGCAGTGCCAAAGGAGGCTCAGGCTATCATGCCAGGTCGTTGCAAACATTTGCACATTGCTGGACCAAGACCTGCAGCCCAGCGGAGCAGGTGGACACTCCTTACCAGTGGCTGTCAAAGTCACCAGCGCCCTCAACTTATTCAACTCAGGCTCCTGCCAGGGATCTGCAGCAGACATTTGCAGCATCTCGCAGTCAACCGCCCACCGATGCATCACACAGGTCACCGATGCCCTGTTTGACAAGTCAGCCAATTATATCAACGTTACCACTGATGAAGCCAGTGTTACTGAGCGGGCGCTCAGCTTTGCCACTCTGGCTGGCTTCCCACGGGTGCAGGGTGTCATCGACTGCCTACATGTGGCCATCAGGACACCTCATCATAACCCAGGAGTCTTTGTCAACCGCAAGTGCTTCCACTCCCTCAATGTGCAGTTGGTCTGCAACCATAGGAAGATCATCATGCATATGTGCACTAAATTCCCTGGTAGCTGCCATGACTCTTTCAACCTGCGCCAGTCCACCCTCCCTCAGCTGTTCGCACCTCCAAACAGGCTTTCCGGCTGGCTGCTTGAAGACGTGGCTCCTGACACCTTTGAGGCGGCCAAGTACTGAGGCCGAGGAAAGATATAATGAAAACCACATATCAACCAGATGTGTCATAGAGCAGACAATAGGCATGCTCAAAGTGCGATTCAGATGCCTTGACAGATCTGGAGGGGCCTTCAGTATGCAGCAGCCAATGTATCCAGATGCTTCTTTCTGTAAACTTTCAGCACCTGTGAGGGATGCAAGCGACATTTATTTTAGGAAGGTGTTTTCTGAGTTGTGATTTAGAAAAAGTGACTGAGCAATATCAGGAGGCCCTTCAAGTCATCAGAACTTTTGCACAAGTAAAAACTCACAGTTGTGTAAGCACGCCATCCCATTACCAACTTGAACCTGCCAGCTCTCCTTCAACTCTATCTCCCACAGTTTCTCCGGTGTATCTGCCCAGGAACTGCAGAGGTTCCTCCTAATACGTACACCAGAGCTCGATGCTAGCCTTTCCTCCTCCCCTGGCAGTTCTTTGCCTTTGGTTGTACGCATGTTTCTCCTTTACAAAAACAGAAAGATTTAGCCATATGACAAACAAATTCACAATGCCTTCTACACCCTGCGTATGATAATGTTCCCTTGAGAACATACCATCAGGTACAAGCAATGCAACGTTTTCTTCATTGCTCAGTCAAGCACTGCAGGACATGTGATATGGGAGAGTGGAATGGTAGGAGAGGATGTGTGCACATGGGGGGATGGTGGGGGGGGCTTGTGCCTGATAAGGGTCAGCGAGAATACTACTCATTTCTTCTTTGACACTAAGTGGTTCTGGATGGTATGTGTAGTGTATGTAACCGTTCCACCTTTAAGAGAACTATTTTAAGGGTTGCACTACTTTATCTTAGCTGCTGTATACTGTAATACCGGTGGTGACCACACCGGTATATAAGTGCTGTGTAATGATTTATTGGGCAGTTCCGCCCTGACCTTCAACCAGTAAAGTCCTGTTAAAGTTTACTCTTGTGGTCTGTGTAGTAATTCGCAATATAACACACAGACTTAACAATGGCGATGAGTTCGATCTTACCCTGCGGCAGAGATACATCCAAGACAGTTTAACGGGCGTCGAGAGGAGGCATCCGCCCTCATCATTCTGCTGAGAAAAGACTCGGGTCTGCAGAGCAAAGGAAGACGGAAGAATTCTGACACGAAGCCTTCCATCAGCAACAGGCAGTGATCATCCCTCTATCACGGTAAGCCGATCAGCGACGAGCAGCAAGTCGGCCACGTTGACTGTGAGTAGGGGAGAAAATAACAAAAAAAAAACGGAGGATATAAGGGCGGAGAACTCGACCACGGCCGGGGAAAAGAGCCGGACAGAAGTCGGGGCCAGAGGCGCTGAGACTCGGGCAGCGTAAGGCAAGGAAGCCGCGGTGATAGCAAAGGCAGCCGATGTGAGAGACCGGGCTACAAGCGGGCTGGGAGACGCAACAGCGTCGAGAGAGAGCTCGACCGCGACCGGTGAAAAAGGCCGGGCAGCTACCGAGGCCGCGAGGCGCAGCGACCGGGTCAGCATAAGGCGCGGGAGAAAATTTAAAAAAAACGCGGAGAACTCAGCCGCAGCCGGGGGGGGAAAGGACCGGACTGCAAGAGGGGCTGGGAGGCACGATTTGAAAACCGCTGGGGGGAGGGCAAATGCAGCAAATCGGCAATCGCCATTACAGCCAGCGGGGGAGAAAGGCAAATGCGGGAAGCCGCCATTTTCAGAGGCGGGGGAAGAAGACAAGCGCGGGAAACCGCCATTTTGTAAAAAAAATAAAATAATTCTTTTGTTTCTCAAGAAGATCGCGAGGATGCCTAAGCGTGGTAACATCAACGATTTCGATCCCGATGTTGAAGATTGGGCCACGTATGTAGAACGCATAGAGATATATTGTAAGGCAAATAAAATATCAGATGAAGATAAAGCACTAACCTTACTAAACTCAATGGGTGCGAAGACATACGGGCTATTGAAGCATCTTCTATCACCAGCTAAACAGGCGGATCAGACTTTCGCTAATATTGTTGCTGTCCTGAAGAATCATTTGAACCCCACACCGCTGATGTTAGCGGAACGATTTAAATTTTATGCGAGAACGCAACTGAAAGAGGAAAGCAACGCGGAGTATTTAGTTGAACTGCGCAAGCTAGCGAAATACTGTCAGTTTGGGGAAAGCCTGACAGAGGCACTGAGAGACAAATTCGTGTGTGGATTGTCGAAAGAAGGAAAACAAAAGCGGTTGTTTGAAGAGAATGATCTTACACTTGATAAGACTGTCACTATTGCAGCATCGCACGAAGCAGCAGCGAGAGGCACCGCGGAAATGCAGCTGAAGGCAGCCGTACTCAGCGTAGATCAAATGGCTTTAGGTACAACGAAATGTTATCGTTGTGGGAAGACAACACATGATCAGAACCAATGCCGGTTTAAAAACCAGGAATGTAGAAAATGTGGCAAGCTTGGTCACATAGCTAAAGTATGCCGGTCAGGAAAGAAGACCAGCAACAAAAAGTCACCACAGGAAAAGTGCAGAAAGGTACATAAGGTGGCTGAGAAGAGTTCGGATGAACAGAATTCGGATTCAGACCCCAACAGCAAGGAACTGGGTAGTCTGAGAATTCACAACGTGAGTAAGGAAGCTGACCGACAAACTATCTGGGTCACACTGCAGATAGCAGGAGTCAAAGTGAAGATGGAATTGGACACCGGATCGGCGTTGACGGTCATGAATAAGCAAGACTACAAAAAGTTATTCAAACATATTCCCCTACGGGATACGGAGATAGTATTGCAGAATTACACGGGGCAAAAAGTATACCCCATCGGAAAGATAAAAGTCAAGGTGAAACACAAGGGCAAAGAACATCAAAGAATGGAATTATATGTACTACCTGAGGGAGGTCCACCACTTCTGGGACGGGAGTGGATCAGGAAAATAAATATGGACTGGCACTCCCTAAACGCAATAACGGTAGATTCCGGAAAAAAAGATGTCAAACCTGAACGATTGTCCAGAATATTGGATGAGGCTAAAGAGGTGTTCCAACAGGGACTGGGAACACTGAGAGGAATTAAGGCAAAAATCAAGATTGCAGAACATGCAAACCCAAAATTTTTCAAAGCCAGACCGGTACCGTATGCAATACGACCTGCTGTGGAAGCTGAGCTGGAAGGGCTGGAACGTTCAGGAGTACTGTCTAAGGTGGACTGGAGTGAGTGGGCCACGCCCATTGTTCCCGTCATGAAGCGTTCATCGAGTAACAAGCCAGGGGAACCGGGGAAGGTCCGCATCTGTGGAGACTTCAAGATCACAGTTAGTCCGGTGCTTCACACGGTGCAATATCCGCTTCCACGGATTGAGGATATCTTTGCTTCATTGTCTGGCGGGAAACGCTTCACCAAGATAGACTTGGCGCAAGCGTACTTACAGATGGAAGTTGAGGAAGAGTCGTGCCAGTATCTCACAATCAGCACGCACAGAGGCTTGTATCGATATAATAGACTGGTTTTTGGAGTGGCTTCGGCTTCGGCAATTTGGCAGAGGGCCATGGAGCAGGTATTACAGGGAATTCCAAGCACTCAATGTTACTTGGACGATATCCTGATTACAGGAGATGACGATGAGGAACACCTTGCAAATTTGAAACTGGTGCTCACCAGGTTGAAGGAATATGGCCTTCGAGTTAATCGCCAGAAATGTGAGTTCTTTCAGGAACGGATCTCGTACTGTGGTCATATCATTGACCAGGAGGGGCTGCACAAGTCACCTGACAAGATCGAAGCGGCTGTGAAGGCTCCTGCTCCGGAAAATGTATCCCAGTTGAGATCGTTCCTAGGGTTGATTAACTATTACCATAAGTTTCTGCCAAATCTATCCACGGTGCTGCACCCGCTGAATGCTCTTTTGCAGAAAGAAGTACCATGGAAGTGGAGCGAGGACTGTAAGAAGGCCTTTCGCAAAAGCAAGACACTGATCACCTCAGAGGAAGTGTTGGCTCACTTCAACCCAACGCTACCTATTCGTTTAGCTTGTGATGCTTCTCCTTATGGTATTGGAGCAGTACTCTCACACAAGTTGCCAAATGGCTCGGAAAGGCCAGTCGCATTTGCATCCAGATCATTGACCTCCGCTGAGCGCAACTATGCTCAGATAGATAGGGAGGTTCTCAGCCTGGTGTGGGGAGTAAAGAAGTTTAATCATTACCTGCAGGGCCAGAAGTTTACACTGCTGACAGACCACCAGCCGTTGGTATCCATATTCAACCCTAAAAAGGGCGTTTCCACGATGACAGCGCAAAGGCTACAGAGGTGGTCCCTTTTCCTAGGGGCACACCAGTATGACATAGAATACAAAGGATCAAAACAGCATGGGAATGCTGACGGGTTATCACGCCTACCGTTGCCAACGGTAGAAGAGGCGCCTACAGTGGACCCAGTGGAGATGTTCCACTCAACCATAGTGGAATGTCTACCAGTAACAAATTCTTCGATCGAAAAGGAAACAAGAAATGACCTGACTCTCTCATGAGTCTACGATTCAACGGTGAAGGGATGGCCAGCGCATGGCGAACCACTGTTGCCAGCATTTTCGCACAGAAGAGAACAGCTGTCAGTGTGACGAGGAACTTTGATGTGTGGATCCAGAGTGGTGAGTCCACCCAAACTCCAGCAAAAAGTGCTAAAGGAGCTTCACGAGGGGCATCTGGGTGGAGTGAAAATGAAGAACCTAGCCAGAGCGTTCGTGTGGTGGCCAGGTATCGATGGAGACATCGAAGAAATGACCAAGAGCTGTTTAGGATGCCAGAAGGTCCAAAACGCCCCACCACAAGCTCCTCTGCATCCATGGGAGTGGCCCTCATCTCCATGGTAAAGGGTACATATCGACTTTGCTGGTCCATTTATGGACTCAATGTTCTTAATCGCGGTGGATGCACACTCCAAGTGGCCGGAGGTAATAAAGATGTCCTCCACCACCACAGAAAAAACCATCACAGTGTTAAGGACCATATTTGCTAGGAATGGGCTGCCGGAACAGATCTGTTCTGATAATGGACCGCAATTTGTGTCCGAAGAATTCAGAAAGTTCTTAAAAAACAATGGGGTTAAGCACTACACATCCGCCCCATACCATCCCGCCACCAATGGATTAGCGGAAAGGTTTGTCCAGACCTTCAAGAAGGCCATAAAGGCCATGGGTAATGAAGACATAAATCTACAACATAAGGTAGATAACTTCTTGTTGGCGTACAGGAATGCAACACATGCGGTCACAAACCAAACTCCCGCCATGATGTTTTTCAATAGAAGACTAAGATGCCGGCTGGATTTGATCAAGCCAAACATCAGAAGGGACGTAGAGAACCGGCAATTTCAAGGCATGAATGAAAGGCCAACTAGAACCTTCCAGATAGGTCAACAAGTTTTGGCCCGGGACTACCGTACCGAGAAATGGCAGTCTGGAACTATTTGCACACGACTAGGACCGCTGATGTATACCGTGGACATTGGTGAAAGCATAATAAAGCGCCATGCTGACCAGATCATAGCGTCATCCAAAAAGGGACAACCTACACCACAACTCTATACGCCTAATGATGAAGTAGAGATACCCATAGTATCTACCCCCGATCCGGTGATACTGGAACCAGATGAAACCGACACTGACATTCAAGCCGAATCGACCTTGCCAAAAGAACCTACTACACCACCGAAAACTACCACACAACCGAGGCGTTATCCGGACCGAGTCAGGAAGCCTCCAGAGAGACTGAATCTGTGAACTGTTTTTACATTGGCCCAGAAATTCCAGAACGGGGCTTGCAGCGCGTGCAAGCCCCGTATTTACACTTACCCCGCGCTACTGACGATCAGCTCCAGGGACGCCTGGACTTGGTGAATGAAAAAGAAGAATCCCGGGCAGCGTATGACGTCACGCTGCCCAGGAGTGCAGCCAGCGCGAAGCCAGGAGCGTGCAGTGTAAGTGAGACACGCCCCTTGAGGTCTCAGTTTCACTGGACACGCCCCCAATGTTTCTGTCAAGCTGCTAAGCATTTTTACATGCAAAGCAGCAGTTTAAATAGGTTTTTGGAAGGTTTTTGAAGATTTTGGTAACTTTTATAAACTTTTTTAAATGTTTACATTATTTTGAGTAATCTGAAGTAGTTTTAAAGAGAATTAAAGCAATTTAAAGACTTTTAAAAGCCCTAAAAGAATTTTTTTAATTCCATTTATTTATTTAGCAATGTCGTCGTCATACGTGTCTTCACACTGTTCCCTTTGGGGAACTGTATGAAGTGGTGGAAGGATTTATGGCCGTGATTAACGCTCATTCCGTGACCGTAACCATCTTTGAACCAGCCATTAGGGTGGTTAGTCCTATGGCGGGAGGGTTTTACGGGCTCCCACAAGCTATACAAGGAGGGGGGCCACCCACACGCACGGACGCAAATATCCCACTGGATGTCAACCCAGAATTTAGAGCCGGAGCTCCGACTCCACTTGCCGGGACTGTCTGGAGCGGGGTTCGAAACCCTACCCTGATCTGGCCCAGCGGCGGGGATCCTACCGCTATGACAAAGGCCCAATCCGATTAGCAACGTGAAATGGCAGCATAGGGCTCCAGTCACGGGGAGGGAAAAGGCGCAGGAAACGTATGGGTGTCACCTTTTGTGCGGAGTGGGCCTTTTGCGTAGCAGTAAGCATCCCCACCGCTGGGCCAGAAGGAGTAGGGTTTTGAACCCCACTCCAGACAGTCCCGGCAAGTGGAGTCGGAGCTCCAACTTTAAATTCTGGGTGGACATCCAGTGGGATACTTGCGTCCGTGGGTGTTGGTGGCCCCCCCCCCTCAGATGGGTTGTGGGAGCCCGTAAAACCCTCCCGCCATAGGACTAACCACCCTAATGGCTGGTTCAAAGATGGTTACGGTCACGGAATGAGCGTTAATCACGGCCATAAATCCTTCCACCACTTCATACAGTTCCCCAAAGGGAACAGTGTGAGGATATGTACGATGATGACCTCTTGCGCAATGCACCTCCTTGGACCCTCAGTCGCAGATGCGAGGGGGCAAGTCGTGCAATTGTTAAATTTTTCATTTTATTGACATGTAAGATGTTGGCCCAGTAATTCCCTTCCAAATGCGCGAGTACGGTCGGGGTACTTACGCATCTGGCCGGATGAAATGCCGGTTTTCAGCATGCACAGTGCATGTGGGGAAAACCGGCATTTCCTGTCCTCTGAACGAAGGGGTTCAGAGGCAGAACGCGTGCGACTGCACAGGCAGCGCGTGCGCAGTATAATTCGCCGCTTTCATTAATGCTTTCAGTGAGGTCAAGTCATTACAACTTACACATGAAAAAAGCATGGGTACAGTTGCTCCAGAGGCTGCGGAGGAAGATATCGTGGAGCTTCTGAAAGTATGTATGTCTGTATATATTCCTTTGCGTGTTATGTATATATTCCTTTACTTATGTGTATGAATGTATTATTTAATTATGACTTTCAGAGAAAGTAACTTATTGGAAAATCATAATTAAAAACATACATTCATACACATTAGTAAAGGAATATAAAACATACATACATATACGTAAAGGAATATATGTGGACATACATACATAACTCATTCTCACATTCCATTCACACAGCCACAATTGCTCCTTCTACCTACCGTTCTGAAAACCCTTTTTAAAAAAAAAATGTTAACTTTAAAACTTACTTAAAATTTCTTAAAATAACTTCCCTCCCTTTCCCAAACAAAAATATTGCATTTCAGAAGCTCCACGATAAAATGTTTCTTCCTCCGCAGCCAATGAACCACTTTACACTTGCTTTTTTCAAGTGTAACTTCTGAGGACTTACCCTCACGGATTTCATGAATGAAATCTACGAAGTTCACTGCGCAAGCGCTGCCTGTGCAGTCGCACGCGCTCGAGGTCTGGAAATGCCGGCGTTCCCCGCATGCGCTGTTCATGCTGAACGCTGGCATTTCCAACGGCCAGATGCGTGAGTGCCCCGAGCGCACTCACGCCTTTGGCCGCGAATTTCTGGCCCAATAAGTTGTATATATGTTATGAGGTTATGTTTAATGGGAAGATATACTGTTAACCTAAAAAGGGAGGATTGTAGTGTATGTAACCGTTCCACCTTTAAGAGAACTATTTTAAGGGTTGCACTACTTTATTTTAGCTGCTGTATACTGTAATACCGGTGGTGACCACACCGGTATATAAGTGCTGTGTAATGATTTATTGGGCAGTTCCGCCCTGACCTTCAACCAGTAAAGTCCTGTTAAAGTTTACTCTTGTGGTCTGTGTAGTAATTCGCAATATAACACACAGACTTAACAGTATGGAGATGTGTACTGTTTCTCTAAAGCTGCATGGGTACTTGTGCCTTCACTTACCTTGGCCAGCCTGATGAGGTCATTAAAATATTTCTGGCTATGGGTGGGTGGTAGGTTTGGCACTGACTGACAGTGCCATCTCCCTCCAGACTGCACATACATCTTATTTCTGGGGCATTACTCCCTGGGTGCCAAGATCTTCTGGCCCTTATCTTGGCCAGCATTAACTCTACCACAATTTCTAAGAATCTAGGTGCCTTGGTCATTGCAGAGCCCCCAGGGTGGTGCTCCACTTTTTGCCATCACTTTTCAATGTTCAAGTGCAAGTCCATCTCTCTGCCTGTCTTTCCCTCCATTCTGAGTCACCTGCCATGCTTCTTGATCATTTCAAATGCTGCATCCTGTCTTGATTTCTCCCCTTGTCAGCAGGGCAGACCCAGTCAGGAGTGAGATTTGAGCTGATATCCCACCTTGCATATTAAACGAGGCCTTACCTCAAGGAATGTGCGGTCAGCTACAGGCAGGATCATATGGGCGGGCGGAAGTCCCGTACTGCTATTTTACCAACCATGCCAGGAAAGTGCAAGGCCTAGGAAGTGTAGGTAGCTAAGGTAGGCCTGGGAAAATGTGAGAAAATGGCACTGATGGAAATCTTCGAGAGTTTAAAACAGATTTGAAAATAAGGAAAGAGCTAAAGTTTGAAGTTAATGCAGTCAAGTTCAGACCAGAGGATTGCAGAGTGCCTAGGAGAAGGAGAAGATACTGTTATTGCAGGTTGTGCTGAGCTTCAGTGGAACAGTGTATTGAAGCGAATGACAGAGAGGTGAGATCGGGAATGAGAGGGGGAGATAAAGTGGCGAGGCACAGTTTACTTGGGGTTCCGCTTACAGACAGATGGCGACGTTCAGCAAACTAGTCAACTAATCAGCATTTGGTCTCCTCAGTGTAGAGGAGGAAAAACACAAAAGGAGGATAGAGCATACTAGGTTGGAGCAAGTATATGTAAATTGCTGCCTTACAAAGAAGGAGTGTTTCGGGACCTGGACAACTGTGTGGGAGGAGGTGAATGGCCAGGTGATGCATTTCCTGCTTTTGTACAAGAAGTTTCCTTGGGGAAGGGCAGTGGAATTGGGCATGATGGAAGGGCAAATCAGGGTGTTGCAGAGGGAATTATCTCTCTGGAAAATGGAGAGAGGAGAGGAGGGGAAGCTGTGCTTGGGTAATGGTGGAAGTTGATCTGTTGAAAGTGGAGACTGGTGGAATGGAAGGTAAGGATTGGGGTATTCTGTTAGTCATCTAATGAGGTGTGAAGGGGTGTTCCTGTAGAGGAAAATCTACCAGCAGATGCAGTGTGTACACCAGTACAGTGCAAGAAGAGGTTTAATGACCTCAAAAGGTTGGCAATGGGAAGTGAAAACACTGTTCCCCTTACGCATCCTGTGGAATGTCATGTCTCCGTCATCTTGAAATGATAGCAACGTGACAAAACTCATTACCTCATGCCCTCTTTGTGTCATTCCTTGGGTGTCAGGGAACCTCTGGAAGCAGTAATACATGACGTTAACTCTAAAGCACTGTGTGAATTCACGTTGCCTGCTGCAACGGGGTTGTATTGGTTTTTAATGAGGAGTGTGCCCCGCTAACATTATAATTGCGGGACAGATGCAGAAACCTGGGTGGAGAGAAATGCAATTACCACACAGATCCCTTCATCGCTGTGTTCTGTTGTAGCAAAGGAAATGGTTGCACACAAGAAACATAACTTCAAGGGGAATACTTTCTTTCTGAAGGTTGTCTGCACTTGAGGAGGATTTGTCATTGGAAAGCACACAGACAAGGTTGTGGGAGACAGGGAGGTAGAAGATGGGGCCCTGATAATAACTCTGAGGTGTATTCGGAGTGGTGGGGCGCGGTATCAGGTGTGAAGCCTGGAAGACATTTCAGCAGGACTGTTTGTGCTATTTCAACAGAGCCGCCTCATTATAATATTATTGCTGGATTTAGTGTTGACTGCGCAACAGCGGGTGTGGTGCGGACCCGCATGACGCGATCTCAACTGGAGCATTTAAAGGGCCAATTAAAGGATGGAATTTGGAGGAGTTGGGAGGGAGAATTGCTGTAATGGATTCCGGACAGTTACGGCTGCACCATAATTTAGTGACGTCTCCCTTAATGCATTGCTGGGGGCAGTAAGGAGTCGGAGAGAGATACTCTTCCCCAGCAACAGGTGGTAGAAACCTGTTCCTACAATGAGTAGGTGGCCGAGGAGATCAGCAACAGAAGCATTGTGCCACGCTTCTAGATTCAGTGCAGAAAGCGGTTTAATGACCTAACCAGGTCAGGAAAGGTGAGCACAGTTGCACATTGAGCTATATCCTGCTGTGTGCATCACCCCAAACCATCACTCTGCCTTGTCAAGCATACTCTATCACATCACTCCTCACACCCACTTACCTTGCAGGTGCACCCATCCTTCTCTTTCTATGCACTTCCTCACATCCTCATCTATCCATCCACCACTCCCATTCACCCTCATCCTTATGCAACTTAATCCCTGACAGTCACCCTCACCAAATGAACTGCATCCATCGGGTGAACAAATGCTATTACAGTCACTCATAGGTCTATACTTTACCCCGTTGCAGGAGGAGAAAGCACAGAACACTAGAGAGAGGGAGAGAACTGGAGGCGGTCCTCCACAGATTGCACAGTTGACAGCTGCAGAGGAGGAAGCACTGGGGATCAGTGATGTTTCAGCGCCCCTGACCATCAGAGATGGGGGTATTGGGACCTTCCAGCTACCTGGTGACAGTTAAATATCAGCGACCCACATGTCATGCAGCACTCAGTCATGTTGACTTGATTTCAGCAGTGAGTGAAATATAATCATCTTCATAATGCTAAGTTGCAACATTCTTACCTTGCCAGGACTAATTCCATCTTTTCTCTCTGCCAGGGCCTTCATGCATGCAGCAGGAGTCAGTGGACTTCCCGGACAACAAATCCTCAGAGGAGCTGATTCCTTATGAGGGAGCACCATCACAGGATTCAAGCATACCATGCACCAGCTCAGATACTCATACTTCTGAGGGACCAGCTAGGCAGTTAGTTGGGATTTCACATCACAGTTGAACTCACAGTTCACAAGTGAGCATGGGCAGACAGTGATGGCAGTGACAGCTGTGGATCGTCCTCGTCGGAGGGCAAAGCCCTCTCCAAGTTCTGCTCAGTGGACACAGATGCTGTACCCCAGGGGCCATTAATTAAAAGGATAGAGTGGCCTCCTCCATGGAACATCAATTACAGTAATCAAATGAGTCCATGCAGGCCTTGCCCACGGCCGTGCACACACTGTATGCCAACATGTCTGGTGCCTTAAATAGGATGCCAGACACCTTAGCCATGGCCTTACAGCGCATCACTGATCTGCACCAAGCTGCTCTCCAGCAGAGTGGTAGCAGTGAAGTGCGGCTAACCCATGAGAGGGATGATGGCGAAAGGGGACATGGAAATGGGAAATCCACTCAAAGCATTCTTACTTCTCACCCATTGCCCACCACTCAGTCAATGGCCCACATGGTGCCTTGTCTCCCGATGGTCGAGTCTGCCCCTGTACAGGCGCAGGTGGAGCAGTCTTTGGCGGGGCCTTCACGGGCTCCAAAAGCCAGAGGTCACGGCCAAGAGCATCTCAACAGACAGAGCAGGGATCTGAGCAGCTTTCCTCTACCTCTGCTGAAGCCACAAGGGTTGCACCATGTAGGAGTGGTAGGAAAAGGAAGAGTAAAGCTTTGTAGTTTCACAAGGGTCTGCACATGGGTGTATGAGAAAATATAATGTTGTTAGTTTCCGTTGTTTAATACAATCACATAAAATTTGTTACTTTGCACCACTTTCCCATGTTGTCCATTTTTGGTTGCTGGGTGACAACTCACCTTTCCAGTTGCTTGTTGATGAATGGGAAGACTTGTATTCACGGGGACCAATGGGTGAGTGTGCAATGGATGGATGGTTGTTTACAGGACTGCTTTGTATCAGTGGGATTGGGTTTCTCACAAGTTTCATCAGCTAAGTTTGAAGGGGGTATCCTTTGTTTCCTAGTGGCCACCCTTTAAGTCTGCTAGCAGGTCCAAAGTGGTTGGGGAGCTTGGACTGCTGAAGGATGAAAGTATAATGGTAGCTCCCTGGGAATCTGTTGCATACCTGCATAAATCTGTTCTTGTGGTTGCACACCAGCTGAACATTGATGGAATGGAACCCCTCGCGCTTCACAAATACTTCTTGTCAATCTTGGGGTGCGCGGATTGTCACATACGTGCAATTGAGGGCACCCTGCACCTGTTGAAAGCCAGCCAGAGACGCAAACCCGAGTGTCCGCTCATTCTGACTGGCATCATCACAGGCACAGTTGACGTAATTGTTGGCCCTGACAAACAATCCATCAGACCTGCCTTATGCATTTATGCGCAGCTAACAGGGAGATCCAGGATATGTCTCTGGCAATGCCTTGGAATAATCTGGAGGCAAAAAAATTGAGGGCAGTTGCCACTTTCACAGCTACTGGTAAGGTGTGGTTGCCAGGTCCAGTGGGGAGCAGGTATTTTTCTAGGAGGTGCCACCACCTGATGTGACAATCTATGTCTCCAGAAGCACTGCTCTTCCAAGAGGTCAAGGAAGCTAAGGCTCTGCTTGTACACTCTGTTTCACAGGTAGTGCCTCCTGTAGCCTCAGCCTCTCTGCCGCTCCCCTCTCCACCGTTCCCCTCTCCGCCGCTCCCCTCTCCACTGCTGCCCTCTCCACCGCTTCCCTCTCCGCCACACCCCTCTCCACCGCACCCCTCTCTGCCAGACCCCTCTCTGCCGCTCCCCTCCCTGCCACACCCCTCTCCACCGCTCCCCTCTCTGCCGCTCCCCTCTCTGCCGCTCCCCTCTCTGCCGCTCCCCTCTCTGCCGCTCTCCTCTCTGCCGCTCCTCTCTCTGCCGCTCCCCTCTCTGCCGCTCTCCTCTCCGTCACTCCCCTCTCTGCCGCTCCCCTCTCTGCCGCTCCCCTCTCTGCCACTCCCCTCTTTGCCACTCCCCTCTGCCGCTCCCCTATCTGCCGCTCCCCTCTTTGCCACTCCCCTCTGCCGCTCCCCTATCTGCCGCTCCCCTCTGCCGCTCCCCTCTCTGCCGCTCCCCTCTCTGCCGCTCTCCTCTCCGTCGCTCCCCTCTCTGCCGCTCCCCTCTCTGCCGCTCCCCTCTCTGCCGCTCCCCTCTGCCGCTCCCCTCTCTGCCACTCCCCTCTTTGCCACTCCCCTCTGCCGCTCCCCTCTCTGCCACTCCCCTCTTTGCCACTCCCCTCTGCCGCTCCCCTCTCTGCCACTCCCCTCTCTGCCGCTCCCCTCTGCCGCTCCCCTCTCTGCCGCTCCCCTCTCTGCCGCTCCCCTCTGCCGCTCCCCTATCTGCCGCTCCCCTCTCTGCCGCTCCCCTCTCTGCCGCTCTCCTCTCCGTCGCTCCCCTCTCTGCCGCTTCCCTCTCTGCCGTTCCCCTATCTGCCGCTCCCCTCTCTGCCGCTCCCCTCTTTGCCACTCCCCTCTCCGTCGCTCCCCTCTCTGCCGCTCCCCTATCTGCCGCTCCCTTCTCTGCCGCTCCCCTCTCTGCCGCTCCTCTCTCTACCGCTCCCCTCTCTGCCGCTCCCCTCTCTGCCGCTCCTCTCTCTACCGCTCCCCTATCTGCCGCTCCCCTCTCTGCCGCTCCCCTCTCTGCCGCTCCTCTCTCTACCGCTCCCCTCTCTGCCGCTCCTCTCTCTGCCGCTCCCCTCTCTGCCGCTCCCCTATCTGCCACTCCCCTCTCTGCTGCTCCCCTCTCTGCCACTCCTCTCTCTGCCGCTCCCCTCTCTGCTGCTCCCCTCTCCGCCGCTCCCTTTTCTGCTGCTCCCCTCTCTGCCACATCCCTCTCTGCCGCACCCCTCTCTGCCGCACCACTCTGTGTCACTACCCTCTCTGCCACACATCTCTCTGCCGCTCCCCTCTCTGTCGCACCCCTCTCTACCGCACCCCTCTCTGCCGCACCCCTCTCTGCCACACCCCTCTCTGCCACACCCCTCTCTGCCGCACCCCTCTCTGCCGCTCCCCTCTCTGCCGCACCCCTCTCTGCCACACCCCTCTCTGCCGCACCCCTCTCTGCCGCACCCCTCTCTGCCGCACCCCTCTCTGCCACTCCTCTCTCTGCCATTCCCCTCTTTGCCGCTCCCCTCTCTGCCGCTCCCCTCTCCGCTGCTCCCCTCTCTGCCGTTCCCCTCTCTGCCGTTCCCCTCTCTGCCGTTCCCCTCTCTGCCGCTCCCCTCTCCGCTGCTCCCCTCTCCGCCGCTCCCTTTTCTGCCACTCCCCTCTCTGTCACACCCCTCTCAGCCATTCCCTCTCTTCCACATCCCTCTCTCCTGCACCCCTCTCTTCCACAACCCTCTCTGCCGCACCCCTCTCTGCTGCTCCCCTCTCTGCCACACCCCTCTCTTCCACAACCCTTTCTGCTGCTCCCCTCTCAACTGACCAACTGCAGGTCTCTCCACAGAAGGCTGTTGCTGCTGCTGATGGCCACCTTGCTCCTTTTCTGAGTTCTAATCTAAGGCAGCCACGGCGCCACCCATCCTGATCTTGAGTCTTGAAACCTCCAAAGTGCACAAATTAGCCTCTCACCACAAATACTCTAAACAAACCCTTTCCCAGTGGGATGTAAGAAAGTAGCTGTGAGCACTGAACGTTTTTTGATGTCCATATGCCTGACTTTTAATGAGCCCCATGAATTCCAGATCAGTCTTCTCATCTTGGTTTCAATGGCGCGTTTCAGGAATCCCGAGAAATCCATTAAAGTGAAGTTAAGTTCAAATGCCGGTCAAAATCTTGTCCAAAGTGGCTCATTTAAATATTATGGGGGAAAAATTCAGTTGGTTTGCGCCTCCCGTTAGCGCCTTAAGAGGGCACTAATGGGGCGCAAAGCAACTGGCGCCCGGGCGCGGCGATGTTTGCGCCACTCACGAAATCAACTCGACATTTTGCGGCAGCGCTAAACACTACTGCCATGATCACCTGCGCCGGCAGATCGTGATGTCAGTCACGTGCGCAACGCCCCGGTAGCACCTCGGACCGGATATTGAGTGGCGTCCCCTGCCTTACCGCCTGCCGCTAGCAACGACAGGTTGAGGGGAGTGTTTTGCAGTCAGAAAGGGAGCGCTATTTAAAGGCGACCACTTCCTGCCTTTTTTTGTTGGTGACATTTTTGCACCACACATTCTGAGAGAGAGAGAGACTTCTGGAGAGATTCAATGCTGTGCGAAGGAGTTTTAGGTACTGAGCAACACTTTGCAGGTTCATTTTGATTTGCCCTTCCTTGTATCTATTTAGAAGAGACTGTGGGGACTGCACTCTGAGCTCTTTCCCTGGGTCTCTCCATTGTTCTTGCCAGCAGATTTGATGTACAGGTCTCTCCAGGCCGAGATTCAAGGCTGCAATGAGCAGGATGTGGATTGAGAGCAAAATCAACCCTCCCCTTTAAGATGAAAACAGAAAATGCTGGAGAAACTCAGCAGGTCAAGCAGCATCTGTGAAGAGAGAAACAGAGTTAACGTTTCAGGTCAATGACCTTTCGTCAGAACTCCCCTTTAAGAACTGGCTGGTGCCAGTATGTCTGTGTTCCATTGCTGACTGACATCACATGAGCTTCGCCAGCGCTCTGAGGTAGTGCCTCGCTCCTCAGCCTTTGCGCCTTAAGACAGGTGTGAAGCGCCTGATTTAGCGCTCCAATCACCTCCAAGGGCGCTAAAAGCCAAGTTTGCTGTCGGAGGTGATAATTAGCACCAGGCGCTAAACTTTGCGTACGGCCGATAATGGCGCCCCAAATGGGGCGATACTGAATGTTTCCCCCTATAAGCACTAACCCACCTCTCCAGTGGGGGTTATGCACACGCATCAAAGCGCGCCTGAGTTAAACCTAGAAGTTGATGCGTTAGAGATGGCTTCCGGATGCGCTGACATTTCCGCCGATTTTAAGAACCCTCCTGAACCCAAATCCACGTGCACTTTGCATGTTAAAATTCCCCCCGAAGTGTCAAGAGCAGACTGTTGAAAGCAGGGCGAGAGAGAGAACAGTTCTTTCAGCTTCATGTGGAATATCATGAAGTCCATCATGATATCTTATGTGCTCCAGCACCAGCTCAGAGCCACCCACTTCGGAGGAAGTAATTAACAGGTCAGAAGGGTTTGCAGAGGATGAAGCATCGAGCACAAGCAACTATGAAGATCTGGGAGTGGAAGAGAGAGCGCAAACTATTCCTCCACAGAGGGTGGATAAATGCCTGTCCTTGGCTCTGGAGCTTTGGGACCCATGGAGCTCAGCACAGTGTTCAGAAGAGCATTAAATAGGGAGTGTCAATCTTATGTGCAGGCAGTGCAGAAGGGCTCCATGTATATGGCTGAGATAATGGATAAGTGGGATGGCTCTACTATACCCATCTGCAATACAATGCTGGAAGTTTGTCATGCCATGCAGAACATGACATGACAAACTTAATTCTACTAGAAATAGACACAAAAGGCATCATCTAGACTCAAAAGGCATCAAGGGGTATGGGGGAAGAGAGCAGGAATATGGTATTGAGATAGAGGATCAGCCATGATCATATTGAATGGTGGAGCAGGCTCGAAGGGCTGAATGGCCTACTCCTTTCTCCTATTTTTCTATGTTTCTATGTTGGAGAATGTGACAGTCCAGGCAGTATCTGTGGCAACAAGGCACCATGAGGCAGTTCTAAATAAATTGGTGGTTTCAGGAGTGGCAGCTACCACTGCCACAATAAATGTCTTGTGCGTTAGCCTAACAACCCTTTCACATGGATCCCAAGACTTAATTGGGATTATTTATTCAATTGTCACACTGACCAGCTGCAACTGCAAGCCTATGCCCAGCACCAGTGGTCTATAAATAATGGCACCAGGTGTTTACTAAGCCAAGGAGTAGATGCCTTTGGGAATGCAGGTCTTACTGTGACTGTTGGGGTTCCAGCTAAGAGGGAATGATTTTTACTTCTTTGTACAGCATTTAAAAAACAACTATTGGCAATAAGATGCTGCCTCCTTTCTCTAGCTGTGAGCTGATGGATGTCTTGCTCTACCAACTCTCCATCCTGTGCAACCTCCTCTTTATGTGTCAATGGAAGGCTAATTTCCTCTTCTTCACCATCATCCTCTTCAGCTGCAGGAAGTAGTAACCCTGTCCACATAGCAACATTATGTACATTAATTCTGGACACTCTTGCTGGGCTGTACTGCAAGGCTCCACCAGATTTGTCCAGATACCTAAAATTAAACTTCAGAATGCTAATGACCTGCTCAATCAAACTTCTTGTAGTCCCATTGCCTCATGATATTTGTTCTCAGCGTCTGTCTGCAGATGTTATGTTAGAGTCGATATCTATAACTGCAGGGAATATCCCTGATTGTCAATCAACCTTTCTGAAACATGGTCTGAAGTTATCAGGATTGGTAAAGTGCATTGTCCTGTGTTGACAGTCTCATAACTAAGGTCATAGCACATGGAGTCAGGGTGCAAGTAGCAGACTGGATAGCAAGCTGGCTATAAAACAGAACACAGAGGGGGAAAAATTCAGTTGGTAGCGCCACCCGTTAGCGCCTTAAGAGGGCGCTAAGTGGGGCGCAAACCAACTAGCGCCCGGGCGCGGCGATATCTGCGCCTCTTGCGAAATTGAGCGGGCATTTTGCGGCAGCGTTAAACAATACCGCCCGATCTCCTGCGCACGCAGATCTTGACGTCATTCAAGAGTGCAACGCCCTTGGGGCACCCCGGACCGGAAATTCAGTGGCGCCCCCCTCCTTTCCTCCTGGCGCACCCAACGACAGGTTGACTGGAACGCTTCCCAGTCGCTGTGGGGCTGGGGGGGGGCGCTATTTAAAGGGGGCCTCTTCCTGGCTTTTGTGTGGTAGCCATTTTTGCACCACTCGTTCTGAGAGAGAGAGAGATTTGGAGAGAGACAAAGAGAGAAAGAGAGACTTCTGCATTTAGTCAACGCTGTCTGAGGTAGTTTTGGCTTCTGACCATAACTTTGCAGGTACTTTGCTTTTTGATCGTCATAACTTTGATTGCCCTGATACTATGGGGGCTGCAATGGATGGGAACGTCGTCCTTCTCCATCACATTCCGAAGGCACAGAGACGCAGAGAGAGAGTGGCAATCATGGCCAGACAGAGGAGGGCCAACAGGCGTTGGTACAGGAGACCTTACCCTCCCAGGGTTTTTCGCCAACAGTTCTCATACATTAACATGTCTGAGGAGCAGTGTTTGCGAAGGCTGCAATTCAGCAAGGAGGTGGTCACTGAGCTCTGCCACCTGCTTCAGCCAGATCTGTAGCCTCAACTGAGGAGCAGGACATCTCTGTCGGTGGCAGTGAAGATAACAGTGGCTCTCAACTTTTATGCCACTGGCTCATTTCAATCAGCTACTGGGGACATCGCCAATATCTCCCAGTTCGCGGTGCATTGCTGCATCCGTCAGGTCACAACTGCCCTCTTTAAAAGGAGATGAGAGTACATCTCTTTCCCCATGACCCCGGACAAGCAGCAAGAACGCACAATGGGCTTTGCGATGATAGCGGGCTTCTCCATGGTGCAGGGCGCCATTGACTGCACCCATGTGGCTTTGCGGGCGCCGCAAGAGAATGCCGAGGATTTCTGCAACCGAAAGGGCTTCCATTCCTTAAACGTCCAGTTGGTCTGTGACCACAGACAGCTGATACTCGCTGTCAATGCCCACTTTCCAGGCAGCAGCCACGATGCCTTCATCCTGCGCCAGACTTCTATGGCAGACCTTTTCGAGGCACCGCTTCACCCAGGTGGTTGGCTTCTCGGGGACAAGGGCTATCCTCTGTACACCTGGCTGATGACCCCGCTCCATTCGCCCAGCACCCCTGCTGAGCTACGATACAACGAGAGCCATCAAGCTACCAGGAACATTGTTGAGCACACAATCAGCGTGCTCAAGCAACGGTTCCGCTGTCTGGACCATTATGGTGAAGCCCTGCAGTACTCGCCTGAGCGAGTTTCCCACTTCGTTGTTGTGTGCTGCATGCTGCATAACCTGGCAATCCTCAGGACCCATCGAATGCCACCAGACATTGGAGCACCAGCAGAGGAGGAGGATGTGGAGGATGAGCATCAGCAGCACCAAGGCGGGAGGGAGGCACAAAGTGGAAGGGCCGTCCGTCAAAGGCTCATAGCAAGTCGCTTCTAGGCCCCCTCTGAGGGAATGGCTTCTGCCAATCCAACAACCTGAATGAAACTATCCCGCAACCCCTAAGCCGGTCAAGGCAACAATGAGTGCAAAGACCAAACATGCACATTTTGAATACAGACACTTCTTTATTTCCCAAACTGTGTCTCATTTCCGCATGAAAAAAACTGGCTCTTACAACCTGGAGACAATGTCCAAAACAGCAACAAAAATTTGACCACGACCCTCGGCCTTCAATAAAACAATGAAATACATTTTGCCACACCTCCTACTTTTTGCCCTTCAAGGGTGATCTGCCTCTTTTGCGAAATTGCCCCCTTCCCACCCTGCAGCTCCTCCATAATGGGACCCCAGTGGCTGCAGCAAAGCTGGGGGAAGGCTGCTGAGTGTCAGAAACTAAGACTGCAGATGCCCTTGAGGGACGGCCTGGAGGGACTGGCTGCTGACTGCTCCAACTCTGCATGGGCGGCAGCAGTCTGTCCTACAGGTGGTGGCAACTGCAGTGGAGAAGTGACAGTGTTGGCAGCAGGAATGCTGTCATCTTGAGAGAGGACAGCAACTCCCTGCTCGGCCGACACACCGGCACTCCCACGGGGCAGCACTTCAGCATGCGGAGCAATCTGCTGGACCACAGATTGCTGGCCTGCTGCGGCGCAATGAGAGCCCCGGGGAAATCTGCCCGATCCAGCGAGGGTGGCAGCAGTTAGTGCTCGCGTGGCCTCAATCTGCGTCTGCATGAGACCAGCCACTGACTGCATTGCAGCACTTAGCATTTGCGTGGCAGCCGCCTGTGCTACAGCGAAGTGCTCCACACTCCTTGCCAGTGATTCAATGGATTCGGGCATCCTTGCCACTGCAGCCATGAGCTCAGTGTGCCTTTGCTCCGCCTGGGCGCTCATTTCAGCGAGGACCTGCTCCTCATCTGCGTTCAGTGCAGCAGGACTCGAGGCCATACTCTCCATCCGGGGAGAAGGCCCCCGAGCTTCCTTAATCCCCTCACGTTGCTGCAGCCTGCTGGGTCTTGGAGCTTCACCCTCATCAGACCATTCCCCCCCGCTCCCCTCCAGAGAAGGCATGTCCCCAGTATGGGCATGGACCCCTGTGCAATGCAGGAAAAAGTTGAACGGCCTCACTCAGGTCGTCAGGGTGAGTGCCTTTTTTCAGAACCTCTTCATCCCTCCATCTCCACCTCACTTTATGGCCAGAGGGTCTTGAAAGCCCCAATGCCCGGCACTCATCTAATACCTATGGCCCTTTCTTGAAACACACACACACATTCCACATTTTGCATACAGTAAGGGCTATTCAACCTTGGGAGGCATTTCAGGCAAGATCATGGCTGCATACAGTAAGGGCTATTCAACCATGGGAGGCATTTCAGGCAAGATCATGGCTGCATACGGTAGAGGGTTGCGCTGATGGTCCGGCTTCCTCTTCCTCCTTGCCTTCAGCTTCACTCCCAATGGCAGCTTGAGTGCCTGTCTCCTCACCTGATGAATCACCATCTGAAAGCAGGGAGGTACAAGAGTGGCTTTAGCATGAGGACAGGGTGGCAGCAAGGGAGACATGAGTGCAGCGATGTACTGATTTGGATTGAAAGTGTCAAAGGCTTCTGTTGTGAGGAACAAGTGGAAGGAGAGGACAAAAAGGTGATGACCTTACCATTGCTGGTCAGAACAGGGTCAGCGTCTCCAGTGGCGACGGGACCAATCACCCGGCTTGCCACAATCCTGTGGACACGCTGCTCAAGATCGCTGAGGGCTTGAAGGTGAGGCCGCCCTCCACCGGTCCGTTGCTGCTGTCTCCTATTATGAGCCAGCTTGGCCTGCAAGAAAAAGGACAGCGTCTGAGCAAATATGAAGCCATGATCTTGCCTGAAATGCCACCCATGGTTGAATAGCCCTTACTGTATGCAGCCATGATCTTGCCTGAAATGCCTTCCATGGTTGTATAGCCTTTACTGTATGCAGCCATGATCTTGCCTGAAATGCTTCCCATGGTTGAAAAGCCCTTACTGTATGCAGCCATGATCTTGCCTGAAATGCCTCCCATGGTTGAATAGCCCTTACTGTATGCAAAGTGTAGAATGTGTGTGTGTGTTTCATGAAAGGGCCATAGGTGTTGGATGAGTGCTGGGCATTGGGGCTTTCAAGACCCTCTGGCCATAAAGTGAGGTGGAGATGGAGGGATGAAGAGGTTCTGAAAAAAGGCAATCACCCTGACGACCTGAGTGAGGTCGTTCAACTTTTTCCTGCATTGCACAGGGGTCCTAGGCACCATGCTGCTTGAGGTCACTCTTTGAGCCACCTCCCGCCATGCTTTTCTGTATTCGTTTGGCAAAGGCTTCCTGCCACTCTCCGGGTACAGTAGAGATCTTCTGCGCTCCACCGCGCCAACCAGAGCCTCCAAGGCCCGCTCGCTGAAGCGCTGTGCTCGCTTCCTGGCCCTCTCCATAGTCCTTGACTGGGAGATTTCGCCACAGGTCTGTCCAGGCCGAGATTCAAGGCTCCACTGAGCAGGGTGTGGCTGCAGAGCAAGATCGACCCTCCCCTTTAAGAACTGACCGGCGCCAGTGTGTTTGTGTTCAATCGCTAACTGACAGCACCTGCGCTGCGCCCGCCCTCTGAGGTCGCGCCTCGCTCCTCGGGCTTAGCACCTTAAGAGAGTTGTGTAGCGCCTGATTTAGCGCTCCAATCACCTCCAGGGGCGAGAGAGGCGAATTTTGCAGTCGACGGCGATAATTTGCGCCGGGCGCTAAACTTTGCGCCCGGCTGATATTCATGCCTCAAAATGGGCGACACCAAATTTCTCCCCCAGAAAGTAGTGGTTAAAGGTAGTTATTCAGACTGGCAGTAGGGGGGAAGTGGTGTTCCACTGGGAGTGGTGCTGGGACCACTGTTGTTCACCATTTACATAAACTATTTGGACTTGGGAATTGAAAGTACAATTTCAAAATTTGCAGATGACATCAAATTGAGGGGTATAGATAATACTGAGGAAAACTGCAAAAAAATTCAAGAAGAGGTTAATAAACTTGCAGAATGAGTGTGTAAATGGCAAATTAATTTCAATATAGATAAGTGTGAGTTGGGGCAGTTTGGTAGGAGGAATAAGGAGGCCACATATTCCTTGGAAAATGAACCTAAATGGGAGAGAGGAGCAAAGGAATCCATGTATTGTGTCCGTGTATAATTGAGACACGGACTGCAGGAGTTGATTATAACAAGTCTTTACTGAATGGAGACAACCTGGAAACTGAAAATACAGAAGCCTGCTAGGGCCTTTTATACAGGGGTGGTCACTGCCGGTACTGCAGTCTGAGACCAGTTATTCCCTTAAAGGTACATACACAACAATTCCTCCCCTTTTAGATAAACAGTACATAACATTCATTTAACAACTAAATAATAACTAATTACAATTACGGTTGCTAGATACATTGGTTGAAGTTAAGCAATTATAAGTTCAGTCTTTGAGGGGGCTTCCTGATTCTGTCTGGATAACGCCTCTTTGGGATATCAGGTTCTTCTGGCAAGGTTGAGTCGGGATCAATGTCGTTGTTTGGTTCGTCTGCTTCCAATATTACCGATTCTGCGGTAGATGCAATTGGTACTTCGGTTTCATCGCCAGGTGTATCAGATCGTGGTGTGGAGTTGACGTTTTCCAGTAACACTAGAATCTGGTCAGCATGGCATCTTACAATGCTCTCTCCAACGTCCACGGTATACATTAGAGGTCCTTGCCGTGTACAGATCATTCCTGGCTGCCATTTCTCTGTGCGGTAGTCCCGGGCCAAAACTGGTTGACCTATCTTAAAACTCCTGGTTGGCCTTTCATTCATATTCTGAAACTACCTGTTCTCCACATCTCTTCTGACGTTTGGCTTAACCAAATCCAAGCGGCATCGTAGTCTTCGATTGAAGAACATCATGGCTGGAGTTTGGTTGGTAACCGCATGTGTCGCATTCCGGTAGGCAAACAAGAAGTTATCCACCTTGTGTTGTAGGGGTATATCTTCATTACACATTGCCTTGATAGCCTTCTTGAATGTTTGAACAAACATCTCGGCCAATCCATTAGTGGCTGGATGATATGGGGCGGATGTGTAATGCTTAACACCATTGTTCTTTAAGAACCTCCGGAACTCTTCAGACACAAACTGTGGTCCAGTGTCAGAGCAAATCTGTTCAGGCAGCCCATTCCTGGCGAATATGGTTCGTAAGACTGTGATAGATTTTTCTGTGGTGGTTGAGGACATTTTTATTACCTCTGGCCACTTTGAATGTGCATCCACCGCAATTAAAAACATCGAGTCCATGAAGGGACCAGCAAAATCAATGTGCACCCTTTGCTATGGAGATGAGGGCCACTCCCATGGATGTAGAGGGGCTTGTGGTGGGGCGTTTTGGACCTTCTGGCATCCTGTACAGCTCTTGGTCATCTCTTTGATTTCTCTATCGATTCCCGGCCACCACACAAACGCTCTGGCTAAGTTCTTCATTTCTACCCCACCCAGATGACCCTCATGAAGCTCATTGAGCACTCTATCCTTCAATTTGGGTGGAATTACTACTCTGGATCCACACATCAAGGTTCCTCTGCACACTGACAACTGTTCTCTTCTCGGCGAGAATGCTGGCAGCAGTGGTTCGCCATGTGCTGGCCATCCCTTCACCGTTAAATCATAGACCCAGGAGAGTGTCGGGTCATTTCGTGTCTCCTTTTCTATGTTTGCATTCGTCACAGGGAGACATTCGACTATAGTCGAGTGGAATAACTCCACTGGATCCACAGCCAGTTCTTCTTCCACCGTCGGCAACGGTAGGTGCGACAATCCATCAGCATTCCCATGCTGTTTAGTTCCTTTGTACTCGATGTCATATTGGTGTGCCCCTAGGAAAAGGGACCACCTCTGAAGCCGTTGTGCATCATTATCAGTACGCCCTTCTGAGGGTTGAAAATGGAGACGAGAGGTTGATGATCAGTTAGTAGAGTAAATTTCTGACCGTGCAGGTAGTGATTGAACTTCTTCACCCCCCACACCAGGCTGAGGGCCTCTCTGTCAATCTGGGCGTAGTTACGCTCGGCTGAAGTTAACGAGCGTGACGCAAAAGCTATCGGCCTCTCTGAACCATCAAGGAATTTCTGTGACAGTACCGCCCCAACACCGTAGGGAGACGCATCACACGCCAGTCTTATCGGTAATGATGGGTTGTAGTGAGCCAATACTTCTCTTGAAGTGATTAGGTCCTTACTCTTCTGAAAGGCCCGCTACATTCATCGCTCCATTTCCATGCTACTCCTGTTCATAGTAGGGCATTCAGTGGATGCAGAATTGTGGACAAATTCAGCAAAAACTTATGGTAGTAATTCACCAATCCGAGGAATGACCTCAGTTGCGACACATTTTCAGGCGCTGGAGCCTTAACTACCGCTTCAATTTTGTCAGGGGACTTATGCAACCGCTCTTCATCAATCACGTGGCCATAATACGATATCTGTTTCTTAAAAAACTCGCACTTGGGGCGATTGGCTCGTAGCCCATGTTCACGTAGTCTAGTGAGCACCTAATCTAGGTTGGCAAGGTGTTCACTGTCATCTTCACCTGTCACTAGGATGTCGTCCAAGTAACACTGAGTCCCCGGAATCCCTTGCAGGACTTGTTCCATCGCTCTTTGCCATATCGCCGGAGCTGATGCTACTCCGAATACCAGTCGATTATACTGGTAAAGACCTTTGTGAGTGTTTATCGTGAGATACTTCCTAGAGGATTCTTCAACCTCCATCTGCAAATATGCTTGTGCTAGGTCAATTTTTGTAAAACGCTTCCCTCCAGATAGTGAGGTGAAGATATCTTCTATCCTTTAAGGGAGGATATTGTGCTGTGTGAAGGACTGGGTTCACCGTCACCTTGAAGTCCCCACAGATGCGAACCTTCCTTGGCTCCTCAGACTTATTGTTTAACGTTTTCTTCATGACAGGAACGATGGGTGTTGCCCACTCGCTCCAGTCTACCTTAGATAACACGCCTGCCTTCTCCAGATTCTCCAGCTCTGCCTCGACGGCTGGGCGAATTGCATATGGTACCGGTCTTGCTTTGAAAAACTTGGGAATTGCATTCTCTTCTATTTTTATCGAGGCGGTTACGCCTTTAAGAGTGCCCAGTTCTTGTTGAAATACTTCTTTGGTGTCAGCTAAGATTGTTGACAATCGGCCAGGAGTGACGTCGTCACCCTTTTTACCAGCCACCGTCAGTGCCTGAATGGAGTGCCAGTCTAAACTTATCTTTCTGATCCATTCACGTCCCAATAACGGTGGTCCACCATCTTGCAGAATGTAGAGATACAATTTCTGTATTTTCTTGCTGTTGTATTCGACAGGCACCCTTATTTTTCCTCTGGGGTATACTTTTTGCCCCGTATATGTCCTCAAGACAATGGATGTCTCTCTCAAGGGTATGTGTGAGAATAGCCGCTTGTAGTCTCGTCGATTCATGACGGTTAGAGCTGATCCTGTATCCAATTCCATTTTGACTTGGGACCCTGCTATCGTGAGGGTGACCCAAATGGTTCGGTGATCCTCTTTTGCGATTACGTTGTGAAGTTTGAGACAGCTTAGTCTCTTGTTCCCGGATTCACTATCGCTCATCTGGTCTTCGGAACTACTGTCCGTCATCTTTTGTACTTTCCTGTATGGTTCCTTAGTAGCCTTTTTGTTGTCGTTGGTCTTCTTTCCAGACCTGCAAACTCGTGCAATGGGTCCCATCTTTCCGCATTGCCTGCATATTTTATCCTTGGACCAGCAGTCCTTCTGGTCATGGTTTGTTCTGCCGCAGCGATAGCATTTTGCAAACCCCCGTGTCATTTCGTAGGTGCCGTATTCCTGTGGCTTTTGTTGTATTTCCGCAGCTCCCCTTGCTGCTGCTTCGTACGATACTGCCACGCTGAAAGCCTTATCTAGCGTCAGCTCTTTCGCTGAGAGTAACCTCTTCTGGGTTCCTTCACTCAGGAGTCCACAGACAAATTTGTCCCGTAAGGTATCTGCCAGTCCTGCTCTGAACTGGCAGTGCTTTGATAGCTTGCATAGTTCCGTTAGGTAATCAGCATTGCTCTCATTTTTATGTTGATTTCTCCTGTGGAATTTAAATCTTTCTGCTATCAGCAGCGGTGTAGGATTTAGGTGTTCCTGTAGGATAGCAACAATTTCGTTAAAACTCTTTGCCTTCGGTTTGGCTGGAGTAATCAGGTCCCGCAATAGGCCGTACGTTCTTGCGCCCATTAAATTTAGCAATACCGATGCCTTTTTCTCATCGGCTATTTCGTTTGCCTCGCAATATACCTCGACTCTTTCCACATACGTGGTCCAGTCTTCTATTGCATTATCGAAGGCAGTGATATCGCCAGTCTTTGGCATCTTGAAAATCTAAGATGGCGCCTCCCGTGCTTTGCCTTTGTCCCCGATGGATCAAAATGGCGCCTCCCGCGCTTTTCCTTCTTCCCCGCCAAGTTAAGATGGCGCCTCCCGCGCTTTCCCGCCGCTGCCGCTGCTGCCAATGCTGTTGCTGGTGATTATATTTATTTTACTATGCTGTAATGGCGACGCCCTATGGTCTTCGTGCCTCCCCGATCGCTGCTGCCAACGCCGCTCTCCGCGGTATTTTTATTTTTCTATCGCGCTTCAATATTTGCTCCGTTAATTGAAGAACCGTTCCCGTCGTGGAGCGGACCCTCTGGGACACTTCCCTCCCTCTTCTTAGGTCCGAACTCTGCCCGGCTGCGAATCACCGGCCGCGCCCTGTGTGCTCCACCCTCTCTCTCTCTCTTTGCTTCCCGACTCGCTGCCCGGCCCCGTTGCAGAGCCACCCGATCGAGCTCTAGCCCGCCGCAGCCCAGGAAGGATCAGTGCACTACCTGCCACCAGCCCGATTAGCTGGGAAACCACAGACTGGAGACCAAGCCTGGCTCTCGACAGTCTCTCCTGCACTTTTCAATTCGATGATTTGGAGGGCGGTTGCCCACGGTCGACGCCCGTTTCTCGAGTTTCTTTGGATTATTATTTTTTTTTCTTTCTTCTGGCTTCGACCTTCAATAACGCCGTCTGAGGTGCTGCCGAGTTGCAGGTAAGTTCGTTTCTTACTCGTCGCCAGTATTGTGTCCGTGTATAATTGAGACACGGACTGCAGAAGTTGATTATAATAAGTCTTTACTGAATGGAGACAACCTGGAAACTGAAACTACAGAAGCCTGCTAGGGCCATTTATACATGGGTGGTCACTGCCGGTACTGCAGTCTGAGACCAGTTATTCCCTTAATAAAGGTACATACACAACACTATGCATACAGATAAACAGATTATTAAAAGTTGATAAGGCCATAAAAATGCAAACAAAGCACTGGGGGTCATTTCTAGTAGAATGAATTGAAAAGCAGAGAAGTTATGTTAAACTTGTTTAGAAACCTGGTTAGACCACACTGTGCACAGTTCTGGCCTCCATATTTCAAAAGACGTAGAGACACTGGAGAAGGTGCAAACAAGATTTACAAGGATGATACCAAAACTGAGAGGTTATAACTATCAGGAAACACTGAACAGGCTGGAGAGCTTTTCTCTAGAAAAGAGAAGGCTGCATGGTTACCTAATAGAGTACTTTGACATTATGTAGGTGTTTGATAGAGTAGATGTAGAGAAGATGTTTCCACTTGTGGGGGAGTCCAAAACTAGGGGTCAATACTAGGTTTATTTACAAGTAAATTTTTTGCGAATTATTTAATTGAATGACATTTGCAAGGCATTTTTGATTCAGTTGTGAATTTTCCTTTAAAAATCTGTGTGACTGGTACAAGCCACCCCTGCTGTATATATTTCAATCCAATACAGCAACACACCACCATTACTTTCTCTCTCCACAGGTGCTCCCTGACCTGCTGAGTATTCAGTATTTTGCTTTTGTATTAGTGTTTGGTTCACTGCCACTTCTCTTCCAGGAATGCCAACCTTGAAAATGTTCTGCTCTTCTCTCCGACGGGATTTCCATTTGTCTCTTTTACCTTGTTCACCTTCACCAACGCCATGGGCCGCCACATACACACTCTTGACCTTTCCCTTCAGCAACACCGACTCACTCTATCTCAGAGTAGTTCTGGCCCGCAGTTCCATTTCATCTATCGTCTAATCCGACGCTTTAACAAAATACATTTTTCTTCCTTTCAAGTGTAAAGACCGCAAGCTTCAACAACTCTTGGATACCAACACCCCTCCGGATCCTTCTTCTCCTTCAGCTTCCTCTTATCCCATCCCTTCTTCCAATCTCACCCCTTGCCATGTTTTCACTATCCCCTCTGACATTCCCTTCTCTGACCTTGAATGATCAGTGCTCAGATAAGGCCTCAGCTTTATCCCCTTATGCCCCCACCGCAATGAAATTCGAGCTTGGCATGATGCTGAGCTCTTCTTCTGTCGCTTTCGCCTCCGTGTCCACTTCTATGGCCAGGAGTCTTCCCCCCGCATAGCGGATCCTTTCTCCCGTCTTCAGAATGCTCATTCCACCGGGACCTCTCCCTATGGCCTCTTACACTCTCTAGATCTTGGGAACTGCCGGCGTGACATTGGTCGTCTCAATTTTTCTACTCCATACACTCACTCACTCTACCCTATGTCCCTCTGAGCTTGCAGCACTCTGTTCTCTCAGGTTGACCCTCAACATTGTCATTAAACCCGCTTACAAAGTTGTTTGGCGAACGAACCTCTACTATGCAGAGGCTGAACGCCAACTCTCTGACACCTCCTCCTACCGCCTTTTGGGCCACGACCCCACCACTGAACATCAAGCCATCATTTCCTAGACTGTCACTGACCTCATCTCCTCTGGAGATCTTTCCTCCACGGCCTCCAACCTCATAGTTCCCAAAACCTGCACAGCTCACATCTACCTCCTTCCTAAGATCCACAAACAGGACTGCCCCAGTAGACCCATTGGGCTGGATTTTGTGAATGGAGGCGAGATGGAGGCGGGACAGCTGCTTGTTGTGTCAATGCCCCACCTCCATCCTCGCCTGACCAACCAGAGGGATTTTCCCCTGATTGAGCTTGTTATGTCTGCCCTGCGGGCTCAGCAGGCCAATTAGGCAGGAAGTCACTGACAGATCATGTCAATGTCAGACGTGCTATCTGTCAAGACTTCTTGAAAGAAGAAATGTCAGCATTTGACAGCCATTCTGTGAAACTGACAAGCAGGATGTCGGCTCTCCCGATCCACCGTGGCTAAAGGCTGTAGGAAGAAAACAAAGTAAGTGAACACTTTTTTAAACTTATCACTCACCTTGCATACTTACCACTCCACACTTGCACCCATCACTCACATCTACACCTTACTTCCAGGTGCCTCCGACCAATCCCCGACCTCCTCCACGTCTCCTCCAACCCGGCGGGGTTCTCCGAGGTTGGGAAACCTTCACCTGTGAAGGTAAAATGGCACCCATCCTTTTTTCTGCCTGTTAACTACCTGTTAACAGTCAGTTAAAAGGATTAAATGCCTTTCGTGCCTCCAGGAGACGGGACCCGAAGCTGCACATCTTCCCGCCTCCTGGCAAAAGGGCAAGGAGGCAGGATGGGGGCAGCTTTGTCATCCGCCCCCACTTTCTCCGAGTTTACCGAATGTCCTGCCTCCATGCCCGCCTCCTCGGGGCTTGGAAAATCCAGCCCATTGTTTCAGCTTGTTCTTGCCCCACAGAACTTATTTGTTCATATCTCGACTCTAATTTTTCTCCTCTTGTCCAGTCTCTTCCCACCTACATCCGTGACTCTTCCGACACCCTCCGTCACTTTAACATTTTCAAGTTTCCTGGCCCCAACGGTCTCCTTTTCACCGTGGACGTCCAGTCCCTCTACATGTTCATCCCCCACCAGGACAGCCTGCGAGCCCCTCGCTTCTTCCTTAAATAGAGGTCCAACCAATCCCCATCTGCTGTCACCCTCCTCTGCCTAGCTGAACTTGGCCTTACATTGAAGAACTTCTCCTTTGACTCCACTCACTTCCTCCCAATAAAAGGTGTTGCATTGGGAACTCTTATGGGTCCCAGCTAAGCCTGCCTTTTCATGGGATACGTGGAACATTCTTTGTTTTAGTCCTACTCAGGTGCCCTCCTTCTCCTCTTTTTCTGTACAGTGATGACTGTATCGGCGCCGCTTCCTCTCTTGCCGAAAACTAGAAAATGTCATCAACTTTCCTTCCAATTTCCATCCCTCCCTCGCCTTCACATGGTCCATCTCCGACTCTTCCCTTCAGGTCACTTGCCACTTTAATTCTCCACACCACTCTCACTCTGACCTCTCTGTCCTTGGCCTCCTACACTGTTCTATTGAAGCTCAACAGAAGTTCGAGGAACAGCACTTCATCTTTCGATTAGGCACTTTACAGCCTTCTGGACTCAACATTGAGTTCAACAATTTCACCACTGCTCCCATTTGTTTGGATAACAGTTGCTGGTAATAAATCTGCTTTTGTCATTATCAGCTCCTCTAGACCCATCTTTTGTTACTTTACTTGTCCCATAACCTCCCCTTTTTGCCTTGCACCATCATTCCTTTTGTCTCTTAATCACTCCTGCCTGCCACCTATCACAGACCTTCCCTTTTGTTCTTTCCTCCCCTCCCCCCTTTCCCTGCCTCTGTACTTGCTTCAAACCTGTTGGGGGCTAAATTCCATAGCCCCTGAAAATGGCCGGGGATCGCGATGCGCGATTAACCCGCGCCCGTTGCTTCTGATGCAGGCAACATGCAAACTTTGTGCTGCCAGCTAATTTAAATGATTGCAGCATCGAGGAAGCACTGAACACACTGTTGAGTGGCTGACCAACTCAGCAGGGGGCCCAAGTTCGTGCAAGGCTAGCACCACTTAAAGCAAGCCTGCACTACCTACAGCCAAACTGCACCTCTTAAAGGGGAGGTGCATTCTGGCTGGAGCAGGTGCTGAAAATGCCGGCAAAAGAGAGTCTGACCTGCAAGAAGAGTGACTAATGGCACAGCAGGGGAGAGAGCGCGTGCTCCAAGGTTCTCAGACGCTGCACTGGAGGCCTTGGTGGAGGAGGTGGAGAGGAGGAGAGATGGACCAGGGAGCCAGGTATTACAAACTCTACGAAGGCAATGGGAGCAGGTAGTCCTGGCAGCCAATGCCAGAAGTCAAGCCCCGAGGATCTGGATGCAGTGCCACAAAAAGTTCAATGACCTCACACAAGCAGTCAAGGTCAGTGAATGCATCTTCAAATGCTATATCCCACTATAGTAATCTGGGATGTTATGATTAAGGTTATCCACCAGGTGGTGCTGTAGCCAATGCTGCTGCTAAGGTCAGGGGATTGCTTCCTGTTAAGGTCAGCAAAGGTGGAATGTAAAGTCTGCAGGCCAGTATGTTGTTACCCAGTTGTTAATAAAGTACTCGTACTAGTTCTAAGATATCGCCTCTTCGAGTTCCTTGTTTCACTACATGGATTTATCACATTTGGCGATGAGGTAAAAAAAAAGGACCCTGAATAAAGAAGAGAAGTCTGCCAGGACGTTTAAAGAACAAAATCACGAGCTACAGTTAGCTACCAGTTGGAAGAGAGCATGGCTGCCACAGTAGGAACGGTCTCTGCTTTTGATATTCAAGCGCAAACTTGGGAGGAATACTGTGAAGTGTTGGGTTATTTTTTCGCAGCAAATGAAATAAATGATGCCGGAAAAAGGAAAGCCAATCTGCTTAGTTCAGTGGGAAGCCAAACCTACAGTTTGATGAAGAATCTGCTCAGTCTTGAAAAGCCTGGAGACAAATCATTTGTTGAATTAGTGGCCTTGCTAAAAGAACATTTCAACCCTAAGCCTAGTGAGATTGTACAGCGGTTCAAGTTTAATTCAAGGAACAGAAAAGAGGAAGAGAGTGTAATGGACTATGTAGCAATGTTGCGTAAATTAGCACAAGATTGCAATTATGGGAACAACCTGAGGGAAATGCTGCGAGATAGGCTAGTTTGTGGAATTATGGACGACCGAATGCAGCGTAGATTATTATCCGAGACTGGGCTTACTTATGAAAAAGCATTGGAACTGGCTCAAGCCATAGAGACAGCGAACCGAGATGTAAAAGAAATACAGGGTTCAGACAGGGCTAATGCTAAGCAAGTTGCAGGTCAGGTTATTGTGCACAAGTTGAACATGCGTCAGAAACCACAATGTGAGCATGTGAAGGCATGTTATAGATGCAAGGGCAATCACTTGGCAAGTGAATGCCGGTTTCGTGAGGAAAAGTGCCACAAGTGTGGGAAACAAGGACACATAAAACAAGCATGCAGGGCAAAATCACCTGTGGAGGAATCCACACCAAAAGGAAGAGGAAAGCAAAACCAAGGAAGAAAAGTGAAAAAACATGGAGCACACCACATCAGCAGGGAAACTGAGGAAGAAGAGGACATGTTCATAATGTATAGCAGGTTAGAGAACATTCCAAAAGTGGCTCCTATCACATTGCAACTGACAGTAAATGACTCTAAGGTGAACTTTGAAGTGGATACAGGGTGCAGTGTGACCATAATGAACAAGGCAGAGTACTCAAAATTGTGGAACTGTGCAAAAGTTCCAGAGTTAAAGCCTTGCTCCCTGCATCTTAAAACATATACAGGTGAACGAGTAGCGACATTAGGTACACAGGGACACAGTGGAACAGCTACCTGTAGTTATAGTATCGGGTATCGGACCAAACCTGTTAGGTCAGGGCTGGATAAAAGAACTTAAATTCGACTGGGGAGCAGTAAATCAAATAGATGAGGGCAAACAGTTGGCTTTGCAAGAAGTGTTGAGTGAACATGAGAATGTGTTCAAGGAGGAACTTGGCATATTTAATGGCCCCCCAGCTAGGATTTATGTAGACAAGGAGGCACCGCCAAGGTTTTTTAAACAACGACCTGTGCCTTATGCCATGAAACCAAAGGTGGAGGGTGAGCTTGACCGCCTATTGAGAGAGAACATACTGGAGCCAGTGCAATGTTTGGAATGGGCAGCTCCCATAGTACCTGTTTTAAAACCGGACAATTCGGTAAGACTCTGTGGAGACTATAAATTGACAGTCAATCGGGTGTCCAAACTAGAGCAGTATCCTATTCCCAAAACAAAGGATCTCTTTGCAAACCTGGCCGGAAGGAAGAAATTCACAAAGTTGGATATGAGTCATGCCTACTTGCAGATTACACTGGATGATGAATCAAAGAAGTATGTTAACATAAATACACACAAGGGTTTGTTTACATATAACCGCTTACCGTTTGGTGTCTCATCTAGTCCATCTATCTTCCAGAGGACAATTGAAGGTGTACTGCAAGGGATTCCACATGTTTCCATCTATCTGGATGACATTCTGGTGACGGGAAGAACCGACCAGGAGCATCTGAGCACTCTGAGAGAGGTACTACAGAGCTTGGACAGGGCAGGGTTACGACTCAAGAGGAGTAAGTGCACTTTCCTGGGGAATGAGGCAGTGTTCCTGGGACACAGAGTGGACAGCACCGGGCTCCATCCACTCAAGGAGAAGGTACAAGCACTGCAGGGCGCCCCTGCTCCTACCAATGTGGCTGAGTTAAAAGCTTACCTGGGACTGTTGAACTATTATAACAGGTTTTTACCAAACTTGTCAACAGTGTTAGCACCTCTTCACAAACTGCAGCGCAAGGAGACTCAGTGGCAGTGGGGAGAGGACCAGGGGGTTTCATTTGAACAGTCCAAGAAACTGATGCTGTCGTCGGATGTGCTGGTTCACTACAATGCAGAGAAAGACATAATTCTCTCTTGTGACACTTCATCTTACAGGGTGGGGGCAGTTCTTTCACACCACATGGAAGATGGAACTGAAAGACCAATAGGGTTTATGTCCCAAACTCTAACACCAGCAGAAAAAAACTATTCCCAGTTAGACAAAGAGGGGTTAGCAGTAATGTTTGGGTTACAGAGGTTCCACAAGTACATATATGGCAGGAAGTTCACCATATGCACTGATCATAAACCTCTTCTCTCTCTTTTCAATGAAATGAAAGCAGTTCTACAGATGGTGTCACCCCGGATCCAGAGGTGGGCAGTGACGTTGAGGGCATATGCGTATGTCATCGTCTACAAGGCGGGCAAGTACCATGGGAACGCAGATGCCTTGAGCCATCTTCCACTGCCAGGCACACCTATCCGTGCAGCTCCAGAGGACAGAGTTTTGATGTTGGAGGACACAGACACGGCACTTGTGACTGCAGAGCAAGTAAGAACATGGACAGGTGAAGATCCAGTACTGTCTAGAGTTCGAGAATGTGTGGTGAGGGGATGGCCACAGCATCCGGAAGGGGCTGACTTCACACCCTACAGTGTCAGGAAAACAGAGCTGAGTGTGCAGGAAGGTTGCGTGTTGTGGGGAGCACGAGTGATTATTCCACAGCCAGCACGACAGTCTATCCTAGAGCAACTACATCAGTGTCATCCTGGGGTCTCGTGTATGAAAGCCTTGGTTAGGAGTTATTTGTGGTGGCCAAAGCTAGATGAGGAGATAGAAAATCTAGTCAAGACATGCAGCACTTATCAGGTACACCGGAAGGCACCAGCAGCGGCTCCTCTCTGTTGCGTCCGTGTATAATAAGACACAGACTGCGGAGAATGGTACAACAGGTATTTACTCAACGTGGCTCACACTGCAACTGATCTGTACAGATTACTACTCAGTGCTATATACAGGTGTGGTCACTGCCGGTACTGCAGTATACATGAGCTGTAAAACACAGTTCCCCCCTTAAAAGTATCTACATTACAATTCCTCCCCTTTTAGATTAACAGTACCATAACACTCATTTAACAATTAAATATCAAACTAATTACAATTAACACTTTTAACATGCAACATCAGCTGAAAATAGTCTATTTATATATTCAGTCTTTGGGGAGGCTTCCTGATCCTTTCTGGATTGCGCCTTTCCCGAGTGTCTTGCTCTTGGTGCAGAGGCGATTCTGGCCCCCTGTCATCGGTTGGTTCATCAGCTTCCGATGCTACTGTTTCTGGGGTAGATGCGACCTGTACGTCGGGTTCATCACCAGGTACGTATGGGCGAGGCATGGGGTTGACTTGTTCCTGTGACTCTAGGATCTGGTCAGCATGGCGTCTCACGATGCTCTCCCCAACGTCCACTGTGTACATTAGTGGGCCCTGCCGTGTGCATATCGTTCCTGGCTGCCATTTTTCTGTCTGGTAGTCGCGGGCCAAGACTGGTTGCCCTACATTGAAGCTCCTTGTTGGCTTCTCATGGATGTGCTGGAATTGCTTACTCTCAACATCTCTTCGTACGTTTGGTCTGAGCAAATCCAGGCGAGATCTTAACCTTCGGTTAAAGAACATCATGGCTGGGGCCTGGTTGGTGACTGCATGTGTCGCATTCCGTTAAGCAAACAGGAAATTGTCCATCTTATGCTGCAGCGGAATGTTGTCATTGTACATAGCCTTTATTGCCTTCTTAAAGGTTTGTACGAACCTCTCAGCCAATCCATTTGTGGCTGGACGATACGGGGCGCATGTGTAATGCCTTACCCCATTCTTTTTCAAGAACCTCCGGAACTCTTCGGACACAAACTGTGGTCCGTTGTCGGAGCAAATCTGTTCTGGCAAGCCATTCCTGGCAAAAATGGTCCGTAGGACTGCAATCGTTTTCTCCGTGGTGGTGGAGGACATTTTGATGACCTCAGGCCATTTCGAGTGCGCATCCATGGCTATTAAAAACATTGAGTCCATGAATGGACCAGCAAAATCAATATGCCATGGAGATGAGGGCCACTCCCATGGGTGTAGAGGGGCCTGTGGTGGTGCATTTTGGACTTTCTGGCATCCTGAGCAGCTCTTGGTCAGGTCCTCGATTTGTTTATCGATTCCCGGCCACCACACATAAGCCCTGGCTAGGCTTTTCATTTTTACCCCTCCCAGATGACCCTCATGAAGCTCATTGAGCACTCTATCCCTTAACTTGGGTAGAATTACCACTCGGGATCCACACATCAAGGTCCCCCGGCACACTGACAGCTGTTCTCTCCTTGTTGAGAATGCTGGCAACAGTGAGTCGCCATGTGCTGGCCATCCCTTCACCGTCAAATCATATAACCGAGACAGTGTCGGGTCATTTCGGGTTTCCTTTTCGATACAAGCGTTAGTTACCGGTAGGTATTCAACTATAGTCGAATGGAATATTTTGACAGGATCCACTGCTGGTGCTTCCTCCGCAGTAGGCAGTGGCAGGCGTGATAGCCCATCAGCATTTCCATGCTGTTTCATGCCCTTATATTCAATCTCATAGTGGTGCACCCCTAGAAAAAGTGACCATCTTTGCAGTCGTTGCGCAGTCATCACCGGAACGCCCTTCTTCAGATTAAAAATGGAGACAAGAAGCTGGTGACCAGTCAGCAAGGTGAATTTCTGCCCGTGCAGATAGTGATTGAACTTTTTCACTCCCCACACTAGGCTGAGGGCCTCCCTGTCAATCTGGGCGTAGTTACGCTCGGCTGAGGGTAGTGATCGTGATGCAAAGGCTATTAGCCTCTCTGAGCTGTCCGAGAATTTGTGCAACAGCACCGCTCCAATGCTGTAGGGTGACGCATCACATGCCAACCGAATTGGTAATGCCGGGTTGTAATGGGCCAATACCTCTTTCGATGTGATTAGTGTTTTGCACTTCTGGAAAGCTCGTCTACATTCACCACTCCACTTCCATGGCACCCCAGTTTGCAGTAGGGTGTTCAGTGGGTGTAGTATTGTAGACAAATTTGGCAAGAACTTATGGTAGTAGTTTACCAGCCCCAGGAACGACCTCAGTTGTGACACATTTTCCGGTGCTGGAGCCTTGACTACTGCCTCAATCTTCACTGGGGACTTATGTAACCCCTCTTTATCGATAACGTGGCCACAATACGAGATCTGTTTTCTAAAAAACTCGTATTTGGGGCGGTTAGCTCGGAGCCTATATTCCTGCAATCTAGTGAGCACCTGCTCCAGGTTGGCAAGGTGATCACTGTCATTTTCGCCCGTGACCAGGATGTCGTCCAAATAACACTGGGTCCCTGGGATCCCTTGCAGGACTTGTTCCATTGCCCTCTGCCAAATAGCCGGAGCTGATGCTACCCCGAATACCAGCCGGTTGCATTGGTAGAGACCTTTATGGGTGTTGATTGTGAGGTATTTTTTTAATGCTTCTTCTACCTCCATTTGCAGATACGCCTGGGCCAGATCAATCTTAGTGAAGCATTTCCCTCTAGATAGCGAGGCGAAAATATCTTCAATCTGCGGAAGTGGATATTGTACAGTGTGAAGGACCGGGTTCACTGTTACCTTAAAGTCCCCACAGATGCGAACCTTCCTTGGTTCACCAGGCGTGCTGCTCAACGACTTTTTCATCACAGGGACGATGGGTGTAGCCCACTCGCTCCAGTCTACCTTGGACAGTACACCTGAACATTCCAGACTCTCTGGCTGGGCGGATCGCATAAGGTACCAGTCTGGCCTTAAAAAATTTTGGGCTTGCATTTTCTTCAATTTTAATCATCGCTGCCATGCCTTTTAGTGTTCCGAGTCCTTGCTGGAACACTTCTTTCGCGTCAGTTAGGATCTTTGACAGTCGCCCGGGTGTGACGTCGTCATCCTTTTTGTCAGCCACAGTCAGTGCCTGTATGGAATGCCAATCCAGTTGTATTTTCCGGATCCATTCACGTCCCAGTAATGGTGGTCCTCCATCTTGCAATACATACAGGTCTAGTTTTGGTGTTTCCTTACCGTTATATATAATGGTCACCCTTATTTTTCCTTTGGGGTAGGCTTTTTGCCCCATGTACGTCTTCAAAATAATTTTTGTTTCTCTCAAGGGTATGTGTGAGAATAGCCGCTCGTAGTCCCGTCGGTTTATGACTGTTAGGGCTGATCCTGTGTCCAATTCCATCTTTACCTGGACTCCTGCTAACTTGAGAGTGACCCAAGTGGTTCGGTGATCCTCCGTTGTGATCACATTATGTAGTTTCAGACAACTCAGTTCCCTGCTTTCGGAGTCGTTATCACTCTTTTGTTCGTCTGAACTATTCTCCATCATCTTATGTACCTTCTTGTACTTTCCTTTGGTAGGTTTCTTATTGCTGGTTTTCTTTCCCGACCTGCAGACTCGTGCTATGTGTCCTACTTTTCCACACTGTCTGCACACTTTGTCTTTGAACCAGCAATCATTCTGGTCGTCTGTTGTTCTGCCGCAGCGATAGCACTTCTCTGTTCCATATGACATTTCGTTTGTGCCATATTCTTGCGGTCTCTGTTGTATCTCTGCAGCACCCCGTGCTGCTGCTTCATATGATACCGCAATGCTGATAGCCTTTTCCAGCGTAAGGTCCATTTCAGATAAAAGCCGTTTCTGGGTTCCTTCACTTTGAAGCCCACACACAAACTTGTCCCTTAAGGTATCTGCCAGTCCCGCTCCAAACTGGCAGTGTTTCGATAGTTTGCGCAGTTCTGTTAAATAATCAGCATTGCTTTCATCCTTATGCTGGTTCCGTTTGTGAAACTTGAATCTTTCTGCTATCAGCAGTGGTGTGGGGTTTAAATGTTCCTTTAGTATCGTTACTATGTCTTCAAAACTCTTTTCCATTGGCTTCATTGGGGTTACTAGATTTCATAATAAACCATACGTCTTTGCACCCATTAAATTTAATAATACCGACGCTTTCTCGTCATCTGTCACCTCATTTGCCTTGCAGTACACCTCTATTCGTTCGACATATGTAGTCCAATCTTCGACTTAATTGTTAAATGCGGTGATACTGCCACTCTTCGGCATTTTGGGTGTAGTTTAAAATGGCGTCTCCCAATGGCTTAAAATGGCATCTCCCGCGCTTTCCTTCCTCCCCCGCTGCTGCCAACGCCGCTCCCGGTGGTTCTCGTGGCAATGGCGGTGCCCTGTCGGTTTCACACGCTTCTCCTGCGCTGCTGCCAACGCCGCTCTCGGTGGTCCTCGTGGCGGTTTCTGCGCATCTCTCTCTCCCTCTCTCCGACGCTGCTCGGCCACTGAACACCGGCTGCGCCCTGTGCGCTCTGCCCTCTCTCTCTCTCCCCCATCGACGCTGCTCGGCCCTTTGCTGTGTCGCTCGGTCGGGCTCTAGCCCGCCGCTGTCTGGGAAGTGTCTGCACACTACCTGTTGCCAGCCCGTTTCGCTGGACGACCTCGAATGGAAAGCCAAGCCTGGCTCACGACAGCCTCCCCCGCAATTCTCGAATCTCTGCTGGATGACTGGGCGGTTGCCCGTGGTCGATGCCCAAGTCTCTGGACTTGTCCTCCAATCCACTGATCTCCAGGAACGAATCCCCGGGAGCTGATACAGAGTTGCAGGTAGGTTCGAACCTGCCTCATCGCCAATGTTGCGTCCGTGTATAATAAGACACAGACTGCGGAGAATGGTACAACAGGTGTTTACTCAACGTGGCTCACACTGCAACTGATCTGGACAGATTACTACTCAGTGCTATATACAGGTGTGGTCACTGCCGGTACTGAAGTATACATGAGTTGTAAAACATAGTTCCCCCCTTAAAGGTATATACATTACACTCTCCACCCCTGGGAGTGGCCGGATAAACCATGGAGAAGATTGCACTTAGATTATGCGGATCCATTCATGGGGAAGATGTTCCTCATAATCATTGATGCACATTCCAAATGGATGGATGTTTATCCTGTAAATTCTTCTTCCGCCACTACTACTATAGACTGCCTGCGTCGGAGCTTCAGTAATCAAGGGCTACCGGAGATCGTGGTAAGTGACAATGCCACTTGTTTTGTGAGTACAGAGACAAAAGAGTTCTTGAGAAAAAATGGCATAGTGCAGGTGATCTCGGCTCCATATCATCTGTCCTCAAATGGACTTGCTGAGAGAGCCATACAAACATTTAAAGAGATGATGAAAAAAAGTGCAGAAGAGAGTTTAGCAGCCAAAGTGTCACGGGTTCTGTTCAGCTACAGAATAACACCTCAATCCACCACAGGACTCTCTCCTGCTGAGATGTTATTAGGTCGTAGACTATGCTCCACTCTTGACCTTGTCCACCCAGACCTAAAAAGGAAAATGGAAAACAGACAAAACAAACAAAAAGAGAACCATGACAAAAGAACAAAGAGCCAAAGTTTTGGAGAAGGAAATGCAGTCCTTACCAGGAATTTCAGTTATGGACCAAAGTGGATTCCTGGCTTCATAGACTCAATGACCAGTCCAGTATCACACAAGGTCATGTTGGGAGATGGTAGGGTAGTACGCAGACATGTAGATCAGATACTTACCAGACAAGGGGAAATTGAAATGAAGGTTCCAGATGCAATGGCTGAGGACAGGTTTGCCCCCAGTTATTCAAGTGCATCTGTGGTGCCACCACCAGGGACAGAACCAATTCCACAGGAACCCATTCGTCAAGAGGAAACCATCGTTGCAGAGTCAGATACTCCGAGCACTGCTCAGGAGCAGCTGGTGGCTTCACCACAAACAAGCAGGGACTTTACTGTTAGACGTTCACAAAGGCCTCGCAAGCCACCAGAGAGATTGATACTGACCTGTTAGATTCATCAAGTATGGAACATGGTGAATGGAGACTTCTTATGTGACCCTTAGGAATGGTTGTTTGTTAAGAAATTCATACTGAAATCTTAAGGGGGGAGGGATATAGTCATCTGGGATGTTATGATTAAGGTTATCCACCAGGTGGTGCTGTAGCCAATGCTGCTGCTAAGGTCAGGGGGCTGCTTCCTCTTAAGGTCAGCAAAGGTGGAATGTAAAGTCTGCAGGCCGGTATGTTGTTACCCAGTTGTTAATAAAGTACTCGTACTAGTTCTAAGATATCGCCTCTTCGAGTTCCTTGTTTCACTACATGGATTTATCACACCCACCAACTGCACCACAAGCCTCACACACTGCTCAGTGCACCACAGCCCCATCACTCACCTACCAACAACCTCCATGGCACGGATGCCATTTTGGAGCTAAAACGGCACTCGTAGCTCTGAAGAAACGGGCGCTAAGGAGTCGATTATGCAGCTGGTCGATCTGGAACTTTTTCCAGTTCTGATGAAAGGTCATCGACCTGAAACTTTAACTCTGTTTCTCTCTCCACAGAGGCTGCCTGACCTGCTGAGTGTTTCCAGCATTTTCTGTTTTTATTACTTTCCACTGTTCTTTCTTTATTTATGAGATTTCTCATTATATTTAATATTCTTCGCATGGTCAGAAAAGACAAATTCCATGGATTATGCATGACTTACTAAAAAAAAGTCAATGCTGATATATTCATTCCATACAATTCCTGGCAAAGTGCTCACATAGCCACTTAAAATTCTCATTTGAGTGTGAAACCAATGTGTGTGTGTGCGTAAAATAAGCAATAAAAAACAGCCTGCTTTCTACAATATTTCACTGATTAACTCAAGACAGTCCTCGTACATGACACTAACCACAGTAGTGTATCCTTGAATGAACTGCACAAAGCAAATAAAGCCGGATTTAAGCTTTCTCTCAGGCCTGCAATAAAGAAAAGAGACTGACAGTAGGTTCAATTAAATATTGAATTAAATTAAGTTCTTCAATATGGAAAATCTCATTGTAAAAAGCACACAGCTGAGGGCATAGGACAGAGGTGGATTTGTTGCAAAACAATGGGAAAGTGAGAAATGATGGAAACATTCCATCTTCCATTGAGGCAGTAAATTGTTAAGTTTTATACATTGATCCAGGTAAAAATTTCTCACTTGAAACTGAACTGCTGCTGCTTCTGCCCCCGGAAATACTGCTGCTTCTGTCCAAAATGGCTGTTCCTGCCCTAAATACTGCTGAATCTGTCCAAAATGGCAGTGCCTGCCCTAAATACTGCTGTGTGGCGGTACTACCGAGTGTCCCTTACTATGCATATACATAATTCCCTTTAACTTACCTTTGTATGTACATAACGTACCTGTTTGGGCCGTTGCCCCTTTAACTTACCTGTTTGGGCCGTTGCCCATTTAAGAACGCGACGTGACACGCTGACGTCACGTCACGCATCACGTGACTCACCTAAATGCGTTGGCCGCTGGCCCAGTTCGGCCGTCCGCTCCCTCGATGGTCACAACGGTCAGCCACAGTGCCGGGTGCCTCTCCCGCTCGCGCGACTTCGGCCGCAACGGCCAGCCTCAGTGCTGGGTGCCTCGCGCGCTCGCGACTTCGGCCACAATGGCCAACCTCAACGCCACAGTTACGTGCCGACGCAACGACACAGGTCACGTGACCACCCAAGCGCAGGCAAACACGCTAACATCACGACGCAGTCACGTGACCACCCAAGCGCGGGAAAACGCGGCCGAGCATGATGACGTCATCACGCTCTCCACAGGACTGCGGACTCAGCCCTCGTGGTGTCCCCGCTGGGGGATGACCTGCTTCACGGTGCTCCTGCATCCAGCCGCCTTACCTGCTGTATTTCGTCTGTTCTTGTAAATAAACAACTCCTAGATTGTTCACCTGAAGTCGAACTCGATTATTTAGTAGTCATTCGTCTGATACCTACTTAGGTGAACACGAACTGCTACATTGGTGACCCAATGACGTGAGTGCGGGAGCTCATTAATACCTACATTGGTGACCCCGTATCCATGAACATTTTTCACGGACGAAATGCACAGCCTGACCCTCATCTGCACAGAAGACAACCAACGAACAATTGACGAACAACAGCCGACAAACACCAGTTCCTACATTGGCGACCCAGTCTTTGTGAACGTATTCACAAAGGAAGCGCAGCCTGGAGGTGATCCCGTTTTTCACGGACAAAATGCAGCCGGACCCCGATTTTTGTGAACAATTTTCACAAAAGAAGCATGCCATGGAAGCACCAGCCATTCCGCTGTCGCTACCGCACTTCAGGGAGCAGCAACCGCCCTCGTGCATTGTAAAGGCTGAAGCCCTGTTCGCCGAGAACATCGATGCGGTGCAGACCACGCACTTGCTTACGGTCTCTGTATTCGACTTTTCTACCGCCACGCGGGTCGTCCACCTCTACGTCCAACGCAACAGCAAGTATAAATCTCTCCAAGCGCAGGGTACAGCATGTTCGGGCACACAAGATCGGAGCACGCTCTGCGGGGATACCATGAGGACTCACCCCCGCGAACCACGAGGACTCACTCCTCACGACCCACGAGGGCCCATCCCTCGTGAACCACGAGGACCCATCCCTCGCGAACCATGAGGACCCATCCCTCACAAACTGCGAGGACCCTGCCCTCGTGAACCACGAAGACTCGTTCCCCGCCAACAAAGCACCAGCCTGTCAGCTTGCTGGTTGTGTTACCTACCACACTTTTTGGTGAGATAAGAAGCATTGCCGCCTTCTTGGCAGTTTATCCACTAAAGTCAACTACAACTAAAAGCATTGCCGCCCTCCAGGCAGTTTCCCCCTTCCGAAAGCTACAACAACTAGAACCGTTGCCGCCCTTTCTCCAGTTTTCTCCTTAACAAACGCAAACATCTACTGACGCTGCAAACATCGAGGACGGGTCCAACGGGCATCCCGCGGCCGCGATCAGCCATGTGAAAGTTGCTGTCCTCACCGATCACTGATCAACGCAGCAACTTTTCACCCTCGGTTGTGTTATCGTCGTAGCACTATGGCACGCACCGTTCCGTGCGTTCCAGCCTCCCGAAGGTTTCGCTCACCTGTCGGCGAGTTCACTGACCTCGCCTGTCAAGTCCTTCTGGATCGCTCGTTTGGCGTGCCTGCAGAGTTCGTTGGAACAAGGACTTGTTTCAACAGCAACGGAGCCATCGCCCGCGTCTGCCCAACCTGCCCATCACTCTGACAAGGCCTGCTGTTTCGCACGTCTCCACGGTCCTTCGCCTGACGGATACGTTTTATTCGCCATGGCATGCGTAAGGATCCATTTACGACCAGCATCTTCAGACCTGGCCCGCCAAGTCGAGACAGCACGCCCGCCGAGACCACTAGCTCGTCAGACCATCTCATCTTTGGACTTTCGTTAAAGTGAATTCTGGGGGGGCGCATGTGGCGGTACTACTGAGTGTCCCTTACTATGTATATACATAATTCCCTTTAACTTACCTTTGTATGGACATAACTTACCTGTTTGGGCCGTTGCCCCTTTAACTTACCTGTTTGGGCCGTTGCCCCTTTAAGAATGCGACGTGACATGCTGACGTCACGTCACGCATCACGTGACTCACCTAAACGCATCGGCCGCTGGCCCAGTTCGGCCGTCCGCTCCCTCGACGGTCACAACGGCCAGCCACAGTGCCGGGTGCCTCTCCCGCTCTCGCGACTTTGGCCACAACGGCCAGCCTCAGTGCCGGGTGCCTCGCGCGCTCACGACTTCGGCCGCAACGGCCAGCCTCAACGCCACAGTTACCTGCCGACGCAACGACACAGGTCACGTGACCACCCAAGCGCGGGCAAACGCGGCCGAGCGTGATGACGTCATCACGCTCTCCACAGGACTGCGGACTCAGTCCTCGTGGTGTCCCCGCTGGGGAAAGACCTACTTCACAGTGCTCCTGCATCCAGCCGCCTTACCTGCTGTATTTCGTCTGTTCTTGTAAATAAACAACTTCTAGATTGTTCTCCTGAAGTCGAACTCGATTATTTAGTAGTCATTCATCCGATACCTACCTAGTTGAACACGAACTGCTACAGCTGCTTCTGTCCAAAATGGCTGTTCCTGCCCTAAATACTGCTGCTTCGGTCCAAAATGGCTGTTCCTGCCCAAATTGCTGCTGCTTCTACCCAAAATGGAGTTGCACCTGAGTTGCTGCTGCCATCTACTCCCTACCTCCTTCCCAAATCCGGCTGCTCCCACTCAAGGTTGACTTGCAGGGAATGAAATTGGTCTTGGGCGGTAGCGCAAAGTCGGTGACAGCGAATGGGCCATCCGTTTTACACCTCATCCGATTTAACATTTCCTGTGGAAACGAGCATTGGACAGGGCATAAAATGGGCGGCCCATTCGCCATTCGTCCATATTTTGTTGCTGCCCAAGATCAATTTCCCCTGAATGATTTTCCAAACTCACAGAGCTTACTCAATTGAATGGAATCCGTGCAGTCCTTGCAAAAAATACAGCCTTAGCCATTACATCATCAAGTTGTCATTCACTTGGTGGCTTTTTGTTAGCAATAAGTATAGTGAAGAGTGAAACATTTTCCTGTGTTTTCCCCTGCTGCCCATATCAAGCACTGCCATGTGCGTTAGCCTTGGCTTAGTGGTGGCACGCTTGCCTATGAATCAGAAGGTTGTGGGTTTAAGCCCCATTCCAGTGACTTGAGCCATAACTTCGCTGGAAGTGCAGCGGAAACCCTGCTTACACATCTATTCTGGGCGAAGTTACAGCGGCGGAGCGATGGTGGCTGTGTGGAAATTCCGAGCCAATGTGTCTTCACCTCAACCTCAGAAGGGCATTTCTTATACATCAGCAAGACATTTCTAATTTTCCAAAATGATTCACCTGTGTGGCTACTCTGATTAGACTGACACTTTTTAGTGTGGATTCACAAACATGAGTAATTTTGCTGAGGCTTCTGCCCAAGCTGCAAGCTGCAGGTGACCGGGAGGGGAAGCTTTCATCCTAACGATCTGGGTTTGATTTGGACTCATGTTTCAGACCTGAAAGGGAAAAGGAAAATAAATATTTGCATTTATCAAATTATTGAAAAACCTCATGCATTGAATTGCTTCTTGGAATGTAGTGACTGTTATGTTATGTTTTAAGACAGCAATGTCTGCAAACAGCAATCGGGAATAACTCATTAATGGGCCGTATTTTCTGATCGGAGGCTTCCCGCGTGCGGAGGCCTCCCATCTGGAAAAAATCTACGGACTTACCTGAGGACTCCCGAGGTCTGGACACTTCTGCTCCTGGGCCTCTCCAACTCGAAATGCGCAGGGCCCACGTATCCCAGGGGCACATGCGGTTCACAAGCGTCCCTGGGATCACGTGGGCCATGGGGAGCCAATCAAAGGAATCTCCCTTCATACACTTGGCAGATAGACCTGTCAAATATATGAATGGAGATCACCCCAAAAACACTAAAACATTAAATAATTTTTTTTTTAAATCACATTTTTTAAATGAGTTGAAATTACAATAAATTAAATCTTTTAAACAAAAATGTAATTTTTTGAAAAAAAATTAAAGTTTTTTACAGGGCTAAAAATAAATTTACCTTTTTAAAAGTATTTTTAAATGATAAATGAGTGAAAACATTTTTTTTTATACCTTTTTTCAACTCTTATGCTGGTAAAAGCAGGCCTTACTTTTACCAAGCGTAAGATTTCTAAGGGTTTTCTGCGGGCGGAGGTTCTCCAGAAAGCGGAACTCTCCATCCGCAGAGGCCCTTCTCCAGGGCAGGCATCCGATCTGTCAAGAGCATTCTTCGCAGGTTGAAAATACTGGTTTTCAGTGCATGCACTTGGTATGCCTGAAACCGGCATTTCCGATGTCCCTACGGGTGTCTACACAGCACGTACACACCCGTAGGGATCAGAATATCTGGCTCATTATGTTTTTTTAGTGCATCGATTGACGGGGCACTCCCTGCTGTACTATGAATAGTGCATCGGTTCTTTAACATCCAATTGAAGAGGCTGGTGGGATCACAGCTTAATGTTTTAACTAAAGGACAGAAGCGCCAACAATGTAGCACTACCTCAGTATTATACTGAAGTACCAGCCTAAATTATACATATTCAAGTGAATATTTTGTTAATTCTGAATTTGAGAACCATCCCCACTTGAAGCAGGAGCCACCACAGGGTCACACGCACTATGGAGTGGAACCTCAGTTGTACAGACCATGGGAATAGTGAGAGTGTTTTACATGAATGCACTGATTGCTGCTTTGGAAACTTTGGGGTACAGACTCCAAAATTCAACCCTAGCTGACTTCAAATCAATTGGCGAATGCCTATGGGTAACCACGAGGGAGAGATTCAGCAATCTCATCGATACACAATGTTCCATGCTGACACAGATCAGTGGGCATCATGATGTGATGCCCTCTACCAGTGGCATTCATGGAGTAATATGAAAGCAGGGCTCATATTCTGAGTTACAGTGTAAGAAATTAAGAATGAAAGAGCTTGCATTTATTTGTAATTTATTTAATTGTATCCCTATACGGGTGTACTTGAAAGCACTAATCTACAGACAGCAATGGTAGCAGCAGAGCTCCCTGGCACTGATGCAGAGTTAGTCATAGGTATTGGGCTGTCTGTGTCTCCTGCAGCTCACCAGTTGGCTATCTACTGGTGCTACCCCCTGAACGATGGAGAGTTAAATAGGGAAGTCCCAAAAATCCAGGGAGAGGGGCACACTCTGACTTAAGCACTAAGATGGACCTGCCCGGAACCTCCCCTTGACACCACCAATGTTTTCAGGGTCAGCGGGAGGTCCCTTCTTTCTCATGCCAATGGTAGATGAGCATGCCAGTAGTGCTGTCTCAGGGGTGGCCACCATCAGCACTGGAAAGTGTGACGTTTACTCCCTTCCCCCGTTGTAAGAGGACTGCTTTAAATAGAAAGAAAGACTTGCATTTATATAGCACCTTTCACGACCACCGGACATACCAAACGCTTTACCAAAGTGAAGTACTTTTGAAGTGGAGTCACTGTTGTAATGTAGGAAATGCATCAGCCAATTTGCGCACAGCAAGCTCCCACAAACAGCAATGTGATAAGGACCAGATAATCAGTTTTTGTTATGTTGATTGAGGGATAAATATTGGCCAGGACACCGGGCATAACTCCCCTGCTCTTCTTCGAAATAGTGCCATGGGATCTTTTACGTCCACCTGAGAGAACAGAGGGGGCCTTGGTTTAACATCTCATCTGAAAGACGGCACCTCCTACCGTGCAAATATGATATTAAAAAAAAATTATTGCAGCCAAATCATCAGGGGTCCAGGCGATGATCCTGCCCTGGGCTGCCAGGTGAGCCCCACAATTTCCAGAGGTCTGACAAATAACTGACTGCTGGAGTACAGCTCCTGGTGTGGCCTGAAGCCGCTGGGGTTCCTGAATTCAGGTCATTTGCAATGGCTTGGCAGTGGTCCCACCTATTGACAGGGCCTCTACCAACCATATGCTAGGTTCCCCTGAAGGCTTTGTGGGAAGTCCTGACTTTGGGAGTCCCAGCCCTACCCGTCTTTTGGCGCAGGAAGAGGTTCTGCCCCCATAAGACCAGCCACATTGTTTTGCCACAAGGCCGGGATTCAGTTAATCCATTCCCAGCCTCCTGCTAAACTAGGCTGGAATGGCTGTGGATTTTAGGGGCCTAGGACGCATTCGTAACCGACAAACAAAAGTATACAATACACAAGGGGCAACCTCAGCAACAAAACACAGTAAATGCATAGAGTGCCAGCACGGTTCAACACAATTGAACTCATTTACTTTTAATATATCTTGCAGCCTGTCATCCTTTCATTGTACAGAAGATAGATCATCAGTTGTCCGCATGCCAAACAAACAAAACATACGCAGCATTCAGCGAAAATGAAATAGGGAATGCACGCAGCAGTTCTGTGATTAATAGTCGAAAAAGAAAATAATAATGGCCAATGGCATGGCAGAGCTCTCTGGGAGGCCTGGGCATTGAGACCCTCACATGTCTATCTCCCTCACTAGACTGCTGCTAATTTTTGTATATGATGGTACGTGTGATGATATCGAAGTTCTGGGTATCTCCTTAATGGAGCAGCACAGGGCAAAATGATTGACTCCTAGGGTGTCTGCTGTGGGAGGCTAGATGATCCCTTTGGCACAAGTCTGGAAGCCGGGGTGACCTTCGCTGTTGCTGGTAGTGCCGTGCGGGTAATTGATTTTTCCTTCTGGTCTATATCACTCAGTCATAGTCTTCCTGGTGAGGCTGAGCCTTCTCATGCACTGCTCCTCCACAGGTAGTTAGGCCCTGATGTTTCTCTTCTATGAACCTGGAGAATGCTCAGTTTCCAGGAATGAAAGAAAAAGGGGTGGAGACCTGTGACGCTGGGTCCCGAACCTTTATGCTGTCCGGGGACTTCCTGGGGTCCTGAGGGGTGGGAGAATGCTTGTGCAAGTGTGGACAGCAATAGAAATGAGGTAGGAGGATCTTAATGGCGCCTTCAATTATATTTTCCTCCAGGACAGTTGGATGGGTGCCCATTTGAAGTGCTGTTGCACCTGGCACCCCCTCAGATGGGAGGGCAGGCAGCAAGACCAGAGAAACATGAAAATGCAAATGAAATCTTTCTTTTAGGCCTCCAATTGATCCTCAGGCCTGCAGCCATTCTCAAGCCCGGGGGTATGGTGGAATAGTGCTTATACTACTGGAATAGTAATCCAGAGGCCTGGACTAACAATCCAGAGACATGAGTTCTAAATCCCACCATGGTAGCTGAAGAATTGAAATACAGTTAATTATTTAAATCCGGAATAAAAAGCTACTATCGTAACAGTTACCATGAAACTACCAGATTAATGTCCTTTAGGGAAGGAAATCTGCCATCCTTACCTGGTCTGGCCTATATGTGACTCCAGACCACAGCAATGTGGTTGACTCTTAACTACCCTCTGGTCCAGTTGTATCAAAAATGCAATGGACTGCAGCGGTTCAAGAAGGTGGCTCGCCACCAGCTTCTCCAGGGCAATTAGGGTTGGGCAATAAATGCTGGCCTTTCCAGTGACACCCACACCCTTTAATACATTTTTAAAAAATGAGACTCTTGCCTTCAATTCTGAGTTTGACCTGCCAATGGGTGTGTCAGTGGCTGGCGATACTGAGCCATTGCAAATGGCCTGAACCCAGGAAGGTCAGCAGCTTCAGGTTATGTCAGACACTTTAGGTATACTCCAGCTAACTTGTGCTCAAGTGAAGGAGGTAGCTGAGAGATCGAGACCAAGTTGTCTAGAGTAGTATCTTTTTTAAAATTTGTTCCTGGGATGTGGACGTGACTGGCAAGGCCAGCATTTCTTGCCCATCCCTAATTGCCCTTGAGAAGGTGATGGTGAGCCGCCTTCTTGAACCACTGCAGTCCATGCGATGAAGGTACTCCCACAGTGCTGTTAGGTAGGGAGTTCCAGGATTTTGACCCAGCGATAATGAAGAATCGGCGATATACTTCTAAGTCAGGATGGTGTGTGACTTGGAGGGGAACTTGGAGGTGGTGGTGTTCCCATGTGCCTGCTCCCCTTGTCCTTCTAGGTGGTAGAGCTCATGGGTTTGGGAAGTGTTGCCGAAGAAGCCTTGGTGAGTTGCTGCAGTGCATCTTGTAGATGGTACACACTGCAGCCACGGTGTGCTGGTGGTGGAGGGAGTAAATGATTAAGGTGGCGGATGGGGTGCCGATCAAGCGGGCTGCTTTGTCTTGGATGGTGTCGAGCTTCCTGAGTGTTGTTGAAGCTGCACTAATCCAGGCGAGTGGAGGGTATTCCATCACGCTACATACTTGTGCCTTGTAGATGGTGAAAAGGCTTTGGGGAGTCAGGGGGTGAGACACTTGCCATAGAATGCCTAGCCTCTGACCTGCTCTTGTTGCCACAGTGTTTATGTGGCTGGTCCAGTTAAGTTTCTGGTCAATGGTAACCCCCAGGATGTTGATGGTGGGGGATTCGGTGATGGTAATGCCATTGAATGTCAAGGGACGGTGGTTAGACTCACGCTTGTTGGAGATAGTCATTGCCTGGCACTTGTGTGGCGCGAATGTTACCTGCCACTTATCAGCCCAAGCCTGAACGTCGTCCAGGTCTTGTTGCATGTGGGAATGGACTGCTTCATTATCTGAGGAGTTGTGAATGGTGCTGAACACTGTGTAGTCATCAGCGAATATCCACATTTCTGACCTTATGTTGGAGGGAAGGTCATTGATGAAGCAGCTGAAGATGGTTGGGCCTAGGACACTGCCCTGAGGAACTCCTGCAGCAATGTCCTGGGACTGTGATGATTGACCTTCAACCACCACAACCAACTTCCTTTGTGCTAGGTATGACTGCAGCCAGTGGAGAGTTTTCCCCCCGATTCCCATTGACTTCAGTTTTACTAGGGCTCCTTGATGCTACACTCAGTCAAATGCTGCCTTGATGTCAAGGGCAGTCACTCTCACCTCACATCTGGAATTCAGCTCCTTTGTCCATGTTTGGACCAAGGCTGTAATGAAATTGGGAGCCGAGTGGTCTTGGCGGAACCCAAACTGGGCATCAGTGAGCAGGTTGTTGGTGAGTAAGTGTCGCTTGATAGCACTGTCGATGACACCTTCCATCACTTTGCTGATGATTGAGTGTAGACTGATGGGGTGGTAATTGGCCGGATTGGATTTGTCCTGCTATTTGTGGACCAGACATACCTGGACAGTTTTCCATATTGTCAGATAGATGCCAGTGTTGTAGCTGTACTGGGACAGCTTGGCTAGAGGCGCAGCTAGTTCTGGAGCACAAGTCTTCAGCATGACAGCCGGGATGTTGTCGGGGCCCATAGCCTTTGCTGTATCCAGTGCACTCAGCCGTTTCTTGATATCACGTGGAGTGAATCGAATTGGCTGAAGACTGGCTTCTGTGATGGTGGGGACTTCAGGAGGAGGCCGATATGGATCATCCACTTGGTACTTCTGGCTTAAGATGGTTGCAAACGCTTCAGCTATGTCTTTTGCACACATGTGCTGGGCTCTACCATCATTGAGGATGGGGACATTCATGGAGTCTCCTCCTCCCGTCAGTAGTTTAATGGTCCACCACCATTCATGACTGAATGTGGCAGGACTGCAGTGCTTTGATCTGATGCATTGATTGTGGGATCTCTTAGTCCTGTCTATAGCATGCTGCTTCCACTTTTTAGCATGTATGTAGTCCTGTGTTGCAGCTTCCCCAGGTTGGCATCTCATTTTTAGGTACGTCTGGTGCTGCTCCTGGCATGCTCTTCTACAGTCCTTATTGAACCAGGGTTGGTCCCCTGGCTTGATGGTAATGGTAGAGTGAGGGATATGCCAGGCCATGAGGTTACAGATTGTGCTGCTGCTGATGGCCCACAGCGCCTCATGAATGCCCAGTTTGGAGCTGCTAGATCTGTTCTGAATCTATCCCATTTAGCACAGTGGTAGTGCCACACAACACAATGGAGTATGTCCTCAGTGTGAAGACGGGACTTTGTCTCCACAATGACTGTGCGGTGGTCACTACTACCAATACTGTCATAGACAGATGCATCTGCCTCAGGTAGATTGGTGAGGACGAGGGCCAGTAAGTTTTTCCCTCGTGTTGGTTCTCTCACTACCTGTTTTGAGTATATGCCAGTTGTGATCCCCAACTGCCCTCTTCTCTTCCTCCTTCTCACACTACACTGCAATATACAACTTGCATTTAAATAGCGCCTTTAATGTAGTAAAACATCCCAAGGCGCTTCACAGGAGCGTTATCAAACAAAATTTGACTATGAACCACATAAGTAGATATTAGGACAGGTGACCAAAAGCTTGGTCAAAGAGGCAGGTTTTAAGGAGTGTCTTAAAGGAGGATAGAAAGGTGGAGAGGTGGAGAGGTTTAGGGAGGGAATTCCAGAACTTAGGGCCTAGGCAGCTGAAGGCACGGCCGCCAGTGGTGGAGCGATTAAAATCGGGGATGCACAAGATTGCAGAATTAGAGGAGCACAAAGATCTCAGAGGGTTGTAGAGCTGGTGGAAGTTACAGAGATAGGGAGGGATGAGGTCATGTAGGGGTGTGAAACAAGGATGAGAATTTTTTAATTGAGGCATTGCCGGACCAGGAGCCAATGTAGGTCAGCGAACACAGGGGTGATGGGTGAACTTGTGGGCTAGGGTGGTGTCAGAGGTTAAAATACAAAAAATCTGAATCAGGAACCCATCAGGTGCCTCGAATCCGTCCACTTCCGGTTGAATGGAGTCAGGGCTAGGGGCAGGTGACCAATCCGCTCACAGGAAGCGGGTTGGTCATTTAAATATTATGCCTGCCTTCATTTTAACAGTCATTCTATTTTTAACTCATTTTGGCTGGGTTTCCCAGGCCTCAAGGAAGGAGCCGAGAAGGGCACAATCCATAAATTACCCCCCATGATCTGTCTGCTCCCCCGGCACCACCATCAGAACCCTCGACCACCATCGGACCCTCATGACCAGCATCGGACAAGCCCCCAATCACCATCGGAACCCCTTGGCCACCATCAGACACCCCCAACCACTATCGGACCCCCAGACCACCATCTGCTTCCCCGACCACTATCGGACCCCCGAACACCATCTACCCCCTGGCCACCATTGGACCACCCACCCACCCCCACTCTGCAATCGCAACCCCCCCCCAACCACCATCGGACTCCCATCTGCAATCGGGAGGCCCCCCTCGCCCGATTGGGACCGCCCTCCACAATCTCTCTCACTCCCCCAATACACCTACCTGCTCTCGTCAGTTTTGGCCTTATGAAGCAGGCTTCCTGCCCTCCAGCCCTCCAGCCTGTCAGTCATTAATATTAAGGAATATTCAGGCTAGAAATTCGTTATAGCCCAGGAATGGGCGGTATCAGTAGAAAAGTTGGAGAATTAGCGCCAGGCGCTAATGCTTTAGACTGCACGCAAAATTCATGCTCACTGGTCAAAAAATGATTGGAGTCCTAATTCAAGTCTTAACGCCCAAGCTCACTGGCATTACATGACCAATACCAGGTGTAGTCTAATTGCAAGTCATGATTGCCATAGGCTTTCCCCAGTACTCAAAGGGGAGGTTCATTGATACTGTAGCACCTCATTCTCAGCATTGTTGGCTGTGCAGCTGCCTCAGCAAGAGAAGCACAACAAGGAGAAGGAGCCAGAGGAGTGAAGCAGGTGTGCTCATGGCAGATCCACCTCAGTCGGGTGGCCAGGGTGATTGAATGCTTCAACAAATGCTACATACCACCATCTATACCACAAGCTTCACACACTGCCCAAAGCACCACATCCTCAGCACTCACCCACCAACAATCTTTACCTACTAACACTCACACCCACATCTCACACCTTGCACACAATGACAGCCATTCAACTATGGCAGGCACAGGGGTCATTAGTTATTAGAATGAATGTGATATGTGTGATACGTTTATGCATAAATTTATTAATGGAGTTTGCAATATTTTGTGGTCTCTCTCATTTCACCTTTGCGCCCAGGAGGATGCTGTGATATGCCACAGGGATGGTATGATGGAGATGTGGTGAGCAAAATGGATCTGGGGTTTAAGTCATCCTGGTGTGAGGCTGGAGGTCTGTTTGGAGGAGGTGGCAGAGTTCTGTGACCACCACCTTGGTGATGCGGAGCCATCTAATGAACTGTTCCTTGCTTAATTGAAGGTAGGAGAAGTGCAGTCAGAATACCCTCGGAGAGTAAGGCCTCCTGGTGAGAGCCCTAATATCCCTCGTCTTCCCTCTGTGCACATATTCCTGTATTTCTCACTGCCTATGCTCCTTCCGCCATAGATCCTGGAGGCAGAGGTGGCATTCTAGTACAGCCCCCATGAATGTTGCCAAGTGTATCAGTTTGTATCTTAGAACAATTAATGTAGCTACTTTGTAGTTGTCAGAAGACTGGTGATACAAAAAAAGCTAGAAATTACTCATAGAAACTGTTCCAGTGGGTGAAACTGACAAGAAACCACTGAAACTGATCTGCTCTGACAGCTGGGAGTGATTAATGCTGATGCCTTTAAATAATGTCTCTGGAGCCAGCTTCTTGGAGCTGCACGCCAGCTCTCCCTGTCGTTGTCTGGTCAAGGTGCTAAGGTAAGTGGCGCCAATCAATTTTCCAGATTGGGCGGCCAGTGAGCATTGCACACTCACTGACATCACGATCTGTCTGCCGTTGAAGTCCCCGGCGGTACCTCGTACCAGCAGCACAACGGGGGGAGGGGGCGGATTTGCCATGCAGCGCTGGATTCGCCTCACCCCAGCGCTACTGCATTAGCGCCCCATTACCACCATCTGCTGGCACTAAGGTACCGAACTTTTCAACTTCAGTTGCTAATCCTCCCCTTCTTTAAGCCAGGTCTCTGTTATTGTCACTATATCAGAGTCCCACATGGTGACTTGTGCCTGCAGCTCACCAACCTTATTTACCACGTTACATCCATTTACGTTCATGGGCTCCAAACCCATCTTAGATTGCCTGTAATTTGCCCTCTGTCTGATCCCTCCTATTTATGAACTATTCTTTACTTTAGTGCTATTTGTCTCTCCCAGTCGTCTGTGCACCTTGTTTCTCCTCTCTAATGTTTCATCCTGATGCCTATCCCCCTGCAAAATTAGCTTAAATCCTCCCCCACAGTACTAGTTAACCTTTCTCCTGCCCCAGAACTGGTCCCAATGCCCAAGGAATCCAATGTCCTCCCTCCTGCATAATTTCTCCAGCCATGCGTTAACCTGTCTTATCCTACTGTTTCTATACTCACTAGCGCATGGCACTAGGAGTAATCAGAGACATTTGAGGTCTTGCTATTTAATTTCCTCCCTAGCTCCCGAAACTCTGACTGAAAGGCCCCAAACCTTTTCCTTCCTATGTCATCGGTTCCCTCATGGACCACAACTTCTGGCTGTTCCCCTTCCACCTTCAAAATGTTCTGCACTGTCTTGGTGATGTCCTTTACTCTGGCATGAGGGAGGCAACACATTATGTGGGACTCACGTCTGCAGTTGCAGAAATGCCTGTCTATCCCCTGACAATCGAATCCCCTATGACCACTGCATTTCTACTTTGCTGTGCATCCTGTGTAGTCATTTTCCCACAGTGCCGTGGATGTGCTCTAGCCTGTACTTTCCCGAGGTGTCACCACCCTCAATGAAGCGCTGAAAACCAATTTGAGAGTGCTACACCCCGAGAAGATTCCTGCACTGCCTGCCTCTTCCTACCCTGCCAGATGGCCACCCACTTACTATTCTCCTGAACTCTCTGTAGCTGTGGGGTGGAACGCGCACTGTAGGAAATTCTCAGCCTCCCGTATGCCCTGCAGTAACTCCAGCTTCTCCTCAAGCTCAGAAACCTTGAGCTCGGGTTCGAGCAAATGGAGGCACTTTCTGCACATGTGATTCTCTCATCATTTTGCTTAAAAGTCTATCTACTTACGATTTAGATATATCTTAGTGATAGATATATATATGTGTTTTTCGCTTAGTGTGTTTGCTCTAATTTATTATTTGATTATTTATGGGTAGCAGATTTTTATTTAATGCAATTTGGATCCCTTTAATGTTGGTATCCTCTACTTAGTTAATTTTAATTTTATCCCTTTAGATCGAATTAATTAATCTGATTATTTATATATTTACTGTTGCCCATTGGTTTAAAGCACTTAGGGGGGAAAATTGGCTCGCGCCCCCTTTGGGGCGCTAACGTCGCCGGGACGCTACTTTTAGTGCCCCGAAAAAGTTAACACCCCCGTGCCCAAAATTCAATGGTAGCGCCCCAAGCAGGAGGCACTCCCCCTCACTCTTGGAGCACACCAGTTGAATATCGCGGTGCTATGTGCAGCAGCGCCAGGCGCGTCAGCACATAGCGCAGTGGTATGGCAGGCTTCCCTCCCTGATTAAAGGGGAGGGGCCTAGTGCGCAGCACGCCCCGGGGCCCTGTTGGACCACCGGGGAGCAGGGTGCCAGCAAAAGAGCCCGGCACACAAGAGGAGTGCTGGGCTGATGGATCGCGGCCAGCACCCCGCAAGAGGAGGCCAGAGGGGGCAGGTGCAGGTAGGCAGCCCCCAAAAAAATGGCCGCCTGTCATCTGCCAGTTAATTATCACCACCCCGGCCGCAAAAACGCCACCCTGACCCTGTCAGACATAGCATCCGGCGGCGCGAGCCAAGTTTGCGGCCGGGGCGCGAGCGGGGCGCTGATGTCATCGCCGGAAGCGCAGCACCACGGGGTGCTACTGGTTACCGCCAGCCCAACCTCCCGCTGAATTTTGCAGGAGGTGTTAGCGCTGCTGCACCCGGGCGCTAATTGCTTGGCGCCCAGTTAGCGCCAAGCAACCAAATTTTTCCCCCATTATAATCTCCTCCTCCCTCTGCACCATATTCCCACTCTCACCAAATTTCCATTTCCACGCTGTATAGCAAGCCATTCTGTTTAGCAGATACTCCCAGCTCTGTGGACACACAGCTCTCTTTTTAGCAAATATCTCTTAAATATGTACCTTTTAGAAACACATTAGTTACACTAGTCAGTCAATAGCCAAACACAACAATTAACATCTAGTCAGGTAACCACTTACAGCTAGTGTTAGGGATGGTATTCTGTTATCACAGAATCACAGAATCACAGAAACCTCACACTGCAGATAGAGGCCATTTCGGCCCATCGAGCCTGCACCGACACATATCCCACCCGATCCCCGTAACCCCTACACCAACACATATCCCACCCTATCCCCGTAACCCCACATATTTAATCCCCCTAACACTAAGGGTCAATTTTTATCATAGCCAATCAACCTAACCCGCACATCTTTGGACTCCAAACATTCTGAGGGGAGAGGATGAACAGCCAGAGATCGTGGTCCATATCTGTACCAACAACATAGGTAGTAAAAGGTTTGAGGTCCTGCAGGCAGATTTTAGGGAGCTAGGAAAGAAATTAAAAAGCAGGACCTCAAAGGTAGTAATCTCTGGTTTACTCCCTGTGCCACGAGCTAGTGAGTATAGAAATAGAAGGATAGAGCAGAAGAATGCGTGGCTGGAGAGATGGTGCAGGAGGGAGGGCTTTAGATTCCCGGGACATTGGGATCGGTTCTGGGGGAGGTGGGACCTTTCCAGGTCGGACGGGTTGCACCTCAACAGAGCAGGAACCAATGTCCTCATGAGGGGCGGGGGCGCGGGGGGGCTGTTGCTAGTGCTGTTGGGGAGGGTTTAAACTAATTTGGCAGGGGGATGGGCACCAGGATGTAGCATTAGAAAGGATAAACAAAGTGCACGAAGGATGGAGAGAGACAGCTAGCACTAGATTAAGAAACAGTAAGGTTTTAGGTGGGGTCAGATTAAGGGAGAATTCAAGAAGATATAAGAAGGTTTACAGTGCATGTGTGTAAATGCACGAAGCAGGGTAATTAAGGTTAGTGAGCTGCAGGAGCAAAAAGCAGCATGGGAATATGATGTTGTGGCGATAACGGAGACTTGTCTCAAAAAAGGGCAGGATTGGATTTAAATATTCCTGGATATAAGGTGTTCAGGAAAGATAGAGAAGGAAAGAAAGGAGGTGGGGCAGCATTGGTTAAGGAGAATGTTACAGTGCTGGAGGGAGAGGATGTCCTGGAGGGGTCAAGGACTGAATCTATTTGGCTAGAGTTAAGAAATAATAGCGATGCCATTAGACTACTAGGAGTATTCTATAGGCCACCAACTAGTGGGAAAGATATAGAGGAGCAAATTTGCAAGGAAATTACGGAAAGGTTCAAGAACCATAGAATAGTGATAATGGAGGACTTCAATTATCCTGATATAGACTGGGATAGTAACAGTGTAAAGGGCAGAGAGGGGGAAGAATTTCTGAAGTGTGTTCAGGAGAACTTTCTTGATGAATACGTTTCTGGCCCAACGAGGAAAGAGGCATTGCTGGATCTAGTTCTAGTGAATGAGGTGGGTCAAGTGGAGCAAGTGTCATTTGGGGACAATTTAGGGAACAGTGATCATAGTATCATAACGTTTCTTGATATATATTAATGACTTGGACTTGGGAGTACAGGGCACTATTTCAAAATTTGCAGATGACGCTAAACCTGGAAGTATAGTGAACAGCAAGGAGGATAATGATAGACTTCAAGAAGTTGAAATGGGCGGACACGTGGCAGATGAAATTTAACGCAGAAAAGTGCGAAGTGATACATTTTGGTAGGGAGAACGAGGAGAGGCAATATAAATTAAACGGTACAATCCTAAAGGGAGTGCATGAACAGGGAGAGTTGGGGGTATATATGCACAAATTGTTGATAGTGGCAGGGCAGGTTGAAAAAGCAGTTATAAAAGCACCTAGTATACTGGGCTTCATAAATAGTGACATACAGTATAAAAGCAAAGAACTTATGATGAATCAGTATAAAACACTGGTTCGTCCTCAACTGGAGTATTGTGTCCAATTCTGGGCACTGCACTTTAGGAAGGATGTGAAGGTCTTAGAGAGGGTGCAGAAAGGATTTACGAGAATGGTTGAGGGGATGAGGGACTTCAGTTACGTGGATAGGCTAAAGAAGTTGGGGTTGCTCTCCTTGGAGCAGAGAAGATTGAGAGGAGATTTGTTAGAGGTATTCAAAATCATGAGGTGTCTAGACAGAGTAGATAGAGAGAAACTGTTCCCATTAGCGGGAGGGTCGAGAACCAAAGGGCACAGATTTAAGGTGATTGGCAAAAGAACCAAAGGCAACATAAGGAAAAACTTTTTTACACAGCAAGTGGGTAGGATCGGCAAATGAAGAAATGTTCTGAGATATAGTTTTCTTAATCTAAATGTACACTCTCGGGAGCCGCAAGCCTTCATTTCGTTGTACTGCACTTGTGCACTAACAATGACAATAAAAGTTGATTTGATTTGATTTGTTTGATTTGAAAGGGTGGTGGAGGCAGACTCATTCATGGCTTTCAAAAGGGAATTGGATAAGTACCTGAAGGAAAAAAATTGCAGGACTATGGGGAAAGGGCGGGGGAGTGGAATTAGCTGAAGTGCTCGCGCAGAGAACCGGCACGGGCTTGACGGGCCGAATGGCCCCCTTCTGTGCTGTAACCATTCTCTGATTCTATGAACTCCAGGTCTGACCAGGAGTAAAATATTGCCTTTTCAATGTGACTGCATGATTAATGTGACCTGCAACAAGGCCTTCGCTTATTTTTTTTGCTAGTTTTTTAAAGCTTTTTTGATGCATTGGAATGCTCGGAGCACAGCTCTATGATCACAAATTATCCACTGGTACCTTCTCCCAATGTTTCACCGATCTTTATTTCTGCCTACTTTTCCATTAAGATTAGCAAACATGAATGTAAAGCTCTGCAAGCCTATTAGAATATTTCCCCCTCACCGAAGCCCTGAAATCAGCTGCAGTTTCTATTTTGCCTTAGGATGGTGTTTCGGGTCCACAGAGAGATGCTGTAATTAAAAAAAAACTTTACAAGAATCTTTGAAATGGAGTAATACTGTTGAGCAGGCACACTCGTCCCTGCCAGACACAAAGGCAGGACTGAAAATGATTTTTTTATTGCGAGTAAACTTCATTTTATAATCTGATACCTCATAATGTAGTTATGGTACCCAGAAGTATATATCATGCCAGGTATTATATTAAATTTAAATCGACAGTTCATAACATTCGCCAGCTACTGTGCCTTTATAGCTATTTTTACAGTCTACTCAGCAAATGAAGAAATGTTCTGAGATATATTTTTCTTTCTGTTTTTCATTCTGACCAGTAAATTAAAGAATTAATCACTTTAATCGGGCATTGAGCAGAAGGGGTAGCTTCTCTGACTGGGTAACATGCCGCATCCCTCTTATGGGCCCCCAATCTTTGGTCCTCTCTGCTTGCACAACTCTCACCTGTGGCGCCAATTACTCGCTTGTCCATGGCGACGGCCACGCCCCAGGATACTGCGTCGGCTCGCAGGCTGAAGTAGGCGAGGATAATGCGAGTATTTGTGTCCCAGGTGAAAAAGTCGCACCCATCTCCTCAGTGCACGAGGAATGCTGTGGCAAATTAAGTGGACTGGGCAGATATGCTAAGAAGGCGTGGCAAGAAGGCCATGTGGAAAGCTCAGGGCTTCACGATGGGCGCATCAGGAACTGCTTGCCATCCACTGCAGCCCACACCCCTCCCAACCATCTTCAGACATCTTGGCCTAGAAATTCAGTGGCGCCCTGTTTGGGGTGCCAGCCTCGCCAGGGCGCTAAAAGTAGCGCCCTGGAAGTAGTCACGGCCACCCGCCAGAAATTGACATTGCGCGCCCAAGAGGGAAGCGTGGCGCTACTCGAGGCGCCCCGCATCTCTCTTGGGGTGCTGCAACTCAATATCGCTGCGCAACGTGCAGCAGTGCCACACGCAGTGGCACGGTGTGCTGCGGTACTGCAGGCCTTCCCCCCCTTCTAAAAGGGGAGGGGCTTGCTGCAGCGCGATCAAAGATCGCGAGTGCCGGCAAAAGAGCCCGGCACCGAGGAGAAGTGCCGGGCTCTTAGAACACAGCCGGCACTCCACAGGGCGGGGGGGGGCTCAGGAGGCCGGGGACAGCAGCAAAAAAAATGGCCGCCCCGCACCTCAGCGCCACTACCGCCGCAGGTAGGCCCCCCTGAACCGGTCACAAATAGTGACCGGCGTTAAAGCAGGGGGCGCTACTAAATTTCACGATCGGGGCGGTAGCGGGGCACTGTGCACACCGATGACATCATCGGTAGCGGTGCAGCACTAATGGCTAACGCCGCCATTAGCGTACCGCTAAATTTAGCGGGAGACGTGGCCAGTGGCGTCCAACCCACTAAGTGCCCTCTTACGGCGCTAACGGGTGGCGCAGCCCACTGAATTTCTAGGCCCTTGACTTTGTCGTGCCACTGAATTCAGAGGTGGTGGGGGGGCGGGAAGGCAGAGAGATTGAGGTAAACTCTGCGCAAATTTCCCTCGCTTAAATCAATTTCACGCACAAGTGCTATCCATCTGATATTTCTCTTCTATTTCTACAAGCCCTGTGGTGATGGGCAAGCAGCAAAACAGCAGGCGAGATTACACTGGAAGCTGTAGTTACAGACTGGCACTCAGGCAGCTCAGGGCACAGGGTTCTTCTTCACTGAATGAAGTGGCAGACCCCGGGTGACTGAGAAGCACTTTCTAGAACAGCACTCACCACCATGGCATGAGGAAAGGACTAGAAAAGGTGCCCTAAAGATTGCCCGCTTCTCTAGTCCCTGCCCAGCAGGCCATGTCTGTCGAGCAACCCGTTTTTGTGGTCAAAATCATCCAAAATCAAGAACCAAATCTTTCCCCTTCAGCATTGCTGCCTGGAATGTTCTATCACTCATGAACAATGATTCCACCAATAGACCTGAACACAGAACTGCGCCGATTGCTGGAGAACTGAACAGATATAAAATAGACACAAAGCAAAATTTGCCTTGACAAAGTTGGCCAAGTTAAGGAAATTTGTGCTGAACTTACCTTCTTCTGGTGTGACCAGCCCAAAGAGAAACATTGTGAGGCCAGTGTTGTCTTTGCTATCAAGTCCAGTATCACAGGCAAACTTGAGAACTTTCTCAAAGGTTTCAATGACCACCTGATGACACTAAGATTGCCACTTGCAGGGAAATGTTTTGCTACCATCATCAGCGCCTACACACCAACCATGACCAACCCAGAGACAAAATAAAAAAAACTTTTATGAAGATCTAGACTGCGCTATCTCTTTGGTACCTAAGAATGACAAACTCATCATCCTGGACAACTTCAACACTCTTGTAGGGTCAGAACATCAAACCTGGCGGAGCATCATTGGCAAACATGGCTTTGGGAATTACAACAGCAGCAGCCTTCTGCTCCTACGGAAATGTGCTGAGCACAGCCTTATCATCACCATCTTCCAGTTGCCAAATGAGAACACGACGTCTTGGATCTATCCTCGTCTGAAGCCAACATCTGATTGATTACATCTGAGTCAGGAAAAAGGACATCGACGATGTCAAGATCACCAAAGCAATGAAAGGTGCTGAATGTTGGAAAGACCAGCGTCTCATTGACGCAAAACTCAACATTCACATTAAACCTCCTCGGAGGCCTCAGGGCAGAAGAACACCCAATAAGTTAAATGTGAGCAAACTCAAGTCTGTTTGCTCAAGACAAGAACTTGGCACAGCTACTCAAAACCATTTGATCACTGTAAGTACAGCTTCTGGTGACATCGAAGCTGTAAGGGGTTTTGGTTTGGGGTTTTTGCCTGGTCAGTCAGCCGTGTGTCTGAGCTGTTCCAGCCCCATGCGGTTCGAATTGCTTCCCCTTTGGTTCTGACCGCCGGACTTATTTCAGTCACGATATAGACAAAATGAGACCAGTGGTTTGGTGCAAAGAAAAACCAATGTTTTATTGAAATGAAGAATAAATTGCTATACAGTGAAATAAAGAATAAATTGCTATACAGTGAAAATAATTATGAATACAGCACACTTTTACTTAACGGGGAGGAGAAAAGACGAACACATCGAGGGAAAATTGACTAAAAATGACAATTTAACAAAATTCCCCTTTAGTTCCCACCCCTTTTACCTATCTAGGTTGTCTTGTAATGGGCCAGAAAGTTTATGCTCACCAGTCTACAATGTTGAAATGCCTGCTCCGTGCCCTGCAGTCTGCCTTGGAGATTTTTCACCGCTCGAAGTAGAGATACCCCAGTAATTCAAAAGTAACTGCTGGTATTCCACATCTTTGGGCGGGCTGTGACGGTCCTCTTGAAGGCAGGGCACCGGAGGTGAGGCAGTAGAGAGAGAGAGAATGGCTTCCTGAGGGGCTACCTTTATACCCCATTGGGAGCCCTTATCTTCGCGCCCAAATCTGGACGTATCTGGGTTACACAAAAGGGACCAATCTGTCCCCATTGACCGTAATAGGTTTGAATGCATTTCCCATTCGTTTAACTGGTTTGTGAATGGAGCTGTCCCAGTTTGAAAAATGTCCCGCTGGTTTTTTGAGTGCTCGGTAAACAGTACTTGAGTACTCGTGTAAACAATCCTTTGTCCTGTGAGTGCTCGGTAAACAGTACTTGAGTGCTCGTGTAAACAATCCTTTGTTCTGTGGTTACAGCCTAACCGCAACTAGATTGACAGCAATCACTTAAGCCCTTGAGTCAACACTGCTGAGGGCTTGTGCAAACAGAGTCCTTTGTTCCATGTTGAAACTTCCCAACTGCAGTTGATTGACAGCTTCAAGTACCTTGCGTCAGCCAGTGCTGGGAGATCCTGCTTTTATATTCATACAGGCTGTCTTTCTCTTTTGCCACGAGGCCAGCTACAGCCATCTTTAATGTCCTGGGTTTTTAAAGTACATTCCAACCAGGTTTTCTTTAATCAAATAATCTTCGGGGGCTGCTGAAATTTTGTGAACCTTACAAAGCTGACTGGAACTGCTTTAGAGATGCAGTCCACAATGCAGCTTTGGAAGTCTTGGGACAAACTTTCCGTAAACAGCAAGACTGGTTTGATGAAAATGATGATGACACTAAAAGATTACTTGATGAGAAAGATTGGCTGCATTCATTGTGGAGAAAGAACAATTCATCAACCAAGATGAAGCTAGTCCAGTCCGAACTAAGGATTATGTTTGACACCTGGTGGAGCAAAAAGGCAGATGAGTTGCAGTCTTATGCTGACCAGAATGACATGAGGAACTTTGATAATATGCTGAAGACAGTACATGGCCTACAGTCTAGTGGCGCCACTCCTGTTATGAGCACTGATGAAACCACTCTTCTCACAGACAAAAATCAGATCCTGAAAAGATGGGCTGACCATTTCCAAAACCTTCTAAATAATAAATCAGCCATCAATGACGAGGCCATCAATCAGCCGCCTCAGTGAGCCATCAATGATATCCTTGCAAAAGAACCTACTATTTTAGAAACTGCAACTGCCATCCGACTGCTCTCAAATGGGACGACCCCTGGTTCTGATGCTATCCCAGATGGATATACAAATCTTTTAGCGACTACTTAGTAAAATGCTTCAACAAACTAGTCAGAAAAGATCCCCCAGGAGTTCAAAGATACTTCAATTGTCCACCTCTACAGGGGAAAGGGAAATCATTTTATCTGTGATAATCACCAGGGAATCTCTGTACTTATCGTTGCTGGAAAATCCTTGCAATAGTGATCCTACCAGACAGTTAATGTGGGTTCAGAAAGGGAAGAGGCACAACTGATATGATCTTCGTAGCCAAACTGCTCCAATAAAAATGTAGAGAGCAAAATGTCAACCTCTGCTGTATCTGAGATTGTGAAGGGGGCTATATCAATGCAAGTTCTTCCTTATCAATGACCACTCAGAAATATTTTCATATGCATTGGTTTCCATAGAGATTTCATTGTTAAATTGCTGATAATATTTTTAGTGGTACATTTGCACATTCTTCTTCTTCTTAGGCAGTCCCTCGGAACCGAGGATGACTTGCTTCCACACAAAAAATGAGTTCTCATGTGACTGATGAGTCCAATGTGGGACCTACAGTCTACATCACTGTTGGGGTTGTCCATGAGGGTCCTGACGTTCCAGGTCCCGAACTTCATTTTAAAGGGTGGAAGATGCCTGTGCGTGAATTCTTTTAACGTGGGGTGGCTGTTGCACACCAGCTGCCATATGGGCTTGACAGAGTAAGGTCTTGGTCCAATGGCAAGGGGATCCAAGACGATTGGAGACCAGGCTCTGCTACAATGGCCTAGCACACACACACAAACATACTCCTACTGTCCGCCTCCCTCCTTCCCACAGGTCCTCTCTGCCTGGGTTTCATAGGCTATAACCCTGTAGTAACAAAGGCATTAAACATTAAAAGATGCATCAAATGTTAAACTCAACCAGGTGCTTCCTGTGGAGTCCCAAATAGTATTGTCTCTTTCCCACCCCACCGCACCCCCTAACCCACCCAATCACCCAAAAATGGGCAACCCTCAGCTTATACAGCACCTTTCATGACCTCAGGACGTCTCAAAGCGCTTTACAGCTGATGAAGTACTTTTGAAGCAAGGTTCTCTCTGAGCTGCGCTCCAGCGTGGTTGTGTGGCTCTCTGTCGGTCCTGCGCAGCCCAGGACTGGCTTTTACCAAAGTTACATTTCGCACATGCACAAAACTGTGAATGTGCCCGCCAGCCCCTTAAAGGGGCCATGCGCCCAAAATTGGGGGAACATTGTTTTTGAAGTGCAGTCAGAAAGAAAGAAGGAAAGAAGGAAGGAAGGAAAGAAAGAAAAACTTGCAATTATATAGCGCCTTCCACGACCTCAGGATGTCGCAAAGCGCTTTACAGCCAACACGATAATTTGAAAGTGCAGTCATTTTTGTCATGTACATTTCCACATACTGTATATTTCGTAGTACCAATCCCTCTGGGGTTCAATTTCACAGTTACTCTGATGCATAAACAGGTCATGGATTTTTTGTTGTCAGAGCAGCAACACCTTTGTACGTGCAGAAATGAATAGGGCTGAATTTTAATAGGGAAGGCGGGTTGGGGTGTGGGGCTCCGAAGCAGTCGGGAAACCCAGGAGAGCGGGTTTCCCACAGGCCCTGCTGAATTTGATGGCAGGGCCTGATTTGCATGGAAAGCCTCTGTTCCACACCCGCAGCCAGCCAGATTGAGAGGCTGGCTGGCTCCGGGCGGGTAGGCCTGTGACACTAGGCCACACAGAGGAGGGAGGGAGGGATGGTATAGGGAACGGGGTGTGGGCGGAGGAGCACAGGGGATTCTATTAGCGATTGCGGGCCAGGAGGAGCATGGGCGGGGGGGAGCTCAAGAAGATTGCGGGCTGCGGGGTGGCCGGAGGAGCAGCACGGAGGTGGCGGTGGTCGGCTGAGGATCGGGGGCCGGGAGCAGCATGGGGAGGGCTGGAGGAGCGGTGGGAAGGCCTCATGGGGGGATCAGAGGCCTTGGGGAGGGGGGGGAATCAGAGGCATGGGGGGGGTAGCCTGGAGGGGTGGGGGGGAATTGGCGGACAGGGTGGGGGGATCAGAGGCCTTGTGAGGGGATCTCTAATCACGGGGGGTGGGTTAGGAAGGGGCCTTGGATCCAGAAGGTAAGTGTAAAGGCACTTACCTCCTGGATCCAGCAGTCCTCGCCTTCCTTTAGCTGGCGGGTTTCAGGAGGCGTGCAAAACCTGACCAGTTAAAGTTAAAGATAAAATGGAGGTTGAAGAAGAGGCTTCTAGCCTCATTGTAGTACTTAAATAGACATCCCGTCTACTGGCAATGGATTGGCTGCCCACCCCCCATCCCATCCCCCGTCCCGTTCCCCATCCCATCCCCCATCCCACCCCCCGTCCCGTTCCCCGTCCTGTCCCCCGTCCCATCCCCGTCCCGTCTTTTGTCCCACCCCCTCTCCCATCCCCCGTCCCGTCCCCGTCCCCCGTCCCATCCCCCATCCCATCCCCCGTCCCCCGTCCCATCACCTGTCCCGCACCCCCCCGTACCACCATCGTTAAAACCGGAAGTGGGCGATTTGGAGGCGAGTTCAGGTCGGGATTCAGATTTTAGACACTTTAACTACCCTCACACCCCCAACCCACCCTTTTTTTTAGGCTAAAGTTCATGCTTGGCAATGTGAAATTGGTCTCCTTTAGAATTTGGCTTCATATTTGATTTCAATGCTCCTAACTTTGGAGATTGTTTAATTCGGTCTCTAAAGATCTGGCCAAAATGCTTAGCATTGCTAAATTTATTTTTATTCAGAGTATCTATTGGTCAGTGAAGGGCATGCATTTACGTTTTCTGCCGAGAGAACTTTTAGGTCCCACTAGGTCCTACTCTGTTGACGAGAGCTTTGACTTGCGTTTGGATCTTTGCCTGCCTCCTATTCGGCCAGCCCCTGGAAGGTGGGTAGCAATCTGACAATTAGACCTAATCGGAATTTCCCTTCCCTCCGCTGGGAGATGACACAAGTTCTGCCGGCACCAGCCTGTTCAGCATTTCACAGATCAGAAACTGAGTGAATGGGTGATTACACCGGCATTTTCCCACTCCTCAGTTAGGCTTCGTGTTGCAATGCGCATTCTCAGCACTCAATTGTTAGGAAACTGAAGTTTCTAATGAAATTCGAAAGGTAAATAAGGGTATCACTCCCACCACCAGTTCCAAGCATGCAATAATAACAATAACTTGTATTTATATAGCGCCTTTCACATAGTAAAACAACCCAAGGCGCTGCACAGGAGTGTCATAAGACAAAAATTTGACACCGAGCCACATAAGAAGAAATTAGGGCAGATGACCAAAAGCTTGGTCAAAGAGGGATGTTTTAAGGAGCGTCTTAAAGGAGGAAAGAAGGGTGGCGAGGCGGAGAGATTTAGGCAGGGAATTCCAAGCTGAGGGCTTAGGAAACAGAAGGCACGGCCATCAGTGGTTGAGCGATTATAATCAGAGATGCTCAAGAGGGCAGAATTAGAGGAGCGGAGATATCTCGGGGGTGTTGTGGGGCTGAAGGAGATTACAGAGCTAGGGAGGGGTGAGGCCATGGAGGGATTTGAAAACAAGGATGAGAATTTTGAAATCAAGGCGTTGCTTAACCGGGAGCCAATGTCGGTCAGCGAGCACAGCGGTGATGGGTGAACGGGACTTAATGCGAGTTAGGACGCGGGCAGTCGAGTTTTTGATGACCTCAAGTTTACTTAGAATAGAATGTGGGAGGCCAGCCAGGAGTGCGTTGGAATCGTCAAGTCTAGAGGTAACAAAGGCATGGATGAGGGTTTCAGCAGCAGGTGAGCTGAGGCGGGGCGGAGACGGGCGATGTTACAGAGGTGGAAATAAGCTATGACAAGTATTAAGGGTACAGCTTTCCTCAGGATATGCATGGCGAACATTAAAAAAAATAACCCCAAGTATATTCCTACAGTTCATACACTTCAAAATACTTAGCTGGATTTACTAAACCCCACATAGACCTGTATTAATGGTTTGCTGAAAATGAAGCTCAGTAATGGCTATTTTCTCTCTTTAAATTTGATAATGCTCACTGGCAGGCAGCTATTAGACTGAATTGTATACACATTCATTCAAAATCAATGATCTAATCGGAGGGTTAGTGTCCTTAGAGATTACACGTGTATAATCACGACCTAACACAGGGCCAATCTCCTGGATAAAAGGTTAGTTGTAACAATGTGTAAAAGTCAGGACACTACACCAATCAGTAAGACAAATCAGAGCATAATGGAATGTAATTAGCTCTCAACTGCACTCGCAGGCACATCTGTTCCACGCAATTTGTGGTCCCTTTAAACTCTTTCAAATTCTAGGAAACGCTAGCAGTTGAGTGGGATGAAACTTTTTGTAGGAGTCCATTACATCATTGCTGCTCACTCGGTGCCCATCCATAAAACCATTCCAACCACCCTCAACAGGCATCTGATGGCGATAGCAATGATGTGGAAGCCAATAACCTGAAGTGGCAGATGCTGATGCATTACAGTTTGTAATTAATCCTGAAGTCTGTGTATTATGGTTGTGCTGCAACAGCAAGGCGCAATAAAAATCTAAAGAACAATAAACAAACGCTTAATTTAAGTGGCGAGAGTTTAAAGTAAAAGACAGACATCAAAAGCCTTGAGCATGAAATTCCCAGGGTGAACAGAGTTTGATTGACACTTCAGCCATTAACCAAAGTTTGACCCTTTCAGCTGATTGTGATTTATATCCTGACTGTGACCTTTAATAAGAAAGCAAAACTCATAATAGGAACATGCGACTATACAAGACTGGAAAAAAAACTATTGCGGTCGATCTGGTTTAAAAGTTTAAAAAGTACCATACTATGAGGGTGATTTTTGTTTGCGCCTACAATTAGCAGGACCAAAATTGGGTGTACAGTTTAAATGCCGACTCACCGCTGGATTTCCACCAGATTTCCACCTCACTAGCGTATCAGCTGTGGCTCAGTGGGTAGCACTCTCTAGGTGGGAGGGGCTAGGAGTGAGCCAGGTGTTACTGGTTGCCTAATTGCAGCTGGGTGTTGGAGGGAGTTTTGTAAAAAGTTGGTGGTGGGTTTTGTGGTTTTGTTTTCAGGTTTTAGGGCCTTTTTGGCCCACAAAAAAAAGCCAGATGGCTGCTGAGGGGTCCGGAGTGCCGGGCCCCTCGGAGGACAATATTCCCGAGAATAATTTAATTAAGGAAGAAACTGTGGTGGGAAGGGGAAAAAAAAGGCCCAAAGATTTGGGCTGGGACCTCAGGAGGTTTGGTAAAGAAAACACGGTGGTGGTGCAGTGTGAAGATAAGAAGATTCGAGCCTGGGATATAATCCAGGTGGTTCATGAGGACTGTGGCGAGGGAAGCTGCTTTGCCTGCCGACCAAAGCCGAATGTGGGATTTGAGGTGACGGTCAGTGGCCGTGAGGAGGTGGAAAAACTGCTACTCAGTCTGAAAGTTGGTGAGAAATTCTTGGAGGTGACTCTGCTATATTCAGAGGAGGTGGTGGTTTCATTTTTGAACTTGCCAGTATACATTGAGGACGAAGTGCTGAGCAAAAAGTTGGAGTCATGGGACATTAAAATCTGTTCTGAAATAAAGAGGAGGTACTATCCGGGAACACGGGTAGCAGACGGAACCCGGTATGTAAAGGTGTGGTTCCCAGAGGGGGTGAGGTCTTTGCCGTACAGTATGAAGTTCGAGACACTGGAAGGAGTGCAGTACTTTCGTATGCTGCACAATAACCAAGTAAAGGTGTGCTACTATTGTCTGGGACATGACCATTGTTATGTATTGTGTGTTCTCCTCCCAACTGCGGTGGCGCTGTCACAGCAGATAAATGGTTGGGGTTGTTCTCTTGGTTAAGTTTTAGTTCTCTTTGTTCGGTACTCTCCAGAACCTTCTGTTTGAATAAAGCACCTCATGTTTGAATCTCTGAATTCTGTGTCCTTATTGTGTCTAGGTTGAAAGGTACAGACACAACAAAGTGGCGACGAGGATCGGATGAATCTGCGTTGTTCTTGTTTTCGACTACAAAACACTCGGAACAGGGATTGCAGCATCACATTAACGTTACGGGTGCAGTGAGTAAACAGAAATTAAAATTTGAAATGTGAGATGGCTACTATATTAGGAAACATTGGTGATTTTGATGAAAATGTGGAGCAATGGAGCGCTTATATGGAACGTTTTGACTATTTTGTTTTGGCGAATGTGGTGGCAAACGAAAAGGTCGTGCCTACCTTTTTGAGTATAATGGGGGCAAAGACATTCAATTTACTTCGCAGCCTTGTACAGCCAGATAAGCCAGGAACTAAAACACATAAAGAACTAGTGGAAATTATTGGAGCACATTTTTCACCAAAACCTCTGGTTATTGCTGAGAGATTTAGATTTCACAAACGGAATCAAGAGGAGGGGGAATCACTGACGATGTTTATTGCTGCTTTAAAAAGGTTGTCAGAACACTGCGAGTTCAAGGAGATGCTGAATGACACCATTAGAGACAGACTTGTGTGTGGTCTGCTAAGTGCAGCCAGACAGAAGCACCTTCTTACTGAGGACAACCTTACTCTTGAAAAGGCCATTGAAGTTAGTGTCTCCATGATGGCAGAAAAGGAGGCTCACCAGTTGAGTTCAACAGGGAGAGTTCACAAGGTGTCGTCTGAGCCTAAAAGGGCGCAGAACGGCACATGTTACCGTTGTGGGAAAACGGGCCATCACACTAATGACTGCTGGTGTACGGTGCTGGAATGCCTAAATTGTGGCAAAAAAGGTCACATTGAACGTGCCTGTAGAGGTAAAAAAAGAACATACAGAGCTGGGAAGCATGAAAGCAAAATGTCTGTATTTGGACAAGAGAAGAAAAAGAGTGTTCATTCAGTGCAGTATGATGGAACAAGCAAAACAGAGGGGAGCGACACCTCTGAGGAGGAAGAGGTGCACATACTGACAGTTGCAGGTGGTCCAAATGGCTACTGGGTGTCACCACTGGTGGAGGGACAATCAGTGCAGATGGAGGTGGACACAGGCACGGCTGTGTCCCTTGTTTCAGACACTGTCTACAACAAAATGCTAAAGCATCTTACCCTTCAGCCAACAAACATTGTGCTAAAGACGTATACCGGCGAACCTGTGGCCATGAGAGGCACCATTGAGGTGACAGTTAAATTGAACGGACAGACTGCGAAACTGCCACTATATGTGGCAAAGGGAAATTACCCATCTCTACTGGGACGTGCGTGGCTAGTGAAAATCACGCTGGACTGGCCTGCAGTCCGCATGATGTCAAAAGGGGAGTCAGGTCTGACTGCAGTTTTAAACAAACATGCAGAACTCTTCAATGGTGAACTTGGGAGCATGAAAAAGATCAGCGTGAGACTGGACATTAAACCTGACAGCAAGCCGAAGTTTCACAAAGCCCGACCTGTACCCTATGCAATTAGGCCAAAAGTTGAGGCTAACTTGGAGGCCTTAGTCGAGAATGGAGTCCTGGAGCCTGTGAGCGTGAGCAAATGGGCCACACCCATTGTTCCTGTCCTGAAAAAGGATGGATCTGTTCGAATCTGCGGGGACTTTAAAGTGACTATTAACCCAGTGCTGTCTGTGGAACAGTACCCTCTTCCCCTCATTGATGATCTTTTTACGGGCCTGGCCGGAGGGCAAAAGTTCAGCAAAATAGACTTATGCTAGGCTTATCTACAAATGCATGTCGATGACAAATCAAAGGAGCTGCTGACAATTGTGACACACAAGGGGCTATACAGGTACTGCTGCCTTCCGTTTGGAATCTATACAGGTACTGCCGCCTTGCGTTTGGAATTATGTCGGCCCCTGCTCTATTCCAAAGGGCAATGGATCAGATTTTGAGTGGACTGCCAGGAGTCCAGTGCTACCTGGACGACATCCTTGTCACTGGGACAAATGAGGAGGATCATCTTCTGAACTTGGATGCGACACTACAGCGACTCAAAGAGTATGGACTCAGAGTTCGTAAGGACAAATGTGAATTCTTTCAGTCTTCAGTTGAGTACCTGGGGCATGTGATTGACGCTACTGGCCTGCATAAGGCGCCGTCAAAGGTCAAGGCGATCGTGGAGGCCCCAGCACCCCAGAATGTGAGCCAGTTACGTTCATTTCTGGGGCTACTTAACTACTATGGGAAGTTTATTCCAGACTTAGCAACATTGCTGAAGCCATTACATCAGTTGCTATGTCAAGGCAAAACATGGAAATGGACTGAACTGTGCAACGAAGCTTTCGCCCAAGCAAAGAAAGCATTGCTGAAGTTGGAGGTCCTGACACACTTCGACCCAAAGCTACCCATGCAGCTAGCATGTGATGCATCACCATATGGTGTGGGAGCAGTCATATCCCACATCATGCCTTCTGGGGAAGAGAAACCTATCGCCTTCACATCACGCACCTTGAACAAGGCCGAGAGTAACTATGCGCAGATTGAGCGCGAGGACTTGGGAATCGTTTTTGGAATTCGAAAATTTCATCAGTACCTGTTTGGGAGAAGGTTCACACTCCTGACAGACCACCGTCCATTGACTTCAATCTTCGGGCCCCACACCAGAATTCCGTCTCTTGCTGCAAGCAGGATGCAAAGGTGGGCTTTACTGTTGTCAGGACACACGTACGACATCAAATATCGCAAATCAGACTTGCACAGCAACGCAGACGGTTTCTCGAGGCTGCCCTTGCCTGTTACTCCCCCAGAGCCTCGTCAGATAGACATCTTCTACTTTAGACAATTGGAGGGAGCACCTGTCACTGCAGTTCAGGTGCGAAGGTACACCCGCAACGATCCAGCCCTGTCTGAGGTAATGGACGATGTCATTCGAGGGAGAGCTATAGGAGATTCTCCTAGTTTGAAACCTTACGTTTCAAAAAGAAATGAGCTCTCTGTCCAGGCAGGTTGTCTTCTTTGGGGACGCCGTGTCATCATTCCGCCACCTCTGAGGGAACCTATACTGCAACAACTTCATGCAGGCCACAGTGGGATGGTTCGGATGAAGGAAATGGCAAGAAGCTACTTCTGGTGGCCAGGTCTCGATGGAAATATTGAGGAGAAAGCCAAAACATGTTCCCCATGTCAAAGGGTTGGGAATATTCCACAGCTGATAATCCTACACCCCTGGGATTGGCCTGAAGAAGTGTGGCAGCGAGCATGTGGACTTCGCCGGTCCTTTCGAAGAGAAGATGTTTATGGTGGTTGTGGACGCTCGTAGCAAGTGGCCGGAGGTCGCTGTGATGAGGTCTACCACGGCAGAGAAAACAATTGAGAAACTTGGTGAGATGTTCAGCCGTTATGGCTCACCGGAACAACTCGTAAGTGACAACGGTCCACAATTTGTATCACAGGAGTTTGCAACCTTCCTGCATGTGAATGGTGTCCAACACATCAGGTCTGCGCCTTATCATCCCTCTACTAACGGCCTGGCAGAAAGGTTCATGCAAACTTTGAAGCACGCCTTAAAGGCATCGCAAGGTCAGGGCTCAATCCACCAACGTCTGAACAGCTTCCTGTTGTCCTACAGGAACGAGCCGCATGCCACAACCAAAACTTCCCCCGCTTCGCTCATGATGAAGAGGCAGTTGCAGACAAGTTTTGACTTACTCAAACCTCCAAGGGTAGAGCAGGTTGTCAACAACAAGCTCAAGTTGAAAAGAGAGAGAAAAGAGCCAAGGAGAGACGGTTTCATCCTGGAGAGCACGTCCTAGCTCGAAACTACAACACTGGACCGAAATGGGTTCCTGTTATGGTGATCGCGCAGACGGGCCCTGTGTCTTACACGGTTGAAACTGCTGAGGACGTCGTCTGGAGAAGACACACAGATCAACTGTTGCTAGGAGCAGAGACAGCCACAGATGCTCCAACGGCTGGTTGGCCTGAACTGTTTCCGGATGATACCGCAAAACAGCATCCTTTGCCACAGTGCTCTTCTCCAACACAGGAAGTCAAAGAGACTGTTCCACCTGTGCAAACTCCTGACTTTCGACTGACACAGGCACCTTCTCTGCCTAGGCCTGTGTCAATGCCTACTGCTGTGGAAGCCAGCGATGACCGCCGGTATCCTGTCAGAGAGCGGCGGCCTCCAACACACTTGGATCTGTAGGCTTAGTGACTTACCCACAAGACTGGGGCAGAATAAACCCCAGGGTAAAGTCAGGGTTTGAGGCAGTCTACCTCTACCCTTGGTTAGTTGAGTGCATTGAAAGTAACTTACCTGTTGAGGAATAATGTGGACCCTTCATTTAAGAGGGGAGGAATATGTTATGTATTGTGTGTTCTCCTCCCACCTGCGGTGGCGCTGTCACAGCAGATAAATGGTTGGGGTTGTTCTCTTGGTTAAGTTTTAGTTCTCTTTGTTCGGTACTCTCCAGAACCTTCTGTTTGAATAAAGCACCTCATGTTTGAATCTCTGAATTCTGTGTCCGAATTGTGTCTAGGTAGAAAGGTATAGACACAACAACCATCTCGTAAGAAACTGTCCAGATTTGTATTATTACAATTGCGGTGAGTCGGGACATATCACTCGGAGCTGCAAGGCGGAGTGCGGTGGGGTGTGTCACAAAGGCCCCACCCGCTGTGAGTTTGTGGCAGAAGGGAGTGATATAAGTGATGAGGAGATGGGAGAAGGAGAAGGAGATGAGAGTGGAACGGCCGGAGGAGCGGTGCAGTCGGAGGACACAGCCGGTAAAATGAAGGAGAAAGGAGCACAGGAAGAGGCAGAGGATGGCGGAACGGAGGATGGGATGGAGATGGTGGAAAACACGGCGAGTGCTGTAGAGGGGAACAAAGACAGCAGCGGGCAGCGAGGGTCGAGTGCAGACTCGAGCCTTAGTGCGGTTCGGCTCCCCCTGGGGAGTCTGGTGGCTGCGGGGGGAGAAGAGGCGGGAGCGGGATGTGTGGTGGATGTGGGTGCTCCGGGGAGAGGCGGGGAGTCGGATATCTTGGTGAGCAGGAGGGGGCAGGATGGGGAGAGGGAGCAAAAGGCAGGAGCCTTAAAGGGACAGCAGGATGGAATCGGCGAGATAGAGACGTCAGAAGGGAACCATTTAGGTGCACCATTGTCCCATGGAGAGAGGGAACAGGGTGCAAGGTGTAGTGTATGTACTTTGCAGAAGGAACTATATTCTGCAGCCCCTGTATACTGCAGCACCAGTAGTGACCACCCCTGTATATAAGCCTGTGTAGTAAGATTTGCATAGTAGTTCCAGGTTGCCTCCATTCAGTAAAGACCTGTTATAACCAACTCCTGCAGTCCGTGTCTCAATTATACATGGACATAATACTGGCGACGAGCAGATACAAACTTACCTACAGTCTGCACCACCTCATGGGGATCCATCCCTGAAGCGAAGTTATCAGAGGTCGAGGCCAGAAGGAAGAAAGAAACAGAAGAAACGGGCGTTGACCGTGGGCATCCGCCTCTGAGTCAGCGGAGTTGAAGAATTGCAGGAGAGGCTGTCGAGAGCGGGGCTTGGTTATCCTGTCGATGGTGCTTCAGCTAATCGGGCTGGTGGCAGGTAGCACACTGATCATTCCTGGGCTGCGGCGGTCTAGAGCTCGAGCGGGTGGCTTTGCAACGGGGCCGAGCAGCGTTGTCGGGAAGAGGAGAGAGAGAGAGAGAGGGTGGAGCACACAGGGCACGGCCGGTACGAGGAAGCCGGGCAGCGCACAGACCCGAGAAGAGGGAGGCAAGAGTCCGCAGGGTTGTTCCGACGACGGGGAAATAATAAAAATTAAACGTGCAGAAAGCCAAGAGGAGCTGCAGTTTGCCAAGGGAACCGCGGAGAGCGGCGTTAGCAGCAGCGCGGGGGGAAGTGCGCGAAGACCATAGGGCGTCGCCATCAAGGCATAAAACGCCAGCAACAGCGCTAGCAACAGCGGAGAAGACAGAAAGCGCGGGAGGTGCCATCTTAATCCAGCGGGGAAGAAGGCAAAGCGCGGGAGGCGCCATTTTGTTAAATCGGGGAAGAAGGCAAACGCGGGAGGCGCCGTCTTAGATTTCCAAGATGCCGAAGACTGGCAATATCACTGCCTTCGATAATGCAATAGAAGACTGGACCACGTATATGGAAAGAGTCAAGGTATATTGCGAGGCAAACGAAGTAGCCGATGAGAAAAAGGCATCGGTACTGCTAAACTTAATGGGCGCAAGAACGTACGGCCTATTGCAGGACCTGATTACTCCAGCCAATCCAAAGGCGAAGAGTTTTAATGAAATTGTTGCTATCCTACAGGAACACCTAAATCCTACACCGCTGCTGATAGCAGAAAGATTTAAACTCCACAGGAGAAATCAGCATAAAGATGAGAGCAATGCTGATTACCTTACAGAACTACACAAGCTATCAAAGCACTGCCAGTTCGGAGCAGGACTGGCAGATACCTTACGGGACAAATTTGTCTGTGGATTCATGAGTGAAGGAACCCAGAAGAGGTTACTCTCAGAGAGAGAGCTGACGCTAGATAAGGCTTTCAGCGTGGCAGTATCGTACGAAGCAGCAGCAAGGGGAGCTGCGGAAATACAACAAAAGCCACAGGAATACGGCACCCACGAAATGACACGGGAATTTGCAAAATGTTATCGCTGCGGCAGAACAAATCATGACCAGAAGGACTGCTGGTCCAAGGACAAAATATGCAGGCAATGCGGAAAGATGGGACACATTGCACGAGTTTACAGCTCTGGGAAGAAGACCAACGACAACAAAAAGGCTACTAAGGAACCATACAGGAAAGTACAAAAGATGACGGACAGTAGTTCCGAAGACCAGATGAGCGATAGTGAATCCGGGAACAAGAGACTAAGCTGTCTTAAACTTCACAATGTAATCGCAAAAGAGGATCACCGAACCATTTGGGTCACCCTCACGATAGCAGGGTCCCAAGTCAAAATGGAATTGGATACAGGATCAGCACTAACCATCATGAATCGACGAGACTACGAGCGGCTATTCTCACACATACCCTTGAAAGAGACATCCATTGTCTTGAAGATGTATACGGGGCAAAAAGTATACCCCAGAGGAAAAATAAGGGTGCCTGTCGAATACAATGGCAAGGAAAGACAGAAATTGTATCTGTACATACTGCAAGATGGTGGACCACTGTTATTGGGACATGAATGGATCAGAAAGATAAGTTTGGACTGGCACTCCATTCAGGCACTGACGGTGGCTGGTAGAAAGGATGACGACGTCACTCCTGGACGATTGTCAACAATCTTAGCTAACGCCAAAGAGGTATTTCAACAAGAACTGGGAACTCTTAAAAGCGTAGCCGCCTCGATAAAAATAGAAGAGAATGCAATTCCCAAGTTTTTCAAAGCAAGACCGGTACCATATGCAATTCGCCCAGCCATCGAGGCAGAGCTGGAGAATCTGGAGAATGCAGGCGTGTTATCTAAGGTAGACTGGAGCGAGTGGGTGACACCCATCGTTCCTGTCATGAAGAAAACGTTAAACAATAAGTCTGAGGAGCCAAGGAAGGTTCGCATCTGTGGGGACTTCAAGGTGATGGTGAACCCAGTCCTTCACACAATATCCTCTTCCAAGGATAGAAGATATCTTCGCCTCACTATCTGGAGGGAAGCGTTTTACAAACATTGACGTAGCACAAGCATATTTGCAGATGGAGGTTGAAGAATCCTCTAGGAAGTATCTCATGATAAACACTCACAAAGGTCTTTACCAGTATAATCGACTGGTATTCGGAGTAGCATCAGCTCCGGCGATATGGCAAAGGGCGATGGAACAAGTCCTGCAAGGAATTCCGGGGTCTCAGTGTTACTTGGACGACATCCTAGTGACAGGTGAAGATGACAGTGAACACCTTGCCAACCTAGAGCAGGTGCTCACTAGACTACGTGAACATGGGCTACGGGCCAATCACCCCAAGTGTGAGTTTTTTCAGAAACAGATATTGTATTGTGGCCACGTGATTGATGAAGAGGGGTTACATAAGTCCCCTGACAAAATTGAAGCGGTAGTTAAGGCTCCAGCGCCTGAAAATGTGTCGCAACTGAGGTCATACCTCGGATTGGTGAATTACTACCTTAAGTTTTTGCCGAATTTGTCCACCATTCTGCACCCACTGAACGCCCTACTACAAACGGGAGTAGCATGGAAATGGAGCGATGAATGTAAACGGGCCTTTCAGAAGAGTAAGGACCTAATCACTTCAAGAGAAGTATTGGCTCACTACAACCCATCACTACCGATAAGACTGGCGTGTGATGCGTCTCCCTACGGCATTGGGGCGGTACTGTCACATAAATTCCTTGATGGTTCAGAGAGGCCGATAGCTTTTGCGTCACGCTCGTTAACTTCAGCCAAGCGTAACTACGCCCAGATTGACAGAGAGGCCCTCAGCCTGGTGTGGGGGGTGAAGAAGTTCAATCACTACCTGCACGGTCAGAAATTTACTCTACTTACTGATCATCAACCTCTTGTCTCCATTTTCAACCCTCAGACGGGCGTACTGATAATGACAGCACAATGGCTACAGAGGTGGTCCCTTTTCCTAGGGGCACACCAATATGACATTGAGTACAAAGGAACTAAACAGCATGGGAATGCTGATGGATTGTCGCGCCTACCGTTGCCGACGGTGGAAGAAGAACTTGCAGTGGATCCAGTGGAGATATTCCACTCGACCATAGTCGAATGTCTCCCTTTGACGAATGCAAACATAGAAAAGGAAACACGAAATGACCCGACACTCTCCTGGCTCTATGATTTAACGGTGAAGGGATGGCCAGCACATGGCGAACCACTGCTGCCAGCATTCTCGCTGAGAAGAGAACAGCTGTCAGTGTGCAGAGGAACCTTGCTGTGTGGATCCAGAGTAGTAATTCCACCCAAATTGAAGGATAGAGTGCTCAATGAGCTTCATGAGGGTCATCTGGGAGGGGTAAAAATGAAGTACTTAGCCAGAGCGTTTGTGTGGTGGTCGGGAATCGATAGAGAAATCGAAGAGGTGACCAAGAGCTGTACAGGATGCCAGAAGGTCCAAAACGCCCCACCACAAGCCCCTCTACATCCATGGGAGTGGCCCTCATCTCCATGGCAAAGGGTGCACATTGATTTTGCTGGTCCATTTATGGGCTCGATGTTTTTAATTGCGGTGGATGCACATTCAAAGTGGCCAGAGGTAATAAAAATGTCCTCAACCACCACAGAAAAAACTATCACAGTCTTACGAACCATATTCGCCAGGAATGGGCTGCCTGAACAGATTTGCCGTGACAATGGACCACAGTTTGTGTCTGAAGTGTTCCGGAGGTTCTTAAAGAACAATGGTGTCAAGCATCACACATCCGCCCCATATCATCCAGCCACTAATGGATTGGCCGAGAGGTTCATTCAAACATTCAAGAAGGCTATCAAGGCAATGTGTAATGAAGATATACCCCTACAGCACAAGGTGGATAACTTCTTGTTTGCCTACCGGAATGCGACACATGTGGTTACCAACCAAACTCCAGCCATGATGTCCTTCAATCGAAGACTATGATGCCACTTGGATTTGGTTAAGCCAAACATCAGAAGAGATGTGGAGAACAGGCAGTTTCAGAATATGAATGAAAGGCCGACCAGGTGTTTTAAGTTAGGTCAACCAGTTTTGGCCCGGGACTACCGCACAGAGAAATGGCAGCCAGGAACGATCTGTACACGGCAAGGACCTCTAATGTATACCGTGGACGTTGGAAAGAGCATTGTAAGACGCCATGCTGACCAGATTCTAGAGTCACTGGGAAACGTCAACTCCACACCACGATCTGATACACCTGGCGATGAAACCGAAGTACCAATTGCACCTACCTCAGAATCAGTGATATTGGAAGCAGACGAACCAAACAACGACATTGATCCCGACTCAACGTTGCCAGAAGAACCTGATACCCCAAAGATGCGTTATCCAGACAGAATCAGGAAGCCTCCTCAAAGACTGAACTTATAATTGCTTAACTTCAACTAATGTATCTAGCAACTGTAATTGTAAATATGTTATTTCATTGTTAATTGAATGTTATGTACTGTTTAGCTAAAAGGGGAGGAATTGTAGTGTATGTACTTTGCAGAAGGAACTATATTCTGCAGCCCCTGTATACTGCAGTACCAGTAGTGACCACCCCTGTATATAAGCCTGTGTAGTAACATTTGCATAGTAGTTCCAGGTTGCCTCCATTCAGTAAAGACCTGTTATAACCAACTCCTGCAGTCCGTGTCTCAATTATACACGGACATAATACAAGGGTCAGAGGTGGAGATGTGGTCGAAGGGAGCGGCACAGTGGGAGAAAATGCGATAGCAGGAAGACTCTCTGTGGGAGATGAAGTATCTGATGGGGAGCAGGATTATGTATCGGACGGGGAGCAGGCACAGGGGGTTGAGTGTGAGCTTGAGTGTGTGAGTGTGAGGAATTAGAGGGGGACAGAGACATGGAAGTCGGGGGTGGGGTGGCATCATGTGGAAAGGGAAAGGTTAGTGAGGGGCAGAAGGAGGGAGGAAGGGCAGCTCCTGGACCCAAACTTAATGCAAGGAAGAGGCTGAAACAGCAGGGAAAGTTTAAACAGGAGGGGAAAAAGAGTCGGAGGCTGCAGGAAAAAGCAACAGCTGCACGAGAAGTTGGGAAGGAGCATGTGAGGAGGGAAGGGCCAGAGATTAAATGATGGGAAGATTATCAGGCATACTTCCCTTCTTTGGAGCCATGATCACATTGGTCTCGATTAATGTGAACAGACTGAGGGGTGAGATGAAATTGCAGCAGTTGTTGCAGGGTTTTAAAGGTACGGACTTCTTGTGTCTGCAAGAAACCTTTTGGGATGAGGATATCCTAGAAAGAGTTTAGAAGGTTTGAAAGGGAGAGGTGTTTGCGAGTTGTGCAAACAATAACCGTAGAGGGGTGGCTGTTTTGGTGAGTCCGTCCATAAAAGAGAACATTGCCTTGATGGACAAGGACGCTGAGGGGAGATTTTTACGGCTAAGGGTAAAAATGGAGGGATTTAATTGCGATCTCTTTAATATCTATGCACCAAACGACCATTGCAAGCGTCGCAAGTTTTTTCGGGAGTTATTCACTGAAGCGGCAGAGGTGGAAAATCCTTGTATAGTGGGGCATTTTAATGTATTTCTATCTCGGATGGACATTTCAGCCTAGATGACCTTTAAGGATGATAACTCCAGCGGGATGATTGTAAAAATGATGGCAAATTTAAATTTGAGAGACTTATGGAGGGACCGGAACCCGATAAAAAGGGAGTTCTCCAGATCAGGTTGGGTGGGTGATGTTTTAAAACAGAGCCGAATAGATTTTGTGTTAATGCGGGAAGGGTTAAGTTCTGAGGTGATGGAGATTTATTATAAAAAAGTATTTTTTAGTGATCACTCGGCTTTGGTTCTTAGAATTAGGAACTGCAGAGTTAAGATCGGTTTAGGGATGTGGATTTTAAACAATCAATACCTGAAAGAAATTGCTTATAAAGAAGGGATTATAAATATAATAAAGGATGCTCGGAAGGAACCTTTGTTCTTGAAAGAAAGAAGAGTTTGGTGGGATAATTTCAAATATGAGGTAAAAGTTTTTTCGTTACGTTATGGGAAAAAGAGTGCGGCAGCTAAACAGCGTCGTGAAGAGAATATAAACAAAAGGTTTACTGATGTCTGTAAAGCAGTTGACGGAGGGGATAAGGGAGCGGAGACTAAGTTCCGGTTGCTAAAGGAAGAGTGGGAATTATTGCAAGCTGAAAAATGCAAGGGGGCCATTCTCTGTGCAAAGGCTAGAGATACATTGGAGGACGAAAGATGCACTAGATATTTTCTAGAGCAAGAGAAGCTGCGACAGAGATTATCGTTAATTGAAGAGTTGAAGGTTGGGGAGAAGATCATTCATGAAAGTGGGGAGATTTTAGAGGCTGCTAGCAGCTTTTATCAAGAGTTATATACTAAAGAAGACATTTTCAATTTGGCGATGGAGAAGGTTACTGCTTTTATTGAAGAGGGTTTAAAGGAGGATGAGAGAAGCATGTGTGACAAAGAAGTAGGATTAGCGGAAATAAAAGTAGCAATAAGTGGAATGAAGGGGGGGGAAAGCCCAGGGTCCGATGGACTAAGTGCAGAATTTTATAAAGAATTTTGTGAGATTTTAAGTCCATTGCTCTTGGAAGTTTTTAAGGAAATTAAAATTAAGGGAAGCCTGACCCCATCTATGAGGAGAGGGATCATAAACTTAGCTTATAAAAATATAAAGGGGATAGGCGGGATCTGAAGAATTGGAGGCCCATCACATTATTAAATGTGGATTACAAGATCTTGGCGAGGGTTATGGCAAATCATTTGAAGGAGGTGTTACCACAGATAGTTTGCCCCTCTCAGTCCTATGGAGTCATAGGCCGGGACATCGCAGACTCTGTGGTCTCAATCCGAGATGCGATAGAGCTCATGGAAGAGAGTGGGAGGGAGGCTTATGTATTAAAGATAGATCAAGAGAAAGCCTTTGACAGGGTCTCTCATGAGTTTTTATTGAAGATTTTGGAAGCACTTGGTTTCAAGGAAAATTTCATTCAGTGGATAAGGATTTTTTATTCAAACATATTTAGCTGTGTTAAATGTAATGGTTCTTTATCCAAGTATTTTCCAATACAGAGATCAGTGAGACAGGGTTGTCCCCTGTCCCCATTGTTGTACACATTGGTAGCAGAACCATTAGGTTACATGATGTGAAAGAAACAAGGTGTAGTTGGGATTGTGGTCCCCAGTTCTGGGCTGGTGTCGGTGATACACCAATATGCAGATAACACAACCTTAACATTGAGAAATGGGGAGTCAGTGAGGAAAGCTATGGATGTAGTGGAGGAATATTGTAGAGCTTCAGGAGCCAGAGTGAATTATAGTAAGTCCCAATTCCTGGTTGCAGGGAGGGGTAGGAGGGAATGTTTGGGGGAATGTCCCTTTAAGGTGGTGGAGGTTTTGGAAGTTCTGGGGGTGCATGTGGGGTGCAAGAAAGACAGGGATGAAGTGGATCGATTAAATTGGGAACCGAAGGTTATGAAAATTTAAAAGATTTTGGGAAGATGGGAAAGAAGGTGTTTGAAAGTGCAAGGAAGAGCGACAGTGGTGTCTGCCCTCCTGCTATCTAAGCTGTGGTACTTATTGACGGTGGAGGATATTCCTGAGTGGGCGGAAAAGTCCATCCGAGAGGCTTGTGTGAGGTTTTTATGGGAAGAGAAACCAGCCTTGGTGGCTTACAATACCATCATTGGATGGAGAAGTCAGGGAGGACTCAATTTCCCAGATATTGATTTGAAGAAAAAATCCTTTAGAATCAAATGGGTGAAGAGATTTCTTCAGAAGTCAAATACAAGTTTTTGGAAGAGTTGTTTTGAGCATTTTTTAAAACGAAGTGGGATAGGAGGGCAGGGGATATTTTATATGGAATACAATAATATGTTTTTGAAATCGATTAAACTTCTCCCTAGGTAGAGACATGGGCCCAATTTGTAAAAAGTGTGCTGTTTATGCCCAAGGGGGCTGAGGAATTTTTAGAACAGCCCTTATTTTTGAACAGGTGGGTCAACATCGAAGGAGAGGTTTTATTTAATCAAGCTTTTATAAAAGCTGGGATTATACCTGTGAAAGATGTATTATAAGAGATGATTCCAGGTTGGTTGCCGGAAGTGATAGTGAGGGACATGGTGTGGGAGGAGGATCAGGAGGTAGAGGAAAAAGCAATAGGAATTATGTATGAGAAGATTGTGAGGGCAATGCCACAGAATTGGATGGAAGAAATAAATGCGGAAATCTCCAAAGGAAGTAAAATGCGTCCTGCTTTTCCAAGCTTTGTACTGGAGAAAGGGGGAGAGTTGGTCCAATTTGACAACTGTAATACTCGAGATTTCTATGAGGTATTTAGAGAATGGAGATTCAAGACACCTGCTGGTCAAGAGTTTTGGCAGAATATATACCCACAGCTGGACTTCAACAGGATTTGGAAGGGAGTGTGGGCGAATTTTAAATGTCCAGAGTGGATTGAACTGGATTTCAAATTGGCTCATAACCAGATTTTTACCATGACGGCCTTGTGCAAGATTGGGCGAGTGGAGGCGGCAACTTGCCCAATGTGTGGGACACGGGATGAGACTCTGTCCCATTTACTGGTGTTATGTCCGCAGTTAAATGACTTTAAGTACTATGTTCGACAGTTGTGTGAAGCTTTTTTGCTGGGTGGGGACCGAAGAGCGAGAATGGGAATCCCGTGGGACTCAATTTTGAGATGGGGATTGCAGGAGAGTCTGCCAGAGTCTAGCGGAGCGGCAATTAATTTAATGTTCAGTTTGGCTGGATTCGTGATTGTGCAAAGAAGGAATGCTCTTTTTTTTAAGGGGAGGAGAATCAATCTAAAAGAGTATTTTAAATATAAGCTAAATGATCATTATAAGGCTCTGTGGATGTTTTATTCAGAAAAGAATTTAAGGATAGTATTTTACAACCAATTTTTAAAGTACAATCGATTAATATATGTGTACAGGAGACAAATTAAGCTTCAGGTTTTGATGTTAAAATGTGGTGGCGGAATGACTGTGCAGAGCGGCGGAATTGGTTTGTATCATACAATGAAATGATCAAGATGTTGTAAATGTTCTTAATGTTCAATAAAGTATATTTATTTAAAAAAAAGTGGGTAGCACACTCGCCTCTGAGTTACAAGGTTGTGAGTTTGAGTCCCACTTCAGAGACTTGAGCACCAAAATCTAGGCTGACACTCCAGACCGGTACTGTCGGAGGTGCCGTCTTCCAGATGAGATGCTAAACCGAGGCCCCATCTGCTCTCTCAGGTTGACATAAAAGATCCTATGGCACTATTTCGAAGATGAGCAGGGAAGTTATCCCTGGTGTCCTAGCCAATATTTATCCCTCAATCAGCATCTAAAAAAATAGCTTATCTGGCCATTATCATATTACTGTTTCTGGGAGCTTGTTGTGCACAAATTGGCTGCTACATTTCCTATATTACAACAGTGACTACATTTCAAAAAATACTTCATTGGCTGTAAAATGTTTTGGGACATCCGGTGGTTGTGAAAGGCACTATAGAAATATAAGTCTTTCTTTCTTTACCGCTACAAACAGGCTGGAACCTCATTAATCAAAGCAAATTGGGGTCAGATGACACAGTAACGACCCCCAGTGCCATTTTCGTCATTGCCCATGATGCTACCACCGTGGGCGGTACAAATCGGGAGGTGACCATTTCCCACGATATTTGTTGCTCTCAGGTAAAACGCTAGAAAGTTTTGGGAGGTGTTTTGCTTGTTTTGGTTTTTGGCTACATAGACAATTTCAAAATGCTTTTAGTAGCTGTAGGACACTCTGAACTCTTAAGGGGCTTCTGACAATGTACTTTTTACTTCCTGGGGGACCCTACTGCCAGTTCTACTCTGGCAAGATGAGGTGGAGGAGCAGAAGAAAACAAACAGAGCAGCAGGGACAGCAAATAGGAGGACTGCTCACAGGAATCGGTACCTCCTCAACAGAGTCTATTGGCCCGGGTCGACATACTTGCAGTTCTCTGAGCAGCAGTGCAGAAGGAGGCTTTGCTTTTCTAGGGAGGCTATGACAGAGTTATGCTGCCTTCTGCAAACATTCCTGCACTGAACTGCCAATAGTTAGCACGGCAGTCAAGTTCACTGCAGCCCTTTGTCTCCAGCACTTTCCAGGTTGCTACAGGGGATATCAGCAACATCAGTCCGTCTGCAGTTCATGCTTGCATTAAGCAGGTGACTGATGCCGTATTTTCTAGAGCTTCCATCACTTTCTCCGTAGATGACCGGAAGCAGCAGGAGAGGCATTAGCACAGAATGCAGAATCACCGCCAAATCCAGGATGTATTGACTGCACCCACTTTACCCTGTGGGCTCCTTCACACAACCTCATTGCTTTCATGAATTGCAAGGGCTTCCACTCTAATAATGTGCAACTGATATTTGACTACCATCAGCTTGTCATGCAGGTCTGCGCCTGCTTTCCTGGCAGCTGTCATGATGTTTTTATATTGCAGCAATCCTTAGTCCCTCACTCTTTGCCCATGCACAGCGAGGAACAGGCTCACTGCTTGGTACAAAGGCTAACCCCTGCACACCTGGCCCATGACTCCTCTCAGGAAGTCACAATTGGTGGCAGGACTGCACTAAAATAATGGGTCAAGTAGAGTCCTCATCAAGCAGACCACTGGAGTCCTCAAGCAACAATTCTGATGCCTGGACAGGTCTGGTGGCATCCTGCAATACAACTCCCTTATGTTACTGGTGAGTGCTGCATAACTTTGCTCTGCAATGGGGATGACACATGGAGCTACCATTGGATGAGGATCGTCACCACGAGGAAGGGGACACTGATGACACAGAATATGGCAAGGAAGTGAGAGGGATCTAATGATTGCCTACAGCCAGAGCTATTCGGCAGCAGTGCCATGCCCCTTGCATTATCCAACATCTCTCCCAATCTTTTCACTCTCACATAAACTGTAACTACGCAAAGGCCAACATTGATAGTCATATTAACTAACATAGTTCATTCAAGGGCTCATAAGCTGCTTGTAGTTGCCGATCTCTAGAAGCTCGGGATTGACTGGGCCTACCTGCAGACTGCAGCAATTTGGCGTATGCTGGCTTTCTGGGACCAGGTTGGGTATTGTTTGAGGGTGTTGTGCGAGTGGAGATGTGCTGTCATCCTGAAAGATGGCAACACGTTCCATTCCCATTGCATGACAGCCCCTGATATCGGACTGCAGCTCAGGACTCCTATTGACCTGCAGGCTAGCAGACTTTAAAGGATCAATGATCCATATGCAAAGGGCCTAAAGCCTGTTTCAGACACGGGCCTGGACGCCTCTATTTCTGCCTTTACCAATATGGCGGGCGACACACTTCTGGCACAGAATGAGTGTAGGCACCCCGCCCACCATCAATTATCCCTAGGCTTCCATTTTGCACCTGAGAAACAGGTAGGGTGCCATCGAATTTCAAGGCCCTTAAATTTTCTAATAATAAATGTGCCCCCCCCCATTCAGTCTATTCCATACATTCACTATGATCTGTGTGAAGTAATTCAATTTAAGCTGTCTGTTCACCTTCCCGTTTCTAAGCTTGAGCCTGTGTCCACACCCATAACGAAACATGTAGTTATGTCAAGCAATTTTTTAGGCTTTAGAATTTTCAAACTTTGATAAGGTTTTATCTCCAGTGTATACATTCGCAGCTTCCTCAGTGTCTCCTCAGAGCTCAAGAGGTTGATCTTAACTCAGAGTAGGCAGTGTATGGGATTGGAGGGAAAGCCCAGTGGGGAGCTGAAAGTAAGGCCTGGAACATTTTAACTCCCAGGCCTCATTAGCATGTGTCACGATATGTCCCTGCATAAAAATGGCAGGAATGACATCAAGGCTGATGGGCAGGAGCGTAATTTGGAATGGGAGCCTAAGGATGCTGAGGACCCAAGTGAACAATCCCTGGCATGAAGATAGTGCTGGGGGGGGGCGGGAGGGGGGAGGGGGGAGCAGCAAGGCTGGGGCCGTGAGGCCCCAAGGCCTCACTGCAGGGCCAGGGGGAGCACTCCTACTCCTCTTAGTAACCCAGAGGACTGGACTACTGATCCGGGGAACATGAGTTCTAAATCCCACAAGGAATCATCAGAAATGTTAAATATAGAGACTTACCTCGTTCTTTTCTGGGCACTCAGCTGGCTGCCAATAGGTCTGCCTGTTGGGTTTGACCCGAGCGGGCCTCCCAAATTTTGAGTTAATATGGCATTGCGGCACCGATGATGCCTAAGGGCCACGACTTTTGAATGTAAAGTGGACCCCCATTTGTCTGGGATGGGCAGCCCTCCCATGCCTGTTTTAGAGGTGAATTAAGGTGGCGAGGGGTGGTGGGAACATGTTGGGATCGCAGCTGAATGTTCCAGCATTTTCACGACCAGCATACCTCAATTGCGCCATTCTGGCTGGGTTATAACCGTGCCCCTGTTGTCTAATCCCCAGTATCAGTTTAAATGCTCCAAATGAAGACGCACAAAAAGGCATTGAAACTAAGTAAACCAACCGAACATTGAAATGCACATTCCATATATAACACACTTCCTCCAGATTGACATTTAACACAATGGAAATAACTGAAGAGGAATCAGACACCAGAAAACAATAACTCAACTTTAGATATTGGAAACCCTATGAACATGTGGATTATGTTGTACCAATATAATGCCCACCACTTATAGTACCAACAGTAATATGCCTGAATTATACACTACACCCTACATTGAACAGTTTGGCAAATGGCATTTTCTTTTTCATTAATTTTCCTCACTTTATTATTTTTTGAACTCATTTATACTTTTCTGTACACTTGTTGCCTTAATACTTTTCCACATGTTCATTCTTTTCACTTGTGTTATATTTCCTCACTCTTTCTGCCTTGAATATTTCATCTTGGGTTTGATTTGAACTCCCAGTAGGCTTCCGACGGGGAACGGGGGGGAGCCAATTAGCTTCCCATCCACCTGCAGCAGCATGAGGCCACGGTGATTTTAACTGCTAGGCCATATGGCACCCTGCCAATATGTAGATAGTTGTGGGGCATGGATTCAGGGAGGGTCTCACAGGGGTTGGGGGGGGAGGCATGGATTCTGGGAGGGTCTCGCGGGGGGGGGGCATGGATTCTGGGAGGATCTTGCATGGGGGTGGTGTGGGGGTGTTATGGATTGGGGGAAATCCAAGGCTGGGGTGGCCTAAACTTTCCTTGTGGGGTCATGCGGAGCAGGAAACTGAGTACGGTAGCATAGTGGTTATATTACTGCACTAGTAATCCAGAGGCCTGGACTACTGATCCAGGGAGCATGAGTTCTAAATCCCACCATGGCAGCTGGGGAATTTAAATTTGGTTAATTAATTAACTAAAATAGGGAATAAAAAGCTAGTATCAGTAATGGTGACCATGTAAATTACTATATAATATTGGATTATTGTAAAAACACAACTGGTTCACTAATGTTCTTCAGGGAAGGAAATCTGCCGTCCTTACCCGGTCTGGCCTATTTGTGACTTCAGACCCACAGCAATGTGGTTGACTCTTAACTACCCTCTGAGATGGCCTAGCAAGCCACTCAGTTGTATCAGGTGGCTCACCACCACCTTCTCAAGGGCAATTAGGGATGGGTAATAAATGCTGGCAAGGCCAGCGATGCCCACACCCCGCGAACGAATAAAAAAAAAGGAAAGTAAAAAAAAAACCTCACCTTTCAGAATCTGTTCAACTCTCGATCCTCTTCTGACTTGCTTCAGCCCAGTGGGGAAGCTGCGGCTACGTCCCATTGGGGTACAATTAACATCATCGGATCCTGATTAGCATATTTAAAGAAGAACCCCGCCTGCTTCAGGCAGGCGACTTTTCCGCCTGCTCAGAACAGCAGTTTAAAGTGGAACGTGGCGGGATCCAGGCAGCTTTCTGCTGGGTAAATAACCCGGGGCATTTTAACTGTCATTGCCTGATTTCTGCCAGCTAAAATTCCCCCTTACCTTCCATTCACTTTTTTTTCTTGTTGTTTTTTATATTTTTATTTGTACAGCTAATAAAAATTTGGAAGTGATAGTCAAAATGTGAAGGAAAAGTACTTCAGATTTATGAGATTTATTTCTAAATTCTTTATTTGTCTTCAAATCAGAAGGAAACAAATATATCAATCAAAATGGCCCACACTGTGTGGGCTTTCTTTCTTTCTTTCTTTCTTTCCCTGTTCCAGCAACATCTTAGAGCTAGTCCAGATGGGATTCCCAAATCTTGGGGAAGAGCTTCTGTAATTTTGTGCTCTCACTCACTTATCAACTGAAAATTAGGCAGTATCTGTAAAGGGTGGGCAATTCACTCCACCAAACTGCTGCCCAAGCTGTGAAGATGAAAAATTACCCCTGAGTTGCTGAGGTCTTATTAATTGGCTTGCACCTGATGCCACAAAGATGATTGCTCCTTACAATTCTTGGCAGTTTTTAAACAGTGACTGCTCTTAACTGTGAAACTGGTCAGAAGGTTTTGGATGGCTGCAAATGAATCATCTGGCATCAGCCAAAATCTGGACTCTGGCTTTAGAGAACTACCATGATTATTTTCTCATTATTGCCGACTATCCTAGTTCCAGGGAAGGTTTGGGATTCAAGTGCCCAATTCTCAAGGTAGCAACACACGCGCAGCCTCTTGAGGAGCAAGTGTGCAGAATTACCCTGTCCACTTATTCAAAAGTTGGCAAAATAATCTGGCAACGATTGCACTTTAAAAATTCCACAAGTACATCTGGAGAAGACATAGAAAGTAATTACACTTTCAAATGGCAGGCAAGTGTTATTAATAAAAGGTACTGCTTTTGGGATTTGCTTCTGAAAACAACGTCTTCACAAAATGCTTCTCAGTTACCACAAGGTAAATATGGATGGGGAAGGCTATTCATCCCATCCTTGGTCTTCCATCCTGAAAGAATCTCCAGTCCTTCCATTACAAAATCTAACATTTTCTTGAATGACTTCAGGATTTTTGCCTTCACTGTCCTACCCAAGAGCTCAATCTACATAATGATGATTCTTTGTATGAAGAAGAGCATAGGAAAATGGAATAGGTCATTCAGCCCATCAAGCCTGCTCCGCCATTCTATTAGATCATGGCTGATCTGTATTTCAACTCCATTTGCCTGTCTTTTCTCCATATTCTTACCAAAAGAAAATCTATCAATCTCAGTTATGGAAATTTTAATTGGCCCAACAGCCAGAATCTTTTGGGGGAGTGTAGGGGGTGGTGTGTCGTGCCCAGTCAGCTTTGCCTCTGACTGTCCTTTGAGCGGTTCGAATCGCTCCCACACCCCTGGGTTCTAGACACCGGACTTAGGTACAGGCGGCAATACAGAAAATCGAGTAGACAAGTGGTTTGGTGTAAGAAAACCAAAATTTTATTAAAAGCAGAATGCAACAATCTTATGAAAATTACTGGTATGAAAAATACAGGCATAAACTGTAGTGTATGTAACTGTTCTACCTTTAAGAGAACTATTGTATGTAACCGTCCACTTTTAAGAGAACTATTTTAGGTGTGGCACTTCTTTATCTTGGCTGCTGTATACTGTAATACCGACGGTGACCACACCGGTATATAAGTGCTGTGTCAGGATTTATTGGGCAGATTCGCCCTGACCTTCGAATAGTAAAGTCCTGTTAAAGTTACTCTTGTAGTCTGTGTATTAATTCGCCATAATACCTACAGACTTTACAGTGGTGACGAGTTCGATCTTACCCTGCGGCAACAATACTTCCGAAGCAGTTAACGAGCGTCGAGAAGAGGCACCCGCCCTCGTCGTTCTGCTGAGAGAAAACTCGAGTCTGCAGAGCAAGGAAGAAGGAAGAATTCAGACACGAAGCCTTCCATCAGTAACAGGCACTGATTGTCCCTTCTGCCACGGTGGTGAGTGAGCCGATCAGCACGAGAAGCAAGTCGGCCATGGTGACTGTGAGTAAAGGGAAAATTAAAAAAATAAACGGAGGATAAGGGCGGTGAACTCGACCACGGTCGGGGGAAAGGAGCCGGACAGAAGTCGGGCCCAGAGGCGCTGAGACTGGGGCAGCGTGGAGCACGGAAGCCACGGTACAAGCGGGCTGGGAGACGCAACGGCGTCGTGAGACAGCTAGACCGCGACCGGCGAAAAAGGCCGGGCAGCTACCGAGGCCACGAGGCGCTGCGACCGGGATCGTAAGGCGCGGGAAGATATAAAAATAAATAAACCGCAGTGAACTCAGCCGCAGCCGGGGAGGAAAGCACCGGACTGCGAGAGGGCTGGGAGGCGCGATTGGAGTGAAAAAGGCCGGGCAGCGACCGAGGCCACGAAGCGCTGCGACCGGGATCGTAAGGCGCGGGAAGATATAAAAATAAATAAACCGCGGTGAACTCAGCCGCAGCCGGGGAGGAAAGCACCGGACTGCGAGAGGGCTGGGAGGCGCGATTGGAAGCTGCTGAGGGAGAGACAGAGCCCGAGCGAGCGGGAGAGACAGAGCCCGAGCGAGGGAGACTGAGCGAGATCCAGCCCAGCGGCTGAAACTGTTCGCCGTCAACGGGTTGTACCCAGCGCCAGTTGCCCTGCCGAGAAAAGGGAACAAGGAACGCACTGAAGCCGACGCGCAGGCTGCGAACCCCGAAAGCCAGCGGTCGTCTCCCGAGGGAAAAGCTTACCCCTCCCGCCAGGGGAAGAAACGCGGGAAGCCGCCAGTAGGCGGGGAAGAAGACAGAAGCGGGAAACCGCCATTTTGAAAGTGGGTGGGGAAAGAAGACAAGCGCGGGAAACCGCCATTTTGAAAAAAAAAAGTTAAAGAAATATTTCGTTGTTGTTTCTCAGGAAGAGTGTGAAGATGCCTAAGCGTAGTAACATCAACGGTTTCGATTCCGATGTGGAAGATTGGGCCACGTATGTAGAACGCATCGAGATATATTGTAAGGTCAATAAGATAGCAAATTATGACAAAGCTCTAACCTTACTAAACTCAATGGGTGCGAAGACATACGGGTTATTGAAGCATCTTCTATCACCAGCTAAACCGGCGGATCAGTCTTTCGCTAATATTGTTGCTGTTCTGAAGGATAATTTTAACCCCGCACCGCTGATGTTAGCGGAACGATCAAAATTTTACGTGAGAACGCAACGAAAAGAGGAAAGCAATGCGGAGTACCTGGTTGAACTGCGTAGGCTAGCAAAATACTGTCAGTTTGGGGTAAATCTGACAGAGGCACTGAGAGACAAGTTCGTGTGCGGGATGTCGAAGGAAGGAACACAAAAACGACTGCTCGAAGAGAACGATCTTACACTTGATAAGGCTGTCCTTATTGCAGCATCGCACGAAGCCGCAGCAAGAGGCACGGCGGAAATGCAGCGGAAGAAAGCGGTACTCAGTGTGGATCAAATGACTTCGGGTACAACGAAATGTTATCGTTGTGGGAAGACAACACATGACCAGAACCAATGCTGGTTTAAAAACCAGGAATGTAGAAAATGCGGCAAGCTTGGTCACATAGCTAAGGTATGCCGGTCAGGAAAGAAGACAAGCAATAATAAGTCACCGCAGAAGAAGTACAGAAAGGTACATAAGGTGATTGGGAAGAGTCCAGATGAACAGAATTCGGACTCAGACTCCAACAGCAAGGAACTGGGTAGTCTGAGGATTCACAATGTGAGTAAAGAAGCTGACCAACAAACTATCTGGGTCACACTACAGATTGCAAAAGTCCAAGTGAAGATGGAAGTGGACACCGGATCGGCGTTGACGGTCATGAATAAGCAAGATTACAAAAAGTTATTCAAACATATTCCCCTACGGGATACGGAGATAGTATTGCAGACATACATGGGGCACAGAGTATACCCCATCGGAAAGATAGAAGTCAAGGTGAGATACAAGGACAAAGATCACCAAGGGATGAACATGTATGTGCTGCCCGAGGGAGGTCCACCACTTCTGGGACGGGAGTGGATCAGGAAAATAAAGATAGACTGGCATTCACTAAACACAATGACGGTAGATTCCGGAAAGGAAGATGTCAAACCTGAACGGTTGTCCAGAATATTGGACGAAGCTAAAGAGGTATTCCACCAAGGACTGGGAACACTGAGAGGAATTAAAGCAAAAATCAAGATTGCAGAACATGCAAGCCCAAAATTATTCAAAGCCAGATCGGTACCTTACGCGATACGACCTGCTGTGGAGGCAGAACTGGAAGAGCTTGAACGTTCAGGGGTACTGTCTAAGGTGGACTGGAGTGAGTGGGCCATGCCCATTGTTCCCGTCATGAAGTCTTCATCAAGTAACAAGCCAGGGGAACCGGGAAAGGTCCGCATCTGCGGAGACTTCAAGATCACAGTTAATCCGGTGCTTCACACGGTACAATACCCGCTCCCGCGGATTGAGGATATCTTTGCTTCATTGTCTGGCGGGAAACACTTCACCAAAATAGACCTGGCACAAGCATACTTACAAATGGAAGTCGAGGAAGAGTCGCGCCAGTATCTCACAATCAACACGCACAGAGGCTTGTATCGTTATAATAGACTGGTTTTTGGAGTAGCTTCGGCTCCAGCAATTTGGCAGAGGGCCATGGAGCAGGTCTTACAGGGTATTCCAAGCACGCAGTGTTACTTGGACGATATCCTGATTAGGGGAGAAGACGAGGAGGAACACCTCACAAATTTGAAACTGGTGCTCACCAGGTTGAAGGAATATGGCCTTCGAGTTAATCTCCAGAAATGCGAGTTCTTCCAGAAACGGATCTCGTACTGCGGTCATGTCATTGACCAAGAGGGGCTGCACAAGTCACCTGACAAGATAGAAGCTGTCATGAAGGCCCCCGCTCCGGAAAATGTATCACAGTTGAGATCGTTTCTGGGGTTGATTAATTATTACCACAAGTTTCTGCCAAATCTATCCACGGTGCTGCATCCGCTGAATGCTCTGTTGCGGAAAGAAGCACCATGGAAGTGGAGCGAGGACTGTAAGAAGGCCTTTCGCAGAAGCAAGGCGTTGATTACCTCTGAGGAAGTGTTGGCTCATTTCAACCCAACGTTACCTCTTCGTCTAGCTTGTGATGCTTCCCCTTATGGAATTGGAGCAGTACTTTCACACAAGTTACCAAATGGCTCGGAAAGGCCAGTCGCATTTGCGTCCCGATCATTGACCTCCGCTGAGCGAAATTATGCTCAGATAGATAGGGAGGCCCTCAGCCTTGTGTGGGGAGTAAAGAAATTCAATCATTACCTGCAGGGCAAGAAGTTCACATTACTGACAGACCACCAGCCGTTGGTGTCCATATTCAACCCTAACAAGGCCGTTTCCACTATGACAGCGCAAAGGCTACAGAGGTGGTCCATGTTACTTGGGGCACACCAATATGACATCGAATACAAAAGGTCCAAACAGCATGGAAATGCTGATGGGTTATCGCGCCTACCGTTGCTAGTAGTAGAAGAGGCGGCTACAGTGGACCCGGTAGAGATGTTCCACTCATCCATAGTGGAATGTCTACCAGTAACAAATTCGATGATCGAAAATGAAACAAGAAATGACCCGACTCTCTCACGAGTCTACGATTTAACAGTGGAGGGATGGCCAGCACATGGCGAACCAACGCTGCCCGCATTTTCGCAAAGAAAAGAACAGCTGTCAGTGTGCCGAGGAACCTTGATGTGTGGATCTAGAGTGGTGATTCCACCCAAACTTCAGCAGAAGGAGCTAAAGGAGCTTCACGAGGGGCATCTGGGTGGAGTGAAAATGAAGAACCTAGCAAGAGCGTTTGTGTGGTGGCCAGGTATTGATGGAGACATCGAAGGAATAACCAAGAGCTGTCTAGGATGCCAGAAGGTCCAAAACGTGCCACCACAAGCTCCTCTGCATCCATGGGAGTGGCCCTCATCGCCTTGGCAAAGGGTAGACGCCGACTTTGCTGGTCCATTTATGGACTCAATGTTTCTAATCGCGGTGGATGCACACTCCAAGTGGCCGGAGGTAATAAAGATGTCCTCCACCACCACGGAAAAAACCATCACAGTATTAAGGACCATATTTGCCAGGAATGGGCTGCCGGAACAGATCTGTTCTGATAATGGACCGCAATTTGTGTCCGAAGAATTCAGGAAGTTCTTAAAAAGGAATGGGGTCAAGCACTACACGTCAGCCCCATACCATCCCGCCACCAATGGATTAGCTGAAAGGTTTGTCCAGACCTTCAAGAAGGCCATAAAGGCCATGGGTAATGAAGACATTGATATACCTATCAATTCCTCCAATAAAAGGCGAAGAGTTACGAAGGTGACTAAAGGTTTTTATTGACTAAATAACAGCCCACTCTCGTGGGTGATCCGATCCAAGCAGGAGGAATACCAGCCAGTCGCTCACCTTTATACCTGGCCTGGTGGGTGGAGCCAAGGCGGAGTCGGCAGTGGTCATCCCAGGTATAGCAGTGTGGCAAGAGGCGACCTCGTACCGTGATACAATAGTGGTCAGTGATACAGTTATAACGAACAGTGGTGAACAGTGCTAACTACTACCAGTGATACGATAGTGAACGTGGTTTACCACATTCACCCCTTGTTTAGAATTAAGTCCGGCGGGGTGAAGTGTACTACCAATTCTGGTAGGTCAGTCTGTCCGGAGGCTTCGTAAGCCTCTCCGATCGCCGCAGCGGTGGTGTTGCCTTATCCGGTGCTGGTGCCTTATCCGGTGTTGATGCTGGTGTTTGCGTGGTCGGCGAGGGCTCGTGGGGTTCCGGCATGCCGTCTACCTGGACTGAGGTTGGGGGGGGTGGTGGCGGTGTTTCCGGATCGGCTGAGGGTGCGAGGTCTCGTAGGGAGACAGTGTCCTCCCGCCCGTCTGGGTACGCCACGTAGGCGTACTGGGGGTTGGCGTGCAGGAGGTTCACCCTCTCGACCAGGGGGTCCGTTTTATGGGTCCTCACGTGTTTCCGCAGCCAGACCGGCCCCGGGGCGGTCAGCCAGGTTGGTAGAGTGGTTCCCGTAGTCGACTTCCTGGGGAAAACGAACATTCGTTCATGGGGGGTGGTGTTAGTGGCCGTGCAAAGTAATGACCGGATGGAGTGCAGCGCTGTCGGGAGGACTTCTTGCCAGCGGGAGGTTGGGAGGCCCTTAGACTTTAAGGCTAAGAGGACGGCCTTCCATACCGTCGCGTTCTCTCTTTCCACCTGACCGTTACCTCTGGGGTTGTAGCTGGTGGTCCTGCTTGCTGCAATACCTCTCTCTAGGAGGAATTGCCGGAGTTCCTCGCTCATGAAGGAGGAGCCCCGGTCGCTGTGTATATAGTTCGGGAACCCGAACAAGGCGAAGAGGGCATTCAGGCACTTAATGACCGTGCTACTGGTCATGTCGGGGCAGGGGAAGGCAAAGGGGAAACGGGAGTACTCATCAACGATGTTGAGGAAGTACACATTACGGTCAGAGGACGGGAGGGGCCCCTTAAAGTCGATGCTCAGGCGCTCGAAGGGGCGGGTGGCCTTGATCAGGCTTGCTCGGTCCGGCCTATAGAAGTGCGGTTTGCACTCCGCACAGGTCTGGCAGTTCCTGGTCATGGTCCTGACCTCCTCGATGGAGTAGGTCAGGTTGCGGGCCTTAATGAAATGGTAGAGTCTGGTGACTCCGGGGTGGCAGAGCTGGTCGTGGAGGGTCTGAAGCCTATCGATATGCGCGCTGGCGCATGTCATTCGTGAAAGGGCATCAGGGGATTCGCTCAGCTTGCCTGGCCGGTACAAGATCTCATAATCGTAGGTGGAGAGCTCGATTCTCCATCTCAAAATCTTGTCATTCTTGATTTTGCCCTTCAGCTTGTTATTAAACATGAAAGCCACCGAACGCTGGTCGGTGAGGAGGGTAAATCGTTTGCCTGCCAGGTAGTGCCTCCAGCGCCGTACTGCCTCCACGATCGCCTGGGCCTCTTTCTCGACCGACGAATGTCGGATCTCGGGGCCCTGTAGGGTCCTTGAGAAGAAGGCCACTGGCCTCCCCTCCTGGTTTAGGGTGGCGGCTAAGGCGAAGTCGGATGCGTCGCTCTCCACCTGAAAGGGGATGGACTCGTCCACTGCGTGCATCGTGGCCTTGGCTATGTCTCCCTTAATGAGGGAGAAGGCCGCGCACGCCTCCTCCGTGAGGGGGAAGGAAGTGGCTTTCAGGAGGGGTCTGGCTTTGTCCGCGTAATTGGGTACCCATTGGGCATAGTAGGCGAAAAGCCCCAGGGTTCTCCTAAGTGCTTTAGGGCAGTGGGGGAGGGGTAGCTCCATGAGGGGGCGCATTCTTTCTGGGTCGGGGCCGATGATTCCGTTCTCCACTACGCAGCCGAGGATGGCAAGGCGCGTGGTGTTAAACACGCATTTCTCCTTATTGTAGGTGAGGTTCAGCCGTTGGGCCGTACGGAGGAATTTCTCCAGATTCGCGTCATGTTCCTGCTGGTCGCGGCCGCAGATAGTGACGTTATCTAGGTAGGGGAATGTAGCCTGCAGTTCGTTCTGGTCAACCATCTGGTCCATCTCCCTTTGGAAGACCGAGACCCCATTAGTGACACCGAAGGGGACCCTAAGGAAGTGGTATAGGCGCCCATTCGCCTCGAAGGTGGTATACTGGCGGTCCTCAGGGTGGATAGGGAGTTGGTGGTAGGCCGACTTCAGGTCGATGGTCGAGAATACTTTATACTGTGCAATCTGATTGACCATGTCAGATATGCGGGGGAGGGGGTATGCGTCCAGCTGGGTATATCTGTTTATGGTCTGGCTGTAGTCGATGACCAGGCGGTTTTTATCGCCGGTCTTTACGACTACGACCTGGGCACGCCAGGGGCTGCTGCTCCCCTCGATAATGCCCTCTTTCAGGAGGCGCCGCACCTCAGAGCTAATGAAGGCTCTGTCCCCGGCGCTATACCGCCTGCTTTTGGTAGCGACGGGTTTGCAGTCAGGGGTAAGGTTAGCAAACAGAGAGGGTGGCGGGACCTTGAGGGTGGAGAGGCTGCAGGTGTTACGCGGTGGGCGGTTTAACGTTTGCTGGTTGTTGACTGTGAGTGGGGGGAGGGGTCCACCGTATGCTAGGGTTACGCTTTGGAGGTGGGATTGGAAGTCCAGCCCTAGTAGGACGGCAGCGCAGAGATGGGGGAGGACGAGGAGTTTAAAGTTTTTATACTCCGTGCCCTTAACCGACAGGGTCACGACACAGTAGCCGCTGATGTCCGTGGCGTGGGACCTCGATGCCATCGAGATTCGGCTGCGCGTTGGTAGGACAGAGAGGGAGTAGTGGCTCACCGTGTCTGGGTGGATGAAGCTCTCCGTGCTTCCGCTGTCGAACAGGCAGGTCGTGGCGTGGCCGTTCACTTTGATGTCCATCATTGACTTGGACAGATGGTGCGGGCGGGCTTGGTCCAGGGTGACGGAAGCTAGTGTGTAGCTGAGCGAGTCGTTGTCATCTGCGGGTGAGGCGGTCGGGCGTGGTGAGTAAAATGGCGTCTCCCACGAGGTAGGGCCCCATGAGGCACTATTGGGGTCGGTTGCCTTAATCAAAGATGGCCGCCCCCATGACTCATGTGTGGGGATGCTGGCCTCAGTTGCCCTAAACAAAGATGGCCGCCCCCATGACTCATGTGTGGGGATGCTGGCCTCAGTTGCCCTAAACGAAGATGGCCGCCCCCATAGTTTGCATGCGGCACTGCTGGCCTCTGAGGATCCGCTCCTGCAGGCCTTGGAGAAGTGGCCTTTCTTCAGGCAGGTTTTACATATGGAGTTCTTGGCTGGGCAGCGCGACCTCGGGTGCTTCTCCTGGCCACAAAAAAAACAGCCGGCGGCCCGATCGCGGATGCCCGATGTCGGGGCCGGTGCCGGGGGTGGCGGGGCCGGTCGGGTCCGGGACGCCGACGCAGAGGTAGGTCCCGGGGGCGGCGCTGGGAAGGGTGCTGTGGTAGGGGTCGGGCCCGAGTCCCAGGGTCGCGAGCAGTACCTGGTGAATGCTTCCTGATCTTGGTGGGCCACTTCCAGGGAGATAGCGAGGGCTTCAGCTTTTTCCATGCTGAGGTCTTTAGCTTCCAGCAGTCTTTGCCGTGAGTACTCGGACCGTAGGCCTTTCAGGAATGCGTCGCGGATATTATCTTCAGTATTTTCGGCTGCCGACACCGATTTAAAGTCACAGTTCCTGGCGAGTGCATATAGCGCCTGTGAGAATTCGGCTACTGATTCTCCTGGCTGTTGCGGCCGTGATCTTAGGAGGTGCCTAGCGTACATGTAGTTTACCGGGGTCCGGTACTTCTGTTTCAGCAGGTTGATGGCGGTCTCGTAGGTAGTCATGTCCTCGATGAGAGTGTATACTCTCGGGCTCAGTTGTGCCTGCAGGACACTTAGTTTGGATGCCTGAGGGACGCTGGATTCTCTCAGGTATGATTCGAAGCAGACCAGCCAGTGTTTAAAGTCTGCGGCTGAGTTTGCTGCTCGTGGGTTCAGGTCCAGGTACGGCGGTCTGAGGGCTCGCAGCCAAGCTGGCTGGTGTGGCTGTGCTCCTGGGAGCTGCGCTGGTGGCTCCTCCGCCGGTTGTGACTCGTTGTCGGACATCATTAAATTTAGTCAATAAAATTGATATACCTATCAATTCCTCCAATAAAAGGCGAAGAGTTACGAAGGTGACTAAAGGTTTTTATTGACTAAATAACAGCCCACTCTCGTGGGTGATCCGATCCAAGCAGGAGGAATACCAGCCAGTCGCTCACCTTTATACCTGGCCTGGTGGGTGGAGCCAAGGCGGAGTCGGCAGTGGTCATCCCAGGTATAGCAGTGTGGCAAGAGGCGACCTCGTACCGTGATACAATAGTGGTCAGTGATACAGTTATAACGAACAGTGGTGAACAGTGCTAACTACTACCAGTGATACGATAGTGAACGTGGTTTACCACAGACATCAACCTACAACATAAGGTAGATAACTTCTTGTTGGCGTACAGGAATGCAACACATGCGGTCGCAAACCAAACTCCCGCCATGATGTTTTTCAATAGAAGACTAAGATGCCGGCTGGATTTGATTAAGCCAAACGTCAGAAGGGACATAGAGAACCGGCAATTTCAGGGCATGAATGAAAGGCCAACTAGATCCTTTCAGATAGGTCAACAAGTTTTGGCCCGGGACTACCGTACCGAGAAATGGCAGCCTGGAACTATTGGGAAAAGGCTAGGGCCGCTGATGTGTACCGTGGACATTGGTGACAGCATAATAAGGCGCCATGTTGACCAGATCATAGGGTCATCCACAAAGGACCAACCTACTCCACAACCTTACACGGCTAATGTTGAAGCAGAGATACCCAGAGCACCTACCTCCGATCTGGTAATACTGGAATCAGATGAACCTGACACTGTCCTTCAAGCCGAATCGACCTTGCCAGAAGAACCTACTACCCCGCCGAAAACTACTACACCACCGAGGCGTTATCCGGACAGAGTCAGGAAGCCTCCAGAGAGACTGAATCTGTGAACTGTTTTGCATAAGTTGTATATATGTTATGATGTTATGTTAATGGGGAATAAGTATGTTGTAAGCTAAAAAGGGAGGATTGTAGTGTATGTAACTGTTCTACCTTTAAGAGAACTATTGTATGTAACCGTCCACCTTTAAGAGAACTATTTTAGGTATGGCACTACTTTATCTTGGCTGCTGTATACTGTAATACCGACGGTGACCACACCGGTATATAAGTGCTGTGTCAGGATTTATTGGGCAGATTCGCCCTGACCTTCGAATAGTAAAGTCCTGTTAAAGTTACTCTTGTAGTCTGTGTATTAATTCGCCATAATACCTACAGACTTTACATAAATGATTACACTTATATGGGACTGGGGAACACACAGCACATCGAGGGAAAACGACTACATTAAACAAGAATTCATGCTGACCGATCCAAAACCTGTTGCTTAAACGGTTGTGAGTTTTGAGGTCCGCTCCTGCTGTCCTTTGGGGTACCCCATTCGCCACGTGGTCTCAGGGCGTGGCGCTGAAGTTGATGTGAAGCACCCTCCCTTTTCCTCAGCTACCATCGTCGTCTCGTCGCGATGGGTTTTCTTCTTCTTCTCCCTTGGGCAGTCGTCGGCGGTAATATTACGGTTGGGGGTCGATTGGCGGTCTTTATCGTCTAAAAGATTTTACTACCCATGTTTCAAATGCTAGTTTGTTCATCACGGGCGCTGCCACCCACTCTTCGAACGCCAGTTTATTCGCGCTGTCCATGCATGCAACGCCAACTTATTCGCCAAACGCCAGCTTATAACTAGGCGTTTGGTTTTTCCCAATACGTCTTTCGCTGCCCTTCTCTGCTTTTATCGGTTTACCTTCTTCTTCGTCTCATCTTGTCTCGTCTGCCCGTTTGTGGCCTGTGTGTCCTGTGTGGTTTTGAACTCGGGTCTCGTTCTCCTCCCGCATTTGGCCCCGGTGTAATGGGCGTCCTTGGTTGTTGAGCGGTGCGGGGAGCGAGAGGATAGCCCGCCATGAGGCCAGGGCGCAAGTACGAGCGGCAGCAGGCCGAAAGCCAACAATGAGAGGGCAGAGCAAGAGCACTATGAGAGAGCGATTACCACTGATGGGCCTACAATTATACCCATTCTTCAACTCCTTATCTGCGTGCCAAATCAGGTCAGTCCCTTTGTCTTACTTTTGGCGGGCTTGTTTAAATGATTACTACCATTTACTTTAATGACTTTTGGAGTGGTTGTCTCCGGGTCTAATGGCCCTAATGTCCTGGTTGTTTGTCATGGATAAGACTAAATTATCCCCATCCTGATTTAATGGCTACTGTGAGCTGTTGCCGATTAAATATGCAGAAACCTAATAGCCTCGATTCTAGGCCGATTCTAGCTTGATCTATTTCAAGTCGAATGAATGCATATTCTGTGTTTACTTTGTCTGGCTGGCTCCAGAGAGTCCCTTTTCACAGATTCCTGCATTTTAAGTTTCGTCTCCGGGCCTGCCTGTCTGCAGAGCCCTGTTTTAAAAATCCTGTCGGTTTGGTCACGTGGTTACAGAAGCCATTTTGGGTACCCTGTTTTTAATAACTTGTCCAAACAGGGCCCCTTGATCCATAATTTTGGGGAATGTGGGAATTTTGAGAACCCTACAGGGAGAAAGTTCCAAATTTCCACTACCCTTTTTGTGAAACAGTGTTTCTTGATTTCACTCCTGAATTTTAAGGTTATGCCCTGTTCTGGATTCTTCCACCAGAGAAAATAATTTCTCTGTATCTACCGTATTGAATCCCTTTATCGTTTTAAAAGCCTTAGTTCACCCCTCAGTCTTCTAAACTCCAGTGAATACATGCCAAGTTTATGCAACCTATCCTTGTAATTTAATCCTTTAAGCCTTCATATCATTCTGGTGAACTGGCACTGTACCCCCTCCAAAGCCAATGTTTCCTTCATGAGGTGAAGTGCACTGAACTGACCACAATACTTCAGATAGGATCTGACTAAAGCATAACTTCCTCCCCTTTGTACTCCAGCCCCACCTTCGATTAGCCTTTGTTCTAAATTTTAGTGATTTGTGAACCATAGGAACATAGAAACAGGAGTAGGCCTTTCAACCACTTGAGCATATTCTGCCATTTAATTAGATTATGGCTGATCTGTATCTTAACTCCATCTACCCGCCTTGGTTTTGCAACCCTTAATACTCTTGCTGAACGAAAATCTATCAACCTCAGTTTTGAATTTTTGACCAAGCCTCAACAATTTTTTGGGGGAGGAAGTTTCAGATTTCCACGATCCTTTGTGTGAAGAAGCGCTTTCTAGCATCACCCCTGAATGGCCTGGCTCCAATTTTAAGGTTATGCCTCCTTGTTCTGGATTCTCCCACCAGAGGAAATAGTTTATCTCTATCTACTCTATTAATTCCTTTAATCATCTTAAACACCTCAATTAAATCATCCCTTAATCTTCTATACTCAAGGAACGCAAGCCTAGTCTGTGCAAACACTCCTCATGATTTAACCCTATTAGCCCAGGTATTATTCTGGTGAATCTGCGCTGCACCCCCTTCAAGGCCAATATATTCCTGTGGGCCAGTGCCCAGAACTGAACGCAGTGCTGTAAATGGAGTCGAACCAGAGCTTGATATAACTGTGTAAATGGAGTCGAACCAGAGCTTGATATAACTGTAACATAACTTTAAACTCTTTTGTATTTCAGCCCCCTTGAGATAAAGGCGAGCATTCCATTAGCTTTTTAAAAACATAAGAAACAGAAGCAGGAGTCGGCCATACAGCCCCTCAGCCTGCCCCGCCATTCAATGAGGTCATGGCTGATCTGCTACCTCAACGCCACTTTCCCACCCAATCCCCATAATCCCTTGATTCCCTTAATGCCCAAAAATCCATCAAACTCAGTCTTGAATATGTAGGGGGTGGCGTGTGGTGGTGTTTGGCGCGTACGTACGCCCAGTCAGTTATGCCCCTGACTGTTTTGTGAGCGGTTTGAATCGCTCCCACGCCCCTGGGTTCTAGACACCGGACTTAGGTACAAGGCGGCGGTACAGAGAAGAGTCGAGTAGACAGGTGGTTGGATGTAAACAAAAATCGAGATTTTATTGAAGAGGAAAAACTTGATACAATCTCATGGAAAAATTACTAGCGTACACTTCTACAAGCAAAAATACAAATGTACAAGAATAATAATAACTATACTTATGCAGGGAATGGGGAACACACGGCACATTGTGGGAAAACAACTATCTTAACAATCCCCTTATCCATATCCCACCCCCTATACCTTACTAGGTTAAGCTATGAGGGGTCAGAACTTCATGCTCACCAATCAAAAGGTTTGTTAGACTCAAAACAGCGGTTGGGTTCGCTCTTGGTGCTCTCTGGAGCTAACATACCATTTGCTTTCCTAATTGCTTGCTGTACCTGTATGTTAACTTTCTGTTAATTTTTTTTTGTACCTTTTCACTAACTTTTAATGATTTCTGTACTTGGACTCCAGAATCTCTCTGCTCCTCCACAGTTATTAGCTTTTCACATTTAGAGAATACTATGGTCTACCTTTCTTAGGTCCAAAGTAAATGATTGGCAAAAGATTTAGAGGCAACATGAGGAAAATAATTTCTATGCAGCGAATTGTTGTGATCTAGAATGCACTGTCTGAAAGGGTGGTGGAGGCAGATTCAATAGTATCGTTCAAAAAGAAATTGAATGTATACTTGAAGAAGAAAAACTTGCAGGCCTATGGGGAAAGAGCAGGGGAATAGGACTAATTGGCTAGCTCTTTCAAAGAGCCGGCACAAGTATGATGGGCTGAATGGCCTCCTTCTGTGCTGTATTGTTCTATGATTCAATGACCTCATACTTCCCCACATTGATCTCCACCTGCCACAGTTTTGTCCACTCACTTAATCTATGCCACCTAAATTGGTGTCATCAGTAAACTTTGATATATGGCTCTCCATTTCTTTGTTTGTCATTTATAAATATAGTGAAAAGCTGAAGCCCCAGTACAGATCCCCGAGGGACACCACCAGTCACATCCTGCTAATCTGAGCTCATACTCATTTTCCCAACTCTCTGTCTCCTACCTGCTAACCAACTCTTTACCCATGGCAATAGGTTGTCTCCAATTCCATGCACCCTAATTTTGTTAACAGTCTCTTATGTGGAACCTTATCAAATGCATTCTGGAAGTCCATATAAATAATATCCATAGACACTCCCTTATTTACCATATTAGTTACCTCCTCAACAAATTCAACTAGACTGGGATACCAAATCCCTATGCTCATCTACAGTTCCTAGTCTCTCACCATTAAGAAAATATTCCAATTTGTCTTTCTTGGATCCAAAGTGGATGACCTCACACTTCCCCACATTGAACTTCAACTGTCACTGTTTTGCCCACTCACTTAGTCTGTGTCAATTTTCCTTTGTAACCTTCTGTTCCCATCTACACAACTTACTGATTGCCAGCTATGCAGAGGTGGGGGGCGTCCACAGCGCAGCCAGTGTCGGAAAAGTGAATGACTGACCGCAACTTCAGGATTTACGTGTTTAGATGTGCATGCGCTATATCCTGAAGTCGTGGTCAGTTTCAGAGGGGTGATGACGGTGAACGCTTACTGTTCACCATCATTACCCACCATAAATTCTGGGCCAATCTGCTATATATGAAATCAGAAATGCTATTTTTCTTTTTATGGTCTTTCCTACCTGTAGTCTTATCTATAAAAATTCTGATTTTGCATTCCTAGTTCCCTCTGTTCCTCCACTTCATTAAGAGTCTTAGGCCCTGGACTTCTGTGTGTGTTCTACTGGTCTCCTGCTCTTTTCAACCATATATGCCATGCCTTTGGGGCTCTGTCCGTCTCCTGCTGGAGTTATGGTAGGAGACTGGTCGAACCCACGCGGAATTCCAGAGCCTTACTGTTTAGGTATGCTTACTTTTATTGTTCTCTTTCTCAAAAGACATGACTTCATATTTCTTTGTATTGAACTGCATCTGCCACCTAAAACTATAGAAGGGCCAAAGAAGTATATGGCACAGAAGGAGGCCATTCAGCCCATTGTTTTTGTGCTGTCGCTTTCCTGGAGCAATCCAAAACTAATCCCACTGCCTTGATTTCTCTCCATAGCCATTTCTCTTTCTCTGCCTCAAATATTAATGCAATTTTCCTTTAAAAAATGCAATGGTCTCTACCTCAACCAGTCCCTGTGTCAAAGCATTCCAGGCCCAAACATCCTGTGGGGTATAGAGATTGCTCCTAACCTCTCTCCTCAGTCTCTTTGTGGCTATTTAAAATGAATGATACCTTGTCACTGACTCTCCCACCACAGAAAATAGTGATTTCCTATTCTCTCTATCAAAAATCCATTTTAACCCTCTATTAATTCCCCTATTAACCTTCTGTGCTCCAGTACCAAGATCTCAAGTCTCTCCTCATAACTATAACTTCCCATCCCAGACATTATCCAAGTAAATATACACTGTATGCTATGTGTGGCTTTAATGTTGTTTCGAGAAAACTGTACATTGTACTCTATAACTGTGGACTAACCAATATTTTTGACAAAAATTATCAGTACTTCTTTACTCTTGTATGAAATGTTCCATTTTCACCTTCCTCTACAAAAACTGAGGTGAAATGTTAATTATCTCTTACATCGCCTCACTCTGAAGTGCAAGAGGGTCCCCATCATTTATAAATCAGTCTCCCACTCCTTATACTGTATTACTATTATGTGCTGACAAAAGACCTTGCTATTTCCTTTTATATTGACTGCCAATCTTCTTACATACAACCTTTTAATCTTCTTAAACTGCCGTTTTGCTCCCTTTTTATACTTTTGATATGTCCCAGTTTTCTTCTGTATTGTCCCCCTATATTTATATGTCCTTTTACTACCATTTGTAGGCAATTAATATTTTACCTATTTATAACTAGCAATATAATAGATAAATGTTAATAGACTACTGTGGACCACATAGAGGAAAATATAAATGTTGGGTGCTCTTACAGACAATGTAAGTTAAGCAAGTATCTGGAAAAAGTCTTAAAAGGATTGCTATCCTCTGATTTTCTCATTTGCCAACCTTTCCTTGTCCGTGGTATGTGGAACTTAATTGCAATGAAAAGAATTTACATTTTAATTTTAGCAAAATTCAACAAAGAAACCATTCAACAAAGCTGGGTCCTTGATGGTTTTGTCTGGCGTGGGGATGGGAAGAAGTATCACTGCACAGAGTTCAGTATTAACAATATCAAATAAAAGTTGGCATTTGCTTTATTAGGGACTCGAGCAATAGATTTTCTTTTAGTTAGTTTTCGAGCTACTTGGAAAATTTCAATCAATTCTGCTCTCTAAAGTACCCTGTCTAGTATGGTGCAAAATGAATATGTTTTAAATACAATCATTGATTCTAACGCTAACATCTACAGCATTTGCATTTGAGCATCAAGTATGGACATGAATTTCAATTAATAATTATAAATTTGTCATCACTAATTTGTGATTCAACTGATGAGGGGAGACTGAGAGACACAACAGGCACAACAGGTGTTCCAACCATTGAAGTGGTCGATTAAACAATGCACTAAAAAAAAACATACAACTCATTTGTTATGGTCTGTGACCAAAGGAGAAGTCCATCTAATATGATGCGTGCTGACATGGTTCTGATTACTGAAGTGGTGTGAGTAATGGGAATAAGATGCAAACAATCCATTGCTGACCCAGGCATACAGAATTTTCTTTTTTTTTATTCATTCACAGGATGTGGGCATCGCTGGCAAGGGCAGCACTTATTGCCCATCCCAAATTGCCCTTGAGAAGGTGGTGGTGAGCCACCTTATACAACTGAGTGGCTTGCTGGGCCATTTCAGAGAGGCAGTTAAGAGTCAACCACATTGCTGTGGGTCTAGGAGTCACATATAGGCCAGACCAGCTAAGGACAGCAGATTTCCTTCCCTAAAGGACATTAGTGAACCACATGGGTTTTTATGACAATCCAATAGTTACTGATATTAGCTTTTCATTCCAGCTTTATTTAATTAACTGAATTTAAATTCCCCAGCTACCATGCTGGGATTTAAACTCATGTTTCACTGGATTATTAGTCCAGGCATCTGGATCACTAGTCCAGGAACATTACCACAATGCTACCACACCATTACCACTATACTACTATAGCATGCTAGAGCTGCCAATGTGCTGTACCATGCAATGACAGGAGGTTGGCTTTTGCCCTTGGCTCATAAGACAATGGGGTGGATTGTCATTTTTTAAATGTCCTGGGGAAAAATTGAGTCGCGCCCCTTTTGGGGCGCTAACTTCGCCGGTTAGTGCCCTTGTGGCTGAAATTCACCGGTAGCGCCCAAAGAAGGAAGCGGGGTGCTACTGGAAACACCCCGCCTCCCTCTTGGGGTGCTGCGAGTGAATATCGTGCCACGGTACTGCAGGCCTTCCTCCCCTTCTTAAAGGGGAGGGGCCTAGCGCAGTGCAACCCGGGGCCCAGCTGGGCCACCAGGGATCGGACTGCCAGCCAAAGAGCCCGGCACTCAAGAGAAGTGCTGGGCTCACGGAGCGCAGCCGACACTCCGCAGGGGGGATGCAGAGGAGGCCGGGGATGGCAAAGGGGGGCAGGTGCTGGCAGGCAGCCAGCAACAAAAATGGCCACCCGGCACCTCCCCTTTAAATTGCGCCGCCCTGGCCGCAGGTAGGCCCTCCTGACCCCATCGGACATAGCGTCCGGCGGTAATCAGGGGGTGCTACCGAAGATCACGGCCGGGGCGCAAGGGGTTGCGAGTGGAGCATTGCGCATGGCGATGAAGTCATCGCCAGCGGCGCAGGGCTGTGGGGCGCTAACGGTTACCACTGCCACTAACCTCTCGCATTGGCAGCGCCGCACCCAGGCGCTAGTTGCCTTGCGCCCTGGCACTAATGGGGGGCGCAAAGCAACTACATTTTTAGGCCCCTGTGTGTGAGAGTTCCTGAAACATTAAAACATGGAAAAGGCACAGAGATGTGTAACGTGGGGTTTACACTCTTTTTGCACATGACACGCATTTCCAGTAGAGGGGGGTTGGTAAGAGAAAGCCCCCACCTGAAACAGGCCAGAGCTTCAATATAATATTCAAATGGTGTGAGAATTATGTATTAACACCTCCCGCATCTTGTTTGGTCTTTATGCTGGGTCCACGCTGCTCAAAATCACACTCAAAATAATGGCCGTCCAGGGTTGTAAGGTGCTGTCAGTCAGTGATGCTACCATCAACAGTGGCATCTAGCCTAGCCCTATCTCCTTCTAGGAATGCTACAATGTGGATTTATGGCAAAAAAATATATTTAAAAAAATCTTTTGCCCCATTTTGACTGAAGTAGAAATCTTGCTGTGTTTTTTTTAATTTGTTCTTGGGATATGGGCATAGCTAGCAAGGCGTGAGGGCCCAGGAAAAAGATTAATAGTTAAAAGTAATGCATTTAATACACTGTTTTCTATAAAATAACAGCTCCAGTCCTTATGAGGGAGTTTAAGCTAGTACCAGAGACTCAGGCATAAGATAACATTGATAAAACATCAGAGCTTTGCTCTTGTGGCTTTAGGGTGTTGTCTGAATCTTGAGATTGTAGAAATTCGATTAGGCTGGAAAATGGCTGGTGATACCACAGGACAAGGCTGACAGCCGCCTGCAGAGAGAGCGCAGGCAGCTCCGGTATTTTGGTGCTGTCTGCTAATTTACATGCGTGGAGGGGAGAATCTCTTGTGCAACGCACTCTTTCCAGCGCTAACCTCAGCAGGAGGCCGAAGGTCACGTCTGAAGGATCGGTGCAGCGTTCTGGGGTAATGTGCTGTGTCAAATCATTTGGTGACGGCTCCTGGGTTTTGCAATCGATTCCGCTGATGGCCCTTGTATCGTTGGAGCATTGCGCATTGTGGCAGATTACGAGACATTTGTTTGTCCAAGGCTCTCCTCTTACTATCACAGACATTTGTCTGGGCCTTGTGTGGGGTCCACAAATGGTTGCCAGACTGCCTGGTACTCCCACCTTCGCTGGCTGCCATAGCTCCACAGATCTTTCACCCAGATGGTTGCTGTGTGGAGGTTTGTGCTCCACCATGGTGCTGGAGGGTGGGGGGGGGGAAGGGGCTGGGGATGCACCATCTTGCAGCTCGCAGTGACAGTGCACTAGCCTGCCTCTCAGATCAGACATTCACTCCCTGGTAAGTGCGTCTTAAAGCACAGGCTCAGATCTATGAGGGACTGTGACTGGAAACACCAAAGAAAAGAAAGACTTGCATTTATATAGCACCCTTCACGACCACCAGACATCCCAAGGCACTTTACAGCCAATGAAGTACTATTTGAAGTGTAGTCACTGTTGTAATGTAGGAAACATAACAGCCAATTTGCGCACGGTAAGCTCCCTCAAACAGCAGTATGATAAAGATCAGATAATCTGTTTTAGCGATGTTGATTGAGGGATAAATATTGGCCAGAACACCGAGGATAACTCCCCTGCTCCTCTTCAAAAAAGTGCCATGGGATCTTTTACGTCCACCTGAGAGAGCAGACAAGGCCTCGGTTTTACATCTCATCTGAAAGGCGGCACTCTCTGACTGTGCAGCACTCCCTCAGTACTGCACTGGAGTGTCAGCCTGGATTTTGTTTTTGTGTTCAAGTCTCTGGAGTGGGACTTGAACCCACAAACTTCATGACACAAAGATTAAGGTGCTATCAACTGAACCACATAAAGACTGCGGCACAGATGTCCTTAAACCGTTGCATGAGACATCAATGGAAATAAACTTTGAAAAGGGGAACATGAACTTCTTGGTCAGGAGGTTACTGGTGTAAATGGTGCAGAAGAGAGTTTAATTAAATTTATACCAACAGCAGACTTTTGAAGAAAAGGGTGTAAGGATAAACCCAATAACGACAGGCCAGTCAGTTTAACCTCAGTAGTGGGGAAACTTTTAGAAATGATAGTCCGGGACAAAATTAACAGTCACTTGGACAAGTGTGGATTAAATAAGGAAATACAGCTCAGATTTGCGAAAGGCAAATCTTGTTTATCTAACTTGATCGAGTTTTTTGATGAGGTGACAGAGTGGGTTGATTAGGGCAATGTGGTTGATGTGGTGTACACGTCTTCAAAAAGGCGTTTGATAAAGTGCCACATAATAGGCTTGCCAGCAAAGTTGAAGCCCATGGAATAAAAGGGACAGTGGCAGCATGGTTATGAAATTGGCTAAGTGATAGGAAACAGAGAGTAGTGGTGAATGGTTGTTTTTCGGACTGGAGGAAGGTATGCAGTGGTGTTCCCCAGGGGTCATTACTAGGACCACTGCTTTTCCTGATATATATTAATGACTTGGACTTGGGTGTACCGGGCACTATTTCAACATTTGCAGATGACACAAAACTTGGAAGTATAGTGAACAGTGAGGAGGATAGTCATGGACTTCAAGAGGACATAGGCAGGCTGGCGGAATGGGCAGACACATGGCAGATGAAATTTAACGCATAAAAGTGTGAAGTAATACATTTTGGTAAGAAGAACGAGGAGAGACAATATAAACTAAAGGGTACAATCCTAAAAGGGGAGCATGACAGAGAGACCTGGGGGTATATGGGCACAAATCATTGAAGGTGGCAGGGCAGGTTGAGAAAACGGTTAAAAAAGCATACAGGATCCTGGGCTTCATAAGTAGAGTACAAAAGCAAAGAAGTTATGATTATAAAACACTGGTTCGCCTCAACTGGAATATTGTGTCCAATGCTGGACACCGCACTTTAGGAAGGATGTGAAGGTCTTAGAGAGGGCGCAGAAAAAGATTTATGAGAATGGTTGAAGTGATGAGGGACATCAGTTACATGGATAGACTGGAGAAGCTGGAGTTGTTCTCCTTAAAGCAGGGAAGGTTGAGAGGAGATTTGATAGAGGTGTTCAAAATCATGAGGGGTCTGGACAGAGTAGATAGAGAGAAACTCCTCCCATTGGCGGAAAGGTTGAGAACCAGAGGACACAGGTATAAGGTAGTTGTCAAAAGAACCAAAGGCGACATGAGGAAAAACATTTTTATGCGTGAGTGGTTAAGATCTGGAATGCAATGCCTGAAAGGATGGTGGAGGCAGACTCAATTGGGGCTTTCAAAAGGGAATTGGATAAGTACCTGAAGGAAAAACATTTACAGGGCTACGGGGAAAGGGCGGGGGAGTGGGACTAGCTAAAGTGTTCTTGCAGAGAGCCAGCACGGGCTCGAAGGGCCAAATGGCCTCCTTCTGTGCTGTAACCCGAAACGTCAACTCAAATTTCTCTCCACGGATGTTGCCTGACTTGCTGAGTTTTTCCAGCATTTTCTGTTGTTATTTCTATGATTCTATAGCTCTTGGTGAGAATATGCTGTTAATCCTTTTAAAAACAGACTTCCAAACTATGCTTATTATTTTATCTGTTCATAAACTAGAAAACCCCAATGTATAAAATTTAAGGAAATGCAGCTTTGATTTTTTTCTTGAGCTTATTAGAACTATCATACAGTGTAGTTTATTTTAAAAGTATTTACCTCCTATACTGTTTGACTGAATGGGGGGAGATTTGATGCATCTCATTGGAAGCAGTTTTCACTCCAATAGCTTTCCATAGTTAACAGGTATCCCAGAAGCTGTTCACTGTACGGGCTATCGCTCACCTCCGCTTTCTCCCGCCTCTCCGCACTGTCAACCGCTGCACGCACAGGCGTGCTTTGGAGAGGGCAGTAAGAGGAGCAGCGAGCTCCAAAATGGATGAGAGTGCGTCAATTCGGCACTGCACACCAATTGACGCACGCTCCTGCTAATGAAAATACCTGCCGCAAGCGCAGGCAACGGTAGTGCTGCCGAGCTGCCGAAAATGGCGGCTGCTGCGGGACCCGCCGGAAGCAGGCGCGAGTGAGGCGGCTGCCATCCTTTTCACCAAAACGGGCCTTAACGGCCGGCGCTAAAACCTCCAATTTTTAGACCTCTGTTTCAGCAATACACATTTTTCACTATCCATTATCTAACATCATTCTCTTGGTAATCAACCATAGCTAAATTCTTGCCAAGTTTGTGCGATGTGCTAATGCCGCTGTGCGAGCACCATCATATATGAAGCAAAGAGACTGCACGGTTAGTGATTAACACTGGCAGCCAACACCAGAATCAAAATTGAGTCAAATTAAAAGGGTTAGCTCATGTGGAAACTTCACCCATCCAAATGAAACTGCACAGCACCCCATTAAAGGTTAGATACCAGAGAATTATAAGCTAGTAACTATTGTCCCCAATTCTGTCAATGCCTTTTTAATAGAGCTGTTAACCCATTTATCTTAAATAGCATTAAACTAGCAGGCAAGAAAAGTGATAATGCTTTATAGATGTACTCAGAGTTCATCGACTAATGTTGCCAAAATTAATTCCTAGCCCTATATTTCAAAGATAGAATCTAATTTTGGTTCAAATGGCAGTTATAAACCATTTGAAATTTGGTCACATGGTTTGCGATATCAATTAAATTTATTATTGCCTTATCATCATTGATGGGTATCATTTATCTCATGAACTATCGCAAAAATAAAACCAATAATAATCATATAATGTATTAATCTCTTTTATGACAACCAGAAATCATGATAATCATGACAGATCAGCACAAAATGAGTTGGGAAAATCAAAGCACATCACTTTTAACTTGGCACATAAGATTTTCCTTTTAAATAAGAAAAAGAGAAGAATATTTTTGCGGTATGATAATTATATATCTTTTCAATCCTTCTTAAATCTTTGGCAACTATACAAGCATTGTACAATATTCAAACATTTTTATTTTTTCATTTTGTCTGAATTATGAATAAATCTGCTTTAAATCTGTGCTGTTCTCTTGATCCACTTTATAGCAATAAATATTATTGAGCACAGACTTAGCATGGAGCCTGCGACCGTCTTAGTTTATAAAGCAAATATATTCACCGGATAAACTTACTGGGGTAGATTGTGACTTTGTTCGATAGTGTAAAATGGGTGATAACGAGTCGGTGGCTTGGGTTACATCTCTCCCGATTTTCAGTTGAAGTCAATCGGGAGGCATGTAAAACACGCTGCTGTTTTGCTGTCATCCATTTTATATTAATGCACAAAGACAAAGGGGGCACTATTAACTCTGCCCACGATGGGCAGGAGAGGGTCCGGGGAGGATAAAATTTTAAATCGTGTAACGTGGCCTCAACCTGCCGCATATGTGCCTGCCGCCATTTTTAATCCTGCAGGTTGTGTGGCTCATGAGAGGCAGGACAGTTCTTTAAAATATTTAAATCAGACTCACACAATGCAGTTTTGGAGCCGGATTTAAATTTAACGTTAGCCAGCCGGGTTTCCCAGGGCTCAGGAAACCCGGCAGCTAAATGGAGACGGGAGCAGCCGGATAAAGCAGGTAAGTGCTTTTAATAGTACTGCTTGTGAGCCAGGAGGAGCAGGATTTCTCCAACACTCCTCAACAGAGGAGCATAGGAACAGTAGTAGACCATTCAGCTTCTCAAGTCTATTCGGCACGCAATGAGATCATGGCAGATCTGTATCCTAACTCCATCCACCTGCCTTCTCTTAATAATGTTGGCTATCGAAAATCTATAGATCTCAGATTTAAATTTATTCATTGCGCTAGCATCGACTGCTTTTTGTGGGAGAGAGTTCCACACTTCCACCAAACTGTGTGAAGAAGTGTTTCCTAACTTTTCTTCTCTATGGCCTGGCTCTGATTTTAAACTTGTCCTAAACTCCCCCAACAGTGGAAAACGTTTCTCTCTATGTACCCTACCAATTCCTACCAAATTCCTAAAATCAATCAATCCCCTTAACCTTCTATATTCCAGGGAATACAAGCCTAGTTTATGTAATCTCTCCTCATAATCTAACCCTTGGAGCCCTGGTAACATTCTGGTGACTCTGCACTGCACTCCTTCTAAGGCCAATATATCCATTCTAAGGTACGATGCCCAGAACTGTACACAGTACTCCAGATCTGGTCTAACCAGGGCTTTGTATAGCTGTAGGAAACTTTCCTCCCCTTTATATTCTAGCCCTCTAAATGTAAAGGCTAACATTCTCTTTTCTCTTTATCTCTTTCCTCTTAAACAGAGAAGGCTGAGGGGTGACTGAATAGAGGTCTTTAAAATGATGAAAGGTTTTGGTAGAGTAGACAGAGAGAGAGTGTTTCCACTTATGGAGAAGAGCAAAACTAGAGGCCATCAATATAAAATAGTCACCAAAAAATCAAATAGGGAATTCAGAAGAAACTTCTTTAACCAAGGAGTGTTGAGAATGTGGAACTTGCTACCACAAGGAGTGGTTGAGGTGAATAGTATAGACGCATTTAAGGGGAAGCAAGATAAGCATATGAGGGAAAAGGGAATAGAGGGTTATGATGATAGAGTTAGATGAGGAAGGATGGGAGGAGGCTCAAATGGATCATAAACACCATCATGGACTGGTTGGGCCGAATGGCCTTTTTCTGTGCTGTATATTCTATGCCTTCTGGAAGTCCATATAAACTAGATCCATAGACATTCCCCTGTCTACTAGTTTAGTTACTTCCTCAAAAAATTCCATTAGGTGCGTTAAACATGATCTAGCAAACCTACCCGCGATCTTTGCCTCCCTCCCCGCGATCTGCGGACAGCCCCCACCCCACACCATGCCTTGATCTTACCCTCCCTCCCGCCCTCCTTGCTGCCATACTCCGAGCCCCCCCCTGTTCTTTCCCGATTGTTGGGGACTGTCCCCAAGGGACCCCGGCTGCAACCTTCTACTGCTGGCTTTCACGCCCGGCAGCTGGCCAGCCTGCCAATCTGGCTCTCTGCCTGGCGGGAAATTGAATTAAAAAATGATAATATGATCCTGGCATTAAATCCGGCAGGACCTCCGCATTCCCGGGATTTCTGGGATCACACCCCCTCCTGCAACTGAACTACCCTGCTCCCTCCCTGCCTCCCCATAAATATCAGGGCCAAAATTTACCCCACTGTTTCTGGGGGAAACAGTGAATTTTATTTTTGACAGTAATAAAAAAGTGTTTTTTAAAGGTGAAGGAGCTGCAAAGCATATTCAGTTTTCAAAGTTTGAACATGCTAACCACACATTGGATTCCAGCACAGAATTCCAATGTATCATCAACATTTAAACCTATTCCACAGAAGCCTCAGTCCAACAGCAAAAAACTTGATCTGAGGATAATGTTTCCTGTCAAACTGTATTATCAAACATTACACCATGACATTGGTACACATGTAACTATAGCTGATATGTTGGGAACTCTGTTGCTTGAATGCTTGTAACCAATGCTCTGTAATCAGACCCTCTATCCTTGGAAATTAGATGGTTTTTGGCATTAACTTTTTCCTTAATCTTTGCCAAGTCTGACATGTAAGCTGTTTAAATGAGGATTTTTTATGTTCCATTTTAATGCAAGGTCTCAAAGTCTATGGACAAAAGACAGATATTAATTTTAAGATGTGCTACATTTGCATGCTATTATTTTCAGCTCTTTTATGTTCCATAAAAAAGTTATTGGGCAAAAGAACAGAACTGAAATTGGTGGCTGCAGTGTGTATTAGAACCAAATTGCTAAGTGTGAGGGTCTAAAAGTGAGCAGTTTTGAATTAATTCTGTCAGACTGGTGAGCTTGCAGTGGATGTGTGATTGCTGGCAGTCCAAATGTATGTACATTTGCCTTAGTAACTTAGAGGTAGAATATGTCTTTTTTAAAAATCTGAAAGCATTGGTGATTTTAAAAGGTTTTTTTTGAGGGGGGAGCTGTGTCTACATCCAATTCCAGTATTCATCATTTTTCACGAATCGTATAATGTGGGTGATGGTAGGGCAGAGGACAGCATCTCCATTCCCTGGTGGCTAAGGAGTTTGGTAGTCAAGACATTTGAAAGCCAACCCCCCCCCCCCAAATTGCATCCACACTGCTATATGTTTCTTTATTACCTTTGTTTAATTATCTTTGCAGAAACCCTTTAACCCCCGTGGTTTAAAAGTCAATAGAAATATTTGAACAATGATTTTTTTCATTATGACAAGCATGGCTATAGTTGCAGAGTGAAGCCTGTTACATTTTTAATTTGGTATGCATCCTAATATATATATTCACACACAATCATTTTACCATGGCTCCCTAATGAACTCAACGTATTTAGGCAGTGAATAGGTGAACTATGAAGACCAGAAAGATGCCATGTTCTTTCCCCAATTTGTGTTGGATTAGCTGATGTCAGCTGGTTTACAGTAAGGATGCTATAATTGGTTAGGAAGGGGATACTCAGTTAGGGATCCCACTTCTAATCACTATCCATTGTCTCTTACTGGAAGTGCATACGCATGGTTATCAAGTAAGGACAGGATCTGATTTGGCTGTGGTGCATTCAAATTGCCTTTAGATAATCCCTGTCAAGGCTTCTTCATGACCAGTGGCCATCTGGGAGAGATACTTCAGGGCACCTGGTGCCTGTGGAGTTCTATCCCGGCAAGGAGTCAACATAAAGGGAGGAGAGAAAATGGGTAGAGAAATATTAGAAAGCAAAGAAAACGAGACATCTTACCACAATACCTAGATTTTTAAAAAATCATTTATAGGCTCACAAAGTCCCAGGCTCCCATGATGCTGTTGTAAGCCAACATATTTTTAAAAGTCCAGCTGAGGGAGAGCAGCAATGACAAAACTTGGAGGTATAGTGAACAGTGAGGAGGATAGTGATAGACTTCAGGAAGACATAGATAGGCTGGTGAAATGGGTGGACACGTGGCAGGTGACATTTAATGCAGAAAAGTGCGAAGTGATACATTTTGGTAGGAAGAATGAGGAGAGGAAATATAAACTAAAGGGTACAATCATAAAGGGGGTGCATGAACAGAGAGACCTGAGGGTATATGTGCACAAATCATTGAAGGTGGCAGGGCAGGTTGAGAAGGTGGTTAAACAAGCTTAGGGGATCCTGGGCTTCATGAATAGATGTATAAAGTACAAAAGCAAGGAAGTTATAATGAACCTGTATAAAACACTGGTTCGGCCTCAACTGGAGTATTGTGTCCAATTCTGGGCAACGCACTTTAGGAAGGATGTGAAGCCCTTAGAAATGGTGCAGAAAAGATTTACGAGAATGATTCTAGGGATGAGGGAGTTCAGTTACATGGATAGACAGGAGAAGCTGCGGTTGTTCTCCTTGGAGCAGAAAAGATTGAGAGGAGATTTGATAGAGGTGTTCAAAATCATGAGGGGTCTAGACAGAGTACATAGAGAGAAACTGTTCCCAAATTTCAGAAGGGTCGAGAACCAGAGAACACAGATTTAGGGTGATTGGCAGAAGAACCAAAGGCGACATGAGGAAAAACGTTTTACTCAGCGAGTGGTTAGGATCTAGAATGCACTGCCTGAAAGGGTGGTGGAGGCAGATTCAATCACAGCTTTCGAAAGGCAGTTGGATAAGTACCTGAAGGAAAATAATTTGCAGGGCTACGGGGAAAAGGCGGGGGAGTGGGACTAGCTGAAGTGCTCTTACAGAGAGCCGGCACAGGCTCGATGGGCCGAATCACCTCCTTCCATGTTGTAACCATTCTACGATTCTATGGTTCTACTCTGCACCAATGTTCATTAATTCCTGGGCTTCAGAATCGCTGAACTGCATGTGCTGTCAACAAATGCACTGCATCAGTTATTTGTGTATAAAGATTGCTGCCTCCACCGGGAGTTGGGCCAAACAACAAGCATCATACACGAGGCCCCCAATAGTGCAATTAGAAACTGTTAATATGTACCATAAGGGAAAATGCAACACATTAGAATGGGTACTAAAATGTTCGCTCTCAAAATTAGTGGTAATGCCATATACCAGATGCTTCACTCTTACGTCAGCAGATACAAGTAGATAACATTAATTAAACATTGATACTAAGAAAACTCGCTGCATGATTAGCAGTGCTCCCGTTCCTGCATCTTGAAAGATATTGCAATCTCTAACAAAGCCTTGTCACTTATTTCCACACTTTTGCCCCAATTATTGCTCTTAGCGTTTCAACTCCAGTTGCATTAGACCAGATGCTGAAGGCTGTGTTTCTCAAAGATCACTGTCTACTGAGTATGATTTAACGTGGGGAATCCTCAGAAAGGAATGTCACATGACTTCTAGTGGAACGCAAATTAAAATGAACTCATCTTGATAGCTGAAGCTGTAAAGCTGCTAGTATGAAACTTTTTAATGTGAAGATAATTGCAACTACTCTAATCCCTCTCTGCTTAAATGTTGCCTCAATTCTTTGTATAATTCCAAAGGTTTTTACGATCCTCTCATCAGAAAGCAAGCAGACAAGTGCAATCTGAGCCACCATTTATAACTGGTCATCTCCAATGCACAATTAAGGAATGGTATTATGACATAGAACAAACGAGACAATTATTTCTGAAGTTTAATAATGCTAATTAGCTTGTGACACGTAAGGCAGCTGCTAATACTTTATTGTTCAATGCTGTGGGACTAATTAGCTAGGTATGTTAATTATCTTTTTCTGCATGGGCAATATCCTTAAATGCTTATGTACCTCAGCTCTAAGCTATTCAAAACCTGGGGCCGTGACTTTTCGCAGTGGCATGAGGAGACATTTAGGTGCCTTTATGTATAAAATTGCTCTCGAAAGTATTTTAAATACGTACCGGCACAAATCATTCCATCACTAATTATCTAATGCACTTTCAAAATAAAAAGAATATATATGTGTGTGTAAAGCACTTATAAAAGACAGACAATAATAAGAACAAATAGGCCTCTGTACCAGAACATTTACAACAAGTAAATTACATTAAAGTATCAATCTAGATTTCCCACTATAATAAAACTAAAAATGTCCTTTATGTCATTAGAAAGATATTGCAGATAAGCAGAGGTTGTGATGGGGCTGTGAATGCAGCTGTGCTGAGATTTAGCACATTATCGAATCCTTCTGGTTTCTAATTGCAGCCAGTTAGGAACATTGCATTCTTCTTGTCAGAAATACTGAAGAGTTGCCTTAGATAATCATTGCTGAAGCATTCAACAAGGAAACCTAAATATAATATTTTCAAGCCATTGCTTTTATTTTTGCTCATGGGCACTGCTGAATAATTCAGCCGCGATGATAAAAAAGCAGAAAAATAGAAAAATAATCTGTCTTGCATCAGTACATTATGAAGCAGGGGCAGTAATTGCTGTCAGCATTCAAGAGAAGCTTTTGCCAAAGAGATAAAGAACATTCTTTGGTATTTGCTTCATTTATCATGTCAGAAAAAAGGAACGAGAAGGAGTAAAGGTAAAGCAACAAGGGAATTAGACTGGGAGGATAAAGATTTGTATATGACTCAACAATTTCTGTCATCTGGTCTCTTGGGAGCTCCTCAGTGCAGACATTACAGATAGATAGCTAGAATACTACTGTAGCTAGTGGCTTGAGGTAAAATGGACAGACCAATGGTGATCATACTGGGGCAACAGTATTTGTCTTACTCTGTGTATATTTAGCTATATATTAACCATATAATTTGATTGGCAGCTTATAATGGAAGTAGTGTGGGTTTGGTTTGTAGTTAGCAAGGCAGTATCAACCTTCAGAACAGAATCCTGCTTAAAAGGTTTGAAGTGTATTGTTAGGTGAGCTTGCCTTTTAAGTATAAATAGTGTTATGACGAAGTTCCTGCTTGATCACTGTACTCATATATACACACATATATTTTCAATTCATTCTTTATCATGATTTATCTCCCTTTATTTTCTACATAGCAGCTGCTTGCTAACAGGCAACTTCGTTTAGCTACTCCCATATCTCATGTGAATGGTAAAATTAAAAAAAACTATTTACCAATTTACTTAAGTGACAACATTTATTAATATATAAATATCTGTCAATTACCAATCCAACCCCAGAACTCCCAGACCCATGAACCCCTCCCAGTGCTGAATTATCTGAAGAGATCCTTCATGGGGTCCCTTCTGGTGCTTCCAAACTCAAGCAACCCTCTCACAGTGCTGCGGACCCCAGTACTCCCCAGAGCCCTGGACCTCCGAGTGCTTCTAGATGTCAGAACCCCTTGCTCGGTACTCCCCTACCCCCAATCCCCCCTTTCAGTGCTCCTAAATCTTGAGGTCTCCCTAAGTGCACGCTTCGCAGGTCTCCTGAACCCAGGCACTTCCCTCCCAGAGCCCCTAGGCTCTGGGACACCCTTCCCAGTGCTTTCAAAGACAATTTTCTAGTGGTCCCACACCCAGAAACCCACTTCCCAATGCTGCCAGATTCTGGATCTCCACTGCTTTTACCAGATCCCAGGATCTCCTCCCAGTGCAGCTAGAATTAGGATCCTCTGCTATGCTCCTCAAACACGAAATTCTCCTCTCCTGTGCTCCTGAATCGCAAGACCACTACAACAACAACAACAACAACAACTAGCATTTGTATAGTGCCTTTAAAATAGTAAAATGTCCCAAGGCACTTCACAGGAGCCTTGGCAAACAAAATTTAACACCAAGCCACATAAGGAGATATTAGGACAGGTGACCAAAAGCTTGGCCTAAGAGGTAGGTTTTATGGAGCGACTTAAAGGAGGAGAGAGAGGTAGAGAGGCAGGGAGGTTTACAGAGCTTAGGGCCTAGGCAACTGAATGAAAAGCTGCCAATGGTGGAGCAAAGAAAATCAAGGATGCGCAAGAGGCCAGAATTGGAGGAGTGCAGAGATCTTGGCAAGTTGTAGGGCTGGAGGAGGTTAGAGAGATAGGGAGGGGTGAGGCCATGGAGAGATGTGAAAACCAGGTTGAGAATTTTACCAATCGAGGTATTGCTCCCAGAACCTGATGTTCTGCAGTATTCCAGACCAAAACTACCTCCCACCCGCACTACACCCACACCCAGGAAACCCCCCGCCCAAAAAAACCCCAGTACTGACAGATCTTAGTACCTGTCCCAGTGCTCATAGACTCTAGGACACTAACTGCACAGTGCTTCCTCTAATGCTACCAGATACTGAAAGCCCCCTCTCCAATGTTCTGCGACTCAGGGACCGCTTCCCAGTGCTTCCAAAGAACAGGGCAACTTCTGCAAGTGCTGCCAAAACCTGATACCTATTTCCAGTGCTACCACACTACAGGATTTCTCTTCCCAGTGATGCAACTTCCTAGGACCCTCTACCCAGTGCTGGCAGACCTTGTACCTCCCAGCAGTGTACTGAGACCTTGGACCCATCAACTGTAGGGAGTTCGCAATAATTTTGAAATTTCCTACAGTTCCGAAGATTAATTTTGATTAAAGAATACCTGGGTGATATACCTTTAAAAATCCAGGGACCAAAATGGCCATTGGACCGCATGGCAGAAGATAAAGGACTTGAAAAGGCATCTTGGATGTGTCTGTGAAAAGGTTCAATGGGGCAGTCAATCTGCCAAGCAAAGGGGAGTTCCCCTCCTTGCAGCAGACAATCGATGTGTTTACAGAAACTGCTACTTTGTGTACACAAAGGATTTACTGCGGTTTCAGTCTGACCAGAAGGACAATGACTCTGTTTACTCAAGCAATCAAGGAACTGCAAATGTATTCAAAGCCATCACAGACAATGGACACATTTAAACTGCAACTTTATTCAAAGCCATCACAGACAATGAGAACACATTTAAACTGGAAACAGGTTAAACGAATGGGTGATTCATCCAAACCCATTACAAGACAATGGGGCAGTTTGGATCCCTTTTGTTTAGCCCAGAAACATCCGGATCTGGGCGGGAAGATTTCAGCCCCAAATGGGGTATAAAAGATAGCTTCTCAGAAGCCATCTTTCTCTCTCGCTCTCTCTGTGGCCTCGCCTCCATGCCTCTACAACATGGGAGCCTGCCTAAAGGAGTGGAACACCAGCAGTTTACTTTTAAAATACTGGGATATTTTTACTTCGGGGCAGTGAAGATCAAAGATCGCAGGGCACGGAGCAGGCATTTTCATTGGTGCGCATATATTTTTCTGGCCTTTTACAAGGCAACTTAGAATAGGTATACGGGTGGGAATTAAGTGGGAATTTTGTTAGAACTGTGATTTTAGTCGATTTTCCCTCGTTGTGTCCATTTCTCCTCCCCTATTTTAAGTAAGACAGTATTGCACTAGCAGAGAAGTGCTATCGTGAACACTGAGTTCTGTATTGAAACTGTATTTAAAAAGGGTGTTGCACTAGCAGAGAAGTGCTGTGGTGAACACTGAGTTCTATATTGAAACTGTATTAAAAGGGGTGTTGCACCAAGCAGAGAAGTGCTGTGGTGAACACTGTGTAGCTGTTTTTTTAAAGTGTACTGTATGTAAAGGAGTGTTGCACTGAGCAAGGTGCGCTCTAGTGGACACTGAGTGTACTGCATTAAGCAAAAGTGCTGTACCAGGCATAAGTGCTGTACCGATTACTTTTTAAGTTGTTTCTTTCTTTTTGTTTCAATAAATACTGGTCTGTTTTGCACCCAAACCACGAGTCACGTTTTCTGTCTACATCGCCACTGAATAAGTCCGGTGGTCAGAACCAGGAATAGGGGAGCACTTCGAAACTGCACGGGGGTCCCTGGAGCAGCTCAGAGGCCTCTGACTGGCCAGAGACAATAACCCCAACCCCGCTTGTGTTTAATTCCTACACAACAGTGCAGCCAAACTCTGGAACCCCCACACACTATGGTCTGGATAGACACAAGAAATCACTCATAAAACCAAACCACACATTTTACCACTGATGTTAACATAAGAACATAAGAAATAGCAGCAGGAGCAGGCCATTTTCCCCTTCGAGTCTGCTCCACCATTCAATAAGATCATTGCTGATCTTCTACCTCAACTCCACCTTCCTGCACTATCCTCATATCCCTTAATTCCCTTCATTCTCAAAAAATTATCGACCTCTATCTTGAATATACTCAACGACTGAGTATCCACAGCTCACTGGTGTAGAAAATTCCAAAGATTCACAACCCTTTGAGTGAAGAAATTTCTCATCTCAGTCCTAAATGGTCTACCCTTTATTCTGTGACTGTGACCCTGTGTTCTAGAT